>NC_134847.1:40273804-41478304 GCF_965363235.1 Mytilus galloprovincialis
TATAGTCGCAGAAGTATGGTAAGATCATGTTGCAATCGGATGAATCGTGGTATGGTCGTAGTGAACTTGATGAGCGTAGTAAGATCGTGATTGTCGTAGTGAGGTCGCAGAGCAAGCGTGGCGATATAATCGTTATAGAAACCTTATAAGGACGTAGTAGCATCGTGAAAACAAATACAATTTCTACATTTGCAAACCGCTCATACCGTTACCTCGCCACGATCTGAATTTATTTTAGTGTGTGTAGTGAGCGTGGTTCGATCGTGGTCTCGTGTGACGGGGGCATAATTGCATACATTTTATGAATTGAGCTATACTTGTATTTAGGAAACTATACAACGCCATTAGAAGTTAAATGAACTAATATATGTCTATATGTTATCGGTTATATTCTGTATTGCTTTGAAATGTTGCTTTTATTGTTCTTTATTGTTACATTAGATATCTACGTACCAATAGTTATCAAAGGAACCAGGATTATAATTTAGTACGCCAGACGCGCGTTTCGTCTATGTAAGACTCATCAGTGACGCTCATATCAAATATTTATAAAGCCAAACAAGTACGAAGTTGAAGACCAATTGGTGTTATACCCATATTATCCGTTTTGCTAGATTCAATGTGTAAATAGTATTTTTACCAGAGTGCTTAATATTTTTCGGGTATTTATATCTTGTATCTTGAAGTTATCTTAACCTCATTATCATATTTACTATGGACAACGAGCTTTAAATTTCTATATATATGCATGAGTGAAAAAATATATTCTAATAAAACGCATTTGACCAGCAGCTCGAACAACTGATGGTCTTAAACCCTGCTGACTGCCATTGACGATGCCAAAATAAATTGATCTCAAGGTGTAACAAAACGGATCTCTTTATTAATCTAAAACTAAGCAGAAAACAGTAAACTTGCGGCAAAGATGGTAAACCACAACATGAGGTGCTAAATTTTAATTTTTACACCAAATCCGGATTTCGACAATTAATGTCTCTTTAGTGATGTTAGGGATCGAAAAGTATTTGGAAGGTCATTTAATTTACCTCAATTTAGGATGGTCAATTGAATTTTAAAGAGTCAAACTAGGATGACAGGATTATATAAACCAGAGCCGTAAAAAATATAATACAAGCCCAAACGAAATAAATATATAAACAAGTTTATTTAAAATTGAAAACAACGTTCCAACCTATGATTGCGTTGGATAAAAACTGCAATTTTTATATACCTGTGCATGTAACAAATTTCGTTGTAGAAAGTTCTAAATACAGCACAAACAACATTTTCCAAAAGACCAAATGAGTGAAAAAATATATTCTAACAAAACGCATTTATATATATATATATATATATATATATATATATATATATATATATATATATACATGTATAAAAAAGAGATGTGGTATAATTGCAAAGTGGCAGGTGTACATCAGAGACCCAATTTCGCGGATTTAAGAATCTATGTGACACCATACGGCTTAAACATGGAGTAAACTCAATCATAAAATATCCTGGCATGACAAAATATCAAACTATGCAAACGCCTAATTTATACCAAAACATTTTTTTTTTGTAGAATCTCTTCTATATATTTTACTGTACAGACTTTGACAGTACAGATTCTGAAGAATTGCCAAACGTTTCCATTTAGATTTTCCTATATATTTCTACGCCTTTAAGGAAAATTGGCGTCTTTTTAAATTAATATTGTCCGCTTTTTCGATCAGGCACATAATACATTTTTTCCCTGTAGCTATAGTTATGTTTCTTCCTTTTATTAGTCTCAATACAATCTTTTATAGTTAGCTGTTGTCGTGTATTTGTTTGATGCCAATTTCAATGTGAACGACATGTTTCTAGAATCTTCATCAGGTAATTTTGTTTTTTGCCATTGGATTTCCGTATTGTAGATGTATTTTCGATAAAATTTCCAAGGTTCATCACCACACCCAACCAACCTTCAGAAAGTTATTTGGACTGTAAATGCTAAGTGAAGCATATTTGCAAGAAAAGAAAGAATTATTGCAATCTGTCTACGTTTTTTTTTTCTAACATTAATTAAATTATCGTTATGAACGATAAATATTATGTGAGAACCTATCTCTTGTAGAGTTATGTTTAAGATCAGACATAATGATTATATAGCTTACAAGAGATCGAGAAAAAAGTTATATAACAAACGAAAGGATTAATTGTAGGTGGAGGTATGCATCAATTTGCAAATTTTTTTATCGTAATATTATCTATAAGGAAACAGGGAATTATAATTCATTTTTTATCTCATATATTTGATTTGTTTAACAATATTGGTGTATGGACATTGCTATATGGTATCCATTGAGTCACTGTTACTACATGCTTATTTATTAGGGTTTGGCATATTACTATATGAGACAATATCTGAAAAAGTCTAATTTCCATGTCCCACCTTTCACCAGCAATTATTTTTTTTATTCAGGCATCTTTTTGGAAAATTTTAAGTTTTAGTATTAACTAGAGTATATAATGCATCAACTGCACCCAAATAAACATTCTTTTTAATATTTCTTCTAATAAATTATTATGATTTAAATGGTCGACCACCAAAAAAATCATTGTCCCGTGCTATTTTTGAAAATTAAATCATTCAAAGAATATCAAAATTTAGTAAACAGCCTTCCGATTTTCACAAATCTGATCGATTATATATAGAACTTCACCATTATTGATCTGATTTTGTTATAACTAAAATTATTTTATTTCTAAAACTAAGAAAATTTGGCATTTTTAAAGGTCTTTCAAGTGCTGTCCCCGGGGGTAATTTCCCTCCTGTTACCGCTGAGTTGTTCCACCTGTGGACACGTTTCTTGTTATGTAACGTGAAGAGCATCATTTCCTGAATGTATGAATCCATATTTTTAGGTGAATAGCAGCCAGTTTGAAAAATCTGAACTCCCTAAAGATCAGAATTTGGAAAAAAAATAATTTTGTTGTTTTCTCCTGTTACAGCCTTTTAATGTACCTTTTGAGAATATTTCATTGTCAGTACTATAACAGTACACGTGTTTTGTTTTATAGTATCGTATCAAATTGATATGTAGATGGAAGTAAACTTCAACACAATTCAAGTAAATGAACAAAAAGTACTGCGTAATTCCTTTCTATTACGTTCTGTCATGTTACCTGATTAAAAGTAACAGTATAACCATAATAAGTAACAGGAAGGAAGTTCAAGACAATTTCACTGATGAATCAAAAAGTTAATCTACTATATACCAACCATTTCATTTTATATAAGTTATCATCACCATATTAAATAAATTTCAAAATAATATACAGTATATTGAATTAAAAATAGGTTTATTGCTATTGATAACAGCAGAGAACATTGTGCAATTCTAGTATAGTAGATAGTAACAGAAAGGAATTTATTTTTTATTTTAGATTTTTTTCATTACCTAGGAAGATTTTTCATCTTGCAAATACAGTTTCAAAGGATAAATGACATTGCTTGCTGTTATCTTCCAATTGAGACCAATTTCAAGTGATGTATTTTTCTTAAACTATAAAATAAAGCATTTTTTTGAGAAAAAATCCGATCTGTTACCAACTATGTCCTGTTACTCAAGATTCTTTCATGTTACCAACATATCTGACTATATTTTAGTATATTTCTAAACCTTTTGTATTGCAAATGCTAAAATAAATAATTGGCATTCGATAAACTATTGCAGGATATACTAGTAAACCACAAATAGTGTCTTAAACTTATTCCTTATTCCCATTAGAAACTTTTTAAAATTGATTTACTTTGGTAACAGGAAAGAACTAGATATTTTTGTACCATTTTTAAAATTGCCATTGATACCACATTTAAGAATTGTTTGAATTACAGACAACAGTTCCTAGATCCTCAATGTGTGTTCTTTGATTTGTGCTATTAAAATACCGGGTCTAAAGACATTTTTGTTGTTTTTTCTTATTGCCAAAAATTAGACTTTTTTCAGATATTGTCTCATATATCAATTGCTTTAATAGTTAAACACACCGCAGTTTGAAATCATCTCCTCTAGCTCATTAACTGATACTACATTAATTATAACATTTCATGAAATTTGCCTCGGTGATAGATAGTAAGTGTAGTGACTACAGTATCATAATAATCCTTACATTTTTTTAAATTTGTTTTATTTTTATTCAATTATTCAACATTTATATACAATAGATATATCACATATTTTACCACAACACAATGTGTTCCCCTTCCCTTTCATGAATGCGACCTACCGAATTAGACCATTTACCGGATTTGTTATAACACAAGCAACACGAAGGGTGCCACATGTGGAGCAGGATCTGCGTACCCTTCCGGAACACCTGAGATCACCCTAGTTTTTTGGTGGGGTTCGTGTTGTTTATTCTTTAGTTTTCTATGTTGTGTCGTGTGTGCTGTTGTTTGTTTGTCTTTTTCATTTTTAGCCATGGCGTTGTCAGTTTGTTTTAGATTTATGAGTTTGACTGTGCCTTTGGTATCTTTCGTCCCTCTTTTTTAAAGTATAATGACATATACCATCAACACAATAATCAAAAATATGACAAATTCAGTCTCTTGCACAAGAATATTGTTTTAAAAAAGTGTTTCTGAAACACATTTCTCATACTTCTCACACCACACAAATATTCATACAGGTTGATTTACCATTTAATTAGGGACTCTAAATTTTGAATTTTCCTCGGAGTTCAATATTTTCGTCATTCTCCTTTTTTATTCACCAAGAACATCACTGTTACTAGTTATCAAAGGTACCAGGATTATAATTTAAGACACCCGACGCGCGTTTCTTCTACATAAGACTCATCAGTGACGCTCAGATCAAAATAAGCCAAACGAGTACAAAGTTGAAGAGCATTGAGGACCCAAAATTCTAAAAAGTTGTGCCAAATATGGCTAAGGTACCATTTTTAGGGCAATTTGTATGCCCTGCACTTTTTTGAGCGTCCTATTCACGTATGTGTGAATCAGAATTATTGTACTCTTTACTCTAAGATTCCTACGTTTTATGGAAATATTGTTTTTTTCAAATATTATCATTAAAAAGTCCAGCTTCAAAGACATTACAAGTTTCTAAGATATTTTTTGTACATGCATAATTATTTACTTTTTGCTTTTTATGTAATTATCTTGCGATATACCTTATCTTGTTTTCAAGTTGTGTTTGTCATGATTTATTTTAAGCAAAACAAGCCGGTGGTATTTTGGCATATAAAGGTGGTTGTTTGTTTACAATGTGTTCCATAATCTTATAAGATTTATATGAAATGACTTAAAATTGACTGCTTTTTTTCGATCAACTTTTTTGTTCCATTTTTTGAAATTCCAAGGTTAAAAGTACGGAAAAGTGGTTCTTGTCTAACCCAAAGATTTACATCTTTAGATATTTCATGAACTGTCATCTGTTTCAATTATATAGAACTTGGACCTTACAGATTTTGAAAGGAAATTGACAACAGGGTCATTTAAACGCACAATTTAAACGTCTAACTTTTTATTGTTGGCTTTGTTGGGAATTATTTCCCATTGATTCACTAGAATTAAATTTGCTTAATTGGATTATTTTTTGAAAGTTTTGTGTAATTTCCACCGTTTTTAAAAGGTACCAGGCCTTCCAAGCATTTCATGAAATTCTTGTTTCTATAAAAAAAAAAATGTATAGTTATCTTTTCTGAACAGAGATATTTCTAAAGCTGCTCTTTATTTCAAAGTCCTCTTTGCCATGAGTATTAAATTACTCTTTATTTGATTCAACAGTTTGAGAAAGGAGAAAGAGCAGAACTTCAATAATCCATATAATACAGGTTATATTCTGTACTGATATAAAATGTTTAAGACTTCATTGAAACATTAAATATCGTACTCATAAGTTCATTTCTGATAGAGTTAATGTATCTCCTGTCAATATGACAATTATCCACCAGAGATCAAATGGTGTGGATTAAAGCAACTACATGTCATGGTGCGACTTCTACCATGAGTAAACTCCTTACCGAATATCCAGGGTGTTTCCAACCAAGGATAAAAGGGGGTAAAATTATATGATCCCATTCAAATGCATTGATCGTTCAAAAAAGGGGGAGCGGTTCAACTATATATCCCTATTCAAATGCATTGATCGTCCAAAAAAAAAGGGGGGTTCCAACCCTCGGAACCCTCTCTGTATCAGCCACTGCAACGGCCTAGTATATCTCTAAGACACCAAAAGAAAAACGGACATGACAGACATTAACGTTAGATAAGTTAATTCAACATTATTTTATAACTTTTATACAGTTTACACAATTTCCTGGATTTGTTATTGTAGTTATATTTAATCCGTCCAATAATTTTTTTTTGTGAATTTTGAATCGATATTTTTGTTGAATCTCTTCGATTTTATTTATAGATCATATTTTTACAGTACAGAAGAATGGTCGTTACACTTTATGTCTACGTCAAGAAAGACAATTGGCGTCTCTTCAAATTAATCTTGTTCGCCTTTTAGTTTAATGTGAACTACCTGTTTCTAGAAGTTCATCAAGTAAATTTCTTTCTTGTGAATTTATTTCCGTATTGTAGATTTATTTTTCGTTAAAATTCCCAAGGTTACACATCACACCGACCAACCTTCGGAAAGTAATTTGAACTTAGACAGAATATGCTAAGCGAAGCAAATTTGTGAGAAAATAAAGAACTATTGCAATCTGTCTACGTTTTTGCTCAGCGTTTTTGTTTCTATCATTAATAAAATTATCGTTATAAACGATAAATATTATGTGCAAACCTATCTATTATAGATTTATGTTTAAGATCAGACATATTGATCTAAGTTATATAACAAACGAAATGATGTATTGTATGTGGAGGTATGCATCACTTTGCTGGAATGCGATTTCGCAATTTTTATTCAATAACTATAACATATACTTCATAAATAAAGGCAACAGTAGTATACCGCTGTTCAAAACTCGTAAATATATGGACAAAAACAAAATCGCTGTAACAAACCAAAACTGAGGGGAACGCATTAAATATAAGAGGAGAACAACGACACAACATTAAAATGTAACACTCACAGAAACGGACTAAGCATTAGACAAAATCCGATGAGAATAACAAACATAACATCAAAACCGAATACATGCATTTGGGATAGAAAAGTACCGTGACACGTCTCATAGTAATGTGAATTCACACTAAAATATAAGAGAAAACAAACGACACAACGGAAACACAACGTAAAAATGTTACACACACAGAAACGAACTATGATATAACAATGGCCATTTTCCTGACTTGGTACAGGACATTTTTAAAGAAAAAAATGGTGGGTTGAACATGGTTTTGTGGAATGCCAAACCTCGCACTTTAATGGCAATGTTAAATATAACATAAAAATGACAACATAATATTACAGGACTACAATACAAATAAATAGGAGAACGTATTAGGCAACGGAACACATGAATAATAGATAACAAAAGGCATCAGGTTTAAAATTCAATACGCCAAAAAACGCGCCTCGTCCACACAAGACTTACCAGTGACGCCAAGATATAAAAGTTCGAAAGTCAAAAAAGTACAAAATTGTACAGCACTGAGGATCAAAAGTTGTAAAAGGTTGTGCCAAATACGGCTAGGGTTTTCTGCTTGTGATAAGAACATCCTTATTATTTAGAACAATTTATGCTATTGCAAACAGTAAATTTTATCAAATGAATATAAAAGATATACATGATAAAACTGAAGTCTTAACTAATTACAGAAAACAAAACCGGAATACATAATACAAAGACCAAAAAATACAGAAAATAGACACACCCGACTTAGTCCAGGCCTTAACGCAAAAAGTCATAAAAATGACGTCACATACGAAGTGGTGAAAAGGCACAAAAATTACGTCACATTTGAATTTCTGAAACAGCCCAAAAATGACGTCACATTTGAAAAACTGTATCTCAAAAATAAGATTTGACACTATTGGTGTTTGTTCATTGTATCTGCTATCTATTCGGTCCTCGTTATTGTGATTATTCAATAGAGTTTGTTTACTAACTTTACCATTTTGCACAACTTTTTTTTGTTATCTTTATTCAATTACTCAACATTTATATACAATAGATTTATATAATATTACACAAAAATATCACAAGACAAGGTTTTAAAGTAAAATGAGATATATCATCAACACAATAATTAAAAATTAAATGCTATGACACGTTCTGGTTTTTGCACCAGAACATTGTTCTTCAATATGTGTCTCTCAAAATAATTTCTTAAGTTGTTGTTGTTGTTGTTGTTAATTTCTTAAGTTGTTGTTGTTGTTGTTGTTGTTGTTTTATATCTTTTCAATATTTATATACAATAGATTTATTACATATCACACAAACTTATCGCTGATTAAGTTTGATATACTGCAATTTGAACTTTATCAAAATTATGATTAAGTATAATATGAGGCTTTGGTTTAAAAAAGGTCAAAATTTGACCTGAAAACTTCTATTCTAAATAAATTTTATTAATAATTAGATCAACACATTGGTTTGTCGGTCAATAATTTATAGCTTTTTTTTCTACTCAAAAGCGTTATAATAATTGCGATATATTGTTTTCAAGCTATATATTACTACTCTGCTAATAATAAAGGGAATAATTTATATCAAAATCAGCAAAATTTTGTTCCATCAACTATCAACTTCCTTCATATTTACATGTTATAAGTAATTTATTCTATATATTATTTCCAAGGTTATTTGTTTTTAAAAGTACACCGAAACTTATTTATAAGATGATTTAAATTTTGAAAAAAAAACCTGTTGCGGAAAACATATCAATGCAACACTTACTATAAGACGTGTCACGGTACTTGTCAATCCCAAATTCATGAAAGTTTTGATGTTATATTTGTTATTCTCATCGGATTTTGTCTAAACTTAGTTCGTTTCTATGTGTGTTACATTATAATGTTGTGTCGTGGTTCTCCTCTTATATTTCAGGCGTTTCCCTCAGTTTTAGTTTGTAACTCGGATTTGTTTTTTTCTATCGATTTATGAATTTCGAACAGCGGTATACTACTGTTGCCTTTATTCAAAGTTGTATAAATCATGCTGATTCTTCTTCAAATTATGAGGGCACCACCAACAGCCATGAACTATCATCCATATGGCCAAAATTATAAATGTACTGCGCAAAAAAATATAATTGTTTAAAATACTAAGTATATTCTACCCCGAGGATAAGATTACTTATGATCAGTTTTAGGTGAAACCTTTCGGACTTGTGTTTGATCGGTGCTCTTCAATTTGCCTTACTGGTGATTTTTTTTGTAGACAACACTTGCGTTAGTCGTAAAATATCATCAGCCTGGTTTCTTCAATTTTTTTTTTTTTAATAACCGAATAAAAATTATTTCCCTTTAATGCCAGCAGATCAGTAATTATCATAGAAAAAATTATCCCACTTACAATTACAGAATAACTTCCTGTTAGAAAACAAAATAAATTATTGACTAATTAAACAATTGTAAGAACTAATAATTGGGGAAGAAATGTCATTCGGATAGAATTTTTCATGTCAGTCGGACCTTTTTTTAACCAGTGCCTTATATTATAGTGGGTGATTAGTTTACTGTCGTTTCATTACACAGACATCAAATGAATAAAGATGGATGGTAAGCATATATTTTATAAAATAGACTTTTGGTTTTCCTGATTGAATTATTTGGGCCCAATATAGCTTGCTGTTCGGTGTGAGCCAAGGCTCCGTGTTGAAGGCCGTTCTTTCACCTATATTGTTTTGCTTTTTACACATTGTGACTTGGATTGAGAGTTGTGTCATTGGCACTCATACCACATCTTCTTATCGCTTTATATCACCAGTTGATCCGTTTGTGGAGATGAATTCAATTTGGTACATTATTTGAGGAATTGGAATTGTGATAGACAAAAAAAAAAAAAAAAGGGATAAGCACAGTAACAGTATAATGTTCGCAATATTGAATTTTACCGGAAGTGGGGCAATTTTTCAGATTGCCTCCCTATCTGAAATCAGAGAGAAATACTAGATGTAGGTTTGTGCCAAGTTTCATGCTTGTAGCAGTTAGTGCACAATTTTTTAAGAAGCCGCTATACTATAGCATAACACAAAGTTTTCTTTTCATCAGTATTATTTACAACAAATGTATGAATTAGTCATTGCACAAGAACATATATCATAACACAGCTCGTATTGTTGATATATGAAATATTCGTAGAACTACATACATACTAGATATAACATCGCAGGACTCACCGAGGACGGCTTTATCATTAGCAGCAGTTTTATACTAAGTACTTTTAGCTGGCTTGCAATAATTGTACGCATTCATTGCTATGGTACTATAATCACCTAATATAACAATACTTGTCCATGTGTTATTGTCGTTCATAATACCGGTATAACGGTTTATTTCTAAACTATGGTGGCCGGATGCGGCCATTTCGCCCTTCGCGTTTTCGCGTTTTCTCCTTTCACTTTGCAAACGCGAAATCGCGAAATCGCGAAATCGAGAAATCACGAAATCGGGAAATCGGGAAATCGAGAAATCGAGAATGCGAAATCGAGAAATTGAGAAATCAGGAAATCGGGAAATCGGGAAAGCGAGAAAGCGAAAACGCGAAATTGAAAAATCAAGAAAACAAAAACGCGAAAACGCGAAAGCGAAAACGGGAAATGAAATAGATTTCTCGATTTCGCGTTTTCGCTTTCCCGATTTCTCGATTTCCAGATTTTTTGATTTCTCGATTTCGCGTTTTTGCTTTCATGATTTCTCGATTTCTCGATTTCGCTTTCTCGATTTCTCGATTTCCCGATTTCCCGATTTCTCGATTTCTCGATTTCGCGTGAAAGTGAAAGGAGAAAACGCAAAAACGCGAAAAGGCGAAATGGCCGCATCCGGCCACCATAGGTTTGTTGAACTGTCCAAAGTCAAAAAGCTCGTCAGTTTTTTTCTTCGTTTTTAACGTTTCCTTTATGGACTTATGTTATGTTTATGACAGACCTTTGATAGTCTCTATTGCATATCTTCTCCGCCTGTCTAGTCTCGAGGCGATATGGAGCTTGATATATGGTATACATGGATGGTCCCTTGTCTTTTGACCGTATGTTGAACCCTACCATTTCGATCTCCTTTTGTATTGTAATTGGTTGAATTGCTCCTAATTAGAATTCAGAATATAAGTTTTGTACAGGTTTAACCGTAGTTTGAAGGCAAACAACGGTCGATACGTCATAGCTGTTATAGATCCCCCAAGCAGTCGGAGTAAACAGAACGTCATAGTTTTTATTAGGTTAGGGAGTAAATGATCGATTTATCGAATGCAAGACAACGCGATGGCGAAAATAATAAGGGAAGACATCAAAAGATCGATGTAGGGTAAAAAACTTAAATCGAATAGTTTGGGGGTGGGGGGGGGGGGGGGGGGGGGTTGTCAACATTGCTGCAAGTTTTGTTAATCCAAAATCGATTTTACCTATATCCATACAGGTAAATCAATTTTTCCCAAATTAAATTACGAAGGGGGGGAGGGGGGGGGGGGGGGGTCAGTGAAAAAACTATGTGAATTAAGTTTTTTTTTATCCTACATTGAACTTTTGATGTCGTCCCTAAGTTGACTAAAGTCCTTCCTTGGTGTTTCTTATTAGTATGGTCTTCCTAGAGGGACAGAAGCATCCCTTTTTCTGGACATCGGATTTGTGCTTTTATTTTTGCAGAAATAAGGGAAAGAGCTTTTACTTTCGTGGTAATGTGATATTTACACTTATAGGGACCGGGAGTGAATGATTAATTCATCGAGATTTAGGAAATAATATTTTTTTATGGAATTCGGAGTGACACAATTTCCTAAGACCAATCTTTAATTCCTTATCTATAATACTAAAATAACGAGGTCCAATTTGTCAGCCGTCATGGGGTAAAAATGACAAATCAAAGAATTCAACTTTATATATAGCTAATATAGGACAATGATGTTGATTAAAAATTACACCACTCCAGACCCTTTTGTTTTCCACATAATTAATATTGCCAACAATTAACAAGTTTCGGGTCGAATCCGATACCGAGACCAATAGTATATTAACCTGTTACCTATTACAGGTACCTTATCTGTACGTTCCGCATCTGACAGACTAAAAATCTGGACTTAGAATAAGACGTATACATGTAGGTACATTTTCCAATTTGTTACCCGGAATGGCGTAAAACAGAGAATCAAAGAATTCAACTTTATTGATAAATCATATAGGACAATGCTGTTGATTAAAAAATACTCCAATCCAGGCCCTTTAGTTTTCCAAATAATTAATATTACCAATAATTGATAAGTTCCAGGTCGACGGGTTCAAACAGAAAGATTTTGAAAGCAGAAAAAACTGTACATCTTATAATCGGCATGACTTTATCAGATGACAATACCAATACTAAAATATCAGGCTTTTATGCATATTTTTTTATGAATATTGGGTCAAGATCAAATACATGTATACATTTTAAATAATCTAGAATATAAATATGTAAAAACATGAGTTAAATATATAAAAGGTCACAGAATATAAATGTATTCATCCAATATACGTTCATGTGTCTATAAAGCACAAATTGATTTAAGTTTTGGAGTTTCGATTCTCCATTTTTATAGTATCACAACTTGTAACCTGTTGTTACACCACATGCATCCAAGTGGGAATGTACCGTAAAAACTGCAGATTCCTAGAATCGACCGTAGTTATGTTTACTTGGTACTTAAGCTCGCTCAAGAAATTAACCATCAAGTGATTTTCTTTTTGATCAGTGAGTTAAATTTTTGACGTAAACTTTAAAAATGGGCGTTTTCCGTAATTTATGACCTGACTTTTGATTATGAAAATCAAAACATACCTAATTTCTTATAGTTTTTTACCACATGTGAAAAGCTAAGGTAATTTTTGTGTATCTGACTTCAGCGATGTGTTTATTTCCTAAGATCAGCTGAGATTGATTAAATAGCATAGGATGCGCACTGATAATAGATATTTTAAACCGATTTATTGACCTAAGCAAAAACCTCATTGACTTGCATCGCACTCCATTTCTGTCAAATTTAAGCAAACAACAGTATATTAATATCACAGGAATTGTAAAAAATTACAAACGATACTGTTGTTGATTTTGTTTTTTTTTCAAGTTTTTGAGGGAAGGGGGGGGGAGGGATAATAAAACAATCTTACGTTATAGAACAAAAGACAACACCATGTAAAACTAACTGACGAAAAGTAAAGAAACCAGTCTACAAGACACTGCAAAGAAGTCTAAATACTGCGTACTGCGCAATACATATAAACAGAGCTGACATTAGGTGTTAAGGACGGTACGTAAGCAGATTCTGCTCCACTTACAAATTCTGATGTTGTCCGTAAAACTTTAGAAAGGATGACTTTAACTGAACTAACTTGAATCCTTGGTTTAACAGCTTCCCTTCAAGAAGCACCATCTATTAAAAGATGACACCTTAGTTCTGAGAATGTCGTGTAAACTGGGAGTTATACATAGACACACTCCATATGCGCTGCTGAAATGTTACATAAAACGTATCGAAGATAGCAGGTTAAAATGGTCAAACGCACTAGAATAAATATTCCCTCCAAAACACAAAACCTTGCTAGATGATCACTCTTATTACCTCTGAGGAGGGTTTTGGTGTTGTTTCTACAATTTTTTCGACAACTCCAATAGGAAAGCAGGATTATCACAAGAAAATGACAACACCGTGACCTTCAAGAATGAAACCCCAGACTTTATGTTAGAAATCAGCACTCCGAATGACTGTGCCAAACGTCATTATTCGTATTTGCTATTCAAGGTAAAGAATCTCTTATAAAAACATTTGCTATATTGAACTACTGTGGATCCATTATTGTAGTGAGTACCAGTTATGGTGGATTGAGGAAAACTTGCATATTCTTGAATATTAAAAGTCGTGGTTTTTGCAAAATCTGCATACATTCCTTTCTAAAATTTGTAATTCGTTGACCATTTGAATTTAGTGGTTCCCCTGTACCCACGAAATCCACGAAAATTTGTAGTAACGAATAATGAAACCACAGTATGTATAATAGTGTTTCATACTCAAATTCAATTATGGCCATGTTTCTGTGAAATTTACTACTGGTGAGGTTTACCCTCTGGGATATGTACAATTATTATTTATGTAACTGTCTGGCATGTAAAAACATTGAAGCAAAATTTACAATTAACGACTAGCACATTGCGCACTGTTAACAATCGAACGAAAGAGATAGTGCACAACGCACATCTTCATTGCATTACTGCGTTGTAGGCATGTTTGTACATCACTTGAAGACAGAAGCGTGTGTTACTTTCGATTCAAGAGATAATCTTTTTGAGATTGAAGTGGAAATTAGCATGTAAACATATCCTATGAAATAATTTACCTGGAATATTTCACATATATTGTTTTGCAATTGAAAAGGTAAGTGCGTTATTAATTAATATGATATTTTGTAAATATGTATACTTTAGCTTATCACAACCTTTCATCTTATGCGTATTAGAGATGTTTATTTAAAAACCGAAAAATAAAGAATAAAGAATAAAGATTTAGTGATATATTATGTATATTAATACACATTTACTGGATCAGATTTTTTAAATTTCCATATTGATGTATTTACGTATAGAGCCATTGTATATATAACTGGCTTCCAAATAAATGTGAATTATTACATTCGATTCTTTGTTTGAAATCATCAGTCCAACAATAAAATTATTAATCAGATAAACGATCAATCAATTAAATACACGTTTTAAACAGATTTTTTTGTTATACTATAGATTATTTATTTTGTAAAGTGTTTTGATCATGAAATTATCTGTAATATTGTTTGCTGTACGTTAAACAATGAACAATCAACGGATTAAACTAGAATTTACCTTTCTGCATAGTAAAATGTTCTAAAAACAACGTTTTGAAGCTTTTGAATCAATAAACCCGTACCAGTCTAGTTTGACCTTCACTGATGCCTTTGCAAGTCTTGTATGAATTAGTTTCTTGTATATATATCGGAGTTTAGGATGACGTCCATTATCACTGAACTAGTACATATTTTTGCTGAAGCACGGGTGAGTGATTTTCTTGATGTATTGAAGACCCATTGATGGCCCTCAACTGTTTTCTGCTCTTTGGTCGGGTTGTTGTCTCTTTGACACATCCCCCTTTACATTCTCAACTTTACTATATTCACAGTTCAAATAGGGTCGCGATTTTTGTGTCCATTCATGTCAGTTTATACTCTAGATAAAAGTTTGAAAACGACAATACCGACCGAATTATCTATTGCCAATGACCTGTCTATACCACGCACTATATTACTCTTGGATTTGACAATGTTGTTAGTAAACACGAGTGACACTGTAAGAATACCTAATCAGCTGGAAATACTTGTATATATACATTCATGTATCTTTTATCAAAATCTGTTCATTAGTTATTTGCTATTCCAATTACTGTCTTTTTCATTCACTCATGTATTCGTTCAACATAGACAAAAACGAAAGTTGTGTAAAAACATAATTTTGGTTAAAAGAAAGGCGAATGATTCCAGAGGGACAGTCAAACTGATAAGTCGTTAATAAAGTGACAACCCCACGGCTAAAAGAGAAAAAAGACCAACATTAACATTAATACCCAAAACATTACATAGAAAGCTAAAGAATATTATAGCAACACGCACCCAACCAAAAACTGGGGGTGAAAAATACGCCTTTGAATTCAAATACATTTAACAGTCGCCTTTGTTTTTCCCATATACGTGATAATATTATTTGCAGCTGTTTGCGAATGAATTCAAATACATTTTATTTATATGCATTTCCCTGACTTGAAGCAACTTTCTACAAGGTCATATTGTCTGTTTGCCGCTTCAGGTTCTTTACGTCTACTTCAGAATAACACCTCTATAAACAATAACACAAAAGTCAATTGGCGTTCTTTTACAAAGTTTAACTTTTTTCAGTCGTATGCTTGGATTTTGTTTGTTGTATATATGTTATTATGGAGACTAAAACATAATTTATCTGAACTTAGTATTGAACTGCATGTCTGTTCTCAAAGTAAACAGACTTGAAGTAAGACATTTTGAAAATTACGTCATTATTACAAGCCGATATAATTTTACAGCAATAGTCTGCATATGTCATTCAGGTAAACAGATAAGTAAATTAAATAACATGTGCAGATATAAATATGCATTCTTTTATCTTCTAATGAGAGTTTCATATAATAAAAAGGCTGCATAATACATAAATTGTAACAAAAACCGTACTTCGAGATGGAGACGTTATGATTCTGGATTCTGACAGGTTGTTAAATGGTTTTGCTATCTTTTGGGTGGTGATTCAAAATGATTAATTTTTTGCATCTCGATTTCTACATCTGAATGTAATATTTTATAACTTAATGATAACAGAGATGTGTCTGAACGAGAGATATTCAAAAGTTTTGTGAGTAACGCTGTGAAAGACAACTAGATATTTTGCTGAAAATGAGAGCTAATATATGAGCTAATTATCAGAAATAAGTCTGATTAAAGATTTGGTAAATGAGACATTTCAACACCAAAATAATGCATATGAGATGTGGAGTGGCTCAATTGGTCTGAGGACACAGTCATCGTTTTTTGTTTTTGTTGTCTACGAATATAACCCCTAGTGTGAACAGTGTAAAGCTTGCATTTTTTTCATACACTTTCTAAATTCATAATGTGGGGAAATATTAAGTAAGGGGATGCAATTGCATGTTAAAATTAAAACATTTGGGTGCTGAATTTTTATGTTTGGTATAGTGATTTGATCCAGTTATAAAGTTCAAAAATGAGTATATCTGAAGCTGTCAAATCGAATTGTATACCCCCATAGCATAGAATTGTCCATATGTTGAGTAAGAGATGGAAGGAGATGGTAGACTTTTCTTTAACTTTGATATTAGTTGTCCCAATAGTAGTACACTTCATTGTAAACACAATTTGAAATAGAGCAGATTCTTTTAATTTGAATGTATTGTCTAAAAGAAATGCACTACGAAATAAGCGTGTTCTTGGGCCAATAGATAATTTTCTTAGGAGACAGCCCAAAATCTGTTCTGTATTGTCGCGAACCGACTAAACAAATATGCTGTAGAATCTTTGATGAAGTAAATATCACTGAGCAGTGTTTACATACTCTTTCTATATGTTCATTAATAACTGCCAATTTGTTATCTTGCCAATGTTTCGTGGATATGCCAAATTACTCTGCCCTAATTGCAAGTTCCGTCTAATTAGAACAAAAGTTTTGCATTTAAAAGATAATTGGTTTTATTATTTCCTGAAAAATTCGACACAGAAACAGCATGTTTGTGACCTACCTATGAGATTGATTTTGGAAACAAAGATATCTGCAAAGTAACCATACATATGATAAAAATTATGCTTGCGGCGGTCAATTCTATTTTCAATTTTTGAAAAATGTCACGTTTGGAAATTTAATTTGCTCATCAAAAAATATGAGACAAAGTTTCCTGAAGTAAATTTATTCATTTACCTGAAAAATGCATTGCAGATCGTTCACAATTGCTTAAAAAAGAGTCGAAAGATACATAGGGATATAGAAACACACAACTCGTCGACAAACTGAAAAAAGCCATGGCATGATAGAAAAAAAATGGTTAGACAATGTCCTTACATAGCTACTTAATATATGATTTGAGATGGAAGTGTTGGACTCAAGCAACGGATACCATACATACCTTTTTATATCTTGTATCCGTTGAACATAACATTTTGTTTTGCTTTTGTGTGCGTGTCCTAGTTTAAATTGATTAAAATAAGTCCAGTTGACTATGTAATAAGACAAACAAGCAATAGCGCAAAAATAATTACAGCCGATTTCATTGAGTGTGAAGCCAAAGGTAATATCTTTGGTTAGCTTGCTTGTGAGCTGAACCGTGAAGTCATTGTTAGGTCAAATAAACTACCCTCCTTTAAGAGAAAACTAGTCCAGCAGATAACCAATCTATCAGTCTGTTGTACTAGCCTACTTCGAAAGGAGGGTAGTTTACCTGACATAACAATGACTTTACGGTTCAGCTAACAAGCAAGCTAACCAAAGATATTACCTTTGGCTTCACACTCAACGAAATCCGCTGTAATCGAAAAGTATTCAGAAACACGAAAGCGACATAAAAATCCAAATCAAACACATGAAAGACTATCAAAGGATCCACAGTAAGAATGTGTTTTCCTCTCTTTGTGTGTGTGTGTGTTCTTTTTTTCAACAACGAAAATTTTGACAATTCAAAACCGAATATTGGAAAGTGAAATAAAAAGACCAAAGTAACACTAGCACTGTCTTGAGTCAGACAACAATACTGGTTATCAAAAACGTGAAGAAGGCTAACTATGGTCAAAGGTGCTGACAACAATCTAATCATAAAACGTGAAGAAGGCTAACTATGGTCAAAGGTGCTGACAACAATCTAATCATAAAACGTGAAGAAGGCTAACTATGGTCAAAGGTGCTGACAACAATCTAATCAAAAACGTGAAGAAGGCTAACTATGGTCAAAGGTGCTGACAACAATCTAATCATAAAACGTGAAGAAGGCTAACTATGGTCAAAGGTGCTGACAACAATCTAATCATAAAACGTGAAGAAGGCTAACTATGGTCAAAGGTGCTGACAACAATCTAATCATAAAACGTGAAGAAGGCTAACTATGGTCAAAGGTGCTGACAACAATCTAATCATAAAATCACATAAACAAATCGGAGTTCATTCAAAATCGTTCGAACTTGTGTAGAAGGAAGGGAACCGATTGTTATAGTTTTACCTATGATTGTTGAAGACCTAACTAATGTGTTGACATTTAGATACTATTTGTTACTTAAATCATATAAACAAATAGCCTAACAGCAATAGAACAAAAGTAACATAAAACAAAACAAACTGACACCATTACCAGTACAAATGCTACCAAAAAGACACTGTGAAAACCCACCATTATCTAAGGCTCGCGAAACATATGGCTATAATGTTTAAGACAAAAGCACATTACATTAAAATCTAAAAAACGCAGGCCATTTTACTGTTATTATCGACTCCTAGGAGTCGATATTAAGAATTGAACGATGGACAGTCAGTGCGTGATTTTTTATTTGCTACCTGATTGGAAGATATTACAAGACGTGAATAATCAAAGTTTATTGATTGGTTAGGACAATCCAAACCTAGTAAATGTCCTTCAATCCCGTAGAGTATCGGATTTGTCCTCTCTATTTTAGCAATTAGATTTTGCCTGGTCATTAATCATGCATATTCATGATTCACGTGTGTGGTAAAGTTTGTTGATTGATGCACGTGGCTATTCTAGTAAATAAATAAATCTACAAAGCGAGAGCACTTTCCATTTTCATCAGCTAAGAGTCGACTAGCCCTTTTTGAAAGGCTAATGCTTGTTCTCATCAGAAGTCAATACAACACTATAAATTAGAATCAATACGAACGTAAGTCAGCATTTGGGCACAGAACACGTGGGAGACATGATAGACGTCAATACCGATTTAATACATTGCGCATGACAACCTTTTTTGGGGAATATTCTTTTTATGATGCACCTTTGAGACCAAAGCGCGGGTAACGTTTTGATCATCAAATGCACGTATGCGACAAGGGATCTGGATCACATTACCACTTTTAATCATTGACAGTTAGACATGTTAGACAAGCGCATACATCAATGAAAATGAAAACGGTTTTTTAAGATCTGCCTCTCCTGACACTTGAATACTTGGCTTAAGAGTGCAACACTTTGAAAATTATGACAAACACATAACTCAATGAAAATGAAAACGATTTTTTGAATTCTGCATATCCTGACACTTTAGTAATTATGATTAATAGTGCTGAATCTCTTGCTGCAACTAGTGCATATTATAACCCAGATTTTGATTGTAGCCTTGCTTACAAGCTAGCGCAACACGTTGAAAATTATGACAAAACACAAAGCAATGAAAATGAAAACGAGGTTTTAAATTCTGCATCATCTGACATTTGAGTAATTATGATTAGTATTGTTGAATCTCTTTGCTGCAACTAGTGCATAACCTAGAACTAAATCTCGACTATAAACTTGAATTACAAGTGCAACACATTGAAAATTATGCAATGATAATGAAAACGATATATTGAATTCTACATCTCCTTATACTTTTAGTAATTATGACTAATATTGTTGGATCTTCTCGCAACACCTAGTGCATAACCTGGAACTAAATCTTGATTGGAAACTTGACTTACAATCGCAACTCTTCCAACATTAACATGAAATACCTAAATCAATTATCCTCGGAAATCAAGAATCGTTCTATCGAAGGTCGAAGAGTACCATATAGTTTGTAAACAGTAAACGCATACACCAATGATAAACAATCCACCATCTTAACATTGTTTACATCAGATGCACCGAACGACCATTATATATATGCTAATGATCTACTTTTCTTGTTCTTTGATTAATAATACAGGATGATAAATAACAGCTAGAAATCAATACATGTATAATCATTTCTGCTTTTGATTACATGTTTTCCTACAGGAAGATCTTTCTTCCTAGATTTATATCTTATATAACGTCTTATTTTATTTTTGTTTTATTCTCAATTCAGATAAAAATCCGAAAGTATCTATTCACTAAACTTTGTTGGTGTTTCTATTGATTTTATTCTCGATAGTTAACATGTAAACATTGGTAAAATGTGAAAGGCATAGGGGGTTTCAGAGCGCCCTGCCCGGAGAAAGGAAGAAAGACCATTCACAATTTGTCTTACATTTGTTTTTCTCTTTTTTAATTAAATAAAAAAAATAAACCTTTCAAATATACATGTAGAGTTCATAAGATACAAATATTCCCTGTGGACACCTCCCCCCTTTTATTTGTGCTCTCTATTTTCAACCCTCGAATTAAGCTTAGGAATCTAATTTAAATTAAAACCTTGCTTTCTAACCAATTTATTCATTTACCGGACCGGCAACTTTCTTTATTTAATAAGAAAATCTACAGTGCCGTTATACACATGCATGTTGTTTGCTTGGAGTCCCCGCCCGAAAAGAAAGAAATATAGCCCAACTCCAAGATACTATATTCCTGCATCACGTGATTTTTACCACGTGGAGCTTACATTTGAATAAATACCGAATATGGAAAGTGAAACTACAATTCAAAACATAAAGTCCGAAGGCACAAATAAGAAAAAGAAAGGGTTTTTTTTGGCAAAGGGTGCGGGTAAATTCTCTCTGTGTTCAAAATATACATGAAATATTTGCCACTGCCCCCTTTTCTGTTCTATGAATTCTAACCCTGAGTTTTCTATCTGTTACTCCATGCCAAGAAATCCTCGCTAAAAATTCCGGTCGACCTCCTACGGCAGTCATTAGTAGCTAAATATTTGATTTCATTCAAGAAATTAATTTATGACCTACATGTACGTGTCGCTTAGAACACGGCCATATACCGAATGATCAATATTAATCATCCATGTAATTTGATCTATGGGGTGTTTGCAGAATTTCAACGGAGGCAATTTCTTGGCATGCCCCACTTTGTGGGGAAATGTGGTTGATTATATAGGGATCCACTGAAGCATGACTGGAGCGACACCCCCTTTAGGTCAGTCAGCGCCCCTCCCCCTTATAAAAAGTTTTTGATCAGCCACTGATAGGGGGAATTGCATGTTTGATCACACCGTACAGTAAAAAGATAACAATCTGTCCTTGTGAACCCTTCCTTTCTTCGTACGGAAAAAAAGGCTTCCGAATATAACCATTTTGACAAGTTACATGTTGCATTAATCATGTTAATTTCATGATCTAGATCAAACCTAGATGCTCATGTTTATAGATGTTGATCTAGATCAAACCTAGATGCTCATGTTTAGCTACATGTATGAATGATAGTTCGATTACTATGCATTAAGTACATGTAGCTTGAGCATCGACTTTGGAGCTCAATGTAGATTAGTCATAATATACATGTATTGCCCGTCGAAAAGGGGAATATCTAAGGGTTATAGCCAGAGATGTTTCTTTTTTCAATGAGAGCACATATTTATTAAACTTTTAGAGGTTGACAATTTTCGTTTGATATCCGTCGCTTGTATAGCCACCCTTGTTTTATTATATTATACCTTATATAAATATTTTATAGGTCACCTATTAAAGTCTTTTTTTATATTATTAATCGGAAGAGATAAAACACCTGCCTGGTGCACTTGGGTCAATTTGTTCACTGTTATAACATTAATTTTATTATAACATGTAGTTGATTTAAGTGTTTTTTTTTTATTATTATACATGTCTATTGTCTAGATTGAATATATCATTGTCCGCAAATGTTTAAAATTATATTGTTTATGTGCTGTACGTATGCCCTCTTGGGGTCCTAACTTAGGGAACAAAATTATTCTATTCTATATTTTATTCTAAAAGGGCTTCTTGTACTAGAGGAAGTGAAATGCAGGTAACCATTACTACAGGTGATTTAATTGGTCTTTCATATTTGCGTGGTCTTCGGTAATTTAAAGACGATAATATATCGGGATATGTATTTAATTTATAATAGATATCAAAGACAAAGTTGCTGCTTTTGAAAAACTACTGCCATTTGCAATGTAAGTAAATAGGTAGTTAGAGGTTTTCTCTTGATATTATATATATATGTGGAAAAGAAATGACGAGATAGCTCCTACTGTAGCAATCGATCAGTTTTGTTATCAGTAACATGTCTATGTGATTCCAATAATATTCCATCTAGTATAAAAGCTGCATTATTCATTTTTAATTGAATAAATTATCTACAGTTTGATTTGATAAAAGTCAAGGCTGTATTATACATCTGTTGAAAACAAAAACAAATACAATGTGTGAATGATCTCCTGTTTGTGTATAAGTACACCTATACCTATAAATTAGTCATGGATAGTAGTCAATTTCATAGGCATGTCAATTGCATTTATATTGCAATTGTGCGTGGTCTGCATAACTGATTGTTGATTTGGTTGGATATATTCATTATAATGGTAGCAGTTTAATTGATAAGTTGTAAGTTTTTTTTAACATATATATAACTTTTGTTTTATAATTGTGATCTTTATAGAACCGTACTAGGGAAAATGTTTTTTTTTATTATTGATTTAAAAGATACGTTTTAAGGAAAAAGGTAAAGCTAGCTGTTATACCATTAGAGTTTTGGCCAAAAGTTTCATTTTTCTACGGTACAGATCAGCAAGGAATATTTAACGTCCTACATTGCCTCTTTCGTATTTTCTTTCCAAATGTCCCTCTCTTAATGTAACCTCTCGAAAAAGTCCCTTTTGACATACTAATATTTGTTTCTCTTATATCTTGGCCTTTCATTTGCGCGTGGCAGATCATACCTTTATTATTTACCTGAAATCTCTTTTTCTAGCGCCAATTTGGTGTTGATAGCCTCAAAATGTTTCTCTTTATTTAAGAAAAATATCAGATTTGTACACAGGGGGAATGAAAACATTTTCAATTTCACGGTACTTTATGTACATGATATACATATAACATTGATGACATTCCTCAAAGATATTATATTGAACAGTTGTGTGAATGCTGCTGTTGGATATATATTTGTTGGTGCAATTTTCTGCTACCATGCTTCATGTTTGAATATTTATATTTGATGTACCTTTGTATCTATATACCCAGGGCTTATCTTTAATTTATAAAAACCTTTTTGTTAAACTATACCGCATAAAGCAAATTCGAACTATATCTGTGTTATAAAATAATCGATAAAATGAAAGAGCATTGTATTCTGTACTAGCATAGGTGTATAAGAGATGAAAAAAAGATAACATTCATTATTTATAAGTGGTCGTTCATAAACGACTAAACATATTACATGTCGTAAAAGTGATGATTGATGCCCTTTCAATTTTGCTGTTAAATACGTAGGCAATGGGGAAAACCTTATTTTGTTTTTGCACTTTCAAGGATGATGGTGTAAACGCAAACAAAAATCTTAGAAATTATAATTATTTATAATGTTGCCCTACTGCTAACCAGTGGCGGATCCAGAAAATTTCATAAGTGGGGGTCCACTGACTGACCTAAGAGGGGGCGCGCTCCAGTCACGCTTCAATAATTCCCTATATAAGCAACCAATTTTTTTTCCAAAAAGGGGGGGGGGGGCCCGGGCCCCCTGCCCCCCCCCCTAAATCCGCCTCTGCTAACAGACTGTTATATGTTAAACTGTGATATGAGTGATTTTCGAAGATCGTGACAAGAGTAAAACAACTTTTTCCAGAAGTTGAATGAATGTATGAATAAATAAATTTGCATAAAGCATATACATGTTATGGCAATCAAAACATTATTAACAATATGCTCTTGTTATATTTGAAAAAAGCTCACAGCTAATCAGGCGTATTCCATATACTCGATAAGAAGGAAAGAAAAAAGCAAGTGGAAAAAATCAACAGTGTCTAAAAAATCATCGTTTATAAACAATTATACATAATTATTTTCTATTTATATAACAATTCATGTAGGGGGCCTTGATGTGTTTACATGTATTACAAAGAACACGTTGAAGTCAAGATATATAAACCAATGTATCTTATACATTTTGTAGATGATCTACACGTGTGCAGATATTTTATATATCAATATGCCAATTTCTTGAAAGAAGACAACTGAAAATTCAAGCGCCACCTTGAAATTATTATAAGAATATGTTTAAAAATGGGGGACATGCAAACAAAGAATAAAAACACTGGTTCAGTTAACACCCCCATACAATTAATTCGGTAGCATGTGATTGTGATGTAATATAAAAGAATCATGTGGTGTAATATGCAATTACATGCCATAATTAATGTTTATTTCCATCACATGTAATAACAATGATACATGTACATGTACCTTTACGTAACACACACGTATCTATTCAAAATAATTAGTCTATTATTATTTATTAAAATATTCTAAGCATAAACATATCATTAACCGGTCACCCTTGCAAAAAATTCCCTTAAAACCATGATATAAATTATATTTATAATTAAATTTAATTATCATGTGCATTTGTCCCTTTGTTTTCTATAGCTAGTTTATGCATTTTAATTTTTTGATACTTTCCAGAGGAAGAACTTTTATTTAATAAAAGGACAATGAGTGCTACACGCATAGGGGACAACATTTCGAATAAATCCCAGGAAATAAACACACCCACGTCATTTGAACTTTTGTGGATAGTTGTCTAATAGATAACCATACTACATCTTCTTATTTCATATAGATAAGAAAACAGAGTTTTTCTTCATCTTGAAGTGTAACAATACCAGTCTGAGAAATGAACAATCTAAAGAAAAGGAAATGCTTTTTATCGCTGTTATTCATCTTCAAATACACCTCATTTCTTACAGAAAGACTAGAGTAGGCTTCTTTTGTCTACTTTATACTTTCTTGAAACACGAGTAATAGACATTGATGCCACGTTACTTACACATATGTAAATACATATCACGAACACCAGTACAAATCGAATTTATGTACATGACCAACCAAAAGTATTCAGGTCATATTTCATAATCAGGCTGTTGAACGTTTCATGCTTACATTTTAGTTCACATTGCATAGTTTGGTATATAACTTATTCTAATCATTCCTAAAGAATGGTCTGTTGGTTATTCATGGTATACGCATAAAAGAGAAACTTTCCGAAAGCATATGAACATAACCTTACTTTTATCTGTATAGAATTTGGCAAACGCTAAATTTAATGCAAAAGTATATATAACGCATTCATCATGTTTAATTACAGGGGAACTCAATTTATCTATTTGCTAATTTTTTATTCGAGTGAAAATTGAGAAATAATGGTCAGACTTTGTAAAAGAGATTGCAGCTCTTTTAGTGTTCAACTACAAAGAGGTTGAAGCTCTTTAAGTACATGTATAAAGAGATTTACGATAAATTATGTGTGAAATCAAAAACTACATCATCATCGAATGTGAATTGCCTCTATCCGAGATTGATGTGTGCAATAGAAATAGCAGCTTCTACAAATATTTAACCTAGCTCAGAGTCAAATGCAACACCTTTTAAGGATGTTCGCTTGTCATGTTTTGGAATTTTTGTCACATTTTTGATATCCTCTGGTTTTATCTATTTGAATGCTTAAAAAAAAAATGCCCATTGACACCCATTTTCATTTTTATAAATGTTTTACAAGTATAATTATAAGCCATTTGTAAAAGTCTTACAAAATCTTATTTATTTCATAACAGTTTTTGAGAACTTTAACTTGTCAATGATAAAGCTATGAAAAATCAGGAGAAAACATTTTCCCGCCAAAATTGCAATGGCTAATATCTCGAAAACAAGCACATTGACCTCTATATATTTTTTTGCTATTTTGCTTCCTTAATTAATCCCCTATCAATATATTCCAGTGTTTAATTATATGGAAAGTTAATTATTTTGAAACTGAGTAGCAAACTTCCTTAATCGAAAATGGATATTCTCAAAATATCGTCTGGATGTTCCGCCCGAACTTATTTTCACTGATTAAAAAAAATATGAAAATCCAGACAAGAAAGATATAAACTAGGCTCTTAAAGTGTTTAAAACGAACGAATGTCAGAAATATACATTGGGTCAATATCATGTATGAATTAATAACAATGTTACACAATAGTTTTTTTTTTTAAATACGTCATATGATGACATTGTTGTCAAAACATCTATCATTCAAATTTATTAATTGTTGTTATGAAATTGGTGACAGCCATAGACCATTCATTCTATTTTACATGTGTTGACTATGCATAGGACAAATACAAAACATGCTGATTTAGAAAAAAAAACCAAAACAATCCTTAAGCAGAACGCATATATATAAAGCCGAAATACAGTATGGTTTTAATTGTTCACGTGTCTTTCTCCCTGGGGGATACTGGCTATCCTTTCGGTTATAACTGTGCCAACAGCACTTGCCAAATCATAACCTGTTCTAACCAGAAGACATTAAAAACCATGCCCTGTTCTAAACAGAAATATTGAAAAATACCCTGTTCTAGACATGCTCAGTAAATATACACCCTGTTCTAGACCGTATAAAATAGATGCTGTTCTAGGCCAAGGTTCTAGACTGTATCTTAAAACGTTAAATAAACGATCCTGTGCTAGACAAATGCTTTGTTTAAAAATAGACCCGGCTGTTCTCAACAGCAAGGCATGAAAACGGGACCCTCTTCTAACCAACAGAACATGAAAAAGGGACACTGTTCTAACCAGTAGGGCATGAAAAAGCCCGGGTTTTTTTTTCTGTTCGTTTAAATTATGTTTTAACGGTATCTTCAGTGCTCGTGTTGTCTTTATGAAGGTCTTAAGGAGGTTAGAAAATAAAGAGTAGAGAATAATGGACAAAAAGGAAAGAAAAAAGGGGAAAATAGGAAGAGAGGAAAATTTATATTTTAAAGCTAATTTCCTAATGCATGTAGATTTGAACTTCGGTTGGCTTGCTTGATTTGTTTGTATTAACGTTTGCTCAAGCATTGACATTGAATTTGACATCTGCAAACAATATTGAGAGGCACAGTATAACAGTTTTGTATATGTTATATTTAATTTTTTTTTATGTCATCCCAAATACAATTGTACAATATACAAACAGAGCAAGCAATTTAACCAAAGTTCTACTCTACATACAGTAGGAAATTAGCTGTAACGAATACAGATATGAAATCCAGACCCTTCTTTAAAAAAGATCTAGAGCTTATAAACATCCACCTGTAGACGATTTTTATTCCTATGTTTTCTAGTAGAATACCAAATGTCAAGATATTCAATGTTAAGAATAAACAGAGTACAGGTAACAAGACAAAGCGTTTTCTAAAGAGTTTTATTACCAACTTGTCAGTATGCCAAATGTAGGTCTTATAATTCACTCGTAATTATCAAAGAACCCAATTGCAACCGAGAGTGAAAGATCATAGGCATATGATAGTATGGTAAACACGATGCTGCAATGGTGCTATAAACATTCAATTTCAGTAAACGATATTTTACTTTTAAAAGGATGTTCGCTACTGTTTTAGAATAACAAGCTTTGAAATTCTGTTTTAAATATCATACGGTTAATATGGAGTTATTGGAACTAAAAAAGGCAGGAAAAAAATAAAAGCTCCGTGTCCTTTGTTTTTAAGATATTAACATGATTAAGCCATTAAAGATTTGGCGGGACATGATTCTCTTTAGACTTTTAATAGATTTAACATTGGCACCTTTTGTCTTTCCAATAATAAGAAAAAAATAACGAGGATTATATTTTATAAGATTAACAAAAAAAAAGGCGTTCACTTAGTGGATAATATTTTTATTTGGTCCTACATGGAAAACACAAGAGGATTCCGAACATCTGTCAAGTAAAAAACAAGATCAGAAAACATCCTTAAACCATCACTTTTCATTGTATAGAGTATTTCGAAGAGGCAACTTTTAAATCCAATGAGAAGTCAAAAGTATCGATTAATATTTAAATTTCCCATAGAATTTTAAGTAGGACAACGACTAACAGCTGTGCTTATTGTAAACAACTTTGTTGTTTGGTAATGAAGCTAAGTGCAATATCAGATCAATATTTTGAAAACGAAAATTTTGCCAAAAATCTAATCACCAGTAATTGCAGTGAAGTAATATATTCCTGATATTATTTTACGTAAAAATTTCTTATCAAAGGTTTGGTACAATAAACTGAAATTAGCAACTTGCACAAACAGCAGGGAGAGTGAATTAATCATTAGACTCGCCTGTTTTGTTTAACATGTGCAATCAAGCTTCTTTCTACCCAATTACTACACTTTAGAAATAATATAATGTAGCATTGTTTGCCAGAACCAAGGTTTCGGTTTGTTGGTTTATTTTGAAATTTCATTAAATCTTTTTTGGTGATATTCTATTATGTTTGGTTTGGTTATCTTTCGTGTGTTCTTTCATGGATCGTCGTATCCCAGGGCAAACACGCTGTGAAGCATTGCAAAATGGCTGTGGCAAATGTAACATACATGCGAGAAATTTAAGTGGCGGAACCAGGGAAGGGGGTCCAGGGATTGGAAACTCCCTTTTTTGGACGATCAATGTATTTGAATAAGGACCTATAATTGGAACCCCCACTTTATCTTGGGTTGGGCACCCCCACCTTTTTTTTTTTTATAATGAATGGATTTATCTATGAATTTTCATAGAATATATAAACGAAAGTTTGTTTCGAATTGATAGAAATCATACAAGTACATTATACTAAAACAATGAATTTTCTTAAAATATATTAATTCAAAGAGCCTCGTATCCAAATCAATTTAACAAATAGTAATAAAGTAAAGCAGAAAGGTTCTTCGAATGATATCCTTACTAACATGATTGATGTTTATCTGATGTTTTTTAATTTGTTTTTATGTTGTACAGTTACATAACTGTCCCAGGTTAGAGTTAGGGTTCGGCACCAACAAACTGGTTTAAACCCGCCACATTCTGTATGTGACTGTGCCAAGTCAGGAGTCTGTAATTGTAAAAGTGGATGTCCTTTGTTGCTGTTTATCATATTTCATTTATTATTTTGTACATAAATCAGACCGTTAGTTTTCTCGTTTACTTTGTGAAGTCCTACGGTGCTCTATAGTTTAATTCTGTGTCATTTGGTATCTTTTGGAGAATAGTTTCATTGGCAATCTTACCACATCTTCTTATTCGTATAAGAGATATCATTTTGATGTCCGTATGTTAAAATATATTGTGACAAGCGTTGTGTGTAGATACTGATGAACACTGTAGAAATTACCACCGACTTTTCTATACTAAGGCATGCGAGAGAGTTTTTGTAGCACATACAAAGTTTGTCTACTAACAATTTCTGATTTATGTTATTTTGGAGTTTTATCATTATTTCGATATCAGCTGAATTTCATGTCATGTCAATATTGCCCTGGAAGGCAAGCAAGCAAATATCAAGTTTATTCTTTTTTGTTGTTTCGTTAACTCTGATTCCATCTTTTCATGGTCAGTTTTTCCCAATGTGGTATTTGGAAAATAATGATTTTTGTTATAGTTAAACAACAACAAAGAAACATGTGCGCGAGTTCGTTATGGGAACAACCATCTAACTTCAAAAGGGGTAGGAGTGTGTTCGTTTTGTTGATATTGTGGAACAGGTGGTTTTTTTAAATTTTATTTTGGCTTATGCGTTTAGAGTGTAATGGCCTCATCATCAACTGAGGTTTTAATGTTCAAACTTCGTTACTCAATACAATACCATCACATGGCAATGCCCTATTCTACAATCTGTTGAAATCGTTCTAGCACAACTTCTATTAGTTGTTAAAAGATAATTATACTTTTAAGTACGAGCTGTCAATCAACAATCTTTCAAGTGATCCAATTTTCTTTGTTACATCAACTTGTTAATTCGTAGAAATTGGCGAGGCAATAAATCTGACTAAAAGATAAGTGTAGAATAATGTACTAAAGACGTTGTTAAAGAGGAGATTCAATATAAATCTCACGTATAGTAAACCCTGATATTCATTGTGCTTACAGCATTATCAGCCATAGTTGCATTGTTCTCAATATACGAATCTGACTACTGCATATTATGTTTTTTTTTTAAAGTTTTGTACGGTTATATGTATATCAGTTTGCTAATTTTATTTGTCGTTGGTTTTTGCATATATTTGTCAGTCGCTTGATCGTTGCAGTATCCTTGCTTTTAAATTTTTGTCATTATGTGTAAAAAAATAAAGGATATATGGAAGAAACCGAATATGAAAAAGGGAAAATGAAATACAATATTGGATTATCTCAACCTCCTGAAAAAAATACACATAGAACAGTATAAAAAGTTAATAAGACAGTTATGTGTTCACATAAACAACATAAAGTATGCGTTTAAATAAATAACAGAAAGCCATGTATTTATCTAAATAACAGAAATCCATGTATTTATCTAAATAACAGAAAGTATATGTTCACATACACAGCATAAAGTATATGTTCACATAAACAACATAAAGTATATGTTCACATACACAGCATAAAGTATATGTTCACATAAACAACATAAAGTATATGTTCACAGAAACAGCATAAAGTATATGTTCACATACACAACATAAAGTATATGTTCACATAAACAGCATAAAGTATATGTTCACATACACAGCATAAAGGTAAGTGTTCACATACACAGCATAAAGTATATGTTCACATACACAGCATAAAGTATATGTTCACATAAACAGCATAAAGTATATGTGCACATACACAACATAAAGTATATGTTCACATACACAACATAAAGTATATGTTCACATACACAACATAAAGTATATGTTCACATACACAACATAAAGTATATGTTCACATACACAACATAAAGTATATGTTCACATAAACAACATCAAGTATATGTTCACATACACAACATAAAGTATTTATTCACATACACAACATAAAGTATATGTTCACATAAACAACATCAAGTATATGTTCAAATACACAACATAAAGTATTTATTCACATACACAACATAAAATATATGTTCACATACACAACATAAAGTATATGTTCACATACACAACATAGAGGTAAGTGTTCACATAAACAAAGAAATTTATGTTTTCATAAACCACAGAAAGTCATGTGTTCCCATAAACAGCAGAAAGGCAAGTGTTCACATAAACATCACAAAGTCAAGTGTTCACATAAATTACAGAAAGGAAAATGTGCACATAAACTAGTCATGTGAACACCAGAAAGCGCTTAAACAAAGACTTTGCAATACGAACATCCATATCAAGCGAGAGATTGCAGATGCTTTAATCATGTTTTTAATCTGGCACGTGTTATGTTATCCTTAAAGGTCCTTCTTGACACCCTTCAAAAGTATTGACCATTCATCCGGATTGATTCACCGCTTTAGTTTCTATGACAATTGATAGATATTTGAAAATTAACTGGGTAAACTCTATTAAAAATTATATAGTTTTACGTGATACAATTGAATTAGCTGAGTTACAGAGATTCGTAGACCTCTAACATTGATAAAAGATTTGAATATTTTTGAAAAGACCATTCTTGATAATACATTCTCTTTCTTGAATCAGTTTTTTATGGACACTATTAGACTAGACGGTTCTTGTACATTGCAAATTTAACATACATCCTTATGAGAACACGTTATGTGCTTATTCATATTCCATTCACAATTGATGTCTTTTGTCAATTCATTATTTATATGACATGAACTTCAACGTTATATTTAATTTTCATATCTCGACAATACATTTAAAAGGATGTTTGAAAGCTACAAAACAACTCTTTTTGATATTTTTTGCTTACCGCAGATAATTTGTGTTCGGTAAATTAAATCATTATAATACACACTTGTTTTTACAAAACACAGCTGCTCAGACATAATGTAAATGATCGAACTTTGCTCTTAACGCTGATTCTTCGAATTTTCGGTATGCATCACAATAAAATGCATGCCAACTGTCAAAAATTGATAATTTCAGTGTTATTTGTAGTCATTGGAATGTTGAGGATAATACGTTTTTGCATTACATCTGTCTATCAAACTGACAAAATGATATCTATATAAATGTTATGTTTGCAAACAAAGAAATCCAAAAAATCTTCAAATTAAATAATTACCTAAAACCACTTTACATGTGAAGGACATGAACGTATATAACTCATCCTTGATATTTAGGGGGCGATCAGGGTCAGGAGGTAATTTCCGAATGGACCATTGAAGAATATTCCCTTTTTTTTAGTACTGGCTGTGCCAATTTATTTATTTAACCTCCTGTCTCTCCTGCCACCCTTCCCCGAATTTATTTTTCTCGTAGAATGTGCTGATCATTCTGAAGCACCTGAGATTATCTCCAGTTTTGGTGGCATCCAGTTTTGGTGGCATTAATGTTGCCTCTTTTAATGTTCTGTGGACGTGTTTGTCGTTTTCTTGTTTTTCGTTTTTTATTGTCAGTTTCTCTATGATTTATATTTTGGATGAGGCCCTTTATGGGGGTGTCCAAGTAATCACAAAAGTTTTACCAATATAATCACATAATCATTATTTTTTTAAACAAGATAATCAAATAATAAAAAAAAACAGTCCTATATAATCAAATAAACAAATAATCATGAAGTATTTGATCATGTATTCAAATAATCGCTATAAAAACGGCCAAGTGATCACATAATCAAAAACCACATCTTAAATATCCCCTTGGTATCCTCCAACTCCCACATCTTAAATATCCCCTTGGTATCCTCCAACTCTTTTTTTAATGAGTACACATGCATATGATAAGTTGTGTGGTAGTAAATGCATTAACATAATGCAATTATGGGACTAAGTGTGACATTTATTCTCCGTACTTGTCTGCATTTTAATTATTTTGAGTATTTTTTATCATGAACTAAGGGTAAATGGAAAAGACTGAGATTCTGTTGTGGGCATTTTATAAAACGAGCAACATGTCAAGAACTTCTTCACAATAAGGTACTAAGCACTTAGCTACACACGAGCTACATGTCAAAGGTTTTCATTCTACCAGAACGAACTTCTTCACAATAAGGTACTAAGCACTTAGCTACACACTAGCTACATGTCATAGGTTTTCATTCTACCAGAACTTCTTCACTTATTGTACTAAGCACTCCTAGGGAAACTTAATGCTGAGAACCTTTAAAAAACTTTAGGATTAATATCTGATTCCCTAGTGGCACCCGTCGTGTGGTCATGGCTAGTAGAAAGTTAATAATGCATTTCTTTCATTGCTCACCATCTCTATATTCTATTTCAGGTATATGGTTACATAAAATGACATCACCAAAAATGCACGACCCGTTGTTCCATTTCGAAACTCATTTCCCAGAAAGATTATCACGACTTCATTTAAATCCAGAATTTTGCCCGCAGGTACCGTCAAGAGCTAGCAGACGATCTCGTGCACAGCGGAAGTGTGGTAGATACAAGACTCAGCCAATTACATTTGACGAAATTACGGAAGTTGACGAAGAAAACGTCCAAGACGAACCCAATGAGGACAATATTAAGCAATTGCAGGAATTTTCGCGTTCAATGGACGGTTTAGTCATCAAAACCGCTAAAAATTCTAGGAGACATCATGCAAAATGTGATTTAAGTATACCGGAAGACAGAAATAACAATAAAAGGCAAGAATCAGTGCAAGCAAGATTGCAAACAGAAAGTTTAAAAGACAACAAAGAAAATCATCCAAAAATGAAAAATAATAATAGCGAACCTATTGGCCTGCCACCTACTGGTTTAAGTCCAGCACGTGATCCGCGAAGACAAAGAATAACGGCAAAGGCAAAACGTCGTCAAATGATGGATGAATTGCAAAAAGACAACGATCAAGAAACATAGTTTTGGATGTTCTTTTATAGGCTATATGTTAATATTGTGGATAAATATTATTTTTATACATATACTGTGCGTTTGTGTTCGCTGTCAACAAAGTTTTAAATGTTGCTTTAGATTAGTGAGGAAAATGATTTCAAAATGCATCGTGATGCTTATTGTTACATGTCATAAATAATAACTCAACAGACTGGGAATTTTTCTTATATAATGTATTTTAGGAACAAAGACATTCTTTTGTGCATTATAATTCTCAGACGAAGAATAACTTGTGACGACATACCCTTATTTTAAATGGATGCCTATTGTGATAGAAATACTATACAAGAACAAAGAAATGCAATTAATGTTCTTACTAAAAAGGAAAATGTAATTTAAAAATGTATTTTGAATTAAATATTTATTCATCTGTCGTCAAACTGATGATCATTGACACGTGATAAAGACCCAAATTGTGCAATAACAAATTTAGCATCTGAAATATTAAAGTAAAAACAACCTTTATTTGTCATCCGACTTTGTTTTGTGCTATTAATATTTGTGGCTTTCTTATTAAACACAGAATGAACCATGTCGCAGTATAAAAGCAAAGTTATATTTCGCTTAAAATGAATTCACCATAAACAAACTTGTTGTTTCTGCGTACAAAACACTAATCAAACAGACAGATAGGTCCAAAATGATTATTATAAAAATATAACTATTAAAGCTTTTCTTCTACTTAGCATCCGTCGTTCGTCGTCGTCCATTGTAGTATTCGCCGTCGTCTTTTAACCTTAGCTAAAACATTTTCTTCAGAAACGACTGAGCCAAATTTAACCAAACTCGTCCACAATCATCACAAGGGTATCTAGTATAAAAATGTGTCTGATGACATTCCCCCATTTTTCTGCCAAACAAGATGACCGACATGGCTAAAAATAGAACATAGGGGTAAAATGGAAGTTTTGCCTATACTTTTGAAAATCCTAAAGCTAATTAATGTTCAGAATGTTGAGCTCTACCTCTTGTTGATTTACGTCAAAACTGTTAGACGACTTTTTCTGTAGTAATTGCCCATAAATGATGAATTTTACCATTTCTCAACAAAAATTGCGCATTATCTTGAAAATCATTATACATAGACAGAAACTTTAAATAACAAAAGTGATCAGCAAGACAAGGTCTACAAACAAGTCGAATGGCCTAAATCTCCAGTCGACTCCTTTTTGGCGTTATTGCCACATATCATAAAGAATATAATCTAAAGTACGAATAGTTATCAAAGAAACCAGGATTATAACTTTGAAACTTTGAATAGCAAATATAATAAACTTGACAAGATCTACAAGTAAGTCAATATCACCGAATATAATATATAATTATAATATAATTATAGCAAATAAAAACTTTGAAAAGGTATAATTATCAGCAGGATAAGATATAAAAATAAGTATGTCAAAATATCTAAAATTATCAGCTTACTACTTAAAGATTTATTCCCCTTTAATTGTTATTCTTACCAAAAAAAAGAGGCTACTGTTAAAGATGCAGGTGAGCGACACATGCTCTTTAGAGACTTTACTTTCTTAAGCATATTTTTCAAGAATATATTTGCATGAATTTGTTGATTAGAGGCTTTTCATCGTCAACCGATTATTATAATAATTTATCTTACCTCATATACATTTCTATGAATGTGATTTGTTAAAACCGTCCTCGTGGAAACCGTGTATATTTAATATTAGGTTAGTAGGGGCGGGGCTTATTCAATACACGGTTAGTTGTGGAGTTACTTCCCTTTATATTCCATATAAGGTAGTAGGGAGGCGGGGCTTATTTCAAACTAGATTAGTAGTGGTGTTACGTCCCTTTAGAAAAACAAAACAGTACAGAGAAAAAATCTAAGGTTTCAACAGACAAAGAAATTGATGATTAAGATTGAAATAAATTCATAAAAGACATTTAAATCCAACAAGTTGTCATTGTTGGCATCTGTTTTTGTAGAATCAATGGAAGTAGTTTCTTAATCATGTTATTGCTTACTGAATTGAAGACTTGCTCATTTTGATAGGTCACTAGTCTAAATTTTACACGTTAAGATAGCCGTTAAGATAAATTCGTTACATAGTGTGCTAGTGACTCAATACGGTATATATGGGGTCAGTAAATTCCATATATACCGTATTAGGTCACTAGCACACTATGTAACTAATAATCCATATTCAGTACGATAACAATACCAAAGGTGATCTATATTAATTAGACGTGCGTCTGTAAATTGCTTTTCTCAGAACTAAACATAAACTTTACTGTAATATTTGATCGCCCTTTAAATGTACTTTTGTTGGTTATATTTATACCATACAATATGTTTCAACCTGAGGTCACTACAATAGTTATGATCATATTAAGTCTGATTGACATCTCAAATTTATACCTGTCAACTTTGTAACGGAAAATCAAATCTTTAAATTCTTGTTGTGGTCCCTGTTGGGTAGACGAGTCTCAATGTTTTCATTCAGTGGTATCTGAATGAGTGATATTATATATTCAATTTGTCCACTTTTGCTTCAAATCTTGGCATTTGTATATACAACGCATGTGTTTCCACTCGTCCTATTAAAAACTATAAAATGTTCATAAAAATGCAAATATACTGTATGCATCATCATACTAGTTTATGACGCTTGCACAAATTTACTTACGTCTCCAACAACGTGCAAAAGCATATGTCGGCAATAACTTCAAGTGGTCTGTTTTATATAATTGTTCCAACATAGATCCAAAATATGTCTACATACACTATGGGGTCAGAACTACATTATATAGATATAGGAAGATAGGTATAAGTGCCAATGAGACAACTCTCCATACAAGTCACAATCTATGAAAAATAAACCATTATAGGTCAAGGTACGGTCTTCAACACGGAGCCTAGTCTCACCATGAACAGCAAGCCATGCAAGCTATGTTTCATACTAATTCGTACTTTTGAATAAAGTTAGATTTTTTTCTAAAATAAAATGCAACATTGAAGGCAGCACATGCTTGTCTTGACAACGTCACAGCCATGCATAGGAAATCAAACGAAAAATTAACACTTATCTTAATTTCACGGTTGTAGAATATACATATAATAACAGGAATTATTATATTTTAATTCTGTAATTTTTAACGGGTGCTGATATCTTTGAACGTGCGAACATCTTGAGTGAGAAGCGCGGAAAAATGTCTTGTATAAAATTAAATAATTAAATAAATTAAAAAATTGCATTAAGAAACATTCAATTCTTTGTTAACCTTCTGCAGTTACTGTAGTTCTAAGACATGAACAGTTAGACAAAAATAAATTATTCATGTGCGTTTCGTTTACACGGTATCGAATGGTTATTACTAAAACAATTTAACACCAATTTCACATGAATTCACACAATGGAAAATACTTGTGCATTTCGCTTGAATACGACTTTTAGTATAGTTTGATTTCTGAGTAATATATTTAAAAAAAGAAAAGAAATAAGGATAAAACTTTGTTCATTTATCTAAATTACAGACATAAGAATAATGCAGTTGATGAGTTTATTTACAACCACTGGGTCGATGTAACTGCTGGTGGAGTTTTTATTCCCTGAAGGTATTACCAGCACAGTAGTCAGCATATCTGTGTTGACATGAATGATCATTGATATGGTCATACTTACAAATCAACTGTTTACAAAACATGAATTTTTGAAATACTAAAGCTTTTCTACCTCCGGAATAGATTACCTTTGTTGTATTTGGCAACATTGTTAGGAATATTTGATCCTCAATGCTCTTCAATGTCGTGCTTTATTTGTCCTTTTAAATGTTTGTTTGATTCTGGCGCAAATACAAAATTTTAATCGTTGTACATGTATCTATGATGAGTTAATTTCCTTTTCCCGTCAGTATATATCGCCGTCCTACATTTCGTACAACGGCATCATAATAAATGTTTAACAACGGAACATTGAAAATTAAGCCGACATATCTTGAACTGTATGCATGCCAAAACAGTAATAATTCGACAACAGCTCCAAAATTCTTGGTACATACATTATTTCTACGGAGATTTTCAGGAAGATTTTAGTTCCTAAAACAGCTTACTCGAATATTTTGTATGCAGCTTTACTTTACACACCGAGTAAACACCATTTTTATTCATAAATACGATATTCTTCTTTAAAATAGCATTTATCTACACGTTATCCATTTATCCAGCTATTCCACCAGGACCTACAGTTGGGTGTCTGAATGGATAAAAAACACAACTAAAATTACGCTCTGCAGAACATATTGTACGACAGACTATACTTGTATGTAAAACACACAAACTCGACCAAGGGAGAAAACAGCCAAAGGCCACCAATGGGTTTTCAACACAGCGAGAGTATCCTGCACCCGGAGTCGGCTTCAGCTGGCCCTTTACACTTTTTTCCTTAAAATAATCATTAATCATATTTTAAGACATTAAACATATTTAATTATGTAATGCATTATTAATAATTTAGATACATACGTGGAAATTGTCATTAATTGTATCTTCAAACACTCAGTTTTGGCAAATGATTTAGGAATGTTTGTTTCTCAATGATCTTCAACTTCGTATTTTTTTTTTTTACCTTTTTAACTTTTTTAATTCGAGAGTCGAGGCCCCAATACAAAATTTCAACCCTGGCATCTATGATTAATTTATTTACATCAATCGATGGGGGCTTCAGATGGCCCCTTAACACAAATGTGTACTAGTTAAGTGACAGATCAATTTTATAAGCAAAATTATACATACTTCATTTCACAGATGAAATATGATTGATCTTCACAATAGTCGTCATTCCACTGACCCACGTGGTTTGTCCATTTGACAATCTTCAAACAGTGTTCCAGTCTTGGTAAAAAGTAAAATCACAAAAGTACTGAACTTAAAGGAAAATCAATTCGGAAAGTCCATAATCACATGGCAAAATCAAATAACAAAACGCATCAAAAACGAATGGACAAGAACTGTCTTATTCCTGACTTGGCACAGGCATTTTCAAACGTAGAAAATGGTGGATTAAACCTGGTTTTATAGCGCTAACACTCTCACTTTGATGACAGTCTCATCAAATTCCGTTATATTAACATTGATGCGTCAAATAAACAGACACAATAAATAAAATATTCAAAATATGGGTACATCAGTCATCATCGTACATAACAATTTTAAAAGGAACAATTTAACAGAACACAAAAACATATTCATTGATTTGTGTGTCGGACGTGAGAAAATTTTATACGTCACATAGATTTGTCATTCAATGTGCATACAAACAATTTTAAAATTAACATATTAGGCAATGTTAGCATATAGGGTTAAAAAAATCAAAAGTATGTAAGAATAAATTTCAGAAATAGACCGAGATTGAAAATAGTCCAAAAGTTATATCATGGAAGTATTATATTGACAGGAACTACTACGACCCGACTTCAAACGGTTCATCTGCGATGCCGCGCCCAATTTAATGACATGTTAATTAACTTGAAACATGACACTATATTTATACACCAGCGTGTGGCACATTGCGATAAAGTCATGTGTCGGTTGTTTCCGGGGTACGGAAATACACGAAGAAAGCGGATGTTGTCATAAATTCTAAGGAAACAGTTTATACACACGTGTATAGATGAATTTGAACGAGACATACAATCATTAATTCCAAACAAACACTTTGACAATGGATGAATTTGAGACAGATAATATACCTGATGATTTTCTTTCCTCACATTTTGAAAGTGAGATATATTGTTCGTGTAAATCGGATGATTCGTCACATCTTATCGAATGTAAAAGCAAAGAGTGCAAAATAAAATTTTATCACATACAATGTGTTGGTCTGCTATCTGTATATTTATGTTAGCTTTCTTGCTTTTGTTGATTTTTTTCTCTCCATAAATACAGCTTAGATTGACAACTAATACAAATAAATTTTGGAAAATCACTTGGATCATTTTGAATATCAATGTTTAGTGAGAGTTTTATGTCTCTAGCATATTTTGATTTTTCGTATGGTAGGTGGTGAGCAGTTCTCTTTTCTGTAGTTCCATATACACGACAGTTATAGTCTGGGTCCATTATTTACCATATCTGTTGACAAAAAAGACTATATTGGATTTGTTTTAAAGGGTTGAAGGGTAGAAAAAGCACATCATAAGTTGTGATTGAAAGTTGTTTGTCTTACGTCCAGTGGCATGTATTTCATTCATATTCGGGACTGTACATATTGGAAATTGAGCCGATTTAATCAAGATTTAAAAAAGACAATTTGATTATAGAGCAATTATAAGACTTACCCCAAATCCAGGGTTGGTATAACACCATGTTAAATAAGGCTTTACGTATATAATTATATATGAAAAATCCTGACTGCCAAATATACATCACTGAATTCTGATTTCATGGACATGTATATGTTAAGTGCACTGTAAAACAGTTTCAGTTTACGTTTTTGATATAGACATTAAACCTTGTTTTTTAAGTGCATATATAAAGTATTAGATTTACAGTAGAAGTTGATAACTTTAAGATTTGTCCTTGTGAGGAAACAATACTCGGGTCATAAGACCTTTTTTAAATCTTGGCTAGTATATATATTGGCATAGTCATACATGTTCAAATGATAATTAAAATACTGACCATGGCTTTATATGATCGGAAAGGTCTTTCGATTGCGGGTAGACATGAAGTTTTTATATTCACAATTAAAAAGATATTAACCAACATTATATAAATAGCTACACAACGAAGTGAGATCTCTGTTTTCTTCTGCTGTATTTTGTTGATGTTGGTACTTGTTCGATTAATTTTCGTATTTTAAACTGGAAATTTCTACTTTCCAGGATTATCCAGTACCTTAACTATATAGATTACTCGAAACTTAACAGTATTTATTTTTATCAAACATGTTTATTTTTAACCGGCGGTAACCGGAACACACCTTAATTACGATTTACACTTAACCCACAAACTAATGAAATATTGTCACTCACCACTTCAAAACGTTGTAGTATTCAAAGTTCTCGTCCGATTTTCTTGTTTTGTACATCAGTCGATTTGTTTTGAAAAATTGAATAATTCTGAAAGACCACAGACGAGATTGAAATAAACAAAGGGGTTTTCAGACAGGTATTAGAGATAACCTTTCGCAATAAAAACCACGTGATGATAAGAAGTATGTCTGGTCAGTTTAGGACGGCGGCATCGCACATGGTCACAAAGGACTATTAACGATAACATACTAATTAGTCAGTTTCCATATCTTTTCTACAGAGCTCCCCGAGTTATAAATAAGTGCTAATAAATCGTTGTAGTTCCTGTCAATATAATACTTCCATGGTTATATGTAGAATTTATAAGAATCCACAAATAGTTAATTCCACTACGCGATTGAATGATTTTGACGTATTGTAAATGCAGATCCTTGTGCCCAGTTCGTATAGGTCAGTGGGTTTCCCGCTCTCTACCCAGATCCATTCGCCCTCCACTTTTTCATCCGTTCCGCCTATATCCAAAAGTCACATGAAAAGTATTTTTTACTATACATTATCATGAAATGAAAACGAGACTGCTTCCACTTATAGTTAATGCTTGTCATTTACCTACGTAATTATGTATATTTACCACGTGTTACATGCAAATGGTCACAAGAAACATTTTCACAATTACATTGTTTATATGGATAGCACTGACCATGGTAAGCAGATATATTTTAAACACATCAAAGGCAAAACTTAACTTTAAACTAACTTATCATTTCTGTAGAAATATCCCCTAGTTGCGTTTTTTCATTCATTTGAATTTGTCAGTATTAACAATAGTTTGAAGGAGTATTTACATTTCGACCCTTTCTTTTCTTTTATTCTGTTTGTCGAGATATATAATCTTTTTACTTTAACCAGTCATCAATCAATAAGTCCTTTTATTGTTAAACCCAATTGACGATTTACTAAGTCATAAAATTACAAAATAGTCCGCAAAACCCCATATTTTGCGTTCATGTATACACGTTTGAAAAGAAAATGAGTTGAATATCATACTGCCTAGAAAAAATCTAGTTAGAACATATTTAAGGTTTTTAATTTTGAAATTGTAAATGTAAGTCCTCCTTCTTTTGTTTTACATATGGATTTTAATTTGGCAAAGAATTTTACTTAACCATGTTCAATGACTGGTCATGATATTGTGTACATATCTGTACTATTTTAAAGTTGATATCGTTAATAAATCTCAAATAGTAAATATTATATTGCAATATTTAAGATACTATTTGTAAATTATCCAATATTCACCAGCAAGGCTTAAGTTTCTTGGTTTGGCGATTCCAATCTTCAAACGGATGGTATTTGTCAAAAAGTCATTTTCTGATCTTGTTTCAACTGATGCCAATCGCTAGTTGTATGCCAGACAAAACATTCTGAAACAAAAAGTTTGACACTGATATTTCTATAAAATGGGGAATTTGTAAAAGAAACAACAAAAGATCAGCTGGCCCCCAAATAAGAATGTGTACTAGTTCATTGCGAATGGACGTCAACACCAAGTAGTAAACAATGACTCATTAAACAAAAAGACATTTAAATCAACAGTTACAAATGATAGAAACAACACGAACTCCACTAAAAACCGGGAGTGAAATCAGGTGCTCCGAAAGGGTAAGCATTTTCTGCACCGAATACGGCACCCGTCGTGTTTTTTATTTGTTAAGTTCGATAATGATGGAAGGTTATAATGACTGATGAAGAATATCGGATATAATTTCGGACACACTTTTGTCATAATTGCCAAGCAGCTCATGATGGCGACCGTAAAATTTCTTGAGTGATGACCTTAACTTGATTGATTCATAGTCTTAGCAACTTTTGAGAAAGTAGTATTTCTCGTTCAACAAAATCAATGTACTTGGAGCTAGCTCTAGAGTAACGTATCAGTTGAGACACATATACTCCATATGATGGTGCCGCTGGGATGCTGCTACACAGAAATGGAAAGTTGACGATAGGAAAATTAAAATCAACTTAACTCCAAAACATATGAACTAAAATTAAAAACAAACAACACGATGAAATGACAGAGGCTTCTGACTTGGGACAGTTGCAAAAATGCAGCGGTAACCTTGTACCTCTAGCCAATCTAGAATAAAGAAACACAAAGCAATACACACAGTTAAAATCAGTCAATGTGTTATACAGCTTAGAATATACATGATGTTGAAAAACCAAATTGTTATCGTTCACATGAGTCTTTTTGTAGACGTAGCGCGCGTCTGGCGTGAATACAAGGTTTGGTCCTGGTATCTGTGATGATTTGATTCACAGGGTAATAAGCAATTTTGTTTTATAAATTGCCGAATCTCTCGGGCTTCGATCAATTTTTCCCCTGTCGTTCATGGACATATAGTGTAAAAATCAAAATCACAAAAATACTGATTTCCGAGGAAAATTAAAAAAGGAAATTTCCTAATCAAATGTCAAAATCAACAGCTCAAACACATTGAACGAATGGATAACAATTGTCATATTCCTAACTTGGTACATGCATTTTCGTCTGTAGAATAGGATGGATAGAACCTAGTTTTATAGCTAGCGTAACGTCTCACTTTTAATGCATTATCATGAGTAACATACACTTTTTTGCCGAATATGTATTATTATTGCATTGCTCTATATAAAACGCCATCTTAGCTTGGCCATGGCTGCTGAAGATATTAAAACAAGGTCTCACTAAACGTAAAATTATAAACGTCTTAAATACGTGACTATGAAGATAAATATAGTCAAAAGTAGTATGCCGATGTTCAAAGGTCTACATCGATTGAGTGAAAACAAATCTGGGTTACCAACTTAAACCGAGGGAAACACATCAAATATAAGAGGAAAACAAGGAACCAACAGCAGGGATGGGGTCGATACTTTAAAATGTAATCGATTACATTACAATTACTTTGCTTATAAAATGTAATCGATTACATTACAATTACACCCTATTTCATATGGAATTGATTAAATTAGATTACTTCTCTTTAAAGTAATCATGATTACTTTAGATTACTTATGATTACGTTGTATATTGCAATATCAAAGTTTTTTTTATAACTTTTCATCCTCGAAAAAACACTAATTTTGTGAATTATTTAAAAGCCTTAATTTATTAATCTTATTTAAAAGAATTTATAGACAAGTACAGTGTAACATGTGTAATTTGATAAATTAGCTATAGCTAAGTGTCCTTTCACTATGTAAAAGATATCACTTTATTTTTTTTCTACAAATTTTAACCAACTGCCTAATTAACAAAAACCCTGAACAAAATAAGGAAAAATTAATTAAGTATACTGTATTGTCTGTTGGAACATAATTGACATATCCATTAATGTTTTACAGGTGTTAATCACTACTTTCATTATTTTTAACAAACAATAGGTGAGCTTGGGTATTAAAATTTTATTGTCTTAATAACAATATCAATAAAGTTAAAAGTGGTTGATTGTCATTATTTGTTTGAAAATGTTTAATACTTGATCTAACTAATAATTAATAGAAGTATTGTCAGGTAAAAACACAAAACAGCTTTGTAACTTAGGAAAGTATATACATTTCTCTCTAAATTAAGAAAAAATTATTGTACTAAAAGATATTTTGTATTGATGAAACTTCTGACGTCATTGTTTACTATGCATATTGTTTGTAATATTATCCAATATGTATACACTGTATATGTACTTGTTTATACTGATGAGCCGTAAGGCTCAAAGTTAATAAAGAATAAAAATTAGAAAGCACATATTATACACGAATTTATGGAAAACAAAATTTATTCAATTTGTCAATAAATGAAATCTGGGTTTAACTTCCATTTTGTTTTAAGTGGGCTCATATATTTATGTCGACCATCAAAGTCAAATTGGAACTAAATGTTTTCTGCATTTGAATTTCAATGCAGTTATGTAAAAATATTGGGTAAACTTATATATGAAATTGAAGTTAATATCAGAAGTTTTCAATAAAGGAAAAAAAATGCTTTCAAGGCATATTCTTGTATTATAAGAGCTCAATCTTACAACGAAATATTGGAGAGGCAATTTCTTTAAAAAAACTGTTAACAAAATAAAACACTTGGTTATACAAACTTGTTATATAGATGATACAATTTATCACATTAAACAAGGTCCCATGCATCATTGGGAATACTAGTTTCATGATATCTCATTCAGGCTTTACATTTTCATATTTATCTTGTCTATCAAAAACTATTTTCATATATATACAAGATTTGTAATCAGCAAGTAACCATATGAATGTATTCTTAAAGTAATCTAAAAGGAATCATGATTACACCTGTTTTTTGCAATGTAATCGATTACATAACGATTACTTGTAATCAGAAATGGCATGATTACTGATTACATAGGATAACACTGCAAAATGTAATCGATTACAGCTGATTACGATTACTGATAACGATTACCCCATGCCTGACCTACAGGAACACTGAAGTGCAACAAAATCAAACACCTAGAAACGAACTATTTGATAACAACTGCCATATTCCTGACTTGGTACTTGACATTTTTACCAAAAAAATGGTGAGTTGAACCTGGTTCAGTGGCTAGCCAAACCCCCGGCTTTATGACAATGTTAAAACATATACTCACTGCAGCATCGGTCCATTTTTTTTCAGCAGCTTATAAAGTAACACGAGTTTCCAAAATGTAGCCATGCTCTCTGACATTCAGACTGTACCAAGGTTATATTGGTTCAAATTAATCAGATTAATAATTACCAAAATGTGTCATAAAAGTATAATGTTTATATCAAATGTCAAACTACAAAAAACCACGACTCTGACATTCAGACTGTACACAGATTAAATCTGTTCGGTGAAATCAGATTAAATATTTAAAATTTAGTAAAATGTCTCTTTAAAGTACAATATATGTCACCAATTTAACTGTGTTGGAATTTATTTTTTATCTGGACGGGCTAATACTAAACGAATACGATTAGGAAGTAAAAATTATGAAAAAATGATGGAAGTTCTGGAGAGGGGTGCACAAAACAATTGGCATAAAAAAGGAAAGAGAATAATAAGTTGTTAAATGTTAAAACATGGAATATTAGGCAAATATATCAATATTTCATCAATATCCTTTTGGAGGATGTTATTACCAAAGTCCTTAAAGCATATCCTAAAGAAAAATGATGTTAAAACGTCTACGGATTATTTGACACGATGGAGTTGTTGCAACCGTACTTTAAGTTTAATCACATAGTTTAGTAAGTATTCTTGGTGAAGCTGGAAAATACAAAAAAGCGACTAGGGACTTTTTGAATTTTTGGTCTTCTATGCACTTCAACTTTGTACTTATTTGGCTTTATAAGTTTTTTGATTTGAGCGTCACTGATGAGTCTAATGTAGACGAATCGCTCGCCTGGCGTATTAAATTATAATCCTCGTACATTTGATAACTAGAAAATGGAAACATATACGGCATACGTTTACCTTAATGATCGAAACCATCAAACCGGACATTCTAAACAGACAAAAAAGTGAACAATTATACTTTTGAAAAAAGTTAACTAACCTTAAGAAATGTAGTAAATAAGCAACATATGAGTCTATACTGAAAAGCAAAAATGTCAAATACGTTTTTTAGCATCACAAGCAATGTACTCACGGAAGAAGATCACTATTACTATGATGCCTTCCTTCATGACTACTTGTATATTACACGATTACAGATTAAGATTTTACCACTAATATGTGTGTAATTGATAAGATACACACTACAAATCTTATCAAATGACCAACCTTAATTCAAATGAACTCGAATAGAGTTTTAAAAGTTATTATGTTGTGTTTGGCTCCTAAACACAAAAGGCAATATGTCTTGGAAACCTATGAATTAGGAAGATTTGACATTTGATATTTGTAACGTCCAATCATGGCCCTCTTCAGGCAAGAAGAACATACTGAATAAAAATAATAACTTGTATGGTTGAATGTTTGAAAACAAACGTTTCAAATGAGATAACTTAAAAGTAGGACTGTTAAGGTGAATTTAATTGCTTGTTTACTTGAATATGTTATAATGAATAAAATTCATTCATTTACAACCTAACTATGTGCAATTCAAAGCTTTGATGTCTTTATCTGTCGAGAAAAACACATACTACACCATGAACAAAACCATCGAATTAAGACAGAAAAACATCAGTCCTTAAAACACTTCACCGAAATTAGCGAACACTACCTTACACTGGTGATGATTGAAGATGCTCAGTACGAAAACAATACCAAAGGTGATCTATATTAATTAGACATGCGTCTGTAAGTTGCTTTTCTCAGAACTAAAGATAAACTTTACTGTAATATTTGATCGCCCTTTAAATGTACTTTTGTTGGTTATATTTATACCATACTTTATGTTTCAACCTGAGGTCACTACAATAGTTATGATCATATTAGTATGAAATTCAAAACAGTGTAGCTGTGGCCATTGATTGACACATCAAAATCATTCATTGACTGGGACAATTTAGGTGAACGTTTGTATGTAACGACCAATGCTCACTATGTACTTTTTAAAGACACTTAAACTATGGGGTCACCAAAGGTTCTCAACACCTAAATAAAGTAATTCGAAAAATTAATCAGAAATAACACGGTATTTTGATTTATATCAATTATATAAATCAAAACACAAAGGTTATTCCTGATTAATTTTTCGAATTATTTTATAATTAAAGGCGTTAAGAAACCTTTGTTGACCCCACAGTTTAAATGTCTATCGTAGGTACGTCATGAACAGTGGTTGTTACAGACAAACGTTCACGTAAATTGTCCCAGTCAATGAATGATTTTGATGGGTCAATCAATGGCCACAGCTACACTGTTTTGAATTTCATACTAAGTCTGATTGACATTTCAAATTTATACCTGTCAACTTTGTAACGGAAAATTAAATTTTTATATTCTTGTTGTGTTCCCTAAAGGGTAGATGAGTCTTAATGTTTTCATTCAGTGGTATCTGAATGAGTGATATTATATATTCAATTTGTCCACTTTTGCTTCAAATCTTGGCATTTGTATATACAACGCATGTGTTTCCACTCGTCCTATTAAAAACTATAAAATGTTCATAAAAATGCAAATATACTGTATGCATCATCATACTAGTTTATGACGCTTGCACAAGTTTACTTACGTCTCCAACAACGTGCAAAAGCATATGTCGGCAATAACTTCAAGTGGTCTGTTTTATATAATATCCAAAATATGTTTACATACACTATGGTGTCATAACTACATTATATAGATAAAGGAATATGTGGTATGAGTGCCAATGAGACAACTCTCCATACAAGTCACAATCTATAAAAATATACCATTATAGGTCAAGGTACGGTCTTCAACACGGAGCCTAGGCTCACCATGAACAGCAAGCTATGCAAGCTATGTTTCATACTAATTCGTACTTTTGAATAAAGTTAGATTTATTTCCAAAATAAAATGCAACATTCAAGGCAGCACATGCTTGACAACGTCACAGCCATGCATAGTACCTGGTGCCAAGTTCGTATAGGTCAGTGGTTTCCCGCTCTCTACTCGGATCCATTCGCCCTCCAGTTTTTCATCCGTTCCGCCTATCCAAAAGTCACCTGCAAAGTATTTTTCCCCATACATTATCATAAAATGAAAACGAGACCGCTTCCACTTATAGTTAATGCTTGTCATTTACCTACGTAATTATGTATATTTACCATGTGTTACATGCAAATGGTCACACGAAGCATTTTCACAATTACATTGTTTATATGGATAGCACTGACCATGGTTAGCAGATATATTTTGAACACATCAAAGGCGAAACTTTTCTTCAAACTAACTTAACATTTCTGTAGAAATATCGCCTAGTTGCAACTTTTGAGAAAGTAGTATTCCTCGTTCAACAAAACCAACTAGCTAGCTCTAGAGTAACGTATCAATTGAGACACATATACTCCATATGCTGGTGCCGCTGGGATGTTGCTACACAGAAATTGAAAGTTGACTATAGGAAAGTTAAAATCAACTTAACTCCAAAACATATAAATTAACTAAAATTAAAAACAAACAACACGATCAAATGACAGAGGCTTCTGACTTGGGACAGTTGCAAACATGCAGCGGTAACCTTGTACCTCTAGCCAATCTAGAATAAAGAAACACAAAGCAATACACACAGTTAAACTCAGTCAATGTGTTATACAGCTTAAAATATACATGATGTTGAAAAACCAAATTGTAATCGTTCACATGAGTCTGTTTTAAACGAATCGCGCGTCTGGCGTGAATACAAGGTTTTGTCCTGGTATCTGTGATGAGTTTATTCACATGGTAATAAGCAATTTTATTTTATAAATTGCCGAATCTCTCGGGCTCCGATCAATTTCCCCCCTGTCGTTCATGGACATACAGTGTACAAAAATACTGATTTCCGAGGAAAATTCAAAAAGGTAAGATCCTAATCAAATGTCCAAATCAACAGCTCAAACACATTGAACGAATGGATAACAATTGTCATATTCCTAACTTGGTACAGGCATTTTCGTCTGTAGAATAGGATGGATAGAACCTGGTTTTATAGCTAGCTTAACTTCTCACTTTTAATGCATTATCATGAGTAACATACATTTTTTTTTGCCGAATATGTATTATCATTGCATTGCTCTATATAAAACGCCATCTTAGCTTGGCCATGGCTGCTGAAGATATTAAAACAAGGTCTCACTAAACGTAAAATTATAAACGTCTTAAATACATGACTATGAAGATAAATATAGTCAAAAGTAGTATGCCGATGTTCAAAGGTCTACATCGATTGAGTGAAAACAAATCTGGGTTACAAACTTAAACCGAGGGAAACACATCAAATATAAGAGGAAAACAAGGAACCAACAGCAGAGATGGGGTCGATTACTTTAAAATGTAATCGATTAAATTACAATTACTTTGCTTATAAAATGTAATCGATTACATTACAATTACACCCTATTTCATATGGAATTGATTAAATTAGATTACTTCTCTTTAAAGTAATCATGATTACTTTAGATTACTTATGATTACATTGTATATTGCAATATCAAAGTTTTTTTTTATAACTTTTTATCCTCGAAAAATGGTGAATTTTTTTAAAAGCCTTAATTTATTCATCTTATTCAAAAGAATTTATAGACAAGTACAGTGTAACATGTGTAATTTGATAAATTAGCTATAGCCATGTGTCCTTACATCTAGAAATTGACAATGAGGGTCGGTTGAAAACAAAACTTTAAGACAAAAGAGATGATTTAAGCTTTCCAATTGTGAACTTTCCATTTCTAAGTAGCAACATTCCAGCAGCACCTGCATACGGGGTATATATCTCCCAATTGATATGATATTTCCGTGCTTGCATTTCCTATCATGATTTTCTTGATAGAGGGTTGCTGCTCACAAGGAAGCTATTAAACCAAGAGTTCCAAATGGTGAAGTTGAAATCATCCCTTCGTAAATTTTACGGACGCCATCACGAGTTGGTTGACCGTTATTGAATAACCGTATCGCAAATGATATCGGATATGTTCCTTACGTCGTAACTACAATCCCCTTCCCTTTCCTGAATGTGACCTACCGAATTAGACTATTTACCGGATTTTTTATCACATAAGCAACACGACGGATGCCGCATGTGGAGCAGGATCTGCTACCCTTCCGGAGCACCTGAGATCACCCCTAGTTTTTTGGTGGGGTTCGTGTTGTTTATTCTTTAGTTTTCTATGTTGTGTCGTGTGTGCTGTTGTTTGTTTGTCTTTTTCATTTTTTAGCCATGGCGTTGGCAGTTTGTTTTAGATTTATGCGTTTGACTGTCCCTTTGGTATCTTTCGTCCCTCTTTTGTAACTATGTAAAAGATATCACTTTATTTTTTTTCTACAAATTTTAACCAACTGCCTAATTAACAAAAAACCTGAACAAATAAGGAAAAATTAATTAAGTATACTGTATTGTCTGTTGGAACATAATTGACATATCCATTAATGTTTTTACAGGTGTTAATCACTACTTTCATTTTTTTAACAAACAATAGGTGAGCTTGGGTATTAAAATTTTATTGTCTTAATAAAAATATCAATAAAGTTAAAAGTGGTTGATTGTCATTATTTGTTTGAAAATTTTTAATACTTGATCTAACTAATAATAAATAGAAGTATTGTCAGGTAAAAACACAAAACAGCTTTGTAACTTAGGAAAGTATATACATTTCTCTCTAAATTAAGAAAAAAATATTGTACTAAAAGATATTTTGTATTGATGAAACTTCTGACGTCATTGTTTACGATGCATATTGTTTGTAATATTATCCAATGTGTATACACTGTATATGTACTTGTTTATACTGATAAAAATTAGAAAGCACATATGATACACGAATTTATGGAAAACAAAATTTATTCAATTCGTCAATAAATGAAATCTGTGTTTAACTTCAATTTTTTTTTAAGTGGGCTCATATATTTATGTCGACCATCAAAGTCAAATTGGAACTAAATGTTTTCTGCATTTGAATTTCAATGTAGTTATGTAAAAATATTGGGTAAACTTATATATGAAATTGGAGTTAATATCAGAAGTTTTCAATAAAGGAAAAAAAATGCTTTCAAGGCATATTCTTGTATTATAAGAGCTCAATCTTACAACGACATATTGGAGAGGCAATTTCTTCTTATTTTATAAACTGTTAACAAAATAAAACACTTGGTTATACAAATTTGTTATATAGATGATACAATTTATCACATTAAACAAGGTCCCATGCATCATTGGGAATACTAGTTTCATGATATTTCATTCAGGCTTTACATTTTCATATTTATCTTGTCTATCAAAAACTATTTTCATATATATATATATATATATATATATATATATATATATATATATATATATATACAAGATTTGTAATCAGCAATTAATCATATGAATGTATTCTTAAAGTAATCTGAAAGTAATCATGATTACACCTGTTTTTTGCAATGTAATCGATTACATTACGATTACTTGTAATCATAAATGGCATGATTACTGATTACATAGGATTACACTGCAAAATGTAATCGATTACAGCTGATTACAATTACTGATTACGATTACCCCATGCCTAACCTACAGGAACACTGAAGTACAACAAAATTAAACACCTAGAAACGAACTATTTGATAACAACTGCCATATTCCTGACTTGGTACTTGACATTTTTACCAAAAAAATGGTGAGTTGAACCTGGTTCAGTGGCTAGCCAAACCCCCGGCTTTATGACAATGTTAAAACATATACTTACTGCAGCATCAGTCCATTTTTTAGCAGCTTATAAAGAAACACGAGTTTCCAAAATGTAGCCATGCTCTCTGACATTCAGACTGTAACAAGGTTATATCTCTTCAAATTAATCAGATTGATAATTACCAAAATGTGTCATAAAAGTATAATGTTTATATCAAATGTCAAACTACAAAAAACCACGACTCTGACATTCAGACTGTACACAGATTAAATCTGTTCGGTGAAATCAGATTAAAGATTTAAATTTAGTAATATGTCTCTTTAAAGTACAATATATGTCACCAATTTTACTGTGTTGGAATTTATTTTTTTATCTGGACGGGCTAATACTAAACGAATACGATTAGGAAGTAAAAATTATGAAAAAATGATGGAAGTTCTAGAGAGGGGTGCACAAAATAATTGGCATAAAAAAGGAAAGAGAATAATGAGTTGTTAAATGTTAAAACAGGGAATTTTTGGCAAATATATCAATATTTCATCAATATCCTTTTGGAGGATGTTATTACCAAAGTTCTTACAGCATATCCTAAAGAAAAATGTAAAAATGTCTACGGATTATTTGACACGATGGAGTTGTTGCAACCGTACTTTAAGTTTAATCACATAGTTTAGTAAGTATTCTTGTTGAAGCTGGAAAATACAAAAATGCGACTAGGGACTTTTTGAATTTTTGGTCTTCTATGCACTTCAACTTTGTACATATTTGGCTTTATAAGTTTTTTGATTTGAGCGTCACTGATGAGTCTAATGTAGACGAATCGCTCGCCTGGCGTATTGAATTATAATCCTCGTACATTTGATAACTAGAAAATGGAAACATATACGGCATACGTTTACCTTAATGATCGAAACCATCAAACCGGACATTCTAAACAGACAAAAAAGTGAACAATTATACTTTTGAAAAAAGTTAACTAACCTTAAGAAATGTAGTAAATAAGCAACATATGAGTCTATACTGAAAAGCAAAAATGTCAAATACGTTTTTTAGCATCACAAGCAATGTACTCACGGAAGAAGATCACTATTACTATGATGCCTTCCTTCATGACTACTTGTATATTACACGATTACAGATTAAGATTTTACCACTAATATGTGTGTAATTGATAAGATACACACTACAAATCTTATCAAATGACCAACCTTAATTCAAATGAACTCGAATAGAGTTTTAAAAGTTATTATGTTGTGTTTGGCTCCTAAACACAAAAGGCAACATGTCTTGGAAACCTATGAATTAGGAAGATTTGACATTTGATATTTGTAACGTCCAATCATGGCCCTCTTCAGGCAAGAGGAACATACTGAATAAAAATAATAACTTGCATGGTTGAATGTTTGAAAACAAACGTTTCAAATGAGATAACTTAAAAGTAGGACTGTTAAGGTGAATTTAATTGCTTGTTTACTTGAATATGTTATAATGAATAAAATTCATTCATTTACAACCTAACTGTGTGCAATTCAAAGCTTTGATGTCTTTATCTGTCGAGAAAAATACATACTACACCATGAACAAAACCATCGAATTAAGACAGAAAAACATCAGTCCTTAAAACACTTTACCGAAATTAGCGAACACTACCTTACACTGGTGATGATTGAAGATGCTCAATCTACAATCATGTCATTTACCATAGAAATTTTTGAATAGTAATCTGCATGAGTCCTTACACATCTTGTACATGCAGCTTTACATTACCTGATGAGTGAACAATTATGAACAAAAAGACGCCAGTTTTATTCAAAAACACGATAAAATTATTCTTCTTTAACAGCCATAACTACACTTTATACCATTTATCCTAATATTCCACCAGGACCTCCAGCTGGGTATCTGAATAGATAAAAAAACAAATAAAAACAAGGACATGTTTTAACCATATAATATCAGAAAGATGTACAGTTCTTTGGGAAAGTTTCTTAAAAAAAATATGTGCCCTTTTGTACTAAGAAGTGGTTTTTACAACAAAACACAAGTTTTTATCACTAGAAATTGATCCCTCATTTAAGGTGTAGTTAATACATTGAAGGGTTACTCTCATTCGAGGGGTTGTTCCCTGATCTTCCCAACCTTTTGAATAGATTGTTTCATAACGAAAGTTTTCTTTTCTAGACCATTGTAAATGAAAAAGTTGTGAAGTAAAACTATCCTTGAAACACGTGTGTCACTGAAACGACTTTAAAGTACCCAATCAAATCAATTATCTATATCAAAGTCAAAGGATAAAGTTTTAAATAAGAGATTGTTCTTGCTTTTGAACATTTTTCGTCATAATAACAGTTTTCTTTTCTGGACTATCATTAAAAGAAGGAAAAGAGACGTCAAAATTTTGCTTCGAACACGTGCGTCGCAAAGTGGCTAATGAATCCTTTATGTGACATGTGATGGACGCCATATAACCATATCATTTCGTTAAACAATACAATTAACACCTTTATTTATTAGTCCTTTGTTGTCGAAAGCTATAAAATGCAATCAGCTGATTATTCATTTTCTGTTAAAATCTTAACGAGTTCAATGTGAATTCCGAGTATTCTTCGATCAGGTAAAGTCCAAGAAACCCGAAAAAAAAGGAAATAAACAAGATTGTTAAAAATAAATCGTTATATAGATTTCTTTCGCCAAATTCTTTGGCCAATGACGAATTTTTATCGCCACAATTATTATTTTTCGCCAGTGGAAACCGTGCCTCTGATAATTGATGTGTTTCCATCAGTTTTAGTTTGTAACCAAGATTTGTTTTTTCTCAATCAATTTATGACTTTCGAACAGCGGTATACTATTTATGCCTTTATTTGACATACTATTTCTTTCATGGTAGCAAAGATTCAAGATCTATAGTTCCCTTCATGAAACATCGTATTTAACAATCATAAAAGTAAGGCGAAATATATCAGAGGGACATTCAACTCATAAGTCGAAAGACCTGCAGACAAACAGTAATACTCAGAACACAACATAGAAAACAAAACACTTAGCAACGTGAACCCCACCAAACACTGAGGATGGTCTCAGGGATCGGATCCGGAAAGGTAGGCAGATTCTAGATGAGGAGCCAATCGAATTGCTCATGTTTATACAAACCCGGTAACAAGTATAATTCGGTGTTTGACATCGTGATAGGGATACGAGATTGCTCTTGTGACATTAGGAACATATCCGCTATCATGTGAAAGACAGACATTCCATAACGGTCAACCAAAAAATTATGGCGTCCTTTAAATTTACAAAAAAAGAGACGAAAGATACCAAAAGGACAGTCAAACTCATAAATCTAAAACAAACTGACAACGCCATGACTAAAAATGAAAAAGACAAACAAACAACAGCACACACGACACAACATAGAAAACTAAAGAATAAACAACACGAATTCCACCAAAAAACTAGGGGTGATCGCAGGTGCTCCGGAAGGGTTAGCAGATCCTGCTCCACATGTGGCACCCGTCGTGTAGCTTATGTGATATCAAATCCGGTAAATAGTCTAATTTTTACCTTACAAAGGTATGATTTCAACTTCATCGATTGGAAGTCTTCGTTTAATAGCTACATTGTGAACAGCATCACTATATCAAGGAAATAATAATAGGAAACACATGCCCTTGCATATCGTATCAAATTGGAGGTATATACTCCATATGCAGGCTCTTTTAAAATGTTGTTACATTTAAGTACAAAGAATCTGAAATCGTTTTTATTGTAAACAATTTTTTTTTTAACCGACCCTAATTTTAAGATATAATTCAAGATATAAGGCAGACTTATCTGTATCTGTTGTATAAGATAGTCTTACCCCAAATTGAAAAATGGATATGAATGTTTGCTTGCAGGGATAAGGTAAATTTGTATACATAGTAACAATACTATTTATATTATTCGCGAAAAAGGCACACGTTTTGATCAGATTTAATTCAATCAATGATTAAACTTTTAAAAAAGGATAATATTTTACCAGAAGCTACGGTGATCTGAATTGTAAATCGATAAATGTCGTCTACGGATTAGAGTGCAATTTTTTCGGATTGGTATACGTCGATGAAACGAAAGGAAGGCTAAACAAACGTATGTGCGGTCATAGATCAAACATTAACCTCAATGCTAACGACATTCTATACCAGCATTTCAATCAGCCCGATCATTCCATCGTTTCTATGACAGTTCGCATTATCGAAAAGATATACCATAGCTCTAACAATCCTAATCTTTCAACGACTTACCAGAAGCTACTCTCCGTAGACAAAAAGAGGACTACTGGATTAGGCAATTGGGAACTGCGACACCTTATGGTTGCAATGACAAAATTGATGGTATAGGTATTCTATCTAGTCCTTCGTGTAACTCGGTGAATGGGATGAATATTTTCAACTCGACTCCTCGACGTAGACGCAGTCATGGTCATCGTCATTATACATCACCTTCTCTGCATAATGTATCTATTAATGACTTGCTGCCATTTATACAAAAGCCGTTAGGTATTCATCACATTCGCACGAAACTTTATTCATTACCCCTTTCAAAACTTCTTTCTCTGTTCACTTTATGTTTGGAATTCACTGTTACAAACCCTTATTCAAACCAATAGAAAATTACAGCTATATTTCGGATATTGCAAGTCACAGACTTTTCAAGCCAGTCCGCATTGGCAAAGATGAAAAAGAGAAAAGATCTTTCCTTAATCTTTCCTTTACCAACAAAGGTCTCGATGGCGTCAACTTAGGCAATATCCTTCATCATAAATTAGTTCAATCGAAAATACCTCCTTATTTCAAAGACCAGTCTGTACCAATCATTTCTTATACCTATACCAAACCTATTGCTAAAATTTTCAATTACAAACACGTTTTGCAGGATCTCGATATTGACGACTTCAAGACTAAACCTCCTGATTGCACTTGTGCTAGTTCCCAATTCACATATTATCCTGCTGGCCACGTTATTACTGGTGAGCTCAACATTGTTAATAACTTTTCTCTACGAAATGTGTTATCGAAAGTTCCAAGATATCGTGATCCTAAATCCATCAATTGGAAATACAGCTTTAAAATTTTGATGGATTCAGTTGAGGATTATGCCAGCCAATGGGCTAAACGCGAAAAGGAAGACGTAGACACTCTTTCCGAATGGATTAAGGCAGTGAGGTCGTTGATACAAATCAGAATTAAGACACTGAATGGGTCTATCAATGCATATGCTACGTCAATCTTTAAAGACCCAAATGTTGCAAAACACCTATCCTACCTCCATGACAAATATGTTGTTGTCCCCGCAGATAAAGCCCCAAACAACATCGTTTTTGTGTGTAAAACTCATTACATGAACTACTTGATAAACGAATTAGGTATTAACAATTCACTTGGAAACTCAAAATATACCCTAACGACACTTACTAAAGAGGAAATCCTGGATAATCATAGGTCTGTTCTGTGTTCCTTTGGAATTTCAACCAAAGATGAAGAACTGGATCTTCCATCACTGTATTGGATACCTAAACTACATAAGTGTCCTTACAAACAACGGTATATTGCTGGGTCTTCCAGGTGCTCCACGAAACCTCTTTCTAAATTATCAACATCTATTTTATCAGCAATCAAAGACGGGCTTCAATGACAGCATTGTTCAAACAGAAACTAGTTGTTGAAACAAGTTGTTCCCATACTAAACATATAGAAGTCAAATAACCTTTCTGAGCTCACTTACATACCTTTCCTCAATACTGTCACTCGGTTAGTAAGGTCGTCATATCAAAGAGCATTTAGTACAGTGATTTTGTCATAGTTTTGATAAGTTTGACATGACGGTGTTAAGTGTTTTTAATGACAACCAATGCAAAAATGTAAACATTCGGATATTTTGTAAAAGGAACTTCTGATCAATAATTCAAGCTGGTAAGTACCTTTGTATAAAGTAAATATGTTAGTACATCACAAGTTGTATTATATAGTTAATGATTTAACACAGAACAAAGCTTGCGTATTTCAAAATTTAGAAATTGCTAATTGGTTTAACATGCATAAAAAAAGTTATTAATTTTCTGTCTGTTACATCACATATTTCTTCATGATATAATACTGCCGTCAATTATTTTGAAAAATACATACTTTTGCACTCAATTCAAAATTACTGACATATCTGTGTCATGGTTTGGTTCATTCGTGTAATGGTTTAGTTCATGTTCGACATGGTTCAGTTATGTAATTCTTTTCGTGTATAATGAATAGTTACTATCAAAATTAACACCAATTGTTTCATTTGAAACGCAAAAGGACATAGAACGCACATACAATGTAGTAATATGTTATAAGTAGATACAATATGATTGTCATGAGACAACTATCCACTTCAGATCAAATAGCGTAGATGTTAGCAACTATATGTCATCAAGAGGCCTTCAACATTCAACAATGAGCAAAACCATACTTCTTAACAAGTAATAAAAGTTTGCGACAAAATCCAATGTATAGGAATTCCAATAGGAAAACCACCAGCTAAAATTCTGTTCAAAATAAATAGCAAAATATGATATACAGTTACAACCGATATTCCCGGCACTACAGACACTTAACTTGAGACAGTATATACAAAATATTGCGTAGTTGAACATGTTGACGGGCTCCCCAACCTCGTCTTCGCCTTAACCATTACAGACATGTAAGATTTACCAGATCGGTTTTAAACAATAAAATCAAGTTGATTTAGTGGGCCCAAGTTTCAAACCAATAACAAATTATAAAAAACCATAATTCCAAGATAGCTTCCTTTTCAATTTCAGGATGGAATTCTGCTGCCAATATTGTGAGCTGTACACTTTAGACTTATTTTCAATTCTAGGACACACCTAATAAATCATTACATAAAAAGTAAAATATTTGAAAGAATTAAGCGATACTATACACGATGCATTAATACAATATTACTGCCATTGTATATAAAGTGCAAATCCAGTTTGTTCATTTTCACTGTTATATGCGAGTATGTCTATTGTAGAATAAAGGATGACGGGAAAAACTGCGTTTGTTTACTTTTTGAAAGTACTAAATGATTGATTTAAATGTATGTTTTAACACAATTAAATAAGAATATAACTTTCTAATGTATAATCACAAGATTAAAGTCCAAAAATAGTGTAATTAAAGCAGCTGAATCCATAATCAGTCCGATATGCGGTTTAAATAGAACAAAAGAATTCGACCTCTTGTGTTTAGAAGGTAGAAAAGTGTAATAAAGTTTGTATACGGTTGTCAAGATGTCACAAAAGTTACTTTTCGTAAAGTCATTATAAATATTTGCATTCACGTTGTTTAATTTTCATATTGTACAATTGTTCACAATGCAACTTGCAAACAATCGTTTTTAAAACGACCATAAGTCAAGCTGTTACGTCATTTAGGGGGTCTCCTTATAAACTGCTACTTTTTTTTGCTCGACATAGAAAAAATCTGGGGAAAATTACAAAAATTGAAAAATGAATTGTCAATCGTTTAACACCATTCCCAAAGTGGCACACCTAAATTTGACATTTGGACGCAACTTCAAAGTTGGATGTTATATGACGGTGTTTTGTTAATTAATTTACGCATCGAACACACCCGTCCGATATATGTAACATCACATGACTTTTAAGTGATTAAAACTATTTTTTTTAAAATAACATTTGCATGCTTGACATGTTTTTTTTTCTTAAACAATTACAATTTCACCGACAGTCATAATTTCTGTATTATTTAAAAAAGTTTTGTTACACATTTTTTTACACCCTACTATATACAGTAACCCGGATTGGTTGACCATTGTGAAGTTGAGTTTTTGAGATAGCATAGATTTATATCGTTGTATTCCTTTTGTTTATGTTAACCAATTGTCGTTCGGAATTATTTTTTTATACATCATTTATTAATCTTGCAATTCTTGTAATGTATCTTGTATTTCTTGAGTGTCATATTTTGACTATGTTTGTGTTCGATCATACAGTATAATAAGTCGGTAGTTGCCCGCGAATGGATTTTTGTTTATTTCTTGTGACTCTTTGTGTCTTATTTGCTGATTGCAGTTGGTTTTTTGTTTTGTATCATGTGAAGATATGGTGTTTTTGTTTTTCTTTTGATGTGTTTGCATCTTAAATTTGGATTGCACGGAGTTATTTCATGATTTCTTTTGTGCTATATTTTCGATACATTTTTAGTCTATCCTATAGCATCTTACAATTGTCCGACGACATAATGGGATACTTTTTTTGTTCGCCAATATTATTCATACGATTCATACGATTTGAATTTACTATTTATATCTTATTTTTTTCATAATAATAGTTTACCTACAGTCGAAAATTTGCAAGACATTAAGAGTCTTTACTTATTTAACAGTTTTACATTAGACTCAATTTTATTGTAGAAATTTTCTTGAATAACCGTCCCACTGTTAGTTGTATGTTAGTTTTTCACAACTCAGAAACAGATTCAAGGATATCAAAGTTCCCTTATATGAATTTTTACCGTATACGGTAGCTCACTCTATTTGTCTCATACATGCTCACTATTACAAGTCACAGAGGCAGATGGCCCCTCCCCCCTTTTTCAGAAAAATTTTGGTTGGTTATATAGGGAATCACTGAAGCGTGACGGAATTGGGCCCCCTTAGGCAGTCAGTGGGCCCCCCTCTTATGAAAATTTCTAGATCCGCCACTGAGTCAAGTACTTTAATAGTATACCGGTGTCTTCATATTTCATGTATGCTCTGTATGCCCCTTGTGGGCCCTTAATTGGAAATAAAATATGTTCTGTTCTGTTCTGTTCTGTACAACATATGCGTATATTTATTACTCGAGTGTGAAACATGCAACAATACTCTACCAAAGCAAGCCAGGAAACAATCCATCAACAAGGAAGTAAGTTAATCCTTTAACTTCAAAGGGGTATGGTTTTCTTGTTTGAGCGCGAACATTTATTGTCCGCCTCCATCAATCATTTTTCTTTTCTTTCAAAACTTAACACTATGAGGTTTTAGAAGATCAGAATTCATAATATTTAAACGATATTTTTTTAATGAATCTTACCCCTCACTCTTTTTCACAATTTCAAGTTAAATTTTCGTTCCCGTATGTAAATAACCAGCACAAAGACTTTTATCATTTTTTATTTTTTTTTATTCGTTTGAAGACTTCCATCGCACTGTTAAAACCAATATTCAGTGCATGGCGGATCCAGAATTTGACATTAGGAGGGGGTGGGCGCTGACTGAGCTTAGGAGAGCTCGCTCCAGTCATGCTTCAGTGAGTCCCGTATGTTTAAGCTAACAAATTTTTCCGACTAAAGCCACCCCCCCCTCCTCGAATCTGCCTATATTCTTGAAAATGTTGTTCTTATACATACTTACCTCAATGTCATTGTCTCAAGTCTTCAGTCTCTGCACCACACACTTACAATCGACTAAGCCGTTGATAAGACGGTGCGCAAAAGAGGGCTTTGGTTAAAATTGTACTTACTAGACTAGTTAATCTGTTACAGTTTTGTACAAGAGTTTGTCCTTTGTTTTTTTTTTAATAATAACACGGAACTATTATGATGTTATGGAAAATATCGAGTTGATCAAAAATAATTAAAAACTCAAGTCACATGGTAATGTTTGGGATGCTTAAACCTTTGACATATTCTGTAAGTTGAAAAAGGATTATACTAAAGACCTTTTTGGGATGTTAACATTTACGGTTGACTGGCATATTTTATGTAGAATTTACGACCTGTTTCATTTAAAAAAAAATGATGATTCTAAAAAATAACGAAAATTAAGCATATATGTGCTCTTTTAACTGTTCTTGAACAGGGCTCCAATTTAAAAAAAAAAGTTCAGATTATCAAGTTCTTTGAAGAAGGAGAAAGGGGAAACCAATGGCACTGCTATATCATCTCAGAAATTCAAATTATATAAATTATTACCATCAGTATTGCAAGGCTATATAAAGGATGCATTTACATCTCTTCTGTTATGGATACGTTTGACAAATTCTGTATATAAAAAAAAAAAAACAAGTTCCTTTTGTGGCATAACTTTATTCATATAGATTATTTCTCCTACATATCTTCATATATTGCTTTCTTTTGTTCAAATTGGAATCTCAGATAAGAATCTGGTACTTTAAAACCTCTCCTCACTGTTCCATGTCTCTGGTCGACATGTGTATTTCAGAATAATTCTTGGTTGTCAGATGTACGGCAGAACTTTCACATAACTTCTTGATAAAACTGCTGTCTTACTCCCTTTTCGACACTGCAAACAAAAAATTGAACAGACAATTAAAGAGGGGGGGGGTTGCAACCACATGTTCCCCGTACAAACGGATTGGAACTAAGAGCTCTTTCCCGGATCTGGCACTGGATTTATACATCAGATGCGTCACATAAATATAAACATGTTATTAAATATACTAGAATATGAAATAAAGAAAAATATAAATAGAAAATGTTGAATATCATTTATGTCTACGAAACCACAAGATCCTACTTAATTGGCCATGTTTTCAAATCATATCAAATGTTTTCATTGGTTTTCACTTGTAGAAAAATGCACTTCACTTGTTAGAAAAATGTACTGAAGTTATTGTTAGCCAAATTATCAATGTTAGGTTATTGCATATTCTTCAGAGCTGTATCTTGAACAACTAATGATGAATTGAAAAAGAGGGGACTGGTATACGTACTAAACATTTGTCTGTATTTTCAACATGTCTAACAAACATGTGAGAAACATTAGTTTTAGAATACGAAATATTTCTCATTCTGTAAACAGAAATTAGTTTTCTCGTTTTAATTGTTTTACATTGTCTTATCGTGGCCTTTTATAACTGACTGCGGTATGGGCTTTGCTCATTGTTGAAGGCCGTTCGGTGACCTAGAGTTGTTAATGTCTGTGTCATTTTGGTATCTTGTTGACAGTTGTCTCATTGGCATACCACATCTTCTTTTTTATATTGTAGGATTGTTAAGGTATTTTGGTGTTTTTACCCCCTTTTTTTTGTAATATACACCACAAAAAAAAACCCATTTAGTTAGGATAAAGAACTAATCATCAATAGTCCAATAATGTCATCTTCAGAGTTTCATATCATTTACTTTCAACATGTTTATCGGATTTATTTTTACTATCAATGTTGAACCATTTAATTTTTATCGGATTTTTTTTTAACTACCAATGTTGAACCGTTCAACATTGAAAGTAAACAAAAATTCGATAAAAAATGTTGAATGTAAATGATATGAACCTCCGGTCTTATATTAAAGGACAATATATAAGACTTCAGAGGTTCATATCATTTACATTCAACGGTTTTATCGAATTTTTTTTTACTATGAACCGTTCAACATCAATAGTAAAAAAAAAAATCCGATATAAAAACGTTGAATATAAGTGATATGAACCTCCGAAGTCTTATGTAATAGCACTACGGTAAATAGAATAATTGAAATTCAGTTAATTGAGTGTGGGAGGCTATTTTAATCCACTTTATGAGCGTGTATTATATAATGTTACAATGTAACAAACCTATCAAACACACCGTGAAAAATAACATTATCTCCCCTGGAAATGCTTAACAACAAGACATAAAAAACTGCTACCTTTTTTTGCTCTATATCACATAATTATGAAAACACATAACATAGATAGGGAATACTGTGCTTGTGTACACGTTTGAATGTGTAGGTGGCACACTCAGAACGATCGTCTCTAGATTGTTTTTTAAAAATCGTCCTGGCCTATCCGGGTTCACGTAGCAACACGTTTCTTTTCTTCCCAGCTATTCCTGATTATGAATTAATTCAAAACATGCATTTATTCCAATGCAACAACTATTAAACAACTCACCTATACCAATGGTGGTCGTCTAATTCCTAGCTGATTCCTTTAATCGTACCTTTCTTGACGACACCCATCGTTGTAGCGTCTACCATTGGAGGTAGCGAAATTACACAATTTGACAGGAGAGCGAAATAAACAAGGGGAGCAATTTTATCGAACCGCATTCCGGACTGAATATCGTAGGCTGGATGCTATTCATTTTAACTATAGTTGCGATGAATTATCACTGAAAGTGCAATCATTTCTGATGTGGAATTTTTGCAGGTGCGATGAATTTTCATTATTATTTTATATACTGAAAATAGTCTTAAAAATGACTTTAATACTGATGATATTTAAAAAGCAAGATGGTCGTAGATGATCACTTGAATATACACGGTTATAACCAACTTATGGTTGATTTCAAACATTGTGAACTGTTCATCGATATTTTTTCTGTACTTAATTTTATGGTTTGTTTTTGTCATAGTTCTGTACCGATCGTAAGTAACACATCGAGAACATAATTCAAACTTATCAAAGTGACTCCATTGTTGCTCGAACCTTCTTTACTGTATAAGATGTATATAAAATAGCATTACAAAAATTAATTATGCAGCCATTCAAACGTCAAATGTAAAGCAATTGTTTGTGCGAGACGAAAACTTTACCACTCATCAATCGTGAAATGAAGATCTTTATGTGCATCCATTAGAGCTATTCTCATAATGCTGTTAGTTAAACGGTTCGGATGGCATGTTTGCTTTTTTAGTATAAATGTGTGCTCTATCTCAATGACAATGCCTAGGCAAACATGAATACAAAACAAAAATAAATCGAAATCTCCCCATCAAAAAATCAAATGGTTGGTACTTTAGCTGTCAAAGATAATGTATACAGTGATGGCGTGTCATTAAAATCCTTCTGTGAAAATTCATCGCATATACAACAGTAATGAATCGCTCTACAGTGAAAATGAAATTTTGATATCATTATTCAACAGTTAACATGAATCGCATAACAAACACAACAAAATGAAATTTGATTTAATATCAACAAGCTTAACAACAAACCTTGTTTTAAGTTATACTATATTATTAATCATGTTAAAAGGTACATTGTTCTACAAATAAAACTTGACTTCTACTTTTAAAACTCTTATACGCTCTATTTGTTAACTATTCTTAATATTTATCTATTTGTGTATCAATTTTACACCTGGATGGCAGTAGGGTCCACATCAAATACATTTATCATGAATTTATGAAAACATAAAGTTGAGAATGGAAATGGGGAATGTGTCAAAGAGACAACAACCCGACCATAGAGCAGACAACAGCAGAAGGTCACCAACAGGTCTTCAATGCAACGAGAAATTTCCGCACCCGGAGGCGTCCTTCAGCTGGCCCCTAAACAAATATATACACTAGTTCAGTGATAATGAACGCCATACTTAACTCCAAATTGTACACAAGAAACTAAAATTAAAAATTATACAAGACTAACAAAGGCCATAGGCTCCTGACTTGGGACAGGCGGGGTAAAACATGTTTATGAGATCTCAACCCTACCCCTGTACCTCTAGCCAATGTAGAAAAGTAAACGCATAACAATACGCACATTAAAATTCAGTTCAAAAGAAGTCCGAGTCTGATGTCAGAAGATGTAACCAAAGAAAATAAGCAAAATGACAATAATACACAAATAACATCAGACTACTAGCAAATAACTGACATGCCAGCTCCAGACTTCGATTAAACTGATTGAAAGATTATGTCTTGATCATATGAATATCAGGCACAATCCTTCCCGTGAGGGATTTAGTATCATACCATCAAAACATATCTGAGAAGAACATAACCCGTGTCATGCCAACAACTGGTTTTTAAATAAATGTGTTTAGTTCCGATGCAAAGACCCTATAAGTGAATCAATATTAACGCCGAAATATGCAATCTTTAATGACCTGACAACAGTATCTTAACTATATCCCTTCTTAATAAGTCTATTTAAAGGTTTTGTTAGCTTCTAAGGTGAATACTGACATTTTTGTGCTTTATAAAGAATATCTCCATAAAATATTGTATGTGAAATACCTGAACGTATAAGAAGTCTGCATGTTGAGCTATATTTACGAATGATGTCCTTATACCGATGATAAAATTTAGTAAATGTTTTGACTAGTTTGTGATATCTGGTGTAATAATAGTAATACATAAATTTCTCTCGGTAAAATCTAAAACATTGTTACATACACGAGAGAATCGTACAAGTTGAGATATATAAACACCGTAAGATGGTGACAAGGGAACGTCACCATCTAAAAATGGATAATTAACGATAGGAAATGAGAAATCATCTCTTTTATCATACATTTTAGTATTAAGCTTTCCGTTAATGATATAGTTATGAAGATTGAGAAAAGAGCAGTGGTCATTGTTAGTATTAGCTTTATTCACAGTAAGTTCAATAGGATAAATTTCTTAAGTATAAATACTGAATTCGTCATTATTGAGAGCCAAAATATCATCCAAATATCTAAAAGTATTATTAAATTTGTGTATCAGATGTTGTTTCGATGGGTCTTTGCTGATTTTTGTCATAAATTGTAAATCATAGCAATACAAAAACAGGTCCGCAATAAGTGGTGCACAGTTCGTCCCCATTGGAATTATGATAACCTGATGATATACAATCTCCAAAGCGAACACAAATGTTATCTAGTAAAAATCCAAGGGCAGATATAGTACCAAAGCATGTGCAATTGACATAGTTTTTTCGTTTATTGCTACTAAAAAATTACCTAAAAGAGTTTGAACATATATATTCACATTCTAACTTTTTAAATGCCCAGTTAATTAGGCGTGTGATTTTTTTCTTAATGAGAATGTGAGGCAATGTGGTATATAGGGTAGAACAATTTGAACAGACTCAAAATCACCAATATGTGCATGCAATTTATCAAGTACTTCCAACGAGTTTTTGACCCCCTTTATATAGGGTATTAATACTAAAATTCATAAACAGATAAAAATCCCCCCCTTGAAAATTGCCAATCATTTCATGGATAATTACCCCCAATCTGCATGGAAAATTGCCTTACCCCTGTTTATTCATTCGATTTTTCTCATACTAAAGAAGAGGGAGATTAAATTCCATTAATTGAAATAGTCGCGCAAATAAATTGTTGAAAACATTAGTTGGTTTGAAATATTGTCTATTCCAAAACAAAATCATAAAGAGAAGCCATAAAACATTATCAGAACAATAACACGAGTAAATAAAATCGTAAATGATTTTAAGTTCAAATGCTTTCCATATAAAAATCGTTTTGTTTTCTAATGGTGCTAAAATCTCATAGCTGCAATAAGTGTATGAAATAACATAAACAACCCATACAACACTGTATATTTGTATGTTAGAAAACAAAGCGTTTAAAATATGAAATAACTGAAAAGTAGAACTGTAAACTTAAGGTGAATTTGAATTGCTTGTTATTTAACTCTACTTGAATATATTACAACTCCCTCAGGCAAAGTTGACTTCAGATGAATTGGGCGATTTATTTTAGGCATTTTTGTTATATAGCTCTTCAACGGTTTCGGTACTTATAAATGTTCAGTTTCAAATGTTTGGCTTTGAGCGTTCCAGAATGAAGGTAAATCCAGAAAAGCGCTTCGGACACATAAAATTATAAAACGTGTTGTTTTCATTTTTTTTAATTATGAATAACATCCCTCCATTTACAAACTCAATATGCATGATTTATTTTACTGCCGAGAAACACACATACTACACCATGAACAAATCGATCCAATTAGGGCAGAAAACATAAGTTCTTAAAACACTTCACCAAGATTAACGAACACTACCTTAAGCTGGTGATGTTTGAAGATGCTCAATCTACAAAGTCGTTTTCCAGAAATATTTGTTGAAGCAACTAATACAGTATGTAAAAGGGTCATAATTTAAACAAAATAGCCGGATTTTGCGATTGATAACATTGTGTGCTTTTTTTCATTTTTTCAAGTTAACATGTTTTGTTTCTTTCGGTGAACTTGTATACTTTATTATTTAGAGACCAGGTAAAGCGCCCACCGGGTGCAGAGTTTTCTCGCTTAAGTTTTTGTCCCGTTAGAAAATATCGCGGTCACATACCTTTAGTTCAAAGGCTTCGTCACATGTTTTTAAACAGGAATATTAAAAATAAAGTCCTAAAGACCCCTCTGAAACAGCGACATGTTACCATAGTACATTTTGAGTTGTAAGATGCATGAATCCCTTAAACATCTTGTACATGCAGCTTTACATTACCTGATGAGTAAACAATTAATAACAAAAAGACACCAGTTTTATTCAAAAACAAATATTCTTCTTTAACAGCCATATTAACTACACTTTACACCATTTATCCTAATATTCCACCTGGACCTCCAGCTGGGTATCTGAATGGATAAAAAAAACCAAGCAGAACATTCATATATCTACAAAACTAACGTGTCTATTCCGGGTCAGGAAAATGGCAGTTCTTATGCTATATTTCGTTTCTGTGTGTGTGTTGCATTGTCGTTTGTTTCTTTGTTGCACCTCAGTGTTTCTGTCATTTCGTTGTTTTCTTCTTATAATTGACGTGTTGCCCTTAGTTTTAGTTTGTAACCCGGATTTGTTTTCCCTCAATCGATTTATGACTTACTAACAGCGGTATACTACTGTTGCCTTTATTTGACACACTATTTCTTTCATGATAGCAAAGATTCAAGATCTATAGTTCCCGTCATGAATCATCGTATTTAACAATTATAAAATTAAGGCGAAATATATCAGAGTGACATTGAACTATAAGTCGAAAGACATGCAGACAAACAGTAATACTCAGAACACAACATAAAAAATAAATATTTAGCAACGTGGACCCCACCAAACACTGGGGATGGTGTCAGGGATCGGATCCGGAAAGGTAAGCAGATCCAGTTCCACATGTGGAACCAGTCGAGTTGCTCATGTTAGTACAAACCCGGTAACACGTATTATTCGGTATTTGACATCGTCAAAGGGAGACGAAATTATTCTTCCGACATTAGAAACATATCCGCTATCATTTGAGAGACAGACATTCCATAACGGTCAACCAAATAATGATGGCGTCCGTAAAATTAACAAAGGTATGATTGCAACTTCATCAATTTGAAGTCTCTGTTTAATAGTTAACTTGTAAACATCATCACTATATCAAGGAAATACAAGCCCTCGTATATCGTATCAACTTTGAGATATATACTCCATATGCAGGCGGTGCTAGAATGTTGTTACATATAAGTATAAAGTTCACAATTGTGAATCTGAAATCGTCTCTATTGTAAACAATTTTGTTTTCAACCGACCCTCATTTTAAGATGTAAGTCAAGATATGAGGCAGATCTATCTGTATCTGTTTCATAGGATAGTCTTACCCAAAATTGCAAAATGGGTATGAATGTTTGTTTGCAGGGATACCCGAGGTAAGTTTTTATACAGAGTAACAATAATATTTATGTTATTCTCGAAGAAGGCACACGTTTTTATCAGGTTTAATTTGCTCAATGATTCAACCTTTAAAAAAATTATAATATGGCCACAATTATTTAGTAAAAAGAGAATATATCTGATCAGTTTTTGTTAGTTTCGTAGTTTCGGGTGATAAATGTAATAAGCAATATTTTACATACTCCATTTCGCAGATGAAATGTGATGTATCTATACAGTTGTCGTCATTCCATTGACCCACGTGGGTTGACCATTGGACTATCTCCAAACAGTTTTCATCTCTTCGTGGATTAGGTTCAGGAACACCTGGTACCCAGTTAGTATAGGTCAGTGGTTTTCCACTCTCTGCCCAGACCCATTGACCCTCAATTATTTCATCTGTTCCGTCTATCCAGTAATCATCTACAAAGTATTTATTTTAGTAAATATTATCATTAAACGAAGACGAGTGCACATCTAGAATAACACTAGCAGTGTGAGATAAGTGCCCATAACCTTCTGAGATATGTATAATATACATCTGTCAACATCAATATCGGTCACATGAGGCATTTCTATGAGTATTTTTCTTAGAAGGATTACATTCTTTACTATTAGAAGATTACATTGTTGAGACAACAAAAACCCAATGCACAAGTTTATCCTTTCTGGAGTAATATCGACTATGCGATTTATAGTATTAAGATTAGTTTGAAATAGTATTTGCTTTTCGACCTTTTCCTTTACTTTGTTCGTCAATACATAGTCATGTTCATTCTACCAATCAGCAAATAGTAAGTCCTTTTGTTGTTTTTGATCTTGTGTTTTGTCATTTAATTACAAAATATTCCTGCTAACCTATATTTTTCGTATACACATCTGATAATGGTATTGAATTGTTTTATTCTACTTTTTATATATGATGTTATATTTGTTTTTGTTTTGAAAATCTTAGTTGTTGTCAATCTACGATTGTTTCTTCTACTGATGGATTTGTATTTGGCAAATAATTTAAACTAAAACTTGTTCATTTGATGCATTATTGAAAATAATTTATCCAGTATTTACAATCAATGCTCCGGTATCCTCGTTTGGTTAATCCATTCTTTAATCGAATGATATCTGTCAAAAAGTCATTTTCTGCACTTGACTCAACTGATGCCAGTCGCGAATTCAATGCACGACAAAAAATCTAAAACATAAATTTAAACACTTGAATAACTAGGCAAAAATGATTATAGAGCTTAGAAAATACATGAAGTTAAAAAAAAAGTCAAGCCACGACAGCATTGTTCAAACAGAAACTAGTTGTTGAAACTAGTTGTTCCCATACGAAACATATAGAAGTCAAATAACCTTTCTGAGCTCGCTTACATACCTTTCCTCCACACTGTCACTCGGGTAGTAAGGTCGTCATATCGAGGAGCGTTTAGTGAAGTGATTTTGTCATAGTTTGGATAAGTTTGACATGACGGTGTTAAGTGTTTTTAATGACAACCAATGCAAAAATGTAAACATTCGGATATTTTGTAAAAGGAACTTCTGATCAATAATTTAAGCCGGTAAGTACCTTTGTATAAAGTAAATATGTTAGAACATCATAAGTTGTATCATATAGTTAATAATTTAACACAGAACAAAGCTTGCGTATTTCAAAACTTAAAAGTTGCTAATTGGTTTAACGTGCATGAAAAAAGTTATCATCTTCTGTCTGTTACATCACATATTTCTTCATGATATAATACTGCCGTCAATTATTCTGAAAAACACCTACTTTTGCACTCAATTCAAAATTACTGAAATATCTGTGTCATGGTTTGGTTCATTCGTGTGATGGTTTAGTTCATGTTCGACATGGTTCAGTAATGTAATTCTTTTCGTGTATAATGAAGAGTTACTATCAAAATTAACAACAATTGTTTCATTTAAAACACAAAAGGACATAGAACGCACATACAATGTAGTAATATGTTATAAATAGATGCAATATGATTGCCACGCGACAACGATCCACCTAAGTTCAAATAACGTAGATGTCAGCAACTATATGTCATCAAGAGGCCTTCAACATTCAACAATGATCAAAAACATACTTCTTAGCAAGTTATAACCATGGCAGACATGTAAGATTTACCAAATCGGTTTTAAACAATAAAATCAAGTTGATTTAGTGGGACCTAGTTTCAAACCAATAACATTTAAAAAAAACATGATTCAAAGATAGCTTCCTTTTCAATTTCAGGATGGAATTCTGCTGCAATATTGTGAGCTGTACAATTGAGACATATTTTCAATTCTAGGACACACCATACTAAATCATTACAAAAAAAGTAAACTATTTGAAAGAATTATTTGATACTATACACTATGCATTTATACAATATTACTGCGAATCCTGTTTGTTCATTTTCACTGTTATATGCGAGTATGTCTATTGTAGAATAAAGAATGATGGGAAAAACTGCGTTTGTTTACTTTTTGAAAGTACGAAATAATTGATTTAAATGTATGTTTTAACACAATTAAATAAGGAATATAATTTGTAATTAAAGCAGCTGAATCCATAATATGCTATTCATTTTAATATAGTTGCGATGAATTATCACAGAGAGTGCAATCATTTCTGGTGTGGAATTTTTTGCAGGTGCGATGAATTTTCATTATTATTTTATATGATAATTCGAAATGCAACAACTGAAAATAGTCTTAAAAATGACTTTAATACTGATGATATTTAAAAAGCAAGCTGATCGTAGATGATCACTTGAATATACACGGTTATAACCAACTTATGGTTGATTTCGAACATTGTGTACTGTTCATCGATATTTTTTCTGTACTTAATTTTATGGTTTGTTTTTGCCATAGTTCTGTGCCGATCGTAAGTTACACATCGAGAACATAGTTATGAGAAATTCAAACATATATTAAGGTGACTCGATTGTTGCTCGAACCTTCTTTACCGTATAAGATGTATATAAAATGGGATTACAAAAATTAATTATGCAGCCATTCAGACGTCAAATATAAAGCAATTGTTTGTGCGAGACGAAAACGTTACCACTCATCAATCGTGAAATGAAGATCTTTATGTGCATCCATTAGAGCTATTTTCATAATGCTTGTAGTTAAACGGTTCGGATGGCATGTTTGCTTTTTTAGTATAAATGTGTGCTCTATCTCAATTACAATGCCTAGGCAAACATGATTACAAAAACAAAATCCAAAGCCCACCATCAGAAAATCAAATGGTTGCTACTTTAGCTGTGAAAGATATATGTATACAGTGATGGCGTGTCATTAAAATCCTTCTGTGAAAATGCATCGCATATACAACAGTAATGAATCGCTCTACAGTGAAAATGAAATTTTGATATCATTATTCAACAGTTAACATGAATCGCATCACAAAAACAACAACCCGACCATAGAGCAGACAACAACAGAAGGTCACCAAACGGTCTTCAATGCAGCGAGAAATTCCAGCACCCGGAGGCGTCCTTCAGCTGGCCCCTAAACAAATATATATATATAACAAATCTGACAGTAAACTTTTAAGGAAAGATATAATTGAAAATATAGATATTTTTGGACTTTGCGAAACTCACTTAAAGGACAATAGGGAAATCAATTTACCGGGATACACATGATTTGGTCAAAATAGACAAAAGTTATCAAGCCGAGCTGTGCGAGGGTCAGGAGGGGTAGGAATTTTGCTAAAAAATGAACTTTTAACTGAATTTGATGCTTCAATTTTGGATTGCTCCTTCGAGGGCATTCTGTGGCTTAGACTTACTGCAAAAGTGACCAGAGTTATTATATAAACATTTGCATTGCATATCTCACCCCAGAGGCTCCAGCAGGGGGAACATAGAACAAGAATTTTATGATATGCTTCTTTCACAGGTATATTTTCTCTATGATTAGAATCCGATGGTTATTATGGGTGATCTGAACGGAAGGATAGGAGATAAACAGGACTTTAACCCTCTGATAGATGTAGGAGGCATTCCAAAACGATGTGTCATCGATAACAATGTCAACAGGTATGGTGACTACTTACTAGAATTTTTATCTGATTCAAAAACATGTGTTTTGAACGGACGATTTAATCGAAGCAAAGATACCTATACAAGTGTCTCACCACGTGGCAGATCAGTTGTTGACTACATTATTGTGCCACATTCTCAGTATGAACAAATGTATTTTGAAACAATGCTAGTATCTGACTGCTTAGAAAAGTACAAATTACATATGAGTTCTGCAACACAACCAGACCACTCAGTATTGCAATGTAAACTTAGTGTTTCAAGATATAGAAACGACTCCATGCGCGGAAAAAAGGCAAAATCAAATTGTAAAACTAGTAATAACACACTGCCAAATCGTAAATACATACCAAATACAATGCCTATAGACATGTTTGCAAATGAAAGATCAGCAAAAGCAATTGTTAAGAGTTATTGAAACACTTGAGCATGTACAAAACTGCCATATGATATGATAATTTTATAGACTTGGTTACTGATGAAATGAATGAAAAACTAAATTATAGAGTAAGAACAACAAAATCAAGCAGAAAAAATGGCAGGCGTAATAGGAAACACTGGAAGAATGATGAACTAACAAAACTTTGGCAAAATGTAAAGAAAAATGAACTTTTATATTTACAGTGTAAAGACAATGCTAGAGAAAAGAACTTTTATAGACAGCAATTTAAAGAAAGCAGGACAAAATTTGATAAAATTGTAAGACAAGCTGAACGACAATACAAGGCAAGTCAAAGAAACTATGTTACGGGGTATATATCTCCCAATTGATACGATATTCCCGTGCTTGCATTTCCTATCATGATTTTCTTGATAGAGGGTTACTGCTCACAAGGAAGCTATTAAACCAAGAGTTCCAAATGGTGAAGTTGAAATCATCCCTTCGTAAATTTTACGGACGCCATCACGAGTTGGTTGACCGTTATGGAATAACCGTTTCACAAATATCGGATATGTTCCTTACGTCGTAACTACAATCTCCTTCCCTTTCATGAATGTGACCTATCGAATTAGACTATTTACCGGATTTGTAATCACATAAGCAACACGACGGGTGCCACATGTGGAGCAGGATCTGCTTACCCTTCCGGAGCACCTGAGATCACCCCTAGTTTTTGGTGGGGTTCGTGTTGTTTATTCTTTAGTTTTCTATGTTGTGTCATGTGTACTATTGTTTTTCTGTTTGTCTTTTTCATTTTTAGCCATGGCGTTGTCAGTTTGTTTTAGATTTATGAGTTTGACTGTCCCTTTGGAATCTTTCGTCTCTCTTTTACACAACCCAAAATAAGTGATCCCAAGAAATTTTGAAACGAAATAAACAAACTTGGACCAACTGCAGAAAAATAAGACATAGATTGTGTAAAATTAGACAATGGATTCATATCAAATGACTTTTCCAATTTATTTAAAGACAATACACAGTCAAATCAAGTCAGTGATACCTTCCTTGAAAATACACGCAAGCTTATAAAAGAATGGGGAAATCAACAAGAAAATATACATACGCCTACTGACAATGAGTTGCCACATAATACTGTTGACGAACAATCTAATTGCACTTTATACATTATACACCCAATACTTAAGAAAGGGAAAGACTACCGAGTCCCTTCTAAGTTATCGTTCTATTAGTCTAATGTCTACAGTGGCAAAGGTATTTAACAGCATAATATCTACAAGAATATCAGAGTATTTAGATGATAACGAAGTTCTCTGTGAAGAGCAGAATGGGTTTAGAAAGTTACGCTCGTGCATAGAACACATTTATTGACTCTACACAGTTTTATGGAAAAGAAAATCCAAAAATTTGCCTACATTTTTATGCTTTGTTGATTTTGCTAAGGCATTTGATTATGTTAACCATGACCTACTTTTTTCAAAACTTCTGAGTATCGGTGTTACAGGGAAAATCTACAAAGTTGTAAAATCGATGTACAAAAGCCTTAAAAGTTGTGTGAAAATAAATGAACAAGCTACTGATTGGTTCTCTGTTGAACGTGGTGTGAGACAAGGTGATGGCCTAGCGTCTGTCTTGTTTGCTGTTTTTATATATGACCTTGCACATGATATCAAAAGCTTAAATCTTGGGATTCAAATTAATAATAATGAACAGTTAAGCTTATTAATGTATGCTGATGATATTATCTTTCTTGCAGAATCTGCAAATGACCTACAAAAAATGTTGGACACTTTGAACAACTGGACAAAACTGTGGCGTCTGGATGAGAATCATGACAAAACTAAGATAATGCACTGTAGAAAACATTCAACAAACACAACTGACAGAATCTTTAAACTTTGGGAACAAACCTCAGTCTTTGAGCGATTCAGGCAACTTTGAAGAGGGCATTAAAGTACTCCATGAGGCAGGAAGTAGAGCACTAGGTGCAATAATTGCAAAGCATTTTAGTATGAAAGGTCTCAGCTTTCCAGTTTTTGAAAAACTTTATTTCAATACTGTAGTTCCAGTAACAGACTATGCATCAGAAGTGTGGGGATACAAAAATATAGTCCTTACTGACAAACTACAACATAGAGCAATACGAACATTGTTGGAAGTCGGGAAAAGGGCACCGTTACCTTATCTTACAGGGGAAACATGTTGGCTGGATGTGCAACTAAGGCGTCAAATAAACATCATACGATTATGGTTGAGAATTGTAGAATGCCAGATGACCGATTGCCGAAAAAGATATTTTTATGGGACGAACAAAATAGTAACAGGAATAGCTGGTCATTTGAAGTGAAGTCAATTTTGAAAAATGTAATCTACCACAATACTTTCAAGAAAAAAGTACACTTGGACTAGGAGTGAAAGCTTTTTTAGGCATTGTTAAGGAAAGACTAACATACATAGGGTCCGAGAAATGAAAACCAATGTGAACGGGATGCCTAAACTAAGAACATATATTAAAATTAAAGAAAATTACTGTCAAGAACCAATTCTTAACACAACTATGTCATCAAAGCAACAATCTGTCATTTCAAAGATTAGAAGTGATACATTTCCTATGGAATTAGAAATAGGTCGCTATCGACAAAAACCTATATAAAAAAAACTCTGCAAAATATGCAATAATCGAGGACGAGATGCATTTTCTGATTCAGTGTCCTGCCTATTCCGCAGAGAAACAAACATTGTTATCCACAGTAGAAGGCAAGCTAAACATACACACACAGGAACTTGACAATGAAGAACTGTTGAAATTACTGTTAATAACACCAGACACAATTTACGATGTGGCCAACTTTCTAATGGAAGCTTTGGACAAAAGATACAGATTAACATAATTAGAATAGTACTATGAAGTGTCTTGCTAACGTTCACTGCTATAAAATTAACAATTATAGAAGCATTGTGTGAAATTATACCTATGAATATATGAGTTTTTTTTATATAATTTTAGCTGTTTGCTATATCATTCTACCTTCAATGCATATTTAACTGCCTAATGTTTTAAAGCAATCTGAAGGTTACTTTATTTACATCAAAGTCTCAATTGTTTTTCTACCTCTACCTAAGATAATTATTCTACACGACCATAACAATTATATCAAAAGTTTAAAGCTGATCAATATATAAATATTTACTTTCAATGACAGCTCATTTTTATTAGTCAATTTGTTTTATCAGTCAGTAATATGAATTTCCTCACATGTATCTGTACAATTCTATTCACACCAGAAAGTTTGAAAATCTATACTAGGACCCGCTAAGAAATTTTGAGAAAAGTGTACATGAACGCTTTATTTTTATGTGGTATTGAAAATGTAATACAAATTTTAATATAAATGTAAAAGTAAGAGAGGTTACATTTCATCATTTATAGTGCATACAATTTGTATATAATATAATATGTAATGTGAATCAGTTTTCTGTTGAAACAAACTTGAATTATTACTATGTTTCAAGTTACTCAAGATAAATCACTTTGATGAATATACATGTATGATCACTGGTGCAGGCACACATGAGACAATGCTATACACAATATTACAAACTCAATTTAACACAATAGAACTACTCTTTACCATGAAAAAGCTATAAAAAAAGCAAAGAGAAGCAAATGTCAAATTTTCAATTTTGATAAAGGGAGATAACCCGAAGTAACACCAAGATGAAAAGCCAAACTATACATGTATACATACTTGATAATATCTGCATTGTACAAAGAAAGGTCTAGTCTGTTCATGGTTACACATGCTTGTTATATACTTATTGTAATAAATAGTGTCATATTTTTTTATTTTCTTTTTTTTTTTACTTGTATGCATTTAGATGTACCTGTTTACATTTTCAAATATTAGCCATAGTGTGTACATGCTATTTTTCTATCACAGCAAATGGGATAAATTATTATTATATAGATCAACTGTCAGAATTTTGTCAGATCTAGGTGATAATTTCTTTTTCTTATCTTTTATAATTACAAATTCTAGTTTTCATAATATGATGTGGATACATACAAAGAGAGCCAACTCTTATCTTCCTAAATTTCCATGTTCAACCCTTACATTATCAAACAAAAGTCATTAAGTTACTTTCATTCTTATTTTTTCATTTAGTTATTAAACACAACTGACATATTGAAACTGCATTGTATCAAATAAGAATTAAGCCTCAGATATAAAATTGATTAATAGATTTGAAATTTATTCATATAATTATTCATACATAAATGACAGTGCATCATAAGCCTCTAAAGGATGGTTGGTATAATTATACATGTTTATTGAATGTTTATGTTTTAAACTGCAATATATTGTATTTCATGTATATGTACCAAGTTGTACTTTAATAATAAAAATATCTATTTATCTATCTATACTAGTACAATGATAATGAACGCCATACTAAACTCCAAATTGTACACAAGAACCTAAAATTAAAAATAATACAAGACTAACAAAGGCCAGATGCTTCTGACTTGAGACAGGCGCAAAATTGCGGCGGGGTTAAACATGTTGATGAGATCTCAACCCTCCGCCTGTACCTCTAGCCAATGTAGAAAAGTAAACACATAAGAATACGCACATTAAAATTCAGTTCAAAAGAAGTCCGAGTCTGATGTCAGAAGATGTAACAAAAAAAAAATGACAATAATACATAAATAACATCAGACTACTATCAGTTAACTGACATGTCAGCTCAAGACCTCAATTAAACTGATTGGCAGATTTTGTCTTCATCATATGAATATCAGGCACAATCCCTCCCGTTAGGGATTTAGTACCATACCATCATAAAAGATATGAGAAGAACATAACCCGTGTCATGCAAACAACTGTTTTCAAAAACATAAATGTGTTTAGTTCCGATGCAAAGACCCTATTAGTGAATCAATATTAAAGCCAAAATATGCAATATTTAATGGCTTGACAACAGTATCGTAACTATATCCCTTCTTAATAAGTCTGTTTAAAGGTTTTGTAAGCTTTTGAGGTGAATACTGACATTTTTGTGCTTTGTAAAGAATATTACAATAAAACATTGGATGTGAAATACCTGAACTTATAAGATGTCCGCATGTTGAGTTATATTTACGAATTATTGCCTTATACCGATGAGAAAATTTAGTACATGTTTTGACTAGTTTGTGATATCAAAACCCTGGTGTAATAATTTTTCAGTAATACATACATTTCTCTCGCTAAAATCAAATATGTTGTTAAATACACGAGCGAATCGTACAAGTTGAGATATATAAACACCATAAGATGATGACAAGGGAACATCACCATCTAAAAATGGATAATAGTGGTTATTGTTAGGATTAGCTTTATTTAAAGTAAGTTAAACAGGATACATTTCTTTAATAAACATACTGAAGTCGTCAGTATTGAGAACCAATATGTCATCCAAATATCTAAAAGTAGTGTTCAATTTTTGTATCAAAGGTTGTTTCGATGGGTCCTTGCTAAAATAAAAAAGAAGATGTGGTATGATTGCCAATGAGACAACTATCCACAAAAGACAAAAATGAAACAGACATTAACAATTATAGGTCACCGTACGGCCTTCAACAATGAGCAAAGCCCATACCGCATAGTGAGCTATAAAAGGCCCCGATAAGACAATGTAAAACAATTCAAACGAGAAAACTAATGGCCTTATTTATGTAAAAAAATGAACGAAAAACAAATATGTAACACATAAACAAACGACAACCACTGAATTACAGGCTCCTGACATGGGACAGGCACATAAATAAATAATGTGGCGGGGTTAAACATGTTAGCGGGATCTCCCCCATACCTGGAACAGTGGTATACCAGTACAACATAAGAACGAACTATAAAAATCAGTTGAAAAAGGCTTAACTCATCAGAAGGACAAAAAAACAAGTTTAGTCATAATTGCAATTCATAGCAATACAAAAACATGTCCGCAATAAGTGGTGCACAGTTAGTTCCCATTGGAATTTCAATAATTTGACGATATACGGAATCTCCAAAGCGAACACAAATGTTATCAAGTAAAAATTCAAGCGCATATATAGTATCAAAGCATGTCCAATTGACATAGTTCTTTTGTTTATTGCTACCAAAAAATGACCTGAACGAGTTTGAACACATGTACTCGCATTCTAACTTTTTAAATGCCCAGTTAATTAGGGATGTGATTTTTTTCTTAATAAGAATATGAGGCAAAGTGGTATATAAGGTAGATAAAATCACCAATATATGCATGCCATTTATCAAGTACTTCCAACGAGCTTTTGACACTCCAAAAGTAATTAATTCCACTATTTTCGAAGGCCTTATTTGAACAATTTATTATCAGGTTTTTGATTGTACCAAGTGTACTAGTAAGTAGAATAGACAATTTAGTAGTGGAACAATGGCTTGAAGATGAAAGTAATCTATACTTGTAAGTTTTTTTTGTGTAGCTTTTGAAGCCGGTACATAGTTGGGACTTTCATTTTTTTTTCGATTTTTTGTCAGCTTTTTCCCGTTTTACCCATTTCAAACAGTAGGGACAGAGTGAGTCGTGGACGATATTACGACACTCAGTCCAATTAATAATTGACGGGGGACGATATTTAGGTCCTTTACTGAGGAATGATTTTAACTCTCGGTCGCGAACAATGTTAAGGTCTCCTGTTATTACATGGGAAATTTGGCCATAAGTGTAATCGGAATTACTGCAATTACATGATATAGGTGCATTTTCAATGATATTTAGATCTTTACACAATTGGTTATAATTAAACACATATTTCCGGGTAGATTTCTTGTAAATATAACAAATAAGAGGGAGTTTAGTATTAGTCAAAATATATCCAGGAATTTGGTCTTTAACAGATTGATCGTTAAAAATACCGGCAATATTTACAAAATCAAAACATTAATTGACATACTTTATTTTAACAAAATGTTTTTTTATGATCTTTAGGGCGATAAATTTGGGAAACAGTTTAGAATAACAATATGCCATTATAATTTGAACGATTTCATACCTAGGACTGTAATACGAAATTGTGTTGCAATCCTCTAAATTTTATTTTATTTATTTATAGGTAAAGAACAGAGCTTGGTTAACAGATAATGTCTGCCGTTGTTTTTTGAAATAGAAATTAGGTCCGAAATATTTGTATGGTTGGTCCGAAATTTTCTTTGATTGAGATTTTTTCTACGTCCATGTGAACGATTTTTACAAACAGTTGTAAAACCTATATCCAAAATGTTAACAGAATCGGTTCTTGATATATTATCAATTCCCATGATATTATCATCAAGACCGAGAGGGTAGACTGTCTGTATTTTTTTAATCCAATTCAATTCAATTATTTTCCGTGATCGTATCCAACTTTGAATGAGATTCATCAGGCTGCTTATTTACTACTTCTAAAGGATAAACTGTTAAATATTTAATAGGATGATTGTGCTTCTTAAGATGTTGATAAATAATACTTTTGAATTTATTCGATCTTTTAAAATGATACAGGTGTTCTTGCGTGCGTTTAGATAAATATTGTCCAGTTTCACATACGTACTGAATACCACATCCCGGTTTGTTTCATGTAAGTAAATAAATAATACAGTTTGTTTTTCAAGAAATATCAGTTTCAAAATTTAAAAAAAATGTGCGACCATTAAATGTGGACCTTACCGTATTGTTGGTGTAAAGACGGGGACATGTTTTTGCATGACACTTATCGATAGAAGGGTAACCACGATTTTTATTGTTAAAAATGTTAGCGATGGTAGTATTTATAGATTTTGAAGATTGAGACGTGTAGATACCCTTTGCACGTTTATAACCGATGCATATGCTTGCATCTGTCCGAAGTCAGGAACCTGATGTTCAGTGGTTGTCGGATATTTTTGGTATTGATTAGACCGTTGGTTCATCCTGTTTGAATGATTTTACACTAGTCATTGTTGGGGCGCTTTAACGATTGCTGTTCGGAGCAAGCCAATGCATCGTGTTGAAGGCCGTACTTTGACCTATAATGGTTTCTTTTAACAAACTGTAACTTTGACTAAGAGTTGTCTTGTTTGATATTTAATATAGTTTTAATTTACTCGACATTTATATCAATAAAACTAAGAGTCGAATCGGTAGGATAAGTTTGTTGTAATGGTTGATAAGTTAACCCGGATCGAATCTTAATTTTCGGGCTCGGTTTACCACATTGTCGTAATATTCAGCACTGGCGAATCTAGAAATGTTCATAAGTGGGGCCCACTGACTGCCTAAGGGGGACCCGCTCCAGTGACGCCTCAGTGATTCTCTATATAAGCAACCAAATTTTTTCCCAAAAAAGGGGTCCCGGGCCCCCTGGCCCCCCTAAATCCGCCTCTGTTTAGGATATGCTATTCCGTTTAAAATCAGTTGTTTTTAAGAACTTAATAAAAGTCCAAAGTACTGTAAGATGGTACCAAAGGAACATCAGGACACATAAGGCATTCAGTGTGATAAAAACATACTGCCTTATGACTTCCCTCGTGTGCTAATCTATCCTAACACCTTCACCAAAGGGCAGTATGTTTATATTTTACCATATCAATACATGTCTGAAATGTAGATCGATTACTATTGTCAAAATGTTTTATTTTTGGACCTGAAACTACCTAAATTGACCTGAATTGACACTAGAACAGAATTAGACATTTAAGATAAGTAGACAGGGAAAAGGAAGTCATGTCTGACCTATTTTCCATGTTTGATAATAGTATATGCTGTCGAAATTCACAGAAGGTGTACGTTGGTAATCAGTGGTTTACATGTTGTAGTGTACTATTATCATGTATGTAGTTCTCTGTCCTGAGTATTCTTCTGTTTTTTTGTTCTGTAATCCTATTATATAATATTGTCATTAAAGCGACATTTTTAGCATTGTCCTATAAGCGGGAGATTTGGCTAACCACAAAACCAGGTTCAACACACCATTTTTTTTTTATTAAAATGTCCTCTATCAAATCAGGAATGCGACATTTGATTACAAATAGTCCGCTTCTGTAAATATTCAATTTGGTCTGTTCAGTGTTTCTGTTGCTTACCTCTTATAGCTGATGTGTTTCCCCCGGTTCGGTTAGTGACCCGGATTATTTGATTTATGACTATTGAACACCGGTATAATACTGTTGCATTATGCTTTTTGTTAAACGCATTCATTATCAATGACAAAGCTTACAGGTAAGCTCTATATTTTAATCAACTTTGTTAAAAAAAAATTTAACTGACAATTATTGAAAATCAAAATTAATCAAATTGTCTGTTCGCAGACAAGCTATTTGTACTGATAAACATAATATCATTCAAAGCGACGTATAATTGGCAGTAAAATTAATTTACTCACAGAGTTGGTGATTATTAACATTATTAACACACACTTAAATAAGACGGAGAGAGACAAGTAACGACAAATGGCCGGTTAGCGCAGAGTGTTTCTCAAACAATTTCCAAATAACAGCTGCAAGATTAGGCAGTTACATAATTTCTATATATGATTTATTGTATGCATACGTAAATTGTTTCCTAAATATTGCATTCAATAACTCGTCTATTAAAGAAACTGTTTGAAGACATTTATGGTTTGGTTTAACAAACAATTAACGAATTGTCTGAGGTTTATTTTCGCAATAGGTCATAGTTTGTACTTTTGGTTTTTAGATTTTGTTTTCTCATGATGTATTAAAACCTATATCATGAATATAATATGGTTATCAACAATTGTATTTGGTTCCAATGTATAGCTTTTCGGACAAAATTTATTGCATGTCTTTATATCTTCAAAGAAAGATAACGCTTCAAAACAATTAAAACAGTAACAAATGAATAATGAATAAACCTGTGGCAATATTGTTTACAGTGTACCAGATTAATCAAAATCGAACCAGAAAATTATTAAATCAATGTAGTATATATGTTTAACTATTTAGACAATAAGGTTTGTGACGAATAGTACACTGTATATATGTTTCAATGTTTTTAGCATCATAACAGAAGAATAAATGCTGATATTAAGTCAGGAATATGACATTTGTTATCCATTTGTTTGAGGTGTTTGAGCTTTTGATTTCGCCATTTGATTATGGCCTTTCCTTTTAGAGTTTTTCTCGGAGTTTGGTATTTTTGTGATTTTAATTTTTGATGTCATCCGGGTGATTTCTTCAAAACTTAATCGATAGGGATGTACCTGTCTGTGGGTCTGTCATCAACTACTTTTCATATAATTTTGATTTAAAGAATGTTTTCGTTTCAAAATGTTGCGTTGGTGAAGATGTAACCTTTACTCATAATGGTTGGGTTTAGTGTGGTGTTCTGGAAACGGAACTCAGCTAAGATATTTCTTATGGAATGTTGACTTGCGTCGAGACTTTCGACTGTGGCAGCCTAACATGTCTGATCATATAACAAGTGATTGGAATTTTATTGACCTTATCATATATTTCTGATGGTTTTTTTTACTTCAGGGACAGTAAAACTCATAGAAAAAGACAAACATACAAATAATAGAACACAAGACTACACATAAAAAACTAAAGACTAAGCAACACGAATCCCATCAAAAACTGAGGGTTGATCGCAGGTGCCCTAGAAGGGAAAACAGATCCTAAACACCTGGAAAATGATACCTATACCACCGGTCCCGTCATATCCCATTTTATATACGAAGTACCCCATCCCCAAAACACGAGTTTACACTACATACCATCAATAGTTTAACCAGTGCGAAATGATGATTAGGTTGTATTTAGTACGGTACACTGTAATGCCAAAAGATCACGTTATAATGTTTATGATCATTGTATGACTGTGTTAAGAAAACATTATGTCTTTGTTTTCCTTCAATAAAATCACGTGACTACGAAGATAATGTCGTACTTACTGCAGAATTGGCCCAGTTTTTGTGAGTATCACTTATAAAGTAACACGAGTTTCCAAAATGCAGCCATCCTCTCTGACATTCAGACTGTACGAAGGTTATATCTGTTTAAATTAATTATATTTATAGTTACCAAAATGTCTCATAAAAATACAATGTATATAATCGATTTCAAAAAAGAAAAAAATCAAGAATGTGTCTTTTGTACACGGACTCCCCATTCACACTATCATTTTCTATGTTCAGTAGACCATGTAAATGGAGGTAAAACTCTAATAAAGATCATATCATCGGGAACATGTGTAGTAATTTTCAAGTTGATTGGACTCCCAACTTCATCAAAAACTACCTCGACCAAAAACTTTAACCTGAAGCAGGACAGACGGACGAACGAAAGGACGGACGAACGGACGTAAAGACAAGAAAACATAATGCCCATAAATGCCCATAAGTTGGGTAGAGCTGATTCCAGAACATTTGGAAGTGAAAATTATGAAACAATCTGGTTACGTCTTTTGTTTTTTTTTTGGTAGGGGGAGGGGTTCAAAGAGAAATATTCTCATAAAAATAGAAAAAATGAGAGAGTATAATGTGGTGCTTAATTATAAAGAGTAGAAAAAACGGGCAAACAAATAGGAATTAGTGAAACAAGGTCAAGAAGAAATAGAATACAGGAATGAACTTTCCCCAACCATGTTCTTTTGCAGGATAGTATAACCATAGGTCCTGACAGAATATCCTACAGAACAAATTATAGATGTCACCCGATAAGTTTTCACGAAGGAATAGCATCCGTAATCTTAGTTCAATTACATACTTCAATTTTTGAAAAGTGTTCTTGTCAACTATTGCAGAAGGTCAATTCAGGACACAGTCAACATGGAAACATAGAAAAACTAGAATGTGTCCAAAGTACACGGATGCCCCATCCTTACTATCATTTTCTATGTTCAGTGAACAGGTAAAAACTCTAATTTAGCATTAAAATTTAAAAGATCATATCATCCGGAACATGTGTACTAAGTATCAAGTTGATCGGACTTCAACTTCTTAACAAAAACTACCTCGACCAAACCCTGACCCAAAACTTTAACCTGAAACAGGACAGATGGACAGCAATCGATGCGTTCGACATGCGTTTTCCCTAATAACAGAAACTGTGAAGAACTGCAAGCCCAAAATGGACATTCAAAACAGATAACTATTGAAACAACTATCAAATAAAAATAAAAGGACCAAAAATTTAACATTTATACATTTGAAAATAAAACAAATATGAAGAGATTTACATGATTTAGTAAATAAGCAACATGCGAGTCAAATTCTGAAGGCAAAAATGCCAAACCAGGAACAGACAACGTATGTAACTTACGTAATGAAATCGCTAATAATATGCTTCCCTTCATGACTTCTTGCATAACACACAAATAATGAACAGGATTTTACTGCTCCAGATATGTATACTCTAATCAATAAGATACACATTACAAATCTTATCAATGAATCGACTTGATTCCATTAAACTTAAACAGTCTTTAGTATACTTTATAGTGTTTTGAGGTCTTGTTCGTCATATCGTCATATCGTTGGTGTTTTTAAAAGTTTTTGCCACGAAGTGGAAAGTTTTTTCTTTAACTTTTGTTTACAAGGTAGTGTAATTATGAATGAATTAAATTGACCAATCGGTCACCGATGCCCTAAACGCCCGTGAAATATGTGTTTGAATAAATACCACGAAGACATTGCTGTAAACTGTTTGTACTTAATCAAAAGCTTGTTGAACATTATTTGCAAAACTTCAGCAGAACTCAAGTACACCCATGTATTTGTACTGACTAATGATGGGCCTCGTCAGGTAAGAGGAACCTAGTGAATAAAATAAGAAAAAAAGAGTTAATAAAATGTTTCTCAAAAGTACAATGCATGAAACTCGTTTTTGAAAACAAACAGGTAGGGATGACACCAAAAGATTGGGAAGTCAAAAATAAGAAAAGGGAATAATAGGGTGCTACAAGATAAAGATTAGACAATGATGTACCAGAAAAAAATAAAGATACCAAAAATGGCATATAATACATGATTCCAATGGCCCCATCTAGATTTTGTTGGAGGATATTAATACCAAAGTCCCTAAACAGAAAACATTCTCTTCTAGAAAAATGCCTCTTCAAAATCCCCCTCCTAAATCTGCATTAAAAATTGCCCTTCCCCCTCGTTTTTCATTCAACTTTTTTCTTACTTAAGATGAACGAGGTTAACAAAAAAAGTCGCGTTAATACATTGTTGACAACATTAGTTGGTTTAAAATATTGTCTATTCCAAAACTAAATAATAAAGAAAAGCCTTATAGCTTTATCCAAACAATAACATGAGCAAGTAAAATTGTAAAAAATTTACATTCAAATGCTTTCCATATAAAAATCGTTCTGGTCATTTGTTTTCTAATGGTGCTAAGATCTCATAACTGCAATACGTGTCTGATATGACATGAACAACTCATATAAACTTGTATGTTTCAATGTTTGAAAATAAATGTTTCAAGTGAGATAACTTAAAGTAGGACTGTAAAGATGAATTTGAATTGCTTGTTATTTAAATCTACTTGAATATGTTTTAATGCATACAATTCCTTTATTTACAACCTCAATATTTGCATTTCAAAACTTTGATGTCTCTAACTGCAGAGAAACACATATACTACACCATGAACAAAGCGATCCAATTAGAGCAGAAAAAAGCATCAGTCCTCAAAAAACTTCACCAAAATTAACGAACACTACTTTAAAAGGGTGATGAAACAAAAATAGTCGGATTTTGTGATTGATAACAATTGTGTGTTTTTTCCTTCACGTTAGTTCATTTCGATGTTTCGAAGTAAACATGTTTTGTTTCTTTCATTGAGCTCGTATACTTTATTACTTAGAGACCAGCTAAAACGCACCTCCGGGGTGCAAAGTTCTCTTGCTTATTATCTGCTCTTTGCCGTGGTCGGATTGTTATCTCTTTAAATTAACGTTTCAATTCTCTATATTATTAAAAAAGTTTTTTCCCCGCTAGATATATCGCGTTCACATACCATCGTCACAGGATTTTAACACAAGAATATTAAAAATTAAATACTGACAGTTGACTTCTATCAAACTTTTAAATCGAATTACAGTATAATGTAATGTTATTGCTACCATATAATTAATATAGTTGTAATATGTAGGAATCGCAAAAATATCTTTCTCGAATAATCTACATGCAGCTTTACCTAACATAATGAGTAAACAATAACTTGGGAAAAAATGACACCATTTTTATTCATAAATACGATATGTTTCTTTAATACAGTAATAGCTACACGTTATTCAATTTATCCAAATACTCCACCAGGACCTACAGCTGGGTATCTGAATGGATAAAAAACCCAATAAAAACAAGCTTTGCTAAACAATCATATATATACAAAAGTAACGTGTCTATTCCAAGTCAGGAAAATGGCAGTTCTCATCTTATAGTTCGTTTCACTGCGTGTTGTATTGTCGTTTGATTTTGTGTTGCATCTCATTGTTTCTGTCGTTTCGTTGTTTTCCTCTTATAATTGATGTGTTTCCCTCAGTTTTAGTTTGCAACCCGGATTTGTTTTCTTTCAATCGATTTATTACTTACTAACAGCGGTATACTACTGTTGACTTTATTTGACACACTATTTATTTCATGGTAGCCAAGTTGCCAGATCAATAGTTCCCGTCATGCATCTTCGCTAGCCAAATGTCACGATCCACTCCCGCATTCTTCACCCTTGACAGATTGAGCTAACATTTGTGATATCAATGATGCGCCATATATCGGAAAAAAAAAGTCACGCCAATTCCGAATATATTATTCTTGACCAATGGTAGCACTTTGATTTGGAGGTAAAAACACGGTAGCGTCTAGATTCTAAACACTTGGTAAAGCCGGAAACGAAAATATGCGTCAACATTCATGCATTTGTGCATGTAACATACACAGGGACTTCTATTGGTTGATTAAAAACATTCAAGTTATCACTAAATATAGTCGTATGTTCAGTGATGTAAAGACACGTGGAAATTGTTTACAAACACTTTCTTCATCTACACGTGATCATGGTATAGGCGCTTTTTGATTGGATGCAGCGAGTTTCTACTGCAACCAAAAAAAAACCTTACCTTGTGTCTCCGAAATTTTATCTCAATCAGCCAAGGGTGAAGAGAGCGGGAGTGGATCGTAACCCTTGGCTAGCGAAGATGCCGTCATGAAGCATCGTATTTAACAGTTATAAAAGTGAGGCGAAAGATATCAGAGGGAAATTCAACTCATAAGTTGAACGAACGATAGACAAACAATAGTACTCGGAACACAACATAGAAAATAAAAGACTGAGCAACATGAACCCCACCAAACACTGGAGATGGTCTCAGGGATCGGATCCGGAAAGGTAAGCAGATCCTGCTTAACCCATTGAACGCATCGTGTTGCTAAAGCTAGTACAAACTCCTTTACAAGTCTTCTTCGGTAGTTGACATTCGTGAATTATGGACGGGATTGTAGTTACAACATATCAACTATCATTTGTGAAAGGGATATTCAATAACGGTAAACCAACTCGAGTTGACGTCCATAAAAGTAGTAGGTCCGGTAGGGGCCGATTTTGGCCTCAAATTTCAGGTTCATCTTACATAAGATTTCGAAAACTTTTTAACACTTAAGTATATATTTCATTTGATTCAATTCACCCGGAGTGTGGTTTCAAATAAATTTTAATGACAAACTTTTACTGTAGTATACTATGGCTAAAGTTCAAAGGATCAAAAAGCTTTAAATTACATCTACATGGTATATTCGTTTCACCTTGAAAGTTTCATGAAATTCTGTCGTTTGGTTTCAGAGGTGTGCGATGACAAAAGACTGATGGACTTACAAAAGGACAGGTAAAAATATTTGTGACTAATTTTTTTTATATTTCTTTAATGTCTATGACGTAGTATCGCTTAATACAATACCAAAACATGTCTGAAATGTAGATAGATTACTATTGTCAAAATGTTTTATCCTTGGAACTGAAACGACCCGAATTGACCTGGACACTAGAACAGAATTAGATATTAAAGATAAGTAGACAAGGAAAGGGAAGTCATGTCTGATCTATTTTCCATGTTTAATCATAATATGCACTGTCGAAATTCACAAGAGGTGAAAGTTGGCATTCTGTGGTTTATATGCTGTAGTGTACTTTTAAATTATTCATTTATGTAATTCACTGTCCTGAGTGATCGTGTGTTGTATTTGTTCTGTATTCCTATGACATAATGTCGTCATTTAAGCGGTATCGTTAATATTGTCATATACGAGATCTAGAGGTCTTGCTAGCCACAAAACTAGGTTTAATTTTTTTCTTAAATTGGCATTATTCTGTATGTTCATTTTTTTTTGGTTGCTGTTCAGTGTTTTTGTTGTTTTCACCTTATAGTTAATAGTTTCTCTCAGTTTCGGTTCATGACCAGGATTATTGGATTTATGACTATTGAACAGCGGTATACTACTGATGCATTCTTTTAACTTGTTGTTATACTTTAAATGAATCCGATTTGTACACTGTATGCATTACGTATTTTTACCTAGATATTTCATACAATAACACGTCTTTTAATGAAAATGTTTGAAGGCATTTATGGTTTGATTTTAATATACAATGCATCGAAAGACACAGAATTGTCTGAAGTTTTGTAGTTTTGCCTCAGCAGATTTGGTTTTTCTCGTGATGTAAACATATATCATGTATATATTATAGTTACATATGTATCAGCAATTTTATGAGGTTACAACATAAAGTTTTTAGATCAAAACTTAATACATGTGTTCATATCACATAGAAAGAGAACGCTTCATTTTTTTTAAACCAGTAATAAAGAAATAATGAATAAATCTGTTGCATTTTTGTTTTCAAGTGTACCAGATTAAAAAAAACCCAGGAAAGTATCGAACAAATGTAGTTAATATGTATAACTATATATACAGGAGATGTTGGGGACGAATGCCTATTATAAATCACTGTATATGTGTTTCGATGTTTTGAACGTCATAACAGAAGAATATAGTTGACGTCATTCGGCTGACCACTTCAATACTTAATTGATAAGGATGCACCTGTGGTTCTGTGTGTTCCCCTTTTCATATAATTTAGATTAAAAGAATATATACGTTTCTAAATGATTCATAGGTAAAAATGAAACCTTTAATCATAATGGTTGGGTTTAGAGTGGTTTGCTGGAAACGAAACTCAGCGCAGATACTTGTTATGGATTGTTAACTTGCGTCGAGACTTTCGGCCGTGGAAGCATCACAGGTTTGATCATCTCACAAGTAATTAGAATTTTATTAATCTTTTTATACACTTCTGATAATTTTCGTAACCTATACACAAGGACAAGTTGACCTAATCAAGTGGCACGTCCTATCCCCTATATAGACAGTACCCCATTCCCCCTTACACCCGATTAACACTACATACCATCAAAAGTTTAACCGTGGAAAATGATGGTTAGGTTGTATTTAGTACGGTACACTGTAATGCTAAACGATTACTTCCTAATGTATATTATCCAAGGCTCCGTATTGAAGGACGTACTTTGACCTACGATGATTACTTTTATAAATTGTGACTTGGATGGAGAGTTGTCTTTTCTGTAAATCATTGCATAACTGCTAATAAAACCGAACGTCTTTGTTTGCCTTCTAACAAATCACGTGACTACGAAGATGACGACATACTTATAGCAGCATCAGCCCAGTTTTTGTGAGTATCCCTTATAAAATAACATGAGTTTCTAAAATGTAGATATCCTCTCTGACATAAAGACTGTACAAAGATTATATCTATTGAAAATAATGAGATTGAAAGTTACCAAAATGTCTCATAAAAGTACAATGTTTATAATGAATTTCAAACATAAAAAAAAACCGTCATCAGGTAGAGATGATACAAAAAAAAAAATGGAAGTGAAAAATATGAAATTAAAGGGGAATGTCTGGATCTGTTATTTTTTTCGGGGGTGGGGAATAAAGAAATTATCATAAAAATAAGAAAAGAGTATAATGGCGAGCTTAATTAAAAAGAAGAGAATAATGGAAAAAATTAAAAAGATAAGTGAAACACGATAAACAAGAAAAAGAATACAAGAATAAAATTAAACTTTTGCAGGATACTATTACCGCAGTCATTAAAGCAATTCAAAGAGAAAAATCTAAAACTGTCTACGAATAATTTCATATAACCGTAAAGTAAGTTTAAAAACTAAATTTAATTTCCGTGTTCTGGAAGAAGACAGCTATTGCAGAAAGACGACACATTGCACATGTAAACTTTTTTACTTTTGAAAATAGAACGAATGTTGTGGTGCTGAACACCAATATATAGTACTGAACTAGTCCATGTTTTATATGTACCAGAACATTAATCCGTGACGTAGTACACAGAACACATGATTCCGAACTCTTCACCTTTAAACACATGTTTTGACTTTCTGATTGCATTGATTATTTCTATTATTACTGTATTTTTATGTATAATTGCTGTGTATCACCTGAATAAACCCTGGTGAGTTTCACATATATTGTTCTTATATCATTAATTATATGCTCGGATCACAACATTGACGTCGTCGACAGCTCGAATCTGTTGATTCTAAAACTACCGCTTCTACACGGTACGTTTCACACCATTTGCTCTAAATTACTGCAATTGATAGCAAAGGCTATATTTTAAATTAAAACCTCTATCATTTTTGGAAAGTTTTAGTACCTTTTTAGGCAATACTGCACATTAGATTCACAATCTTGTCCAAAGTGAGCAGGACGGAAGTTGGACTTCTGCGCATGCTTTGACAAAACTACAATACAGGCATCGTGGTTTACTACAAACACTGTTTCGTGCACAACTACAGTACATGCATCGTGGCTGATGAGAAACACCGTCTCGTGCACAAATACAGTACAGGAATCGTGTTTGATGACAAGCACCGTTTCCTGCACAAATACAGTACTGGCATCGTGGTTGATCACGAACACCGATCTTTGTGGCATGGTAAAGTAATGTCTTAGACAACATACTCATGAAACAGAAACTAGCATTTTGAAATAATAACTATTTAAAACCATACAGTTTTACCAAATTTTTAGAATGTCAAAACCTATTATACTTATGGATGCAACCTTGGATCAACTTCAATCAGTTGAGGGTATACAACAAAATAATGGATCGACTGTACCGTCTAATGCAGTTTTCCATCCAGGATCAAATAAAGACACTCCAAACATTCCTTCAATTCCAGTACATTGGAATACTCCAGCAGTTATGCCTTCCCATGTACAGTCTGTGAACAACACTTCTGTTCAGACCAAAAATGAAGCTACACACGAAAGTCACAGAGGCAGGGACAGAAAGCGCTGCCAGAGGGACTCCTCTTCATCAAGTGATGATTCGATAGACAGGGAATCATCCCGTTGGAAGGAGTTCCATGCTAGAGAACGAAGCAAAAGTCCACAACTGCCGAAGATGCCAGTCTTTACTGGTTCTGAGAATCTATCTTAGGAAGCTTTCGTCTACCAGTTTGAAAGAACTGCAAATCGTCGTAACTTGGATGACGCAAAGAAAACGTGCCGTTTTCTATATTGTTTGTCTTAAGTTGCACTTTAATATGCCCGACGATCGCATATATCAAGATATGACGATTTGCGGAAATATATATAAAGGCGATTTAGTAAGAAGGAGGAAGCCTTTGCAGCAAGAAGATAGTTACAGTTCATCAGGTAGTTGGACGGAGAAACCATAGATGAATACGCAGAGCGAGTTTATTTCTTGGCAAAGGATGGGTTTTATAGAAGCAACAATGACATCATTGATCAAATAGGTAATGAGGCGTTTCTGCGTGGATGTCAGGAGAAGGAGACAGTCCGGATCGTTATAGAGAAAAATCCAAGGACTATAAATGAATCACTGAAATGGATCAAGTCTTCATTAGCTAATCAAAAAGCAATTTATGGAGCCCGGAAGTCTTATTCTCAGTTACATACCCAACGACAAGTTACTTTTTCTGATGTTGGTAATTCTGATCATTCTCCGCAGAGGCCCTCGGCCTTGCAATACAATCAGAGGTTTGATAAAGAAGATAGATCTTTAAAATTTGATATTGAAAACTTAGTGTCTATAGTTGGTCAGTTATTAAAAGATAGAAGGAGTAACATATCTACAACCCAACCAATGTCACAATCAAAATTCGGAGTCCTCAGAATTCACGTTTTCCGTCACCACAAAGAGAACCAAAACCTTATGAAGAACAGCACAAACTATCACCATCTTTCCAGAGGACCTCGTCCTCGCATACACCAGAAGGTCAATATTTAAACAAGACAGGGTCAGGTCATAAGGGTCACTTCTGACCCTCGAGAAAGAGAGCCTACAAGAGCTCGTTGTTAAGACTGTAAGTATACGTTGTCTGATATTTGCAGTAAATTATATATCAGTCCAGAATATAATTGACACTGCTGCTATATCTTTACAAAGCAGATCATGCATTTTAAACACTCCTGTAAACCGTGAACATGTAATTATTAAGAGAATTAGACCTTAACCAGTTTGTTGCAACTTTGTCACAAACACTACCATTTCAATAGGACATATCACCACGCATTTAGATGTGTGTATGATATATATGACCGAAACTAGACTTGATATTTTGAAAGCGTGCACTGCAGTATTGGACTTGGTGCGCACATCTGATAACCGTAAAATACATGGAAAGGAAGTTTTCCAACAGAGATCTTCAGGGGCCCAGGTCCCACAGAATCCTCGGTTACTGCATCTATTTCAGCAGCAATTGACCTTAAAATCATCACTTGATATAGAAGTCGACCACATTAGTGTTTTGTGTGTTGATTAGTAACACAGGTCAAGATGAAGCGCCATGACTTAAAGAAGCATTTGCAAACGTATTGGGAAACGACCTGCGGGAGCTGTAAAGTTCAAGAAGACGCTTTGCTAGGTTCTTTGGCGCACCGACATACAATGGAAATTACAATGGATTACAATGTACATTTTTTAGGAAAAACTCTACACTTTCGTTTAAAACCAATTGTAGCATCAAAAACTTCCGTTCGAATGCTGTCCAGTAAACTATCCGTGGTTTGAAGTGTGAGTTTTAAGATTATACCGTGAACTGTATTCTATGTGGACCGTTAATGACAATGCTTTGAAATTCTTCCAATCGCCTAATCAAAGAGAATAGTGTCGAACAGAAACTATCTATTATTTCGAATTTTATTATGTTTCCTAAGAGGAAGAGACATGTTTTATTTTTATGACCATTTATTTTGCGTATTTTCACTGTATATATCCTATCGTATTGGATTATGAATGAGGCTGTTAAGTTTGCGTATTTCATGAACTCAGTTACTTAAATTGTATTTAGAAGGAATATAGAACTTTTAAGTGTGGATTTATGCATGAAAATGTGGTGTAATATGAAACCTCATTTATTCCGACATTACTACATGTATATGGACTACTTTTCACAGACCGTGCGTTATTTCTAGTCGTTTTATTTACCCCTGGTCTGGTTCTACTGTAATGGGGCGATTGTGGTGCTGAACACCAATATATAGTACTGAACCAGTCCATGTTTTATATGTACCATAACATTAATCCGTGACGTAGTACATACATGTATAACACATGATTCCGAACTCTTCACCTTTAACCACATGTATTGACATTCTTGATTGCATTAATTATTTCTATTACTTTTGTATTTTATGTATTATTTCTGTGTATCACCTAAATAAACCCTGTTGAGTTTCATATATATTGTTCTTATATTATTAATGATATGCTCGGATCACAACAATATAAAGAAATTTAGTAATAAATAAATATATAAAATTACCGAACTCTGAGTAAAATTCAAAACTGAATATCTGTAATGAAATAGTAAAATCAAAATCGCAAACACATCAAACGAATGACTAATAACTGTCATATTCCTGACTTGGTTATGGGATTTTCTTATGTTGAAAATGGTGAATTACACCTGGTTAAATAGCTAGCTTAACCTCTCACTTGTATGACAGTCGCATACAATTCTTTAATATTGAAAACGATGTGTGAACAACCCCCCCCCCCAAAAAAAAAAAAAAAAAAAACATAATCAGTAAAAATGTCCAAAATAGGGACACAACAGTCCACATTGTTTTATAATTTTAATCACTATTAAAACAAAGAAATATGTAACAAAGTAACACAAAAAGGCATAGACGAATCAAATTAGCAAAAGTAAAAGACAAGATTTCAAAAGTTTACCATAACACAATCACACAAAGACAGAATTTATAAGTACAAAGCCACATCATATGGATATCACCAAAAACAGACTAAACAGTAAAAAGTAATAGTCTTAAAGACAAATAGAAGGATACGATAAGACGTTATTTAGATAATAACAAAACGTCAGATTCAAGCCACGGGAATGTTTTTAACATAAATGTTTTGGTACCTTCCGATGAACTTTAAAAAAAAAAGCAACATATGAATCAAATTTTAGCAAAAATTCCGAACAAGAAACAGATTAATTAATATAATAGACAATGTATGTAACTTACGGAAGAACATTGCTACTAATATGCTGCCCATCATGACTTCTTGTAAATCACACAAATAATGGATAGAATTTGACTGCTCGTGATATGTATACGTTAATCGACAAATTTTATAAAATGACAGACCTTAATTCCATTAAACTTGAATCGTCTTTAGTATACTATGTAATGTTTTGTCGTCTTGTTCGTCAAATTGTTGTGGTTTTATTTTGCCATGACGTTGTTAGTTTTTCTTTGACTTCTGTTTACAGGCTATTGATATTATGGATGAATTACTTAGACCGATTGGCCATTAATGCTCCAGTCTCCCCCGAAGAATGAATTTGATCTTTTTTAGAAATACTAAAAAGACATTGTTTTAAAGTGCTTGTTTTTAATAGAATGAAAACAAAGAAAATGCAAAACATCAGCCAGAACTCAAGTACAACCATGTAAAAGTCCCCCTTTTCAATACTTTGAAAATGACCCTGTTTACTTCATCAATTTGCTCGTTATATCCTCTTGTCTCTAAAGAAATTTTTTTACCGAAACGGTCTGCAGACTCCATATGAGAACTATTTCCTTTTTTGTATTTAAATCTGAAAATTGTAATTTTCCCAGTTAACCATAAGTGATAGGGTCTGTTGATTTGAGGTCTTTGGTCCAAACCCAAAAAAGAAAGATAATGGTCAAAGGTCAAGTTCACATTCTAAGTTTTGATTTTGGCTTATTTTCACCTCTTTTGAAAAACCGTATAAGATATCGACAACATATTTTTATTAAATTGTTAGTTATGACATGTCGTAACACATACATTTTCCTTAAAGGCTACGTTAACATTAGATTAAAGATTTCTTCCCTCTTGTATTAAAAAAATATGCGTATGGTGCTATAACTCATTAGTCATAAATTATTAGGACCTAGGGTCTTTTGATTTGAGATTCTTGGTTGATGACCTTGCAATTAAGCTCAAGGTCAGACCTTTGCTTTTACCTCATATGTTTACATGATCAAGCCATGAGACTTTGTGTATTAAGTTGCAACCCTTTGAAAGCCAACCGGAAAAAACCTTGTCTTAACCAAAAGTAGCTATTTCTTGTACTTATTTGATATTAATGCATATAAAACCATATATTTTTGATATCGGTGTCAAGTAAACATTCAGTCAATACCGGAAGTAATATTCTTCAAACAGAACTTTACGGAAGTAACACATTATGTCGTTCATTTAAAAATAATGTATAGAAACCATATATATTTGGAATCAGCGTACAATTAGCTATCATTTGACGGTGGAAACGACATTTTAAATTGAATTTTTATATTTGTCATATCAAAATAGATATTTACGGATGGAAAGACTTTCCTTCAATTGTTCTCTGAACAATTGGTTTTTAATCTTAACTATGTTTCTTTTTTATGTTTATACTTGTAGTTCTTGATTTGTATTTTTATACTGTGTTCTATTTTTTTGTTTTTGCTTAACCGATATGGGTGTAGTGATTATGTTTATTCTGTACATCAACAATTTCTGAATTTAGTTTTCTATTTATGAGGGTCTGAATGGCGGGGGGGGGGGGGGGGGGGGGGGGGGTGGGGGGGGGCGCTCTGTTATTCTGTAAACATTTTATTTTCACCCCTTTTTTCTCTAATCTTTAAAAAAATAACCCCTTTTTCTCTAATTTTCAAAAAATTAACCCCGTTATTATCTAATCTTCATTTTTTAATGGCATTATTCTTTAATCATTTAACCCCATCCAAACCCTCATTTATATATATTTACCGAATTTCTTTCTTTCTTTCTTTTTCTTTTTATTTCTTTATACTAATGCACCACATTATTCTTCATTCTTTTTTGTTTTGTTTATGTTTTTGTTTTGCTAATTTTTCTCTCTTCTTTTTTTTACCGTTATTTGCAATTCTGTAGACCCCAAATAGACCCTAATTACTATACTATATATAAAAATATTAATTTTCGCGAACCATTTAGGTCACGGAAATTCCAAAATATGGCATCAGTAAGGAGAGTTGTACAAACAATGTAAATACACAGAACCCCATCCAAACTTGCTTTAGCTAATAGTATTCATCTTTTTCTATTTTATATGTACAAACAACATTCCATTTTTCTATAATTTCGATTAAAAAATTCCAAAATCTGAGTTAAAATAGGTCGAATGCCCCAAATAAACGTTGTCTGATTGGTTGCAGTACTGTGGCGTCGATGATAAGCATAGAAAGCCTCGATGTAAAGCACACGCTTCACAGGAATAAGGAGAGTTTTACAAATAATGTGAATACACAGATCCTCCATCCTATTTATGTTTTGCTGAAAATGTTGCATTGTTCATCATTTCTGTTTTGATTCTGCTAACAACATTCCATTTTTTCTATGATTCCGATTTAAAGATGTAGAAACCCGTAATAAAAATAGATGGCCTCAATGATTTAAAAGCAACGCAAAAAAATCCGTTAATACGACCCTGAGTTCAACCGGGGTTATATAAACCGATTCTCAAATAGATCTCATTGCGCTCAAATGTAATTCTTAGTGAAGTATACGGGTAAATTCGTTTACGGAAATCTATACACACTTTATCATTAATATATTACCAGGCTTTTGCATATTCACGTTTTTTTTATGCTCAACTTTAGTCAACTTCAATTCTATACATTTTTTTTTACGTAAAGCAATAGGAGTAAGAATATTATTTCCCGCCAATTTAACCAGCATCACCACCACCATCAAAATTATTTGCCGTTATCTTTGTGAAATTTCAGTTATATAGTTTATTAATTAGAGAAATTTTGGTAAGTATTACTTATTAATGTTAAGGTTCTACTGATGTGCTTCTCTAGACCTTTTTGACGGTCAGTGTTATCCCATTTATCTCAATATTATCCCCGATGACAAAAATGTCAACCCGACCTATTCGTGTCAAAAGTGAAAATCGATCTATTTGATGAACTAATTTCTTCATAAACTGTACATGCATTATTTCTGTATTATTTGATAACCAATCAAATTCACGTTGCATGTTTGCATGATAATAGGTTATGTATTAGTGGATTGTAAGGGCGATGCAACATGTGAGGTCTGCGCGATCACGTGACATTATTATTTGTAAACAAACATGCTCCCCGTGTAACACGTGTCTGAATTATCCTTTCAAACTGTTATGAATACTTCAATCACTATTTTATGATATATTTTTCTGTTTTTAGGTTTGCATATCAGTAGTCAAAGTGAATTAGACATAGTTCTGAGTATTGTGTTTTTTTTTTTTAAATTAGAAGGTAAGTCTACATAACTTCATAAGCAAGGGCGGATCCCGCCATTTTAAAAAAGGGGGGGGGGGGGGTTCCTAACCCAGGACAAAGGGGGGGTTCCAATTTATATGTCCCCATTCAAATGCATTGATCGTCCAAAAAAAGGGGGGGTTCCAACCCCCGGAACCCCCCCTCTGGATTAGATATGGCACAAAATGTGCACCTGAATATAGGTATCTTGTATAACTCTATAAAACACTTTATCATCTATATATGACCAGTGAATGTATATCAAACATGTTTAAATGTTCAATACGTTTTGACTTCCCAAATAGCAGGTTGCGGTATGAAAATAGACTTGAATCATTATTTGGAATAATTTTTCCAAATACTATTGGTTCCAATGACAATATAAGTTGTACCAACTATCACAATGAACCACAATGAATAACTTTTGTGTAACTCGCGAATTTTTCATTTCGTTTTCTGAACAAGAATTCCAAAATGCCTGCAAATTCTACAGCACTTTTACTGCAAAACCGGCAATGGTTTACAGTAAGCAAAAAAAAAAAAAAAAAAAAACAAACATTGAACATCTTTTAGTTAGATGTGTACAAAATTAAGTAAACTGCATTGTGCCAAAAAGAAAAAAAAATCGACGTCCTAATAGCTACAGTGCTGCAAATTCAGAAAATCTACATAAGAAAATGCCTGCACAAAAGAAGAAATATGACATTCGTTTGATGTGTTTGAGCTTTCGATTTGGACATCGGATTACGGACTTTTCTTTTGAACTCCCTACGGATTTTTTTTATTATCCGAAGATCTCAGATAGAAGCTAGATTTGATGCGTCAATGAACTAACAACCGAATAACACAATTACTACAGAGAAAAACATTTAGACGATATATATTGTCTTTAAAAACATCAGTATTGACTACAGGGAATTCACCGAGTACCATCTATGACTATAGAACATTCAACAAGTACCTGCTAGAACTTAAGGATATTATTCAAGGACCTGCTATGACTAAAGGACATTCATTGAGTACTATATTTGACTAAAGGACATTCAACAATTACTTGCTTTTAATTAAGGACATTGATCAGGTACCTGTTATAACTATATGAGATTCAACAAGTTCCTACTATCACAATAAGATATTCAACACGTACCTGCTATTTTTGTGATTTTACTCATTATATTGTTAGAGTTTCTATAGAGCATACTACTTGAAACTCCTATCAGTAGAGGCTCGTGCAGAAAATGAGTTCCTAGCAGACAGTATAATACATATAAATAATGAACTATTCTAACAGCGAAGCCTTGACCGTAAATTTTATAATCGTGGATTCCTTAATATTCGTTTAGTGTAAACATATTTTATTAATTATATTCAGGTACATACATAGGCATTTACATAATAATACATGTGAAATAATTAATAGGATCCAGAAACAAGCTCTTAGCTTATATTAATCCGTTTCCTAATAAGAACATTTCATATTGTAATACTCAAGGAGTAAAATGTTATAAAAAATAACAATGTTACACTAGATGGAAAGAAAAAAAACATATAATAAGGTTGTGACACACAAGAATGAAGAAAAAAATATACATCGGAAATTCAATAATAAAGTGTATGTTTCTGAACGGACACAATTATTTAAGATATAAGTATTACTTGTTGAACAAGATGTGTGCTATCATATGACAAATCTTTTACTACTGAGTATAAATGTTTGAACTGCCAAGAATATTTCAATGTTTTGTTCGTAGCTGAAGTCCGTTGAACCGTGTAGCAAGATTTCTTCCGACAAAATATGTATTATATTGATGTTATAAAGATGCTGTTCACGCATAATGTGAAAACGGGGGCAGTGCAACAAGTAGTGCGCTGTCGTTTCTATAGCACCACATAAACAAAGTGGCGAATCCACTATATTTTTAACAAACAGATGATGATTTAGAGAACTGCATTGCATACGAAGTCTTGAGTGATAAATTTGACCCAATCGCTTACCAATGTAAAATATATTCGTTTGATACTAATTTTCGTGGATTTCCTGGTAACAGGGGAATCGCGAATTTAAATGTTCAACGAATTATAAAGGACAAGGTTTTCTCATTTTCTAAATTTTGCTTTGGAAAGCTACTTATCACGTTAAAATATTCCTTTAGGTTTGATGTTTGTTTGGATGAACTTCAAAACCATTTATTTCAGAAAATGGGTGAGGTTAGGGGGGCGAAAGGGCATAAAAACGCCAAAAAGAAGGACAAATATCGATTTTGGCCATTGTTTCTTAAAATTTACTAGCTTGCGCCTACGTGATTTTGAAAAATTATGGCGATTTAGACAGCAAAAACAGTCCTTATGACAATGGAATAAAAAAAAAACCTGGGTCACGTTGGCGCAGGCACTAAAAAAATAACAATTTCTTGTAAAATCACCTGCAAAATGAATAATAATTACAATATTTGAAAGTTAACCCACCTCACCACACCCAGTTGCGAAACTTAGTGATTTTGAAGATCATCCAAACAAACTTCAAACATCAGAGAATGTTTTAACATAATAAGTAGCTTTCCAAAACAGAATTTGAAAAATGAGAAAATAGGGGGTCAAAGACTGTGACAGATGGCCGATAAACGCGTTTAGCTTTTTATTTTGCAATTTGATAATGGATTTTCCGTTTTGAATTTTCATAGAAGTTCGGTATTTTTGTTGTTTTACTTATTAGTTGTTTTTGTTATAACTATGTTGTGGCAGTTTTTGTGTCAGGAGCTGCACCTCTGTCAATGAAGTCCGTATTGTGAGAACATTCTCGCGCGTATTGTATAAATTGGGATATGTATACGCATATGATTGGGCAGACGGTATGTTACTGCAGAAAAATGGTAAGTTGACAATTGAGCACAGACATGTTCAAATTGTCAAAATCATAATCCCATCCTATTTATTTACATTATGACATCACCGGATGTGACTCAGTCCCGAACTTGTGTTGCCATAGGGAAACCGTCTGGTGCATCCAGTGCAGCAAGATCTTTCGAAAATTCTTAATGCAATTCAATCTCCAGAAAAAAAAACCGTAATTGGATGAAGTATACTAAACCATTGGTGTCAATCAGATGTGGATTCTTCTTTTTTTCCGTAGCAGAAATCAATAAACCATTCTTGAAAAAAAGCACACATGACCTTTCAAATTCTTCAATTTTACTTTATATACATATTGATTGTGTATTACTACTAAATAACCAGCATTTCAATCAGTGCTTGCATGTTTTATGTAACAGTGAACCCTATTTAAATGTTTTTCTTTATATTGACATAGATAGACAACTGAAAATAGAATATGTTTCAAACCTGACGAGTTAATCGTTAACATTGGTAATTTCTAACGTTTAAGCACAAATATATAATATGTCCAATGTTATGGTGATTACACGTCTCAATTCATACTTTATGCGAGTTTTTGTTAACATTATACTAATTACTTAACATGGCTGTGCTCCTGACGCGGAAATTGCTGCGGAAAGAACGTCTACAAAAACCACTTCACAATGTTATAACAAACATCAAGAATTGCTATTAACTACGCTGTTTCTGCGTTTCAACTCACAAAAGGTAGGTTTTATGCTGTCTTAGATCGTTTTGTAAAATATACCGAAAGCGTTTTCAGTTGTATGCATTTACCAGTTGTTTCATCATATTCTCTATTGTGACATTTGACTGTAATGGAATGAATATCAATGCAAAAACAGACAAAAATCAAAAATAATTTAGTACATGCAAAAGAGAAAATCGTGGAGATATATTTGAAAACTGTTTCTACTACATGTACAATGATGAACAATCAGTAGTAAGTTATTTATTTTCATAAAATTAACAATATCTAATAAAATCATAATTTTTTTCTGGTCATACGAAAAAAAGAAAAAAAGAATCCATGTTCTTTAAAACTTAAAGAAAGGTAGTTCAGTGCACGGGTTAAAATGACTGAATCCTCTTCTTATATACTTTAAACCGTAAGAAATCATAAAAAGAAGTCGCTGTAAAAAGCAGCTAATTTTTCAATATGGGTTATTAGATGTGTGACCCAATGTGTATTTTATGTATGATAATAATACATCACATTTTCCCAATCTATTAGTGCGGGTTATTTTCTAATCACCTAATCCGTTCGTACAATGTATGACCGTCCGTTTGTCAAAAAATATTTTCTTAACATTTTTTTTCTCAAAAACTAGTATACATGTCAGAATGACTTCATATTTTGTCAGCGGCCAACCGTATCAAGTTGCAGTTTTTGCGTTTTTTTCGAATCTCTCAGACAATAACTTGATGTTTTCTAATTTGTTGAATTACTAGTTCAACATATTTCTTCATATACATGTTTTTCATATGACTATTTGTAATTAATTGTAAGATTTAACAAATAGGTACATAACTCATTAATACTTATGTTCGTGATAAAGCATAATGACAGTGTATGTTCTTTATAGCTTGTGACTTGAGTATTTAGATATATCCATTCCTTGCTAACGGAAAACTGCGGACTGCAGAAAATAAAGAATAATTTGTCACATAATGCAGAATTAATAATATTTTACAAGATTCTTTGATAAAAATACTGTATACATATCGTTAATTCTAGTGTAGATGTCCACATTAAACGGGATCCTATGAAAGTTCTAAGTGAATATTCAGATAGACAACGACACAATAATAAATCAATTGATAAAAAAACAGATATTTTTTTTATCTGGGCATCTTAGAAAAATAATCTTGGTTTAAACATATTTTAGAAAGTATAATTAAAAAAACAACGGCAATATCTAAGACTTGAAATTTATAAAAATTCTCCTTTCCAAAAATTAATCCAAGTGTATCTAAAATATTTAGAGAGAATAATCATTTTAAAATGAATGTACAGAATTTTATAGGACAATTTGTGTTTTTATTTCTTCATGGAAATAAGGTCTATTACTGACATTTTGATTTGATGTTTCTGAAATTTTCATGAAAAACAATTTTCTCCTTTAATTTTAAACAATTCTATAAGGAAAAATTAGTTTTTTTCTATTTGACCGTATGAAATTAAATAACTGTGGTTTTGTTAATTACAATTTTTTCGAGAAAAAAACTAAGGTCTATGACCTGAAGGATTTATCATGTTTATATTGAAAATCGAAAATATATCGACCAAGAGGTCTTTAAAGAAGTTAAAGAAAAATACATCGTCCATATTTGAACATCCAAGCTATCTGAAAGCGCTTATCTATGATTTGATTATTTTTAAGTATGTTTCTGTTGCCATAGCAACGGCAACTTTGTTATTGTAAGTATAATGAGTTGTAAACAAATTATATGAAATAGCATTTGTAAACTGTATGAGTTGAAAAATACAATTCCCTAATAAACTGAATGTTAAAACAGTATATGCTACTTTGAAATTTCAAAACGGCTACAAATAAAAATATTCCATGAAAATAGACGGTTTTTTTATTTAATTTATTTGTCATTAGTTTTAAAAGTTTCTTAAGCAAAAACGGCTTGAGATATGAACAAAATCTTTTCTGTTCTATGAAGTGGATAGGTTAGGCATGATTTTCAGAAAAATGATTTTTTTCTAGGCTGGGGCCGATTTTTGCCCTTATTGCCCCTACTCCTTTCATCATCGGTACAAGGACATCATTCGTAAAAATAAATCAACATGCAGCTATCTTAAACGTTTAGGTATTTCACATCCAATATTGTATGGTAATATTCTTTTCAAAGCACAAAAATGTCGGCATTCACATCAAAAGCTAACCAAACCTTTAAACATACTTATTCGGAAATGATATGGTTATGATAATGTTGTCAGGTCATGAAACCAGTTGTTGGCATGGTACGGGTTATGTTCCTTTCATATATTTTATGATGGTATGTTACTAAACCCCTAACGGGAGGGATTGTACTTGAGTTTTATATGAAGAAGACATAATCGTTCGTTTAGTTTAATTGAGCTCTGGAGCTGGCATGTCAGTAACTGCTAGTAGTCCTTTTTTAATTAATGTATCATTGTCATTTTTTTTTGTTACCTATTCTGACATCGGCATCGGAGTTTTTCTTTATTTTACATTGGCTAGAGGTATAAGGGTGAGGTTGAGATCTCACAAAATCATGTTAAACCCCGCCGGCTTTAGTCAGGAGCCTCTGGGCTTTGTTAGCCGTGTATGTTTTTAAATTTTAGTTCATTTATATGTTTTGGAGTTTAGTGTGACGTCCATTTTTACTGAAATAGTACACAATATTATTTAGGGGCCAGCTGAGGACCACCTCCAGGTGCAGGATTTTCTCTCTGCGTTGAAGATCCATTGGTGGCCTTCGCTGTTGTCTGCTCTATGGTCGGGTTGTTGAGTCTTTTCTTAATTTTTATTCTCAATTTAAATCTGGTATGAAATGGAATGTTGTTTTTGGTACCGTTTACAGCTTAATCAATTTGTGCAGCAAAATTCCAATAGCGTAAATATAACATTGTGCTTGAAATGATATCGGATATATGCCATATGGTGCTCTCTCCTTTACCACATTAAATTTACAACAGCACTTTTGCTCACAAAATGCTCATTTTTAAGGTCAATCATTCTTCCCCGGCGTTCATGGTGTTACTAAAATGATGTCCATGCAATTGAAGTTATAAGAAAAAGAATAAACAGGAGATTGAGGTCTTATAAAATTAAACATTAAGTAAACATGATTAAATATCCAGATTTTGACGACGAAATGATATTTACCATAAACATAATTCATGTTGATACTCAATGAAAATACATGGCATTTTGTTCAATTTAGTTGCTGTATGCATGTTAGATACATATTATCTTTAAATTGTTTGATTGTTTGAAATGTTGTTAAAAATTGCTTATAGCTTTTGATATTCTTGAAATGTCATTGATAAATTTGGACCAAGCTCAAGCTAGCAGCCACTCGCTATCAGCCACTTCGCTAGCAGCCAGTTTTCAGATATGTCTATAAACCCAAAAGTTGCATAAGATTCAAACGTACTTTAAATGTTTTTATCAATCATATAATCACAAAATAATCTGTTTTTATATATGATTGAGCAGCCGAAGACACTATTTAATGTTGTTGGTTTTTTTTAAAATTTACATGTAATTTCCTGTTCATTAATTTAAAGACAATAGTATTCGCTTTCCAAATACCAAACAGCCTGCTGCGCGCAATTTTTAATAGTGTATGAAGAATAGTAAATAGCTATGCAATCATTTAAATGCTGGCAAAATTGTTGTTTCATGGTATCGACTTTTCCATTAGAAATTAATTTTGTGATATTGTAAGAAATAGACAAATTTGTTTTGACAAAAGATTCTACTTCTGAACAAGCGGAATTCGCTCACATTTGATTATACGAAAGGGTTATTTGTTGTACTTAATGTATGCTGTGCACGGAAAATATAAATTAGCAATTTATAAAAGAAATCTACCTTTGAACCTATGGTGAAGTTGTCCCACCTTAGCCATTTGGCCCATTGGACCTTAGACCATTACCTATCATTTGCACCTAGTGGGTAAAAAAGTATTGCAGTAGTGAATTTTTGACAGACTTTTGAAAATTTGGGTAGGCATGTTAGACCCTTTTGACATAAGTTCGGACCTATGGTGAAGACAAACTATAAGTTGTCCCACCTGGACCTTTTGGCCCATTGGACCCTAGCTCGTTACCTACCATTTCCATCTAGTGGCTAAAAAGGTATTGCCGTAGGGAATTTTTAACACTCTTTTAAAAATTGGGGTAAGGTATTTTTTAAAATCTAACTTTGGACCCATGGTAAGGACAAACCATGAGTTGTCCCACCTAAGCCTTTTGACCCATAGGACCTTAGACCATTAACTATCATTTGCACCTATTTGGTAAAAAAGTTTTGCTGTAGGGAATTTTTGACAGACTTTTCAAAATTTGGGGTAGGCATGTTAGACCCTTTAGACCTAAGTTCGGACCTATGGTGAAGACAAACTATGAGTTGTCCCACCTGGACCTTTTGGCCCATTGAACCCTAGCCCATTACCTACCATTTCCATGTAGTAGCTAAAAAAGTATTGCCGTAGGGAATTTTTAACACTCTTTTAAAAATTGGGGTAAGGTATTTTTTTAAATCTAACTTTGGACCCATGGTGAGGACAAACCATGAGTTGTCCCACCTAAGCCTTTTGACCCATTGGACCTTAGACCATTACCTATCATTTGCACCTTTTTGGTAAAAAGTTTTGCTGTAGGGAATTTTTGACAGACTTTTGAAAATTTGGGGTAGGCATGTTAGACCCTTTAGACCTAAGTTCGGACCTATGGTGAAGACAAACTATGAGTTGTCCCACCTGGACCTTTTGGCCCATTGGACCCTAGCCCATTACCTACCATTTCCACCTAGTGGCTAAAAGAGTCTTGCCGTAGGGAATTTTTTACACTCTTTTAAAAATTGGGGTAAGGCATTTTTTTAAAATCTAACTTTAAACCCATGGTGAAGACAAACCATGAGTTGTCCCACCTAAGCCTTTTGCCCATTGGACCTTAGACCATTACCTATCATTTGCACCTAGTGGGTAAAAAAGTATTGCCGTAGGGAATTTTTGACAGACTTTTGAAAATTTGGGGTAGGCATGTTAGACCCTTTAGATCTAAGTTCGGACCTATGGTGAAGACAAACTATGAGTTGTCCAACCTGGACCTTTGGCCCATTGAACTCTAGCCCATTACCTACCATTTCCACCTAGTGGCTAAAAAAGTATTGCCGTAGGGAATTTTTAACACTCTTTTAAAAATTGGGGTAAGGTATTTTTTTAAAATCTAACTTTGGACCCATGGTGAGGACAAACCATGAGTTGTCTCACCTAAGCCTTTTGGTTTATAGGACCTTAGACCATTAACTATCATTTGTACCTAGTTCGTAAAAAAGTATTACCGTAGGGAATTTTTGACAGACTTTTGAAAACTTGGGGTAGGCATGTTTAACTCTTTTGATCTAAGTTCGGACCTATGGTGAAGACAAACTATGGGTTGTCCCAACTGGATCTTTTGGCCCATTGGACCCTAGACCGTTACCTACCATTTCCACCTAGTGGCTAAAAAAGTGTTGCCGTAGGGAATTTATTACACTCTTAAAAATTGGGGAAAGGCATTTTTTTAAATCTAACTTTGGACCCATGGTGAGGACAAACCATGAGTTGTCCCACCTAAGCCTTTTGGCCCATTGGACCTAAGACCATTACCTATAATTTGCACCTAGTGGGTAAAAAAGTATTGCCGTAGGGAATTTTTGACAGACTTTTGATTTTTGGGTAGCTATGTTAGACCCTATAGATCTAAGTTCGGACCTATGATGAAGACAAACTATGAGTTGTCCCACCTGGACCTTTTAGCCTATTGGACCCTAGCCCATTACCTACCATTTCCATGTAGTGGCTAAAAAAGTATTGCCGTAGGAAGTTTTTTTACACTCTTTCAAAAAATGGGGAAAGGCATTTTTTATAAATCTAACTTTGGACCCATGGTGAGGACAAACCATGAGTTGTCCCACCTATTCCTTTTGGTCCATTGGACCTTAGACCATTACCTATCATTTGCACCTAGTGGGTAAAAAAGTATTGCTGTAGGGAATTTTTAACACTCTTTTAAAAATATGGGTAAGGTATTCTTTTTTAATCTAACTTTGGACCCATGGTGAGGACAAACCATGAGTTGTCCCACCTAAGCCTTTTGACCTATTGGACCGTAGACCATTAACTATCATTTGCACCTATTTGGTAAACAAGTTTTGCTGTAGGGAATTTTTGACAGACTTTTGAAAATTTGGGGTAGGCATGTTAGACCCTTTTGACCTAAGTTCGGACCTATGGTGAAGACAAACTATGAGTTGTCCCACCTGGACCTTTAAGCCCATTGGACCCTAGGCCATTACCTACCATTTGTTCCCAGTGGCTAAAAAAATGTTGCCGTAGGAAGTTTTTTACACTCTTTTAAAAATTGGGGAAAGGCATTTTTTTTAAGTCTAACTTTGGACCCATGGTGAGGACAAACCATGAGTTTTCTCACCTAAGCCTTTTGGCCCTTTGGGCCTTAGACCATTACCTATCATTTGCACCTATAGGGTAAAAAAGTATTGCCGTAGGGAATTTTTGACAGACTTTTGATTTTTGGGTAGCCATGTTAGACCCTTTAGACCCAAGTTCGGACCTATGGTGAAGACAAACTATGAGTTGTCCCACCTGGACCTTTTGGCCCATTGGACCCTAGCCCATTACATGTACCTACCATTTCCATCTAGTGGCTAAAAAAGTATTACCGTAGGAAGTTTTTTACACTCTTTCAAAAAATGGGGTATTGGCATTTTTTATAGATCTAACTTTGGACCCATGGTGAGGACAAACCATGAATTGTCCCACCTAAGCCTTTTGGTTTATTGGACCTTAGACCATTACCTATCATTTGCACCTAGTGGGTAAAAAAGTATTGCCGTAGGGAATTTTTAACACTCTTTTCAAAATTGGGGTAAGGTATTTTTTTTAAAATTTACTTTGGACCCATGGTGAGGACAAACCATGAGTTGTCCCACCTAAGCCTTTTGAGCCATTGGACCTTATACCATTAACTATCATTTGCACCTATTTGGTAAACAAGTTTTGCTGTAGGGAATTTTTGACAGACTTTTGAAAATTTGGGGTAGGCATGTTAGACCCTTTTGACCTAAGTTCGGACCTATGGTGAAGACAAACTATGAGTTGTCCCACCTGGACCTTTTGGCCCATTGGACCCTAGCCCATTACCTGCCATTTCCATCTAGTGGCTAAAAAAGTATTGCCGTAGGAAGTTTTGTACACTCTTTCAAAAAATAGGGAAAGGCATTTTTTATAAATCTAATTTTGGACCCATGGTGAGGACAAACGATGAGTTGTCCCACCTAAGCCTTTTGACCCATTGGACCTTAGACCATTAACTATCATTTGCACCTATTTGGTAAAAAAGTTTTGCTGTAGGGAATTTTTGACAGACTTTTGAAAATTTGGAGTAGGCATGTTAGACCCTTTTGACCTAAGTTCGGACCTATGGTGAAGACAAACTATGAGTTGTCCCACCTGGACTTTTTGGCCCATTGGACCCTAGCCCATTACATGTACCTACCATTTCCATCTAGTGGCTAAAAAAGTATTGCCGTAGGAAGTTTTTTACACTCTTTCAAAAAATGGGGAATTGGCATTTTTTATAAATCTAACTTTGGACCCATGGTGAGGACAAACCATGAATTGTCCCACCTAAGCCTTTTGGTTTATTGGACCTTAGACCATTACCTATCATTTGCACCTAGTGGGTAAAAAAGTATTGCCGTAGGGAATTTTTAACACTCTTTTAAAAATTGGGGTAAGGTATTTTTTTTTAAATCTAACTTTGGACCCATGGTGAGGACAAACCATGAGCTGTCCCACCTAAGCCTTTTGAGCCATTGGACCTTATACCATTAACTATCATTTGCACCCATTTGGTAAACAAGTTTTGCTGTAGGGAATTTTTGACAGACTTTTGAAAATTTGGGGTAGGCATGTAAGACCCTTTTGACCTAAGTTCGGACCTATGGTGAAGACAAACTATGAGTTGTCCCACCTGGACCTTTTAGCCCATTGGACCCTAGGCCATTACCTACCATTTCCTTCTAGTGGCTAAAAAAATGTTGCCGTAGGAAATTTTTTACACTTTTTTAAAAATTGGGGAAAGGCATTTTTTTAAATCTAACTTTGGACCCATGGTGAGGACAAACCATGAGTTTTCTCACCTAAGCCTTTTTGATCTATTGGGCCCAGTACCTATTATTTGCACCTATTTGGTAAAAAAGTTTTGCTGTAGGGAATTTTTGACAGACTTTTGAAAATTTGGGGTAGGCATGTTAGACCCTTTTGACCTAAGTTCGGACCTATGGTGAAGACAAACTATGAGTTGTCCCACCTTGACCTTTTGGCCAATTGGACCCTAGCCCATTACCTACCATTTCCATTTAGTGGCTAAAAAAGTATTGCCGTAGGAAGTTTTTTACACTCTTTCAAAAAATGGGGAAAGGTATTTTTTATAAATCTAACTTTTGGACCCATTGTGAGGACAAACCATGAGTTGTCCCACCTAAGCCTTTTGGTCCATTGGACCTTAGACCATTACCTATCATTTGCACCTAGTGGGTAAAAAAGCATTGCCGTAGGGAATTTTTAACACTCTTTTAAAAATTGGGGTAAGGTATTTTTTTTTTAATCTAACTTTGGACCCATGGTGAGGACAAACCATGAGTTGTCCCACCTAAGCCTTTTGAGCCATTGGACCTTATACCATTAACTATCATTTGCACCCATTTGGTAAACAAGTTTTGCTGTAGGGAATTTTTGACAGACTTTTGAAAATTTGGGGTAGGCATGTAAGACCCTTTTGACCTAAGTTCGGACCTATGGTGAAGACAAACTATGAGTTGTCCCACCTAAGCCTTTTGACCCATTGGACCTTAGACCATTAACTATCATTTGCACCTATTTGGTAAAAAAGTTTTGCAGTAGGGAATTTTTGACAGACTTTTGAAAATTTGGGGTAGGCATGTTAGACCCTTTTGACCTAAGTTCGGACCTATGGTGAAGACAAACTATGAGTTGTCCCACCTGGACCTTTTGGCCCATTGGACCCTAGCCCATTACCTGCCATTTCCATCTAGTGGCTAAAAAAGTATTGCCGTAGGAAGTTTTTTACACTCTTTCAAAAAATAGGGAAAGGCATTTTTTATAAATCTAACTTTGGACCCATGGTGAGGACAAACCATGAGTTGTCCCACCTAAGCCTTTTGACCCATTGGACCTTAGACCATTAACTATCATTTGCACCTATTTGGTAAAAAAGTATTGCCGTAGGGACTTTTTGACAGACTTTTGAAAATTTGGGGTAGGCATGTTAGACCCTTTAGACCTAAGTTCGGACCTATGGTGAAGACAAACTATGAGTTGTTCCACCTGGACCTTTTAGCCCATTAGACCCTAGCCCATTACCTACCATTTCCACCTAGTGGCTAAAAAAATATTGCCGTAGGGAATTTTTTACACTCTTTTAGAAATTGGGGAAAGGCATTTTTTTTTAAATCTAACTTTGGACCCATGGTGAGGACAAACCATGAGTTGTTTCACTAAGCCTTTTGGCCCATTGGGCCTTAGACCATTACCTATCATTTGCACCTAGTGGGTAAAAAGTATTGCACTAGGGAATTTTTGACAGACTTTTGAAAGTTTGGGGTAGGCATGTTAGACCCTTCAGACCTAAGTTCGGACCTATGGTGAAGACAAACTATGAGTTGTCCCACCTGGACCTTTTGGCCCATTGGACCCTAGCCCATTACCTACCATTTCCACCTAGTGGCTAAAAAAGTATTGCCGTAGGAAATTTTTTACACTCTTTTAAAAATTGGAGTAAGGTATTTTTTTAAATCTAACTTTGGACCCATGGTGAAGACAAACCATGAGTTGTCCCACCTAAGCCATTTAGCCCATTGGACCTTAGACCATTACCTATCATTTGCACCTATTTGGTAAAAAAGTATTGCCGTAGGGAATTTTTGACAGACTTTTGAAAATTTGGGGTAGGCATGTTAGACCCTTTAGACCTAAGTTCGGACCTATGGTGAAGACAAACTATGAGTTGTCCCAACTGGACCTTTTGGTCTATTGGACCCTAGCCCATTACCTACCATTTCCACCTAGTGGCTAAAAAAGTATTGCCGTAGGGAATTTTGTACACTCTTTTAAAAATTGGGGTAAGGTATTTTTTTAAATCTAACTTTGGACCCATGGTGAAGACAAACCATGAGTTGTCCCACCTAAGCCATTTGGCCCATTGGACCTTAGACCATTACCTATCATTTGCACCTAGTGGGTAAAAAAGTATTGCCGTAAGGAATTTTTGACAGACTTTTGAAAATTTGGGGTAGGCATGTTAGACCCTTTAGACCTAAGTTCGGACCTATGGTGAAGACAAACTATGAGTTGTCCCACCTGGACCTTTTGGCCCATTGGACCCTAGCCCATTACCTACCATTTCAACCTAGTGGCTAAAAAAATATTGCCGTAGGGAATTTTTTACACTCTTTTAAAAATTTGGGTAAGGTATTTTTTAAATCTAACTTTGGACCCATGGTGAAGACAAAGCATGAGTTGTCCCACCTAAGCCATTTGGCCCATTGGACCTTAGACCATTACCTATCATTTGGACCTAGTGGGTAAAAAAGTATTGCCGTAGGGAATTTTTGACAGACTTTTGAAAATTTGGGATAGGCATGTTAGACCCTTTAGACCTAAGTTCGGACCTATGGTGAAGACAAACTATGAGTTGTCCCACCTGGACCTTTTGGCCCATTGGACCCTAGCCAATTACCTACCATTTCCACCTAGTGGCTAAAAAAGTATTGCCGTAGGGAATTTGTTACACTCTTTTAAAAATTGGGGTAAGGTATTTTTTTTAATCTAACTTTGGACCCATGGTGAAGACAAACCACGACTTGTCTCACCTTGGCCTTTTGACCCGTTGGACCCTAGACCATTACTTACCATTTCCACCTAGTGGCTAAAAAAGTATTGCTGTAGGGAATTTTTTACTCTTTTAAAAATTGAGGGTATTTTAAGCATTTTTAAAATCTAACTTTGGACCCATGGTGAAGACAAACCATGAGTTGTCCCACCTGGACCTTTTGACCCATTGGACCCTAGACTGTTATCTACCATTTCCATCTAGTGGCTAAACAAGTTTTGCCGTAAGGAATTTTTTACATTCTTTAAAAAATTGAGATTAGGCATTTTTTTTTAATCTTACTTTTGACCTATGTTGAAGACAAACCGTGAGTTGTCCCACCTAGGCATTTGGCCAATTTGACCTTAAATCATTACCTATCAATGTGCCTTTGTAGAAGAAAAGAAAGAAAAAACATATTATAAACACAAGTAAGTTTACAAATATGTCTAATCAGAGAGAGAATAAGTCTCAGGAGCTTAAAATCTCTAGTTTGCCGGTCCCAGAATCTAAATCATCCATTTATTTATAGTAGCGTACCGAGATGGGGTGTCTTTGAAGGTGCTGGTAGCACCCAAGATCAGACCGGCTTCGTCGTTGAATTGCTGACCACGTGCACGCCTCAAGTAAAGTCCATCACAATAGGTGATCCGGGCGTTTGAGGGTTTGAGGTAGAGATCGTTACCACTGGGATTCACTGTGCAAATAAACTCACCATAGATACCAGAATTAAAATATCTTAAAATTTTTAACGCATCCACCACATTTCAGGTACAATCCAGATCCCAATACCTTGTTGACGGGTACACCACCCAAAGCAATCAAGGCTCCAATACCCAAGGCAGGTAGAATGGTTTTAGCTACCAAGTGAAGTGCCCTCATTGCTAACCCTCCAAACTTGGGTAGGTATCCACCCGGGGTATCCACCTACTTTTTGCATGTTTTTCTTTATCTGCGTGGTACTCAGCTCCAGATTCATACCACTAGTACATTTTTGGAGAAGCTTCGTAATCTTTTGAACCTGCCGAGAGGTGAGCCACATCTTGTGTTTGCGTTGCAGGTTTGCATGGGACAAACGAACGAAGACTTGACAACTTTTCTTGGCAGCCCATTGTAGTTTATTAACTTGACCTTTTGTCAAGTTCAAACCATGTTCGTGATAAGTCATTTATTTTTTCCCTTAGAAGATGAAAATGGATAGTGAGGTGTTCGCCGCGGAGATTGATGGGGTACCATCCTGCTTATTTGTGATCTTTTTTTCATTTTAAACAAGAGAATACAAAATAATTATTTCAATATAACTTGAGCCAAGGCGTGTGTTTTGCATGATCCTATAATTTGAAAATACACGAGTATGCACATACATGTATTTTATCAGAATGTTGTCAGAATGTTTATGCATGGAAGTATTATATTAATATAATAAATTAATCAATATAACACTTCCATGGTTTATGTTTACAATTGAAAATGTCTAATAATACAATGAAGAAAGAGATGATGATGATGGGAGTTTTTAACGACCTCGACTGGCTATTCTGTGAAGAAAGAGCATGCTTTAATTATCCCTTAATAGGTGGTAAATGTGTCACTTGTATGTAAATGAAGGGATTTTCCTGACTGTGAAATGGTTCATCTTTTAACACTACAGGGTACTTTAAAAGGAAAACCGTATGTGTTAATTACCAAAATTGATCAAATACAATGTAACGCTAATTGTGTATAACAAAAGCCAGACGTTGTAAACAGATTAAATCAATTACGCAAGCCAAGAGTTGCCAGATAACGAAATCATTAAACATGTAGTTTGTATTCGTGAAAACGTGTTACTACTTTGAAAAACGCAGATAATTTTAGAGTTTATATGCTAGAAAATTAAAAGAGAAATAAGGACAGTTACTGTAACATTGTATCTAAAAATATGTTGAAATTATATACAGTAAAACTGTTTTTAAACAATTATCTTTTGTATATAAAAAAAAGAACATTCTCGTTTCCCCGCTTCTCATACATGTAGCAGATATAATAGATTCGATGCAAAGCAAGTAATTTAATTTTTGAATCGGGTATAATCTCTGTATTTCGTGTTTTAACAAGAATAAAAATGACCAACATTAATGAAAAAAAAAACTACATCAATTTCAATAACCTTCCTGCTCCTGTATCAGTTTTATTCTAAAGATATATATGGTAGTATTCAATCAATTCAAATTTTAATAAAATATCTTGGTGCCCTTTGGTTTCCCGATCTTGACTTTATCCTATTTAAAGGTATAATGATATAAAAAAAAATCACACTACATGTATTTGTTCTAATCGAAGGCTCAAAATTTTTAAAACATTTCTTAGCAATAGCATTTCATTTCAAATCAAAATAATGTTGTTGCTGAATGATGTAAAGTTAATCGTCAATATCGACCTCTACCTCCATTTTCTCACCAGTTACAACATCTTAAAATTTGAAAACCTTTGGATGAAAGGTTCATAAGTCATCGCACGGAAACGACTGGAGCAGTCCGCCTGCTCGTCCGCAGTACAACAATAAATCAATAACGGGACTGGAAATCCGGTAATAAAAATATCAAGTCATTAATAAATGTAAAATAAATCCGGTTTACTGTCTCATGTTTATGTCGTATACTTGTAAACTGGTGTTTGTCTTTGAGTCGCTTTTTGTTTTTACTCAATGCAATAAGCAGTTTGTCGGCACTGATTTTTGAAACTTGTCAGCAACAAGCCTGATATATACCTGATATATAAGTTTTATAAAAATCTGGCAAGAATTGTGCATGAGCTAACAAGACCGGACGGAAGGACGGACGCCCGATATTTCAATGTCCCCATCAACGCGTCGCGCGGGGGACACATCTTAAAATCATTTTGAATTTAGATTCATATTAATTTGCACTTTGGTCTTCGAAGATGGGTGTGTCACGTTTTGGTGTTTTGAGTTAGATATGATATACAGGCCTGGTACAGCTGGTAAAAAACGCACCTTTTCACAAAGTAGGGAGACAAAACGACTCACATGCGATTAGCAAAGGTGCCTTTTGGGGGGGGGGGCATATTTGCAACCGCTTTTAAATTCCGCCATTGCATCATCACTTCAAATAGAATTATAAAAAAGAAGATGTGGTAAGATTGCCAATGAGACAACTGTCCACAAGAGACCAAAATAACGCAGACATTAACAACTATAGGTCGCCGTACGGCCTTCAACAATGAGCAAAGCCCATACCGCATAGTCAGCTATAAAAGGCCCCGATAAGACAATGTAAAACAATTCAAACGAGAAAATAACGGCCTTATTTATATAAAAGACTAATGAACGAAAAACAAATATGTAGCACATAAACAAACGACAACCACTGAATTACAGGCTCCTGACTTGGGACAGGCACATACATAAATAATGTGGCGGGGTTAAACATGTTAGTTAGTCGGTTAAACCATGTGATTGAAAACAATAGACTGAACAGTATGTTAACACTTTCAACTATCAAAAGGGTCAAGCAACATTTTCGGAATGATAAGTTCATGTAAGCGTTAATTGTATTACAGTTACGAAATTTTAGTGATGTTTATCCTAAAACATCGAACCGGTCATGATCTAAGTTTGTGAATTATGTTTGCAGTTTTCTTGACATGCATTGTGACGTGTCATCGTATTAATTCTATATTAGAAAACTATAGCAGTTATATTAGAAAAGTATCGCATTCATACATTTTTGATATTAAAAAATTATCGCTATGATATAAGTCAAATATCGCATTGATATTTTAAAATATAGCAGTATCGTTGACTTATAGGTGATTTTGGCGTAGCAAACAATTGAATTCATCTCAATTGCATTCCACTGAATTTGCTACATGATATTTATAGAATGTGTACATCTACAAATCATAAATCGTGCATTTATGTTTCATTTATTCAATAATTCAATTTTCTCGTTTAAATACACCTTGCTTGTTATTACATAAAATTACTCATGAAAATTATACGCCAGACGTATGTCGTGTTAAATGTCACCCTGTTTTAAGAAAAGAGTCATTACTTTATACCGAGAAATCTGCCTTTCTTCGTACAAATGCTAACATTCGTCTGAAATTTCCCACAATGCAACTCGTTGATATAAGACAATATCGCTCGTTGATATAAGAAAAGCTTTTATCGAATCGCTTCTTCCTTAGACTGAAACGATTATTCTGGAAGTTGTTGTATATTGTCTCGCCTCGTGTTACTCTATGTTATCATTTATCTTTCTATAACGGAAGAAAAGAAAGAACGTTCTACAAATGTCAATGTTGTGTTTACACATTGCAGACGGTACATTATCCGCTCACGGTTTTTGAGAGTGTTTGTAAAGTTATGACGTTTTACATGAAACGGTTATACTAAACCATGTCAGTATTGACCCCTGTTATGTGCTTGTCTATATAGGTTTATCTATACATGCTTTCATGGCAAATTAATCATAGATTTCTTACCTTGTTCGCTTTGAAATTCCAGAAATGGTGGCTGGAAACTTACAAATATCACGTGACTCGTTACGTACGTTGTAGATCCTGTCTTTTGTCAAAACAAATTTGTCTGACAAAAAAATAGCAAAGCACGAGTGCAATTTTCTATTCTTGTAATGCAAAACTATTGATACTTTTTAGGAACTACTTGACAGGATGCCGAGACTATGGAAAGCTATTTCTTACAATATCACAAATTAATTTCTTACGGAAAATTCGATACCATGTAACAACAATTTTGCATGCATTTAAATAATTTCATAGCTATTTACGATTCTACAAGCACTGTTAAAAATTTAATGCGTGCAACACGCTGTTTGGTATACGGAAAGCGAATACTATTGTCTCTGAATTAATGAACAGGAAATAACATGTAAATTAAAAAAAAACATTGAATAGTGTCTTTGGCTGCTCAATCATATATTAAAACAGATTATTTTGTGATTATATATTAATAAAAACATTTTTTAGTACGTTTGAATCTTATGCAACTTTTGGGTTTTTAGACATATCTGAAAACTGGCTGCTAGCGAAGTGGCTGCTAGCGAGTGGTTGCTAGCTTGAGCCTGATTTGGTGGCGAATAATCATTCTTTACTTCCCGAATGATAATTTTGGCAAAATGTACTAAATTTTATGCAGACTATGGATAGCCCAGCTGCTAGTTCTGAAATATTGCTGAATGGACCACCCTTCAGTACATCAGCTGCGGAGCGCCCAGCTGTGAAACAGTGATTAGTTCAATCTTCATCAAGATTTTATTGATTGACAAATAATTCAATATTCAAACACAGTCAGTGTTTGTCATTTATTGTAGTGATATACAAATCAAGTCAACAATGGCGATTCTGACATTTTGGTAATTTATATGAAATGATTACTTTGATCAAATGATATATTCAATAACAAAAGGATATATTCGTGATTAGGTGTTTCTTCCAATTGTATGATACTATCATAGCCAATTCAATATAGCATAGAGATGAAAAGGGTGTAAAGAAATATACTAGTTTGTTTTCCGCAGTTACTATATCATACAATTATCAGTTATGTCCACCTATTGACTTATTGGTCCATTGGGGTGGGTGTATTATATATGTAATTATATTTTGTACAAATTCATATATTCATCCTGATTTACACATGTCAATATAATTAACAATTTACTTACTTACTTTACTTACTATTGACGCATACATTATCTAAAACAGATATAAAAAAAAGACACTCTTCACAGCCTGTTCAATTTTTGAAGGATTAAAGGTAAGCCTTATTTTATAGAATTTTTTTAATAATTGGTTGCCATGAACGCATACTGTTGTTTAACTTTGTATGAAAAACACAATATAAACTTACTGTTTTTTGCAATTGTATCCTTTGATGTATGGCGAAATTAAGAACTTTAATCTTTTTGAAGCGCGTCACAGACAAAATACCACCACTCAATATGACATGAATAAGATATGTACCAATTTTAAACCGAAAACCGAAATAATCCCTCGACGCTTTTCGTGTTGAATTGCTTTGGTTCCCTGGAAGGACAAGCTCTTGACGTGTAAAAATCTTTTAAATTGCCGTGAGCGTCAGTGGAATGTGTATCACGAAGTGTTTCAATGTAAGGTCAATCCGCATCTGATTTCAGGTGTTTTCGTGCTCAGAAATATCCCCATATTTGAGTGGGCTGACAATTTTATGCATTAATATATGAACGGGTTTCACATTCCAGCCGCACTCCTGTACCCATTTTTAACCGAAAACCGAAGTAACCCATCACTCTATAAGGTATTCTTTTTGCTGAGCAGACCATAATACTTGTAGACATAGTAGAAATGATGAGAGAACGTAAATTTTTGCTAATTTACTCCAAAATGTTTTGCAACATGCTCCGCAGAACAATATTTTGCTCGGACAGGCGTGCAATGACTGAAATGATACCACATAATTATAAACACTTGTTTCTCAAATTCACAGTCTTACCTATATATAAAGTTTTTATGCACTTAAGCGCCCCATCAAACTCTAAATATCTGTTTTAATATTAGATAAAGTATTAACCCATTTATCCCATTTATCCCAAGTGGGAGTGCTCCGACAAATAACGGCGGAAAATACCTGTACAGAGCATTAAGTTTCAGAGCCGAACGTCGTGGAGGACAGTCGATCCGAACTGACTTTCCCCTCAATTTTAACCCCCAAATAAATACCCCCAAAATATCTTCGAATAAACACATGATAAACTACACTGGTCATTACCCCTCTGTGATATAAAACAATATTCGTTGGTTTTATGTGAAAGAAGAAAACACGACACCCACTTTCAACTCTATTCATTTTGTAAACATTTTGGACCACCCAAAAAATCAATGAAAAAAATATTTATGACAGAAAACTAATATCATGTTCTTTTGACTACAATCCAATCGTCATCTTCTGGATAGAATAGTTAAAACTAACAGTAAATACATGTACCAAGAATATTAAAAAAAAAAAAAAAACACGCTACAAGCTATCATGTTGTAGTTGTAGTTAACTGTTTTTTGTCCAATTTTCAATTTTATTTTACACCATTTGATTTCTTTCTGCGGCCATCTTGTAACAACAAATAAATGTTTTTCACAGGTGCGTTATATTTGCCAGACTCCTTACAATCAAAATTCAAATGAACGATAAGAAATTCCGGATTAAATTGGATAAATTCGAAGATCTTAGAACAAAGCTCAACAGGTTATCAATTAGTACCAATAAGTCGTTGCAGAAATAATAAATATAAATAGAAGAATGACTAAACTTTCTTTTAGAATCACGTCTAAGATATTGATATCGTGGTTGAAGTTTCGCAAATACCATTAAACTGGAGACTGTTGACATCTACAGGAAAGACAAAAAGGAAGACATCAAATAATTAGAGAAACAATCATCGGTCTAAAGATTTTGCTGCCTCTCAAATTCTACAAGTAATAAACAACTTTCAAAATCAACAGCAAAATTTCATTCTTTTCATGAAGGTTTACTACTATACAAATGGTTTTACGATGGACGAAAAATAATACAAGAGAAAATATGATTTTTTTTTAATTTTTCAGATTTAAAACATACAAAGACAATCTACAACAGAAACATATATTGATACAGCAGTAGACGCTGAAGTAATTAAAATGAGATGCTTCTAGATGTGAAACAGTTTTTTTTTTAAATAACTGTAGATATAACAATGATTGTCTGCAAGATGTTTCTTTTAGAATCATGTCTAAAATTTTCAATAATAGTCTTTTTAAGTCAGTTCGCTTTCGTTTGTTGTCATGACTCAAATGATGGACTACTGGAAACGACTGAACAATACGCCGATTTATTAGGTTATACTGACGCAATTCAAGATCAGACACATATTGTTACCTCTCTTAATAGCACCTCTTCTGAGACAAACGGCAAAGTGGATGTCCTCTCTGACTCTTGCTCAATGTATGGTACGTGCGAATATATTTCAGATATGCAAATTCCAATTTGTCACTGTGATGAAATATGTAATCGTTACAAAGATTGTTGTATTGACGCTAATATTATTGATTTGAATGATACCGGTGATCCTCAGTTTGAATGTATCTCAGATGTGGTACAATCAAATGACAAGCGTAGAGATTACGGAATATTTGTTATTAACAGTTGTCCTAAACATTTAAGAGATACTGCTATTGATATGAAGTGTCGTACAGACGATTTACTTGAAGCGGGGCCATGGGTTGCAAGTGAGACCAATTTAGTTTTTCAAAATCGTTTCTGTGCTGCATGTTATAATGTGGACTCCTACAAACCATTTACCATAAATATTTCAGCAATTCCTCTAGATTTTTTCTTGGAACAAATCAATTCTACCACTATTGGTAAGCTAATCGCTTCATTAACAGATCCATGGAAGCATATGATGAAAAGACAGTTAATACCACCAGAAAATATCGATATTAGATTTTGCTTAATGATCGATCAACCACCAGAGGATAGAGATGACTATTGTTTGGACTATAAATTGAATCCTGTTATTGACATAGGACCTCATAACTTTCCTAACAGAAATCCCGTTTATCGGAATCAGTTTTGCGTACCGACAAACCATTCTTTTGAATGTCTCGGCAAGTATAAGAATAGCATAGTACCTTTTGAACAGATGCATTCTCTATTTCCACTGTCAGTGATGTTCCCTTTTAAACGAAGAAATCATCGATGTGAAAATGAGGTAAGTTATATACTTATTAAAATCACCCCATGTAAACTTTTAAAAAAGAGTACAATGCCTGATATCATTTAAAAAATGTAAAGCATATGATGGCATATAGAGGGATAGAAATATCCGGTTCTTCTCTATTTTTAATGTATGTTTTTTTTATGACAAGTTTTATTTATTTCGTTTTGTTTCGTTTTTTCGTGTTTTTTAAAAACTTTTTCACAGAAATAATAGTAAGTCAAAGATGGACTTCAGTTCAAATGTAACAGGACTTCAAGGCTAGTATAGCTTTAAAACCGGCAAACTACTCTGGCCTTAATTTAGTCCATCTAGGGAGCATTAGTCTTTTTTTAGTCCATCTAGGGAGCATTAGTCTTTTTTTGACAGCAATTCTAAAATCCATAACATAACAATAATAACTTTAATTTAATTATTAAACAATAAAATATCCTTCAGACGTTGTACTCTTCAATGCTCTTCAACTTTGTATATGTTTGGCTTTATAAATATTTTGATATGAACGTCACTGATGAGTCTTATGTTGACGAAACGCGCATCTGGCGTACTAAATTATAATCCTGGTACCTTTAATAACTACTTTAGTATAATGGTGCCAATTCCTTGCAAAAAAATCACAATAAAGTTCTGTATAATACACATTGTGCGCTATGTGAACCCAGAAGTAAAACCAATACAAATGTATTTAGCAGTACAATCAGCTACGTATTTCTAATGTATTGATCCTTATGTATTTTCAATGATATGGGTTTACACATCAAATGATTTCTAACCATGTCGTTCAAGGCAAAATAAATTTCCGAATAGACAAGTTGCAAATAATTTTAAATTACAATCAAAACGCCTCAGAAGAATTCGATTTCAATCTTAACTGTCATTATCAACTGTAACTTCCTGTTTTTTTTTCTGTTTTAGCGGTCTGTTCAACTACCTGTTTTTCTTTATAGTTAAGGGTATCAGGTTCTGAAGCTCCTGCATCATCAGCAAGAGGAGGAGAGTCCCTTTTATCGTCAAGCTCCCTTCATATCGAATATTTACACTGCTGGACGAAGTTTCTTGATCTGTAAGAATAATAAAATTCAACTATTTTGGTCGCAACACATTCATTCATGTCCTTCATATGTCTTTTATAGCCGACTATATGCGGTATGGCTTTCTCATTGTTTCCGTACGGTGGCTCATAATTAATGAAATCTATTTAATTAGAACTTTGATTGATATTTGTCTCATGAATAATCATACGACATCTCCTTTTTTATATAAAAATATCTTGATTTTCAGACTCTGAAACAAACATTGGCGCTTGTTGGTGAATAAAGTGCAAAGCGTATTCTTCTTTTTAATGGAACATATCTAAATTTTTCGTTTTCTGACCATTTCTGCTTTATTTGCTTTTGCAAAGGTTGTTGCTCTGTTTTTTTATTGGAAGGTGGTCAATCACATAATGGTATCTTTGGGATTGACTGTCTGACTACACCATATGGACGTATTTCTACTTATAAGCCAGTAATATCATAGTTTGCCTGTCTTTGTTCATAAAATGTTTGCTTACCGTTAAAGTGAATTCATAAGATGTCTTTAATCGATCACTTAGCTTTTCAATATGCTTTTGTTAAGACTGTTTCTTGAAGTTGAGATCTATTTCAATTGTCAAATATATTGGTAAAAGAGACCCTCGACCTAACATCAAGGAAAGCAGTGGGGCTCAGATATTTAAGTGCTTGGTGCATGCCTGGACAACGCTTCCAACATGGCTTTTCAAATCTACTTGGTCGAAGAGTACCCAATATTCCAGATAACGTCTCATTGAAGCATTCGCCGCGACCAGTATCTTTTCATGTCTTCTGGCTTTAGCTTTCATCTACAAACTCTGATGACAAATATCAGGTGACGTCTCATTGAAGCGTTCGCCGCGACCAGTATCTATTCATGTCTCCTGGCTTTGGCTTTCATCTACTAACTCTGCTGACATTGGCAGACTATCTTTATAACGTTTTACAATGACAGGTTTACATATTAATTGAGATGAATCGAATGAAATCACAATATCCTGCTTGTTCTCATAAGTGTATGGAAACCTAGTAATCCAACATCATCGACACATGATGAGCCAGGTCGATACTTACTACTAAAAGAAAAGTTACCAGTGATAAAATCTATCGGTTATACAGGTGCAAAAAAAAATTAATCATATCAAATTGAGAATAGAAATGGGGAATGTATCAAAGAGACAACAAACCGACCATAAAGCAGACAATAGCCGAAGGCTACCAATGGGCCTTCAATAAGACATAAGACATAAAGCTTTAATTAGAATCGGTTTAAGCAAGCAATTACAAACATAAGCTCTGAAGAGCTTTTAAAACCGACATAACAACAAGTAATGTAAAACAAAACATACATATCGAGTCATGCACACAACTTTAAACATATAAAGCAAGAGTTCATATCAGTATGTAAACATGTAGCACAAAAGTTCTTTAAGCATCTTAAATTATAACTCATAACAATACAAAAAAGATCCAAAGTAAGTGGTGCACAGTTAGTCCCCATTGCAATTCCAATTAATTGACGATATACGGAATCTCCAAAGCGAAAAAAAATGTTATCAAGTAAAAATTCAAGCGCAGATATATAGTATCAAAGCATGTCCAATTGACATAGTTCTTTTGTTTGTTGCTACTAAAAATCTTCTAAAAGTGTTTGAACATAAGTTTTCACATGCTGGCTTTTTAAATGCCCATTTAATTAGGTGATTGATTTTTTTCTTAATAAGAATATGAGGCAAAGTGGTATATAGAAAAATCTAAACTTTGAACAGATTCAAAATCACCAAAATATGCATGCAATTTCTCAACGATTTCAATTTCTTACTTCCAACGAGTTTTTTGACACTCCAAAAGTAATTATTTAATTTCACTATTTTCAAATGCCTTATTTGAACAATTTATTATCAGGTTTTTGATTGAACCAAGTGAACTAGTAAGTAGAATAGACAATTTAGAAGTGGAACAATGGCTTTTCAGTATCAGTTATGTAGATGGTGCTACAAACATTGTGTTAATTGCAATTAACTTTCGAGTTCGTTGGCGAAGTTACCAGATCGTTACATTGATAAACAATGGACACCGATCAAGTGGAGCACGTGACAAATAAGTGAATTAAAAGAGCCAAGATATTTTTTTTATATTTATCATGCTTTTCAATTTGTTAATCACTCCAGTCATGCTTCAGTGATTCCCTATTTTCCCCACAAAAGGGTGGGCCCGACCCCCTGCAAAAACCCCCTTTTGAGGTTTAACTCTGATATCAACTACCCTTTATATCAGAACTTATTGTAGCAATTGGTATTCGCCCAAACTGTAACATCAAGATTGATAATTTATATCCTTTTTGTATTTTTCGCCTCTCTTTGGCCGCCCATAATTGCCAAACGCCATTGCATGAGGCTTTTGCAACACATGTTTAAGAATAATTACACACAATTAATATAGTGAAAATGAAAAAAAAACAAAAAAAAACAATATATCAATTTGCTGCGTCTGACTACATTAGAACGCTAAAACCCAAAAATGTCATGCCCAGAATTTATAAATATTGGTAATCTAAAGGATCTTCATGACCAAAAGGAACTTAAAAAACTTATCAAAGATTACAGAGTTATGATTTGAGTTACCAGATGCGCGTTTCGTCTACATAAGACTCATTTATTACGCTCAGATCAAAATAGTTATAAAGGCAAACAAGTACCAAAGTGAAGAGCATTGAGGACCCAAAATTCCAAATTGCCAAATACGTATACGGCTAAGGTAATCTATTCCTGGGATAAGAAAATCCTTAGTTTTCATATAATTGCTAGATTGAATAGATTCGAGCGCTACTGATGAGTCTGATGTAGATACAAAATTAAATTATGCTGGCCTTGCGTACAAATTATAAGTCTTGTATCTTTCATGAGTTTTTATAATATGGAGAAATATTATGTATAAATATAATGTATTCAAATATTTCTGATTTGTGATGTTTTGTTATTTTCAAGCACTTTTTTGTTTTAATAGGTAAATGGCTTATGTATCGACAACGAACTCTATGTGAACTATGAAACAAACAAAATATTTTCGCTTATATCCTCTACTTTTATTACATGGAGCATGGTGGAGCAATTAGTCCAGATTATGTCATGGTCCATTCATGCAGAGATAAAAGCAGTGTATATTAGATATTACAATATTGATGGTGTCAATGGAGTGGGAAAAAACAACTATAGTTCGTATGTTATCAATCAAATTCACATGACTGCGCGAATTCAGAAAAAACTAACTGCAAACGCTATGCTAGATTTTGAAACTAAATACAAGAATGCTGTTTGGTCAATAACAATTAATGGTTCAAACGGACTTGCGGAGGTAAATATAGTAGAGGATAATAGTCTTTCAACTCTAGTATTCCCTAAAAAGCAATTGAACGAACAGGCAATCGAGACAAAGACAGAAAACTTGAATGTTGATATAAAAGGCAACTTCACTTCGAGGTTATGTGATAAAACTGTTATTGTATGTAATATAATCGATGGAAATAGAGACCAAGAACTTACTGTAAAAGAGATTACATGCATTGACTTCACCCAAAGATCATCAACAACTTCTAACGTGATGGATGTTAGCATGAAGGTTATCACATATACTGGTATGGGAATTTCTGTTATTGCCTTATCTGTTTCAGTAATTATGCACAGAAGGTTGGGAATGCACATAAGTATCCCTGGTTCAAATGTGGAAAATTTGTCAGTTGCCTTGTTATTAGCAGACATAGCATTCTTGATAGGAGTAGGTGCTAATGACTATTATTTAGTATGTTATGGTGTTGGTGTCATCCTGCATTATCTTTGGTTGCTTGTTTTTTCATTCAAATCCATTGCATTAATCGATATGCGTTACACTATAACACAAATGTCTACAAACATTTCATACGCAAACAGGGAGACGCAAAACAAAAAACGTAAATTATCATTTCTTGGTCTTTTCCTACCGATCATGATTGTTGCACCAGCAGTTGTAATTGATTTGGGGAAGTTTTCAGAATTTAACCTTGATTACAGTGGGTCTATTTGCTTTCCTACCGGCTATCCTGCTAACTTGATCTTTGTTTCCATTCCGATTGGCTTATCAGTTTTTATAAACATTACATGTCTCATTTGTATTGCAGGATTCATTGCAAAACAGTCATTTGAACTGAAACATGTTAGACAATCTAATTCTTTTAAGCACATTCCAGTGTTTGCTCGAATTAGTGTCGTAACTGGTATGCTATGGACAACTGGACTTATAGGGGCCATCGTTCAAACTGAATTCATGGAATACTTGTTTGTAGTTTGTTGTAGTTTTCAAGGTCTGTTAATAAGCATTGCAAACTTGACAACAAAACGTGTTTATCGTGCTTTGTTGAACCATGGAAAGTCGTCTACTTCATGACTCATTTTGAACAGGATGAAGTTTCAAAATATTATTTTGACCATCAATTAGGTCAATTTTTCAGTCGAAGTTCGACTAAAAAAGTTATTGCTAGTATAGTCTTAAATCTTTTATGCCTTTTTGGTTTTGTTTGTTTTAGGTATTATATGACCAGTTAAGTCCTTTTTAACACATTTTTACTGCTTGTATTAATGCTGTATTGTTACACAATTATCAAATGTTAGAAAATGTTTCACCCGACTTTATTTATGTACTACTACCTTTCATAAGCAACGATCTTGTAGTTTTAATTCTCGTTAACTATTGTCTGTCATTGTTGTTTTGTAACTTTGTTGATATTTTTTCTGTATTGAATAGTAAACCGTTTTGGTATCCCGTTTCTTTATGGCTCACGATACGGACTTTTGAAGGAGGTAGTTTACATCCATAACTTTTGGTGTTTTGGTGGCTATGTGTTTCAAGATAAGTCGTACATGTCTGCTTTTAAATAAACTCATCATGGATACAAGTTTGAAGTTTAGTATTTTCGCCATGTGCGCGTTTTTCCTACAAAGACTCATCAGTGACGCTCGAATCTTAAAAAGGTAAAAAGGTCAAATAAAGTACGAAGTTGAAGAGCACTGAAGACAAAAATTCCAAAAATATTTGCCAAATACAGTTAAAGCAATCTATCCCTGAGGTAAAAAAAGCCTTAGTATTTCAAAAATTCAAAGTTTTGTAAACAGTTAATTTATAATTATGATGTAAAAAAGAAGATGTGGTATGATTACCAATGAGACAACTATCCACAAAAGACCAAAATAACACAGACATTAACAACTATAGGTCACCGTACGGCCTTCAACAATGAGCAAAGCTCATACCGCATAGTGAGCTATAAAAGGCCCCGATAAGACAATGTAAAACAATTCAAACGAGAAAACTAACGGCCTTATTTATGTAAAAATATGAACGAAAAACAAATATGTAAAACATAAACAAACGACAACCACTGAATTACAGGCTCCTGACTTGGGACAGGCACATACATAAATAATGTGGCGGGGTTAAACATGTTAGCGGGATCCCAACCATCCCCTCACCTGGGACAGTGGTATCACAGTACAACATAAGAATATCAATTGACCATATCAATGAAAGTTCATGTTAACTCAGAACTGCTGACTAGACTACTGGACTGGTGATATTATATTTATATAAGAGCGTTGGTAAATGCATAAATACGTAGAAACGCTATGAGTTATATGAACAAAGTGGATCTTAAAAGGATATCCAAATTCACCTTAAGTCTATTAGGTAAATATTTTATATTAATTACCATGGAAGATAGAAGTCGCCAAAGATGATATTTTTTATGTATTTATATTCACCATAAAATTCAGATTAAATTATGTGTATGATGTTCATTGTTCCTCAACAATGAAAACAATTATAAGCAAAAAAAGTCAAATTATCTGCAAATGTCAGAAAAAAAAAAGTTTAAGCGTATGTTGTGTATTGCTAATCACAGAAAGGGGTCAGTTCCACAACTGACAAAATGTGACCAGAGTGTTATTTGTCGCATTGATTCCTGGGGAATAAGTAAAACAAAGAGATCTGTCTCAATCCTTAATCAATAGCACGACACTTAACAATATTTTACATCTATCAACTGTTTCATCTTTTACTTCGTTTATTATAACTTTGTGTTAACGTCTAGACCTTAACAATGTCTGAATTCATGACAAATTATTAAGGTTTCAGTCATTGATAACAATTTTTAGTTTAAAAAGAAACAAATCTTTTCAACGATCGCTCATATGTGTGCAGTGTATTTAGTTTTAAAATCAACAAAATACTTTATATATTTATGTAAATCATGAATTTAAACCAAGCTAGCTGCAGTCATTCAGCAATAAAGTACAAATCTTTTTATTGAAATGTTAGATACAAGATGATAAAGTCCCTCTATCTTTTAAAAGGGGAATTTAATCAAACATAACGTTTATATTAACTTTTAAAAAACATGAGATCAACCCCCAGATATGCTGTTGTTACTATTTTAGTCAATAACTGTCTGACTCCGACTCATACTACGAGTCAAAGTTAGACAGTTTTAATTACTGGGGCTGTTTCAAAACAATTAATTAAAATATTGAAAACATTGTGCTTTTATAATTTTATACTAATTGAAAAGTTTTTTTTAGCTCCATTAAAGCAAAAGTTTTCGATTGTATATATGTGTTTAATTTTGTTTAGTCGTTCTTGTATTTATAACGAACAACTTACGAACAGGCAAACAATCATAAAACAAAATTTGGTTATATTTCCAACAAGACAACTTTTCACCTGATACCAAATGATTTTGAGGTTTAAAACTAAAACATGTGTAGGTCTGCGTACAGACTTTAACAATAAGCAAACATCTTACCTCATAGTAAGCTTAAAAACGTTCCAAAATGACATATGTAAAGCAACCAAATGAGAAAACTAAAACTTATTCCTTTTTAAATGCACGGTTTCAGAAATAGAATTTAAAAAATATTGCTATATAATATCAAATAAAGTATTTTCCTCCCTGAAGCTACACCCATCTCCATATCCTATCAATGTTCATTTCACACACTACTCAGTTCAGCGTTTTGATTCTTTCTTTCTTTTTGCCTATTTTATTTAAATCTACTTAGCCAACATTTTGCGTCAGTCACCGTTAGTATCGTTTGATTTCAAATGTATGCTTTCTTTTTAAAATTGTTTGAAGAGTAGCTTATTCGAAAAAAATCCAACCTGCAAAACTGAAAGGTTAAAGATCTTGAAGCGTGGTTTGGTTTTTTGTTAGAATTGTTTTTGTACACTGGCAAAATCAGAAAAACAATTGCAACCTAACTTGACAGGGATGATGATTTAAATGACACTAATTACTAGTATTGATCAAACTTTTTATAACCTCCAGTTGGTTATGTTGCAGCTCACATTGAAGAGAGGCTATCGTTAATTTAACTCACCACCTGTTCAAACATTTAACTAAAAACCGGTATTTGCTTTTTTTAATACTCTTTGTACGTGGAATGTAGTCGTTAGAGCGAATACTGTTCGGCATAAGAATGTAACAGGGTATGCTGGCATGCCATAAAAGTGCGAGGTTTTGCTAGCCACAAAACCAGGTTTAAACCACCATTTGTTCTTAAAATTTCCTGTACCAAGTCAGAAAAATGGCAGTTGTTATCTTAAAGTTTATTCTATGTGTGTTGCATTGCGTTTGGTTTTTGTTGCACTTCATTTTCTGTTGTTTCGTTGTTTTCCGCTTATCTCATGTTACTAAGGATAAAAACACATGAAAAATCAGCATTTTGATCTTGTAAAAAGCAAGGTTCATACTAATACCAATACAACACGTTCACGTCAAGATATGCTTGTTATGTTTTTAAATAAAAGTTAAACACCAACTCTAACATATCCATCGAACCATTTTCAGGCAGTAATATAGCAAATATTTTATTGCGATTCTATCGGCCGAAGTTTATCCAAAAATGCCTGCTACTGACGCTGGATATCTGTAAAAAAAACCATTCAAAATATTATATTCTGCTTTGTTTTTTCATGTATAACATCTAGCGTTCGTTACATAATTTTTCTTTTGTTGATTGAAAGGTTAGTTTTGGATAGATCTAAATGGCGTTTTAAGGTTCGTTTGCAGATTTTAATTGGATAATACAAAAGAGACATTGTACTCTATATCATGATTTTTAATCTTATACCAGTTCTGCCTCATCATATGTGCTCGTTTTTTTAACATATGGATGGTTTCTATGTTCATGACGTCATACTTATATCTTAGAAGTTGAGATCAAACGTTCTGCACGTTGACTATAAAAAGTTTCAAAGGAACGGAAAAACTATGATAAACTCTTAAACGCTAAGCGACAGAACCATTTAAATAAACATTTGCCTGTAATTCAATGACATAAGGTAAAGGTGTACAACAACATGTCGCAGTATATATGTATTATTATCTAGAAACTCACGAAATAAGAAAACTAATGGGAAATTACTCTTGAATCGTTGTTTCGAAATCTTCCTGTATCTTAATTCTCCTTCCCCGCGATATTAATAGCTATTTTATGCTAATGTGGATTTAGCAATCAACAATCAATCAATCTTAACATTCTTAACTTTATGTTTAAATTTTAAAAGATTTCATCTCGCGAAGTTAAATCTAGCATTTGCAAAGCAAAGGTATAAAAAAAGTTTATGCACACAGGAAAACGTAATTGTCCAATTCTTCTTTATCTTTAAAGTTACTACTTCACATTTAACCAATAATCAGAAAACTGAACATAAATATATTAAACGTAAGAACTTCATTCTTTCAAAAAGTGACTTCCCTTTCATGGGTGATATATTTCTGAATCGCCTAATTGATGCTTCAGTGTTTCATGTTTTATCCCGTTTTCAAAAGCCTTTGTCCACCTTCCTGTCAAAACTCAGTGGATTTCAATCGTTGAGGGAATATTCCGTTCGGTTGCCTGCAGATGTTAACTTCAACGTAATTTGGTCTCTGATGAAGACTTGTCTTATTATCGATCAGATCATACCATTTATTCTGATTTCTATTTGATAATGAAGATATTCTTACTTCACCATCAAGTTTTCATCGAAATGAATGCAAGGTAAGCATGGTAAGTATGAAAAATAATGACAGAACCTGAATTTGTCAAGCGGCAGTCAAAGGGAGTACAAAACAGCTGCCGTAAAAATAAATAAAATGAATACAGTAATGTCGGGTAATAATAGTGACAAACATTTGTCCCTAGATATGGGTCAATGATTTCACTACAACTGTGTTGTATAAGTCAAAATTATATATGTTTGCAGCAAACATATGGATGTTGAAAAGGTCATGAATTAAATCACCAATTAGAAGTCAGAAAGTGATTTAATTATACTCTCTAAAAGACGAAAATAGATATTAAATTATAGTGTATTATGAATGAACTATTGTGACTTAAACATGTTAAATAAATACCAAGTGAAAGCAGTCGTGTAAATGTTCATAACGTATTAATGAGGTCAACAATATATTATGATCAAAGTTATTCAATAAGACTTTAACCAGGTATTGTATCATCGTGATATTACTTTTTGTGAAATTTGAACTATAGGCAATTTTAAAATTCTAAATATTTGTTTAAGATTTATTTTAAGTTTGTTATACATACTCCATTTCACAAATAAAGTGCGATTCTTCTGAACAGTTGTTATCATTCCATTTTCCAACGTTTCCTGTCCACTGGACTATCTCGAGACAGTTTTCACCATATGGGTTTGCATTTTTGTCTATGTTTTGGACAGATTTGTAAAAATTACTGTATGTTAAGGGTTTTCCACTAGCTGCCCAAACCCATACACCCTCAATTACTTCATCTGTTCCGCCTATCCAAAAACCTTCAACAAAAGGGTAATATCATTTTATTTCTATGGTTCCTCTTTTTCTCAGTTTTATGAAGAAAATAATTTGAATTCAACAATACTATAAAGCGTAGGAAATGAAAAACAAGGACGAACAAATCATGTTCGTGCATTTTTTTTTTAATAAGAAACTAAATAGGATCTCTGCTCTGTGAAGAAAGTTCATACACGAGTTTCACATTTATATGACAAAAACTATCCTATATCAATTTTTATGACGCAACTTTCTTACAGGTCATCTTAATATGAAGTATTTTTCACCCAGTTTACGGATGGATGATTACATTACTTGAAACTCTTTGTTTAAAGGATTGCTTATGATAAGCAATTTCCTTTAAAAAAAAATCATGATAGTAAATACAATCCATGGAATATTATGTCAACTTAGAGATATATTCAACGATTTCAGGCGATATCGACAATTCTACATAAAATGGAAAGTTCACAATTGGGAAGCAAGCTTAAATCATCTGTGTTGTAGTAGTTTTGTTTTCAACTGACCTAATTGAATATGCCGGTACCAAAAAATCAAACAGGATATTTGTGGGGATTGGAAATTAACAAAAGGGGAATCAGCAAATAATATTTCTCTTCTAAGAGTCATTTTACGTACAATTTTATCCATGTTAGCTTAAAAACATCGTTGATGTATTATTGGCTTGCCAGCAGAATTTATAATTTCAAGGAAAATTTCAATACTTTTTACCGGATATTTTACGTCAATATAATCTCTGTGGTATTACTCATCTTTTACTTTATGGCTTTTTGAATATTTCATTTCTTTATACGCAAATATAAAAGAACGCACGACTGCCAACTGATAAAAGCATGATCACTATATTTAGTAGTTTTCAATTTCAAGTTTACCTAGCCTCGTATCTTTTGAAACATCAATTTCAAAAAGATGTTTTGCATTTAGCTTTTCTATCTTTCGTTTTTTGTCTTCAAAATCTGAAACTTTTTTTAATAATTGATAGAATAGACTACCATATTCATGTACACTAGAGTAAGTTCTAGATAGGCATTCAAAATTGTTGCCATCTCAAATATTGCTCTGATTATCGTTATGAACGCGTCAAAGTCACTATTGTTTTTCTGTTTGTCTTTTTCATTTTTAGCCATGGAGTTGTCAGTTTGTTTTAGATTTATGAGTTTGACTGTCCCTTTGGTATCTTTCGTCCCTCTTTCAGGAACCATTTGTGTCGGGGATAAACGGGATGTTTATTATAATAGGTAGATTTACTGAATTCTTTGGAGATCGTATTGATTGGTTAATAAATGCGTGTATCATGTTTTTCACAAGAAAGGTTGATATATCAAAAAAGGTAACGACAAAGTGAATTTTTTCTTTAGGGAACGACCTAAACTTAAAACAAAGTGGGTTGGGGGTATGGTTTATTTCCGCAAACAAATGTTTTGATTCCCAATTTCATGAAAACAATATTGAGGTCAAGCAGGGTTGTAATCTCTATGACAAATTCTTATTTCCCATTGTCAATACTATTAGCCAAATCTTGTAGGGTGCTGAGAACTTTTAAAAGTGGTGTTCAAACCATTTTCACAAAAGGGGACGAACGATACCAAAAGAGGGACGAAAGATACCAAAGGGACAGTCAAACTCATAAATCTAAAACAAACTGACAACGCCATGGCTTAAAACGAAAAAGACAAACAGACAAACAATAGTACACATGACACAACATAGAAAACTAAAGAATAAACAACACGAACCCCACCAAACACTAGGGGTGATCTCAGGTGCTCCGGAAGGGTAAGCAGATCCTGCTCCACATGTGCCACCCGTCGTGTTGCTTATGTGATAACAAATCCGGTAAATAGTATAATTCGGTAGGTCACATTCATGAAAGGGAAGGGGATAGTAGTTACGACGTAAGGAACATATCCGATATCATTTGTGAAACGGTTATTCTATAACGGTCAATCAACTCGTGATGGCGTCCGTAAAATTTACGAAAGGGATGATTTCAACTTCACCATTTGGAACTCTTGGTTTAATAGCTTCCTTGTGAGCAGCAACCCTCTATCAAGAAAATCATGATAGGAAATGCAAGCACGGGAATATCGTATTATTTGGGAGATATATACCCCGTATGCAGGTGCTGCTTGAATGTTGCTACTTAGAAATGGAAAGTTCACAATTGGAAAGCTAAAATCATCTCTTTTGTCGTAAAGTTTTGTTTTAAACCGACATTCATTGTCAATTTCTAGATGTAAGTCAAGATATGAGGCCGACTTAACTGTATCTGTAGTATCCTTTATCTTCTCTTCCTAAGAAGTTCCTGCAAGAAGTCAGCCTCATAATAATAAAGAAACAAGTCGGCAAGTAGAGGGGCACAGTTTGTTCCCATTGGAATGCCGACAGTCTGTTGAAAAACATGTCCTCCGAACGTAACAAATATGTTGTCAATCAAGAAATCACAACATTGCTTGTTGAAATTTCCATCTTCCTTCTTCAAGCGACTCATAGCTACAGCATTCAAATGTATACACTCTTATGTAAAATTGTACACATAAATTATGAACCTAAATTAATAAAAATTTCTATACGACTATATACCTACCCTCACCATTAGATAATATAGGAAGCGACAAATCTGGTGATGATGTTTTCTGTGTAACAGTTCGTGTCGTTGTTGTTATATGTGACTCTGTTATATTAGCATGGTAAGGCACTTTATTAAAAAGATATTATATTATTAGACGATTCAACAAGGCCAACTTTCCGTTTACCCCGTTTATGAAAATTAACGAATATAGTAAATATTGTTATAACAATACAAGTTAGACTGAGAAAAAACAATTTCAATTTTAAATGACCTATCTGTTATTTATATATGAAATGAAGAAAACTTAAAAAACAAATCGAAATTACAAAGGTCCCAAAATACATGAATTACCAATGGGTTATACAGGTAGAACAACCCCGGTGTGTAAATTAAAAGTACTACATAATCATGTTTATTTAGCGGCATGAATATGTTAAATATGAGTATTCGAAACAAATAGAATCAATATAAAGGTATTATGTGATAACTTCAATAACATCCACGAATTTATATCATTGATTTGTCCAATCACGGTCCTATAATCTATCGATACCTATATGTTTTGGTAATGTAATTGATCATCTGATTACCTTGACTGTTACGGACGTCTTTAAAATATCTTGGGTCACCGTGTTAGATGTGTACTTAAAGATATTATAATCTTATATACACATGATACATGCTTATCGATTTAATTGTTATTGGCTTTGAACTATCTGAAAGTAACTGAAAGTACCTTCGAATATGTACTTATTGTCCTTTCTGTGTTTGTTATTTTTGTAGTGTGCTTTGTATCGATCTGAAAAGTTTTTAATTTAACTGATTTTTATAGTTATGTTGTACTGTTGTAACATTTCCTAGTTGGAAGGGTTTGACACCAGAAAACATATGCAACCCCGCCATATTATAGTATAAGGGACCTGTATATACGTTGTTGTCGTGTGTTTTTGATTAATCTTTTAAGACGTTATACATGCCCTCATAGTTACATGATTTATTCATCATAGTTTTACATGTTATAGATACCCTCTTGATAATCATAGTTATTCCTCGACCCTTTTCATTTTAAACGTACCCTTACATTTATCAAATGTTTTCCTCGTCCCTTTACATGTTATATATACTTTTACGTAAACCAGATTTATTTTCATCACTTAATATGTTATACATACCGTCGCATTTATTACAGTATTTTCTACAGTTAGTCCTAGACCAACCAGCATAAAATGTGTCAGTACAAACACTATCTCCATATTCATCACAGTTAGGTAGTTTGTCTACACACGGGGGTTTATCTTGAGAGACGAATGTTTGCAAGGAACAAAAACAATTCTATGAATTACACAACTGTAAAATCTTACTGTTGTTTTGAAGCAGTATTTAATTTGTCATTTTGAGTTGTAAAAAAAAAGGCTTGTCATTCTGTCTCGCTTCAGTTATAATTATTATCAATTATTCACATTTCAATGAGTGCTTACATCTCATACATGTATATCAACTTTGGTGTTATCATGTATATCTATTATATAGTCAATTTTATAAATTTATGTTTGCAAAGTATGAGTTATTCCAAATACTAAGAATATTCTTATACCAGGCAGAAAATCTTGACCGTATTGGTCACAACTTTTTGGAATTTTGGCTCTCAGTGCTCTTAAAATTTGTACTTGTTTTGGCTCTCGATTTTTTTTATCTGAGCGTCAAGGGTTAGTCTTGTGTAGACGACACGCGCGTCTTCATTGTTGGGTTATGGACCTGGTACCTTTTGATAGCTATTGTGTGTGCTTTTCTCTGTCCTATATGTTCTCCCATTTATATGTATTGCAGTCATGTCATGTTATGTTGTCATTTAAATGTTATATTTATCATTGCCATACAAGCATGAGGTTTGGCTAGCCACGAAATCAGGTTCAACCAACCATATTTGTTGTAATTAAATGTCCTGTACCTAGTCAAGAAAATTGCAATTGTTATCGTATAGTTTGTTTCTGTGTGTGTTACATTTTAGTGTTTTGTTTCTGGTGTGTCGTACTTCTCATCTTATATTTGATGTATTTCCCTCAGTTTTAGTTTGTAACCCGGCTTTGTTTTGTTTTTCTCTCCATCGATATATGAATTCGAACAGCGGTACACTACTGTTGCCTTTATATATCCCAGTGGACACGTGATACTTCAAATATTGTATTGTTCTTTTTCTTATCTTAGTCTATATTCCTAATTATACACAAATGGATGACTTCAAACTAGATTCAGTGTCAAACGTGATTATATTAACTGTCAACTTCCCATGTCTAAGCAGTTCATAACCCTGTGTCAATTTGGATAAATATCTTTTAGGTAATACGTTACACTTACTCCTTCACATTTGCATTGTATGGACGTTATAGACAACATCTCAAAACATGAATCCATCAAAACATAGGAACAAGTTTTATAAAAAAAAACGGTGCTTATTAAAGAACCAAATAACCAGTCGATATTCCTTAGGTTATACAAATAGGAATGAATGAACTGGTTAAAAATAGGATAATATAGCATTTCATTGACCCAACGACATTTCTTCCAAAATTTTATGGTGGGAAAGATGTCAGTGCGTTTTACTGAAATGTTTTAACCACTTGCTTCTGACAATATTCAGGTTCAGGAAATTACATAGTCAAAGTCTCATGTTGGACGTCCATTGTTTACCAAACAAAAAAATTCTATTGTAAGAAACAGTAGGTCGTTCTTTTATCCAAATAGGAACTTTAAAGATTTGAACCACTGAGTTATTAACTAGTAAATTAAAAAATGAAATATTGATTTACGTTTTTTGATTGAGTTAAGCCTGCCAATTAATATTTTATCGTGTGTTTTTCTATGTTGTGATGTTATGCTATTGTTTCAGAAAACGGGCGAAGGTTTGGATCCATTAAAACGTTTAATCCCGCTGCAAATGTTTGCACCTGTCCTAAGTCAGCAATCTGATGTACAGTAGTTGTCGTTTGTTTATGTAATTTATACGTGTTTCTCGTTTCTCGTTTTTTTATATAGATTAGACCGTTGGTTTTCCCGTTTGGATGGTTTTACACTAGTAATTTTGGGGCCCTTTATAGCTTGTTATTCGGTGTGAGTCAAGGCTCCTTGTTGAAGGCCGTACATTGACCGATAATGGTTTAACTTTTTTTAAATTGTTATTTGGATGAAGAGTTTTCTCATTTGCACTCACACCACATCTTCCTATATCTAGTTCAATACCTCTGGTTTATATACTTTACTTGTAGAAATGTTGTTAATGATCTTCGAATTCATGCTTGTAAGAGCGGGAAAATATGATATCGTGACAAGAAAAAGATTAATGATATTTGACCCAGTTTGCAATAATAAATGTCTAACATTATTTTTAAATGTAAAACAATAGTTATTCTGTTTATTGTATTTAAAACTTTTGCAATTAGACCTAACGATTACGCAGTCCTTTATCAACAATGATCAAAGTGTCAAGAGAAGAAGTTTAAGACAAAATAATAAATCAGATTGTAGTCTTTTTGAAAAAACAAAAACTTAAAAAGTGATCAATTTAGATAATATAATACAATGTGTGAAGTCAGCGTACTGTGTTTAAGTAAAACAGTATATATATTCATATATAATTCATAGATTTATATTTAGTTTTGAAACGTAGTCTACATAATTGAATAGCTGAACTTTATAAAGTAATACAAGTATATAATTGCTGCATTGTCTAGTTTAGCAGTTGCACTTTCTACAAGTGCTCGACAGTAACAGTAATTGTTAATCTCTTTTTATGGTATAGTAATGTTATTAGTTGGTCGGACTTCAAGATAAATATTGGAAATATGTACTTACCAGGACAATAGCCACATCTAGATGGACACTTTGCTTTAGCCCAAGGTGAATAGATTCCCAAGCATTTCTCGTCACCATAGTTCCAACAGTTGTCCTTTTCATCCACACATCCTGAAATATTACTTAATATATAACGTCAGGGTACCCAAATTACACATAGAGGGTGGTAAAGGGTTATTTCGTGTAACGTTTTTGGTCTTTTTATTTCTCGTTTTTTCGTGTTTTGCTCGATTTGCGGGCATCGTGTTTTCACTTATTCATTTTCCGTGTTTTTTTTGTAGTCGCTCTTAATATCCCAAGCCCAGTAGTCAGCACTTTTTGTGCTGACATGAATTATCATTGATATTGTTATATTTATAAATTAACTGTTTACAAAAGTTTGAATTTTTTGAAATACTAAGGCTTTTCTACCTCAGGCATAGATTACCTTAGCTGTATTTGGCAACACTTTTAGGAATTTTGGATCTCAATGCTCTTCAACTTCGTACTTTATTTTGCTTTTTTACCTTTTTTTGGATTCGAGTGTCACTGATGAGTCTTTTGTAGACGAAACGCGCGTCTGGCGTATATATAAAATTTAGTCCAGGTATCTATAATGAGTTTATTTAATTGATCGTGAATGTCCCGCATTTAATTGAAAATTCAGTGTGTTATAATACCTTCAGAAATTTATGTTATCTAATAGAAGTTGACGTATATTGTAACCATTCTACTTTTGCCATATGTACGATATTATGAAGTCCTTCAAATTACTATGAATAACATCTCCCCCAAATAAGATGCAAGTAGCGGTTGCTAAAAGGTGACCGCAAAGTTTTCATTGTCCATTAATAATAGCTACATAATCTCCAAGAACGGCATAGTAATAACTTCTGATTTTGTTTTCCTTAATATTTAAGATTTTATTTCTCGTGCTTCGTTTTTCCTAAATTTAAATTTTTCGTGCAACGTTTTTACGATTTTTATATTACGTGTTTCCGTGTTCAGTACCTTCCTTTACCACTCTCCACATATTTTGACAGTTTTTAAACTACGTTTATTTATGCTTCAGACAAAAGCGTGCATTATGTATTTATTTTGTAGATGTATCATTATTCACAATATGGTTTCACCAATTTATTTTTAAATTCCAAATGAAATCATAAAAACTAGATATGTCAAAGCGACAGGAATGGCCCCGTCTCAAAAAGTTGAAAAAATAGTCAATTAGTTGAGTATAGAAAAATGTCCATATAACTGTCATTTTCAACAATTTTTAAAGTTGTAAACCCTTAATTTTGGCAAACAAAATTAGCGGAGCGGAAAGAATCTTAAACTTGACCTGTAACCCTTCATGGTTAGCTCACATACCAAAAATCAGCCCAAAATCTGAAAGCATTAAAAAAAAAGGTCCGTATTAACTGTGATTTTCAAAAAATTATCAAAGTCAAAAGCTCGAAATTACAGCAAAAATTAGCCGAACTTAAACTTGATCTGTAACTCATCATGAGTAACTCACATACCAAAAAATCAGCCCAATATCTGAAAGCGTTTAGAAAAAAACTCTGTATAACTGTGTTTTTCAATAATTTATCAAGGTCCATAGCCTATTATTTCGCCAAAAATTAACTGAGCGCAACAAAACTTAAACGTGAACTGTAACTTATCTTGGTAAACTCACATACCAAAAATCAGCCCCATATCTGAAAGCTTTTAGAAAAAAACGCCGTATAATGGTTTTTTTACTGAATGACAGAATGACGGAATAACGGAATAACGGAATTACGGAATTACGGAATGACGGATAAGGATAAAACTATATGGCACCGACAACTTCGTTGTGGGGCCATAAAAGTTGGTCTGAACTGACTTCTACACCATCAATGACTCTGTAATGTGGAGTACCCAAATCGCACCCATGCTTACATTCGCATCGTCAAAAGTCGGATAACAGAGTTTTCTTTTAATTTCTTCAAATATTTTGAACAATTGGATATTATTCCATGCTTACTGTTTGTTCATTTTTTAAGAAACGGATACTTGTTACATATTGTATTTGCTATTTTTGTGCCGACGTTTTCATACGTTTTGCTTTTTCAGTAAACACTTCATCTGTTGATAAATACTGTGAACGTTTTGTGTATGTCTTATATATATACCTAAGTTGACATACGTACGTAGTATCAAGTCATGGAAGACAAATTGTTTAGTCTCTAGGAAATCTCTTAAGATTTTTTTGTAAATAAGTGCAATTTGGGTACCGTGATGTTACCTTGTTCCGATGACGAATATATCTTCGGCGCTTTGTTACGAAATTAAATGTATGCACTGACACTTTTTGCACTAATTTGTTACATACAGTAATATACAATACCCGTTACATTAGTCTGTTCTGCTGTATTTTGTGCATTTGTCTTTGTTGGGTTCAAGTCTGGAAGGATAAATAAAACTCGTCATAGATACTAGGATTAAATTTTGTATTTACGCCAGACGCGTATTTCGTCTACTAAAGACTCATCAGTGACGCTCGAATCCAAAAAAAGTTTAATAGGCCAAATAAAGTACGAAGTTGAAGAGCATACAGGTCAGATTTAATTTTAAAGCCGACTTTGTAACAAATCATTCATAAGTGAAACATTTGGAAGTCGAAATGATTTAAGTGAGTTACAAAATGAACGTTAAAGTCAATAAGTTAAAAGAAAATTGCGATTTATCTTTCTTTCTTGAAAATCTTGCACCCACCATATCTTTTTATAAAAATGGTGGCACAAAAATAAACTTCGCTATATGAAATTCATTTTGTTGGTATGCTTTTTACATCCCCACTTCAGCATAGTCTCCAGGTAATCTTGTAGATGTCAAGAAAAATAAATATATTACCAAGGATAAGGTAAAGCCATTTTTATTTGAAGTATTTTTGAATTGGAATATAATTGTTTACAAGTTGGGATATATTTAGAAAGAGACTGTAATTAATTACTAATATCCAACGTTTAAATCCATCAGCTTCAAATCAAGCAAAACTACAAAGCAGCTTTCAAACAAGCAAAAATTAAAGTAAAACAAAGTAAACAATTAGCGGAAAGTTTGAGAACTAGTAAACAAAAAATAACAACAAACATTTCAAGCACAATTAGTTAACTGAGATAAACTCAAATGGGAACAACCAAACAACTGTTACACAAAACAAATAACGTATTTGCATCAAATTTTCATTGCTTTCTTTGTTTCTTCAGATTTTATCTCTATGTTAGAACAGATAGGTTTATGATTTTATATAACTTTCTAAAGTTTTGATAAACCATGCCTAAAACGCCGCAGAATTTATTAATCGTACATTAAATTGTCAAGGAATGAAATTATCTTCCACTCTTATATTCTCTGGTGTTATAATGTTAACCTTTCTATTGTTTATATGAATATTCAACATCTTAATACTGGTATAATTATGGACTGCAATATAACATACCTGTTGACGGTACTCGTGTGCTGTTGTTGTTAATAAAACTTAAGGCAGGAACTGAAAAATATAATAATTTAGCATAAGAACTTTATTTGTATTAAAAAGCATATGTCAGTCATATATAATTGAGGATAGAGTTATATGAAAAAATACATAAGTGCAATTTTTTTATTCATATATCAAACTCAAAATATTTTGGTAACCTAGATTTTACTTGCTTTCACAAATAAATACATTTAATATATATTCGAAACTAGCAGATATATGAATGTATTTATACACGAACAACAATAATTTAACATGTCCTCCCAATGTAACCATTATTTTTTTTTAAATCCCAATTCACTGTTGTTTGTTTGTAAGGTGGTATAATACATTATAGAGAGCATATTTTTCATTCTCTAACACACCTGTGCATTTATTGCAAGTCTTTCTACAATTCAAACGAACAAATCCACTATATTGATTGTCGGAGCAGGCATCACTACCAAGTAGTTTACAGTAATCTATTTTGTCTTGACAAGGTGGAAAGTTTCCTGCAACCAAAACAAAATACTACGTTCGACATCAAAGACAAAACAAAAAATCCATGTACGGTCAATTATTTTTACATCTTATAAATATATATATTTATACAATTCGTCAAAACATCAGCCCAACAATGTTAGATCTGTAAATTTGCTTTCGCATATTGTTTGTTCTTCCCTCGCCGGGATTTGAACTCATGCTACTGATATATCGTGACACCAAATCGCCGGCACTGTATCCAATGCGCTAGACCACTCGACCACCTGGCCTTCACATATAATAAAGCTTTCGGCGACTGGGTGTTACCTCTCCTCGTTAGTTTTAATCCAGCGTCGTAATACAGTTTCATTATTTATAATGCATGAAGATGGAATTGTTACAGATCAGCTAAAATATCTGTTGTAAAGGATCCTACAAATTAATGCAAGATAGAGTCACAGAAATAATTATGTTTATAAGTACATCTGAACCAGTGACAACTGCCTCTCTTTCTCTCTCACTCTCTCTCTCTCTATATATATATATACTAGAACACACCTGTGACTGCATTAAAATAGATAACTATGTGGATTTTTAGTATTGGTATTATCATCTGATGAAGTCTTGCTGATTATAAGATGGACAGTCTTTTGTTTCTCTGCTTTCAAAATCTTTCTGTTTGCACCCGTCAACCTGGATCTTATCAATTATTGGTAATATAGGGTTATTGCATAAATAAAAGGGAATATTTTCCCCGAGTAGAATTGTATATTGCACAAGCCTGCGAGTGCAATATATGTTCTACGAGGGACAATATTACCCAATATTCCTGCAATAACCCTTTTATTGTTTAGTAATATGATATTTGAAAGTAAAACTTGATTTAAACTAAGATTTTGTCGTTGATGTCGTCATGCATTTTGAAGATTAATTGCACTAGTGCAATATTAGAATTTTTTGCACGCTAACTTTTGTTACTTTCCGTGGAAAATATTATATTGCTATGCAATGATATTAATTATTTGGAAAACAAAAGGGCCTGGAATGGAGGAATTTTTAATCCACAGCATTGTCCTATATAAGTTATAGATAAAGTTGAATTCTTTGATTCGCTGTTTTTACGTCATGCTGGCTAACAGATTTAAAACTGTACATTTACGCCTTATTTTAAGTCTAGATTTTAATATTCGTATTGTCATCTTATAAAGCTGATTAAAATACTACAATAGGAAACAATGTGACAGTGATTGAAATAAGCAGTGTCATCCCTTTGATAATGACCCGTTTATATCATGTATATAGTAAATCCAAAATTTATCGTTCGGTGGTGCGTCTGTTAGATGCGGAACGTACAGATAAGGTAATAGAAAACAAGGGTATATATACAATTGGTATCGGTATCGGATTCGACCAGTAACTTGTTAATTATTGGCAATATAAATTATGTGGAAAACAAATTGGTATGGAATGGTGTAATTGTTAAACAACACCATTGTCCTATATTAGCTATATATCAAGTTGAATTCTTTGATTTCTCGTTTTTACCCAATGGCGGCTATCAAGTTCGACCTCGTTATTTTATTATCATTGATATATATTGTACAATGTATTATACTTAGACATCAAAATCAAACAACAACTTCGTTAAAAAGAAAGGATGTGATATTAACTTGCTGGTGTAGACTAAAATGATATTATATATAATAAATACGTGTATGATAAAAGAACAATGCAATGTGCTAAATTTAAAATATGTATAAAAGATAGGGGTCAAGTATTTAAAATATGACATAAACTAACAGCTAAAACAATAGATGTTTGCATGAACTAAATGTTTGTGTTTGATAATGATCATTGTCTAGGAAACTGTAAAAATGTTTATTTATTTTTCACAATTGAAAACCTTTAAGAAGAAAATAGAATAAAGTCATTGAATCTAATAATGAATATCGAACAAGCATATATAAACCAATCACATAGTTATAATGATCGGCAATAATTATTTGTTACCTGGACAATAACCACATCTGTAAGCACAATTTATCTTTGCCCAAGGTGCATATTTGCCTACACATTGATTGTCGTCGTAGTTGAAACAGTTATCTAGTTTATCACCACATTCTGAAATACGTATTATATGAAATATACACATTGGCATTTATCTCTTAGCATAAGAAATATTTCTACTGTTAGTCTGTTTTTGATTTTGCATATTTTTAATATAATGGAATTTGATGCGACTGTGATAAAAGTGAGAGGTATAGCTAACTATAAAAGAAGGTTAAATCCAATTTTCATTTGAATTCAGTATTTTTTGTGATATCACTTTTTGATATCTTACAGTCAAATATGAATCCATCGGTAAATACATAAACCAATGGTGTTTATTTGTCTAGACATTGTGTGTCATTGTAGTAAAACATAAATTTATATATTACAGAAAATAAAATTATGTTTAAAATGTACGTTCAAGTCTTCGCTGTTTTGTGAATCCATTCTTTATACGTGTTATGGTATCTGTTATGAAGTCGTTTTCTGCTTAAGTCTCTACTGATGCGAGTTCCGAATGATACGCTCTACAGAAACTCTGAAAATATAATGATGCTTTGAATAGACATATGTAAAATGCTTTTAGTTTCAGCAACTATCATGTGAATGTCACGTCTTCTTTCTTCTGTTATTAAAATATATGATGTCGTTTTTTCTATATAAAGGGAAATGTTTGCTGCTCTCTAATTGAAAACACAATTCATATTGACGTCAAAAATGACAATTGAATAGGTGACATTTTAAACGATATTCAATATCATACTTAGCCTGTAATCCAGTGTTTGTCGTTTGTTGATGAGTTACATATTCGTTTTTCGTTCATTTTTTGTACCAAAAATAAGACCGTTAGTTTTCTCGTTCGAATCGTTTAAACTTTGTCATTTCGGGGCCTTTTATGGCTAACTATGCGGTATGGTCTCTGTTCATTGTTAAAGGCCAAAGGCCACACGATGACCTATAGTTGTAAATTTTTGTGTCATTTGGTCTGTTGTGGAGAGTTGTCTCACTGACAAGCATACCACATCTTTGTTTTTATGATATATAGAGAGTTTTGGATGAATTAGATTGATTATTTACCTTTCATTTATGAAGATATTGACATTATACAAATCCTTACCATCGTTTGTTTATGAATTCATGTTTTGACGACTTTCGTGCGTTTTCCTGTAAATCCCTACATTCGTTCGACATCGTTCAATCATTTTCTACAGTCATTTAATGTTTTAGTTTTTCAATGTTTTTTAAGTATAAAATAGAGGCAAAGAATGACAAAGAAAGATTTTAACTAATAAGTCGATAGTACATGTATACTGTCTTCGCCAGGTAAAAAAAGAAAAGTCCAAAACACTTACAAACAACAGAAAACGAAATAATAAGCAATACGAACCACATCAAAAACTATCATTGCATCTTAAAAAAGGGTTCAACTTACCGCTGCATTCGCCCATGACTTATGGCTATTACTTATAAAGTAGCAGGAATTTCCAAAGTGAAACCAGCCTCTTTGACATTCTGACTGTGTATCAGATATCAAAACTATTCAATGATTACAAAAAAAACCAAAAAAACAACGTTATGACAAATGTAAATACTAATTTAAGGAATACCATGAATTGAATATATATAATTTTATTTTGAATTTAACACATCATCTGGTTGGCTGAAATAATTTTGATTAATAGCTTCTATACAAAAATTTTGCCATGTGACCGTGATGTCATCAATATTTTTTTCATGATTGCTCCTTGAAAATATAAAATAAAATTATTAGGAATGCTTGTAATTTTTTTTTTTTGTCTATTAGAACCAACATAACAAATGTTTTGCACACTGTAAAGTAACCCGCTATGCGCGTTATTGAATTATAGATTAACAATTAAATCAGTTAATGTGTAAATACAAGGATTAAATTAACTTCAATTATCTTTTTATTAAATTTTGCTAATTTTGTTTGAAACTCAAATTGAAATAGATCTCTGTGTAGAACGCAACAAGTTTGCTACAGAGTGTGTGTGTGTGGGGGGGGGGGGGGGGGGGTTGAAGCGGAGAAAAATCGGTCAAGATCAGTTCCAGTAGCTAAATTGCATTGATGAGAACTGTAAGTTCCCCGCTTCAAAACCGCCAACCCGTGTCAAATAGGTATCAAAGGTACCAGGCTTATTATTTAATACACCAGACGCGCGTTTCGTTTACATAAGACTCATCACTACCGCTCAGGGAAACAACATTAGAAAGCCAAACAAATGCAAATTCGAAGAGCATTGAGGACCCAGAATTCCAAAAAGTTGTGCCAAAAACGGCTCAGATGATCTGTGCCTAGGATAAGAAAATCCTTAGTAGGAATATTACAGTTGTTGTCCATTCGTTTGATGTGTTTTATCATTTGATCTTGCCATTTGATTAGGGACTTTCCGTTTTGAATTTTCCTCGGAGTTCAGTATTTTTGTGATTTTTACTTTTTCTTCATACTAATTATAATTTTATATTTTTTTTGAAAAGATAAACGTTGCATGCCATTTTGTAATTTTGATAAAACATTTGCGCGTCCTTTCTCATATGCAACTATTCCAGTCATAATAACGTTCGATAACTCTGCATGTGACTGGTTTAATTAAGATTAAGAAAAATGTACTGGTTACCCGTGTGATGATTTAAAAAAATATATAGATATTTCAATTTTGTTACCATCCATTCGAGGTTTTGTTTTGTTAAAATAAAAATTATTATAATATGATTTCATAAACAATCGTTCAATTAATACAAATATATATAGGTCTTGTCAAAACATCGTGATTGGGCCATGTTGCCATGTTTGTTTTCTTTGGTCACGTTGATGACTTAATTATTATCTCCACAATCTAGCTATATCTTTGATTATCATACAAGTAACAATAACGTGTCATATGTAATTGCAATATAAACAGTTAAATCATATTAAATTATTTGCATTGGCAAAATCAGTGTCGAACATCGTCTATGTTTGAAAATTATTTTATCAAAACAAAAAGCAGGTATTCCCTTTAACAGAGAGAAACAGTGTTTAATTCTATGCTACTTCAAGGTAAGACAATTATTGAAAAAACATGCATCTAACAATTTTTCGATTTTCATCGTACAAATCTTTAAAAACAAATATATATTCACATTTTTAGTTTGAGAGAATGTTTATAATAAATATATTAAAGAACATTTGAAAAAAGAAATTTCTTAAATTTAAAAAGACACACTCCGATAAATATTTGAAATAATACTTTTTGATTTATACTTAAATGAATATCGGCATTTCGTGTCGTTGTAACCTTCCAACAGTGGCCGCCATTTTGAAAATATTGCTGACGAATGCCAAAATATGAATTTTTCAATCAAATTTTGAAGCAAAATGTTCGATACCTAAACTGATATGGTTTTTCTATTTCATTTATATGAATATGTTGTCGATCTTTTTCGGGGTTGGGAGGATATAAGTAACAATAAATAAGATTAGAAAATTGATAATACAAAAAGGTCCCATTACAACTTTATCGAGTTTTAACGAAGAAGTCAACGGAGGCTGTGTAGTTATGTCACCTCAAATTTCAAACTTATTTCGAAGCACGAAATCATATATCTGAACTGAAACAAAACATTGTAAAAATGTGTATACTGTAAAACGCGGGATTGGGAGGTAAAATAGACAATATAACAAAAAAGTTAAGACCGTTTAATATATGTACCCCGTTCACTTTTATTGATAACCAATCGGCCATTACGTGATATACAGCTTAAGTTTAAAAGTCACGTGATGACAGAGATAGTTGGATTTGTCGTGCGATTTTATACTTTAACCATTGCCATTGGTGATAATGGAACAGATTATATTTGTCCAACATTGGTCTTTTATAGGAGAGAAAAATATAAATCAAATACATACCAAACAAAATAAACACAACATAATGTAGAAACGCCATGTTTGTCCCAATGATATTTGCAATGAAACAAATCACTATAGATAAGATAAGCACTGCATTAAATATCATAATTCAGTGAGTTAAATATAGATCAACGTAAATCAGATGGAACTTTAGATTGAAACATATATGGAACTTATTTGTTTCGATATCATGCTTCTTAGAAAAGTGTGTGCCGGGTACTAGTACAAGTAATTAAATGAACTTACCCAGGCTTTATCGAATCCAAAGTATCAAGAGGTTATTCTAAAAATTCTGACATATATTAGAGTGGAAGATCTGACAAATAAGAATAGATTGCTATTTTTTTCTACACATTTATATCGTAAAATAACATCTGCGAAACACAAATAGAATCGTTTGGCGAGTTTTTAAGAAGCTAGCTAACGCCGCCGCCACCGTATCCGCTGCCGACGCCGGATCACTATCCCTCTGTCGAGCGTATGGGGCAAAAACTAGAGACGTCCGAAATCCTGTATTGAACTGATCAATACTCTTCCGATACGGAAAAAAATAATTAATGGTCGAGTTATTTTGCATTGGCCGAGTTGACACTTAATATTGCATAGGCAGTTCTTATCATATTTAGCAAATAACAGGGTAGTTAATCAAAACTTTTGGTTGCGAGACTATATTAGCTCAAAATTATTCAATGGATGAAAATCCTAAAAAATCAACAACATATGCCCAAGGCACAGATTTATGTATTCTTCAAAACTAAGAATTGAGTAGTATTTATTATGCTACTATAGTCATCTGTCCCTTATTCTATATTTTTCTACACATGAAATATGTTACTTGTCTGATCATTCACAGATTTAACAACTTCTCACATGTAAATTGAGAAAGAATGGTTGTTCATCAGAATCAATTATAACAAATTGGTAAACTACTATTAAAAGAGTGGTGAAAGATACCAAAAGGACATTCAAACTCATAGATCGAAAACAAACTGACAACGCCATGGCTACAATAGATAAAAGATACAATTTTAATAATAAGATAGTTATTACTTTCCGAACATTATATAATATGATAGCATTACCATAAAAAAGATAAAGAAATGAAAATAAAAACAGGAATTATAAAATTACACGTCAAAATCAAAAATTATATTCATAATTATATTCATATTTCAGCCAAAACATCGAATCTACACATTTTAAACAATAAAAATGTTTGTCAGAAACGAATATGGCATAGTTCTAATAATATTGGTTGACTGAACCACCAGACTAACCTTCAAGGCATAAGAACATTTTAACGAAACACTTTTAACAAGGAAATAGTTATTCAAATATGTAAGATAAGCATCAAGGAAATAAGAAAATAATTTTATTGGACGTTATTAAAAGTAACAAGAAGTCGTATCTGAACTTTTCTCAAATGTTCCGTCTCATTTCTATATTTATGTTGAACTCACACAAGTACATTTTCTAAATATTCTAATACAGTGTTTATCTTATCTATAGTTATTTGTTTCATTGCATAGACCATAAGTACAAGCATGGCGTTTCTACAATATGCTGTAGCTATTTTATTTGGTATGTATTGCATATATTTTTTTCTACGTTTAAAGACAAATATTGGATTACATAGTTGGTCCAATTATCACCATTTATTAATGAGGAGCGCATAATATCGTGCGAAGGAAAACACACGAATTGTTTATCAAAGTTTAATAATGGCATGTAATTTTCAACTTTTCAATGAACTTTATACATAATAACTAAAACTGAGGTTTTGTTTTTCAAGTGTTATCGGCATTTGTATAAAATAAAAATATATTTAGTATTTGTTCATATGCCTTTAATTCTAAGTTAAGAGTGAACATCTGTTTTGTGTCGTCGTTTACAATCTGTTTATAATCGTTGAACATACCACATCGAGGAACAAGTGATCAGAATGCTGGACTCTCTTATTGAGAACATATTTGATGCATTTAGAGGTAGAATTTTTCAACAATTGTCAGCATACCAATACGAACAAACTGTGCGCCTCACCTTGTCGTTTTATTTTTGTTTTCACATTAGTTGAGTTTTATTCAGACACTTGTTTAAACAGAAAAGTCACAGAAGCCAGCTCAATAAATTTCACATTCAGATATATTGATAATTTTCTCTCCATAAACATTTATATTGGAAAGATTGAAGTTTGCTTTCCATAGTACATTTCAAACCCAGTGGATACATATATGTTTTCCATTTTTCTTCATAAACTTCTGTGTTAAAACTTTCCTTCTATCTTTATCGTGAAATATGACTGGAAAATCATTCTGATAAAGTGTTTTTCAATCTTTATCTGTCAAATAATTAAAGATACATGAAATACATAATATCATTAAATTATTCACATATGTGCTGATTAACATGTTTATATGATTTCTCTTTACATCTGGATATCAAATTTATAATAATCCTGAAATGAGTCTTTAAACTCGCCAGTATATTCATTTTTATATTCGTTTTACAGTTATAATGTCTGCTGCAAAGTCAGAATGTCAAAGAGGCTGGGTGCACTTTGGAAATTCTTGCTACTTTTTCAGTACTAGACATAAGTCATGGTTGGATGCAGCGGTAAGTTGCATACTTAAAAAAAAAAAAATTAATGATACTTATTAGTTATTCGCAACTGTTTGTTAATATTTAGTTATAAGCATAGATGCAAAGATAATCTTATTTTACAATTCTACTACACCCTGCTGCACATACTTTACAATTATACTACATATGTGCATATGGTGCACATTCAGAAAGCCAAAAGGATGGTTTACTTTTTCAGTACTAAACATAAGTCTAAAGTTAAATGCATATTTCGATTATTCTTATATCTTCATTGATGGTCGATGCCAACGTATTTTGAAAACATTAAACCATTTGAAACGTTGAAAAAGATATATAATTGAACGAGACCAAAAGAACTGTTCAACTTAGTCAAGGAATCAGATAAAAACACGATGAAGTCCAATTCCTATTTTTAATGAATTAATCTGAGTTTTAACCGTATCTTATTTAAATTATAGATATGCTTGGCTTTAAAATATTTGGTTGGAAGTGTTCTTATGAAGGCAAATTCAGGAAAGCGAATCGGTGTCGCGAATAGCGAAAACTTTATTATTCAAGTCTATGGACTTTATGGATTTATTAATCTCCGCTAAATAGTATTTTACTCCGCTAATTGTCTTTAGATATTTTCTCCGTTTTTTTGTGAATTTGACTCCGGTAATTGTATTATAATGTAAAATTATCAGGCACTTCATGTGAATTTCATGCAACCAGTTTTATATTTGACTATAAAAGCAATTTCAAATTATCATTGTATTATTCTTGATACGTATGTTGATGTTCAAGTGTCGTATTAAATAAGAAAAAGGATTACTTGTTGTTATTTTTCCGATGTAAGTGTAAAACAACTATTTACACAACAATCGGACGCATAACATTTATAACGTGTTTTCATTTTTCCTACACATTAAAAACAGGGTGTTTTAAATTTCAGTGAAGGTAAACACAAAGACTCTTATGATAATAGTTATCAAAAGTACCAGGATTATAATTTTATACGCCAGACGCGCGTTTCGTCTACATAAGACTCATCAGTGACGCTCAGATCAAAATAGTTAAAAAGCCAAATAAATACAAAGTTGAAGAGCATTGAGGATCAAAAATTCCTAAAAGTTGTGCCAAATATGGCTAAGGTAATCTACTCCTGAACGTCGAGATATAACTCAAATAAAAATGTTTCATAAACATGTTGATACAATGTGGTTTAAAAAAAAGATAGATTATATGGCTATCATGCCGCCTAACATACTCCTCTTGATGATTAAACCTCATTCCTTTTCAATGCACAATTATATTAAAAAAAAATTGGTAATTTTTGTTATATTATAGTGCTGTTATTAAACATAATGTCTTCAATTATCAACAGTGGCCATGCCTTTTTATTTCTGCCATCAGACTTGGTACACAAAATCATTGCAAACGATTATAAGATGTGTTAGTTATAGAAGAGTGAAAACATGAAATAGACATAATAATTTCTGAACTTATAAAAAGATAGATACAGGAAAATGTGGTATGAGTGCCAATGAGACAACTCTCCATCCAAATAACAATTTATAAAAGTAAACCATTATAGGTCAAGGTACGGCCTTCAACAGGAGCCTTGGCTCACACCGAATAACAAGCTGTAAAGGGCCCAAAGACTACTAGTGTAAAACCATTCAAACAGGAAAACCAACGGTCTAACCTATATAAAAAACGAGAAACGAGAAACACGTATAAATTACATAAACAAACGACTACTACTGTACATCAGATTTCTGACTTAGGAGAGGTGCAAACATTTGCAGCGGGATTAAACGTTTTAATGATACGAAACCTTCTCCCTTTTTCTGAAACAGTAGTATAACATCACAACATAGAAAAACACACATATCAATTGGTGGCTTAACTCAATCAAAAAACGTAAATTAACACACTATGAACGAAGAAATTTGATTCGCAATGTCTATTTAAAGAAACGAAATATTTTCAGACTTTCTGTAGAGCGTACCATTCGGAATTAGCATCAGTAGAGACTAGAGCAGAAAACGACTTCATGACAGACACTATAAATCGTATAAAAAATGGATTATCCAAAAAGCGAAACTCTGATCGTAAATATTATATTTTGTTATCTCATAACAGGCAAACATATTTCATATTTCAGCAAACCTGCTGATAATCAAATATCGACATATTATATCAGCATGATATTAAGGAGAAATTTGAAAGTTATTCATTTGAGTACCCTTGAAAGACTGATTATTTGGTTCAAAATTCATAAAAAAAAAATTTTATAAACCGATTTGTGAATATGAAATTTGCTAGGTGACAATTTTAGATGTTGTAAGATATTCACGTCATAATTTTTGCATTTGAGCACGCCATTTTTTATGTGCAGCCCAAGCCGAACGACAGATTATTTTAACATTCCAGGAATTGATCATTTCATATGAAAAATACGAAGGGGAATAATGACAATAATCCAAAATTTCCCAAAGGGGAAAAATGAAATTCGTCTGTTTTGTTTTATCTTATCATTGTTAATTTTCAATTTCACTTTATTTGGTCGATCGATTTTTCGGGGATTTATGACCAAATCTTGATATTTGTTTGATATAACGAGGATCAGCATCTAAAGATTATTTTTAAACAATTAAATCATCTTTATTGCACTAAATGCTGTTTAACCATTTACCTAGCTTACATCATTAGATAATTATACCTGTATATCAGTTATTATACATCCAGGGAGAATATATAATAAAATATTATATAATGTTAGTATAATAAAATTAAACATTAAATATAATTTAAATTAACATCAATATGAATTGATTCATTTATTAATAAAATAATGTTTGAAACAAAATGTGCCTTATATATTGAGAAAAATATAATTGTTATCAGGGTGTTTATATCAGAATATTTTACATCTGCTATTTTATAGCCAGTTATTAAATTTTGTAGCCTTAAAATATGTCAATCTATTTAAAGATAAAGTAATAACTTATATATTTCTTGCCAGTAAGTATTATTATAAGGGCATGCAATAAAAAATGTTTATAGTTGTCAATTTCTTTGCAAACATTGTAAGAATTGTTTTTCTAATACACTCCACTGTACTAATAAGTCGATGCATGGAAGGATGAAGTTGAGAAATTTCCATTTAGACATTTTAAATTTGTTGTTAAAAATTAAGAGTGCTTTTAAATTTTATATTTAAATTTTCTTCAAAAATTCTTTCCCACTTCAGAATACCTACAGGTTTTTCTTGTTTATAAGGGACAATTAGAATGGAATATATTTCTTTATTACCCATTTCTGGATAGATATTATGATTTATTAGTATTTGCAGATTTTTTGTATTCTTTATATTTACTTTTGTTTTAAATGAGCTTTCTTGCTTTAAAATATTCTGCCAATGTTTTGGAATAGCTTTCTTTAATAATACTAATTCTCTAATCCAATCGCGTTAATCTTTTAATTTAATTAATATTTTATTATCTGATATATGACCTCATTCACCAAGTATGTCATTTACATACAGAATATTATGTTCGATCCATTTAGTAAAGAATAAGTATTTTCCTTTTTTTGTTGGTTATGATTGCCCAATAAAATCTGCTTTCTTATATCTAGAAACGATTGAGGTATCTTTGTCTGTCCTCTCTTAACATTAATCCAAGTTTTAATAAATTGCAGATAGAACTCAGGAAGGGATTTTTTTGTCTAACATATTAACATTTTTAATGTTCATTTGAAATATCAAGAGGTTTTTCCCAAATTTGTTTAAATAAGCTTGGAGTATGATTGACCAATTATCAGCAGAATTTTGTTTACGTTTTAAAATCCAACATAATTGAAGAGCTTTGAGATACAAGTCTATGTCGATCATTTTTAACCCACCTTCTAGATAGTCTTTACAAAGAGTTGCGCGTTTATCTTTATCTTTTTTCCCGTTCCATATACAATTATATACTAGAGTTTTAAACTTTTGTATTATTTCTTTTGGTATGTACATGTTTGATGCAATATAAGTTAAATTTGGAAAAATTAATGATTTTATTACTATTAGTTTACCTATTAATGTTAAATTTATTTTCATCCAGTTTGATATTATTTTTTCACATCTTTTTAGCTGATTATCAGTGTTAAGTTTTTGACAGTCTTGATTGTTATAACCAAAGTAAAAGCCAAGACTTTTAATATTATCTGTTTTCCGATTATGTTTTCCAATTTGTCTCTGCTATGTTTAAGTTTTCCCAACCAAAATCCCTCTGTTTTATTTCTGTTTAGTTGTCATCCTGATAAACTTCCAAAAGTTTCAATAATATTCATTGCTAATCTAACATCTTTTGGTGATTAAAGAAATAGTGTTGTATCATCTGCAAGTTGACATATTTTTAGTGAGCAATTTCTACCATCTAGTTTCACCTCTAAACCTTTGAGATTATTATCTTCTTTTAGTTTAATTGCCATAATTTCAACTACCAATATGAAGGCTAACGAAACTAAAGGCTCTAAAGAGCCTGTGTCGCTCACCTTGGTCTATGTGAATATTAAACAAAGGACACAGATGGATTCATGACAAAATTGTGTTTTGGTGATGGTGATGCAGTTGTAGATCTAACTTTACTAAACATTCTTGCTGCTTACAATTATCTCAATCTATGATGAATTTGGACCAGTAGTTTCAGTGGAAATTGCTAGTGAAAATCTACAAATTTTATGAGAATTGTTAAAAATTGACTATGAAGGGCAATAACTCCTTAGGGGGTCAATTGACCATTTTTGTCATATGGACTCTTTTTTAGGTCTTACTCTGCGGTGCATTATTGCTGTTTACAGTTTATCTCTATCTATAATAATATTCAAGATAATAACAAAAAACAGCAAAATTTCCTTAAAATTACTAATTCAGGAGAAGCAACCTAACAACCGGTTATACGATTCATCTGAAAATTCCAGGGCAGATAGATTTTGACCTGATCAACAATTTTACTACATGTCAGATTTGCTCTTGATACTTTGGTTTTTGAGTTACAAGCCAAAAACTGCATTTTACTCCTATGTTGTATTTTTAGCCATTGCGGCCATCTTGGTTAGTTGGCCGAGTTACCAGACACATTTTTCAAACAAGATACCCCAATGATGATTGTGGCCAACTTTGGTTTAATTTGGGCCAGTAGTTTCAGAGGAGAAGATTTCTCTAAAAGATTACTAAGATTTACGAAAAATGGTTAAAAATTGACTATAAATGGAATAACTCCTAAGGGGGTCAACTGACCATTTTGGTCATGTTGACTTATTTGTAAATCTTACTTTGTTGAACATTATTGCTGTTACAGTTTATTTCTATCTATAATAATATTCAAGATAATAACCAAAAGCAGCAAAATTTCCTTAAAATTACCAATTCCGGGGCAGCAACCTAACAACGGGTTGTCTGATTCATCTGAAAATGTCAGGGCAGATAGATCTTGACCTAATCAATAATTTTACCCTTGTCAGATTTGCTCTAAATGCTTATTTTTTTTAGTTATAAGCCAAAAACTGTACTTTACCTCTATGTTTTATTTTTAGCCATGGCGGCCATCTTGGTTGGTTGGCCGGGTCACCGGACACATTTTTTAAAACTAAATACCCCAATGAGGATTGTGGCCAAGTTTGGTTAAATTTGGCCTATTAGTTTCAGAGGAGAAGATTTTTGTAAAAGTTAACGACGACGGACGACGGACGACGAGGACGACGACGGACGACGACGGACGACGGACTCCAAGTGATGAGAAGACCTCACTTGGCTCTTTGGACCAGGTGAGCTAAAAATTGGACATCCTTGTCGAAAGATGTGCAGTTAGGCCTTAAATGTTTTAATGGCTGATATAATCGTGACATCAATAATGGGGAAAATAAAAGCTTTGGTTTTTGATCACTAAAATGAATACTCTTTACAAAAATATTATGACATTTTATACAATATTGTTGCCCACAATTACAGTTAAAATTTTGGAACTAAGCCGTAATGGATTTTCCTGGAATCTACTTAGAATCATATGGATTAAACACAAGTAGCATATTGCTATTGGTTTGGGTCTGGACATCTCTGAAGAGACATAATTTGTCTAAATTTTGATCTAATACAGTAAAATTGGATCAGTTATTCTTCCGGTGATCACCTAAAGTTTTTGGTTGTGTTCGTGTTGCTTAGTCTTTTTTCTATGTTGTGTTTTGTGTGCTATTGTTTGCCTGTTTGTCTTTTTTTAGCCATGGCGTTGTCAGTTAAATATTTTCGTTTTATAAGTTTGAATGTACCTTTGGTATCTTTCGTCCCTCTTTAAATGTCATTATCTAAAATGCATAGATGTTGAACTAGTTTAGAAAATTTACAAAATTGCCACGGTTGTCAAAGAAACAACAAAGAAAGTTTCTTAATGCTTTAAAGCTGAAAAATTGTACGTAGCTATTATCTGGCATGCAAAGATTTGAATTCGGCATCAACTTTTCAAAAATGGCTATCATTGCCATGCCAAAACGTGTAGAATTTTTCTTTTTTTTTTTTTTTGTCAGATTGAATCAATACAATTTTGATGTTTATTTTCAAAAAGAAAAATCAATAATGCAAGACTAGATAAATGTGTGAAAAATGTGTATAACCAGCATTAATCAATTATTTTATATGTCAGTACAAAGCTGAGTCAGATATATGACAATTGATGACTGTTCGTGAGATCTGTTTAGGATTTTGAATTTGCCATTTTATTAGGAACCTTGTGTTTTGAATTTTCCCCAGAGTTCAGTGTTTTTGTAATGTAACTTTTTGACATAGTATAGTGAAGAAATTTCGATGAAATTTGAAATTGATATGACATTGTTCCTTTGGAAAAAACAAATAAATGTAGCATTTTCCAAAAGAATATCAAATCCAATCTAGTACAATTTTATATGTATGCTATTTTTCGAATACCAATGAGGAATTTGTCGTTTGAATTTTCAACATGATCACCGTAACCACGACAGCAAAAATGAGAAACAAATATCAGTGCTGAAATTTAATGAACGTGAAGATGTGCGATTTGACTTTTAAATTTAAAATGGATTGTGAAACCATGCCAATAGCCATATAAATATGACATCTGCCTTTGCTTGTAATGTAAACTTTAGGTTTTGTATTTCTGTTCTTTACAACAGTTGCATATACATGACAGGCAAACAAGCTATTCAATTTTTCAACCATAATAATTATGTTGACTCTCAGAAATTTCAGACGTCTTACCTTACAACAGCAATGAGGTTTTCATTTAATATGTCGACTCTACAGATTTTATTTGATTGATGACACAAGGGTGCGTGGTTCCTTATTATAAACCACGGCATAAAAGATATTTGCGCCTTGTCTAAAAAAAATCTATCGAACTTGAAAATATAATTCTTCCCCTACGTTTGAACAATAAACATGTATAAGACATTATAAGAAATAATATATTTTCTATCAAATATATATTTGCTTTAAACTGATTAAAAAAAATCAAACCATATACAAACTTACACGATGTTTCTGCATTTGTTTACAGCAGATTTTTGGATAGGTGGAACAGATGCAGTAATTGAGGGTTTATGGATCTGGGCAGCGAGTGGAAAAGCCATAACCTACAGTAATTTCCATGATAATGCACCGGATAATTTAGTTCAAAATAACCCTGACGGTCAAAACTGTCTCGAGATTGTCCAGTGGACAGGCAAAGTGGGCAAATGGAATGATGACAACTGTTTGGACGAATCGCACTTTATTTGTGAAATGGAGTATGTATAGCGTACTGTAGAAAATTTAATACTTTAAATGAACAACAAAAACATCAGCTAGCCCGTTTTTGTGAAGTAAATATTGTATACAAATAATTTCGCTGTTTGGTGTTCCTATCTGTGTTGATCATAGCAGTCAATTGAGATTTTATAGTGTTTTTCTATGTTGAGATGTTACACTATTGTTTCAGACTAGGGTGAATTGTGGTAACTATTAAAACGTTTATACCCTCTGCATTTGTTTGCACCTGTCCAGGAATCTTATGTTCAGTAGTTATCGTTTGTTGATGTGGTTTTCAATAGTTATAAAAATTAGACCGTTCATTTTCCCGTTTGCATGATTTGTCAATAGTCTTTTTGGGACCACTTACAGCTTGCTGTCCTGTGTGATCCTAGGCAGTACTTTGACCTATTATTGTTTACTCTTTCAAATTGTGACTTCGATGGAGAGTTGTCTCATTGACACTCACACTACATCTTCTTATATCTATTAAGGACAAGGACATGTCCTCAGAATATCGTATGGCATATTGTTCCCCTAAGTTGGTTAATCAAACGTGTCATAATTTAGTAATTGTCCTAAAAAGATACTAGTGTTTATGTCTAACGATTACTTTGGATATTCATTTGTATAATATGATACTTAATATCTATCTCAAATACTTTTTTAAATACATTTGGATGCAACAGTGGAAATTTTCTGTTTTGTCTTCACATGAAGGATGATGGCGAATCATCTTTGAACTCTATTTTTGTGCCGCGTTAAGATAGGCTGATATATTTATTTACTTTTCTATGTAAAGACCTTTAGTATTTGATCTATTTATTAGTATAAGGTCTTTACACTTTTCTGTGAAAAGACCTATTGATATTCTTCTGATTTTTATCATTTTCATCTTGGCTACGTTTATTTTTTTTCAATTTTGTTTCGCAAGATGTCGCTTAGATTTTTGGCATATGTTATTGAACAGTTAATGCGCCTTGGAATGCTTCTCTTTGTAGGAGTTATCTCCCTGATCACTGTTTTCCTTGTGAGTGCATCTTTAAAGCTCTTCTTTCATTGCTAAAAGAACTGATTTTAATAAATAAGAAAGAGTTTTTTGTTGAAAGAACCCATGCTATAACTTTGTTTGTAATATATATGGACACTTATGTAACTACTGCAAAATGTTTGCCTTATTGTGATTTAGATATGATACAATTGGTCTGTAACAATCAACTGACACCTTAAAGTATTTTTTCCCGCTTGAAATAATTTAATTTAAGGTTAATTGATTATTACTTCAACTTAGTGCATAATAAAACAATAGGTTTTTTGCAAACTGTTGACATATGACCTTGAAAAATATCAACCTTAAGTGACCTACACTAAACCGGAAGTACCAAACGTCTTCCTGATTACAGGCAATAGTATATAATAACCTATATTTTGTGATTCATTGTATAAAGTTATCAACTAAGACCAGAAGTGACATATTTTAAACCAGAAGTTGATAGTTATCTCCCTAATTTCAGGCAAAAGTAAATAGAAACATTTATTTATTTAATCAGTATGATGAAATCTATTTTTTTTGGAAAATTTAACTCTTATAGCGGTAATGGTACCTAAAAAGAGAAATACAAAAATACTGAACTCCGAGGAAAATTTAAAACGGAAGGTCACTAATCAAATGGCAAAATCAAATGATAAAACACATCAAACGAATGGACAACTGTCATATTCCTGACTTGGTACAGGCATTCTCAACTGTAGAAAATGATGGATTGAAGCTGGTTTATTAGCGCTAAACCTCTTACTGTATGACGGTCGTATCGAATTCCATTATATTTATAACGATGCGTCATCAAAACAGACATAATAAGTAAAATTGTCAAAATAGGGACCCATCAATAATACAGTGTCACAATCTCTATCAGAACAAAGCAAACAAATATATAAAAGAAAAGGAAATATAAAATTATACAACCACATGCATTACCACTTATATGTGCATTCAAAATCAATCCAAATGACTGTTTGGCGAGATTCCGCGCGTTTGATGTTAGAATGTTACGTCTCACAGGAAGAGATATAAAATATCATTATAATAGAACAATAAAACATATGGTGGAATGTTAAGAGTACAAAACTACGTCATCTGTACAGAGAAACACAAAAAGTAGCACGTGCAAAGCACACCAGCAAAAATGAAAGATATTAACAACACATTGATATAAAATAATTTTGTAGTTCAAAGTATTTTCAAAGTCATAATAAAACATTAAGATAATGCCCTTTTAATAGAACAAAAAACAAAATCACGGTATGTTAAAAACCACAGAGTACAAAGCACACCAACAAAATTTGTTCTAGTCACACTAGACCATGATTGCACCACGCTCACCGCGATCTAAAAAAATATCAGATCGGGGTGAGATTGCAGTATGTACGGCATGAAAATGTAGATTTTCGTTGTTTTCACGTAGCTACTACGTCACCAGTACGTTTGTACGGCGATTCCGCTGCGATTTTACCACTCTCTCACAACTCTTTATCTGCGACCTCACTACGATTATCACGATCTTACTACGCTCATCAAGTTCTCACACGACCATACCACGATTTATCCGATTGCAACACGATCTTTTCATGCTTCCTCCGCGATTATAGCACACGCATACCACGATCATTTTACGATCTTACCACGTTCCTATCGCAATCTAACTATGCTCTCAACAATAACTTCAACATCGTGTTCTATATAAATACTGTTCCATTCCTTCTTATTGTCATAAATACGTAGAATTCTCGAAAACAACACAGGAATAACACCAAAATCTATCAGAACTCATAGACGTGATGGTACGGGTACAGGTAGAGTCAGAGAGGCCTCTGGTGCGAATCATGATACAGTAGAGATGTTGGATCTACCAATCCAAAATGAATCACTACGTATTGCTGATCCATCAAGATGAAATAACGATATTTAATTGAACCATCGGGAATGATACAGATGTGTCTAGCATGATTGATGTGATGGAAATTATTGACATGAAGTCCAAATTACATATAGACAAAACAAAACCTGGAGATCTTTTAGACGTTCTTTTCAATATTGCATGTGACAATGACAATGAACATCGCTAGAACTCGAGATGGTCGTAGTATGAACGTAGTCAGGTCGTAAGACGAGAGTGATGCGGACGACATGAGCATGTTAGAATCGTACTATGGTCTTGAACAGCATAGTGTAAACGTGGTATGGTCGTAAAAGAATCGTTGTTTGGTCGCGGGGGGAACGTGATGACCGTATTGAGGTCGTAGTTACGTCGCTGTAAGATAGTAGCGAATCATCTCCGATAAGAATCGCGCTTTCGCTACGATCTGGCTACGATGGTATAGCGACATTTGCGATCATACCAAGATCTTACTGAGCTCTCGATATGCTTCTTTTACGCCCTGATTTTGTTTTCAAACATGTTCAAAGTTGGCCACGCTCATCACGATCACGAATACTTCACAACAACCCTATCACGACCTTACTGCGATCCACACGATCGCACTACGGTCGCCAACATTTCCTTTTTTAGAGATCGTGACATAGTGTGACTGAGGTATAAGGTTAAATAATCATAAGTGAGCAACGATGTGCATGCTCAGACATGTCGTATGACAGACCTTATGACCCCTACTTGGTGGCTGTGACCTTTTTTCGCCGCGCTTTTAGAACTATAGGGCATGTCATACGATCATATCTGGACACATCCATGTCCTCTGTATGTTTATCAAACATGTCTTAACGAAGGAAAAATTGTTGGAATCACCCTTACTTTTATTACACCTATTAAGGTGTCTTGAGATTGATTTACGATGGTCATATCTTTAGAATATATTCCATAATGGTTAATTTGTAAACGAATACGAGTTCCATGTATACCTTAGACATGTTAGAGATGTGTTATTAATTTTTGTAGCAATAGACCGCTTATGAACTATTTAGGAGACATTGATATTGTGGGTCATAAATACAATTTTTTATGGTTTAAAAGTCTTTTATACATACTCTTATACATACTTTAAATTATAATTTTTAAAATCACTTGTCCTTTTACACGGCCGACACTCGGCTAACCGAGAGATTGGTCGGTTAATGTATATTGAGTATGCGGCTATATCGGCGTTTGGTCTGTTAATCGGGTTTGGCTAATGTCTGTTAAGAGTAAAACGCACAATTTAATGTTAAACACTATCAAATATACAGATTTTTGGCATATTATAAAAACAAATCAAAAACAAGAAAAGTGTCTGACAAAATGATATTTATCATAGAACATTTTCCACACTTAAAAAACATATTATAGTCTGCACAGTTTTCAGTAAAACTAAAAGGCGTCGCGCAAGTATGTAGTATTTAGGCTTATACGCATAGCATTGTTTTTTAATAGAAGGCGAAACAAACATTTTAGATATCATTTAAAGGACACAAAATAGTACTTTGGTTCTAAAAAATAAAATGACATTAGTAAAAATTTCATAATTGTAATATAACGTGAATAATACCACGTTTTTATTGAAATTATGGTAATAAAGTCTGTTAATGGGTTGGACAATTGAAATTGTGTCAGTTAAGAGTTATTTAGCCACGACAATAGTTTTTCTACCTTTATATTTTCCCATTGAAAAAGTAAAGAATGAGATGTTCATGATTAAAAAAATGACGATACGGTGAAACAGTATCCTTCTAGTAAGAGCATTTTTATTTTGACTCTCTTTGCATTTTATTGAAGGGTGTGCCACTTCAGTATATGCTGGAATATGCATAAATTTTTTATTAACGTTTCCAATCAGCCTTAATTTTTGCGTCTGTTCAAAGAAGCACGTTCTCAAATCCGACTGAAAGTGACTTTCTAATACAACACAGGGTACATATATAACGTGTTGTCGTTCTCATATGCACATGATATGTGTCACTGGACGTTAAACCCTAATTCGTCAGCATCATCCAGTTGATTCTTTTTTTCTATAAATTAATCATATGTTGTTTACAAATAATTCTAAAGAAGTAAATTGAAAGGAGCGAATACAGCTACATTTTGTTATCTTAAGTTTTAATTCATTTAATTCCGTTTAGTTCCTTTCTACATAAGCGCAGAGATTAACTGTAGTTGTCCGCATGTAAACTTCTAGCATTTGTCAACAATATGAGTACATCGCAATCCGTTACTGTTTCAACACCAAAGTGTTTTCTTTCTCTATTTTAGCAGTGCATCAATCTCTACTGTCCTTATCTATTATTCTATATTCTGCGTCTCCATCCAGATTCTCGTGTATACCACTAGGGTCCGGATTGGGGTGGTGTGTATTTCTGTATTCTTCAAATTGTTACGTCACTTTTCTCTACATTTTATTTATCTTACTCATTATTCTTTCTCTATTCTTTATATGTTAGCATCCCAATATATTTTACTTACTGATGTTTATTTACATTACGACGTTTATGTCTGATTAATATACTGGTTACCAATAAAGATGACAAATTGGTGTCATTCATCATTCATGACAATTAAACAGAATCCACATGATATATGCGACCATTATTGGATGAAATTATTATTACTTTATTACTACCCTTTTTGAAACTATTTTGATCAATTTTCAATTTCCATTGTCTAAATTGTTCGTTGTTCATGTGTTGTTTCCGTATATTTTATATTTCATTGCTCATGTGTTGTTTCCGTATATTTTAGCCGCTCGTCTTGAGCCTACCCATTTGATCCGATAACACCCCATATAGCAATAACATTTTTCTTTTATTGCCATTCATAACTCTTAACAGACCAATTAACAGACCGGGTTTTATACATCCGACCCATTAACAGACCAGGTTTTAGATAAAGATTGATTTATGTCACCAAAATACAGATTTTCGTGTAGATTTTTCACACAATGATATCAATATAGTAAACAAACATAATGCCTGTATTTTTTCGATGTTCAAAATATTGCATGCAAGTTAATTCAACCAACGTGTCGTTTTGTGTACATTTTGTGTGTGTAAAATGTGTATAAATTTATTGATGAGTAACACGCCTTTTCATTTTATAGATCGTACATCGAAGCTAGAAAAATAATAATTGCACCACTGGATTCAGTACATTAAATTGATTTGTTAGACATGAATAATTTTTATGATAAAAATATATTTAAAAAGGTATACAATGAAACATGCAGAACTTTCAATGATTTTCTCGATAACACCTGATTAACAGACATTAGCCAACCCGATTAACAGACCAAACGCCGATATAGCCGCATACTCAATATAGATTAACCGACCAATCTCTCGGTAAGCCGAGTGTCGGCCGTGTTTTAACACTGTGAGTAGGTATGCATAATGTTATGGATATTTGAATATAGAGACTTTAGCTACATACATTGGTATATATCCAGAGAAAGTTGAAATAATATAAAGGTGACATCTTGTATTCTTAATATTGCAAAGCTGTTGCATCATGTGAATATACTAATTTTGAAGGAATGTTTACATGTCAATTAAACAAGTTTTTATCACATTGTCTACAAACTTTTTTCGAAAAAATAAAATTAATAAATTATTGATAATGATTTCATTTTAGCAAACTATACATAGATAATTAAAACGTTAATTATTTCCTAGGGTCCAAATATATTCGTCGGACATCATTGTCAAAATTTCCATACAAACATGCAAACATTCAAAGCCTTGGATTGAAACGATATATCACTTTATAGTTGGTCGACATTTTCTGAATGATAGTCTAACAAATTAACAACGAAATACATAGCGTAAGAATAATAAAAAAAATATGAAATAGTAGCTTTTACAATTTCCTTTTCCTAGCTCCTTTATTCCAAAGTCCTTGTTCTCAAATTTTTCGTTTAAACATAGTTAAAAGAAAGAGTAACTGTAAAATACAAGTTTGTAAATTATAGTTAAAAAAATGACGCATAACTATATGACTACACAAATATAATATATAAAGAAAGGGTAGGTAGATGGTTTGTTAAATGCAACCCAAATAACTTTTATCACAAACGTTTGACCTTACCCGATAAACCCCAAAGAGTGGCGAAAGATACCAGATTTGTACTACTCAATTTGGAAGTCGAAAAAAAAAACAATTGCAAAAAAAAAAAAAAAAAACTAACGAGAAACGACGAAAAGACACACACAACAAAGAAAACTAAAGACTGCGGCACACAACCTCCACCAAAAACAGGGTGGATCTCCTGTGTTCTTTACAGGTAGTGAGGTGTATATTTCTTTTTTCTTTTACAGATTTCCAGCATCTGGAGGAGGTATTTTGGGATAAACACCAACCGCTCAAATCATTATAGAAATATATTTTAGTTTTTGCCTTTAAAATTTTGACTGGATCAACAGAACAAATATGATATACAGCAACAAACGACAACCACTGAATTAGAGGCTCCTTACTTCTGATAGGTCCATACAGAATTGCCAAACTAATTTGTGGCCCACTTACACTCTCATCTTTTTAGACAGTACAAGATAAGAACGTACTATAAAAATCAGTTAACTTATAACAAATATGAATAAGTAGATGAGGTGTGAGTGCCAATGAGACAATTCTTTGTCCAATTTACAATGTATAAAAAGTAAAAAAATAATGGGTCAAGGTTCGGCCTTCAACACGGAGCCTTGGTTAAAACCGAACACGTGCTATAAAGTGCCCAAAAAATGAAAATTGAATGGCTCATCTATGTAAAATACGAGAAACGATCAAAAAGCATGAACCACAATACCAAACTACAAGCATCGAACAACAAGCTCCCGACTAAGGATTGGTGAATACAAATTTAGTGCCATCTTCCTAGCCTCTTTTAGGTTAAACAGTGTTTAAGTTACTACATAATAGAATAGATAATAGAAAATTTCAAAACAGGAAATCATTTATCAAATGTCAAAAACAAATGCTAAAACAGATCAAACGCATGTAAATCAACTGTCATATTCATTACTTGGTACAGATATTTTCAACAATGTGCAGTCCTGACACTTTCCGAAAACCTTTTGACTTTTTTGTTTATGAGCAATAGCTGACAGACCATTGGGATGGTTAACATCCAAGTTCTTGCATATGGGAATACAGACTTTGAAATATTCATAGAGATACACGACAACACGATAAGTTATCAATTATGCCAAGCGCTATATGACTCATGTGAGAGACTATAATACAGAGCAATAAAGACATTCCTTGTCATTAGCAAATGTGCTTCGATTCCTTCTGTCTTATGGTAAAAGGGATAGGAACATAAATGATTATATTCATACACAGTGAAATACGATTAGCATATGGGTTAGCCTCATGAAAATGCAAGCGGTAGTCTTTACCGTTAAAAATTCCTTAGAACGTTGACACATCGTAATGCTACAAAAATACCTGGTTTTACAGTTTTAAATACTTTTATCCTGACGCATTTTGATTAACTACAGTGGCGACATCATTTATACAATTTAAGTGCTAGTAAAAGAAATTGTCAAACAGTCAATAGTAAATTTGAAGATGATTTCAAAGATAAATGAAGTGCAGATAAACTGAGATCAAATACAACTTTTAAATCCTAAATTTCAACAGAACCTTGTGTAAAAATACTTTTATTAAAAGTGTAAAATTCGACACAAGACACAACATAGAAAACTATAGACTATAGCAACACGAACCTCAACAAAAACTGGGGGTAGGGTAATTCCATGTGCTTCGGAATGGTAGGCAGATCCTGCTACTAGAATTCATTTTCAAAAACATTAACATTTAATTGAAAATATTTTTTTCATAATTACAAATAGATGTAAGAAGATGGGTTATGTGTGCTCATGTGACAAATTTCCAACCAAGTCACAAATTACAACAGTAAAACATTATATGCATATTCACCAAACGAAATGCAGAACAATAATTGTATCTACTGTCATACAAGTGAAAGGTTAAGCCAGTAATACAACCAGACGTTTAATTCATCAATTTCTAAAAGGAGGATATACATGAAGCTGTACCTAGATAATAATTTTACACTATTTTTTCTATTCGTTTGATGTTTTTGAACCTTTGATTTTGACGTTTGAAAAAGGACTTTTCGTTTTAATATACCTTGGAAATCTGTTTTGGCTTTATAACTATTTTGATATGAGCGTCACTGACGTATTTAATCATAAGCCTGGTACCTTTGATAACTATTTGCTATTTGTTCGTTTTACTGGTTATTGGTCGATCAAAATGTTTTGCTTTGGGCTATAATGAGAATCTGTATACCTTTAAATCGTAGATCATATGAAAAAAGTAAAATCACAAAAATACTGAACTCAGAGGAAAATCAAATCGGAAAGTCCATAATCACGTGGCAAAATCAAATGACAAAACAGGTAAAAAACGAATGGACAACAGTTGTCATATTCCTGACTTGGTACAGGCATTTTCAAATGTAGAAAAATGGAAGTTTAAACCTGGTTTTATAGCGCTAAACCTCTCACTTTGTAGGACAGTCTCATCAAATTCCGTTATATTTACAATGATGCGTGAACTCACAAGTCATGATAAATAAAAAAAGTCAAAATATGGGTACAGCAGTCATCATCGTGTTACAATTTCAAAAGAAATAATTTAGCGTGTCTGACGTCAGAAAATTTATACGTCACATATAGTGGTCGTTCAATGTTTATACATACAATCTTAAAGTTTCACATGTATATGTAGAACTGAGAAGAATGCCATAATATAAAAAAAAACTGCGACCTATTTTCTAACAGACAAAATAGAAGTTGATGAATTAAAAAATATCTACTTTAATTTGTTTTATCATATAGGCACCAATGTTAAATTATTTCCAAGTTACCGTGGCAATGACAGTAATTTTGGATGTTACATCTACATATAAATGACATGATCACATATTTTTTCAAAACTTGTACACTGTACACACATGCACATAACTTGGTATGAAGTTCGAATACACTTATATTGGTGTTAGGATAATTTCAAGGTTTAACTGCACATCTGAAGATGCTGCATGGTCCTATTTATGATAAACATTCACCAAGATTGGTATACGAAGAAATTGCAGGGACACAGAAGGTGGAACTTAGAGAGTACTATTGAAGGGAAAACGAAATTGAAGAATAGAAATCAGTTGAAATGCGTATAAACTGATAATGCATCTGTAATTGGAAATAGATTACCTTAGCTGTATTTGTCAGACATTTTAGGAATTTTTGGTCCTCAATGCTCTTCAACTTTGTACCTTTTTAACTTTTGTTTATTCGAGCTCCACTGATGAGTCTTTTATAGAAAAAACGCACGTCTGTCGTAAATAAGAAATTTCAATCCTGGTATCTATGATGAGTTTATTAGGTACATGTTTTAAGAAACAAATAAAGATACACATTTGTTTACGGAATATAAACATCTTTACGGGTATAAAGTTCCCATACATTTTTCAAATGAAGAGACCATATGCACATTTATATATACAGCTATCAAAATTCACAAATTATATGCATCTCAATAAATGTAAATCAACATTGATTGTTAGTAGCTGTCTATATACGATAGTATAAGATGCTTTCAGATAAAAAGTATCAGTGGCCCAATGTTTTTACACGTTACGAAGAAAAATCTCCAACTGTATCAGTTATCGAGACAAGTTATTCTTTTACTTTTAAAAAAGAGAGGCGAAAGATTGCAAAGGGATATTCAAACTCATGAGTCAGAAATGAGTCAACAACAACATGGCAAAAAGGAAAAAAAAACACAAAAAGACAACAGTATACAAGACGCAACATAGAGGATTAAAAACTGAGCAACGTGAACATCAACACAATTGGGAGGTTATCGTATGTGCTCAGAACAGATGAACATTTACTGCGCCACATATGGCACCTATCATGTTGTTCATTACATTACAAACCTGATGAATAATTTAATTTTTTAGATATTATTCAGGAAAAAAAAGATGACGGGATTATGGTAACGTCAATTGTAGCATATCCGTCGTCATCTGGGAAACGGATATTCATTAATGGTCACCCAACTCGTAATGGCGTTCGTACAGTTTAAAAGGGATTATTACTACATCAATACTTGGCTCTCTTGGTTTAATTGCTTCCTTGTTACCACAACCTTCTATCAAGAAAGTCATAATTTGCCGATTCAGAATGTAACGCATCCTGGATAATATTTTCAAAAGTGTACAACAAAACGTCGTGATTGGTTAAAAATATCATGAACAATGGAAATTCAACCAATAAAGTGACGTTATTTTCATAATTGGGTACGAACAATGCAATTACCCATGATTCTTTAGATTCTGAAAAGTCGAATTGGAAATACAAGGCCTAGAATAATGTTTCAACTTGATACATAATCTAAATGCAGACACTGCTTGAATGTTGGAACAAAGAAATGAAAATAAGTTTAGAATTGAGAAGCTGAAATCATCTCTTTTGTCATTAAGTTTTGTTCTCAACTGACCAACCTGAAAATCAAATTTCTAAATGATTTTGTTTCGTTTTAGGTATTCGGTGAGTAAATGATAAAGGTGCTGCATATATCAAACATTTTTTGGTTTTCGGTGAGTAAATGATAAATGTACAGCATATATAAAACATTTTTTTTGGTTTTTGGTAAGTAAATAATATGTGTGCAGAATATTTAAAACATTTTTTGGTTTTCGGTGAGTAAATGATAAATGTGCAGGATATATAAAACAATTTTTGGTTTTTGGTGAGTAAATGATAAAGTTGCAGCATATATAAAACAGTTTTCGGTTTTCGGTGAGTAAATGATAAAGGTGCAGCATATATAAAACATTTTGAGGTTTTCGGTGAGTAAATGATATGTGTGCAACATATGTAAAACATGTTTTGGTTTTCGGTGAGTAAGTGATAAAAGTGTAGCATGTATGAAACATGTTTTTGGTTTTCGGTGAGTTAATGATAAAGGTGCAGCATATATCAAACATTTTTTGGTTTTCGGTGAGTAAATGATAAAGGTACAGCATATATAAAACATATTTTTGTCTTCGGTAAGTAAATGATATGTGTGCAGCATATGTAAAACATTTTTTGGTTTTGGGTGAGTAAATGATATAAGTGCAGCATTTGTAAAACATTTTTTGGTTTTCGGTGAGTAAATGATAAAGGTACTGCATATATCAACCATTTTTATCTCCCATAGTAGTTGTTTCAATTGATGTAATTTCAAATAAATTTACATTTCCTATAAAAGAATACTTTAATATAGACAAGGCCATTTGAAATGTTCAAAAGCCTTTTGATACTGTCCTTGTCATTTTGATAACAAATATGTTGTGAATCATGAAATCGAGCATCTTGATAATGTTAGCCTCAGTTCAAGAGTATTCCTTTCACGGATTTGGCTATACTTTTTGGAACGTTTGGATTATAGCTCTTCATCTTTTATATAAGCTTTGGATTTCAAATATTTTGGCCACAAGCATCACCGAAGAGACATGTATTGTTGATATGCGCATCTGGTGCAGAACAATTAGTACCGTTATTGTTATTAAATTGCTGATGAAAATATAACAAGAGACTTTTTTATTAATTAATTTATTTCTCTGATGAAATTCAAGCAGAAATGTTTCAAATGATCAGTAAAAGGGTTTACAATGGTTCAGTACACTTGCTATCAATGATATATGTACAAAGATTCCTCACAGAAATAAAAGGTTTTCGTTTTATCAATAGCAATGCATGCTTGCTCTGGTGTTGGTATGATATTAGAAAAACGTATTTCATATACAATGTATATTGTTTCATGTAAACAAAATGATTAAATGAAAATCTATGAAATTTAACAAAAATTGTATACGTACATGTATTACCATACCCTTTGATATGTTCTTGCTAATAGACATGTTTTTTTTTAAATTAAATGAGGATCTATGATTATTAACTGATTCTCATGATGAAAATATCCATGCTAGGCTAAGGTACAAGTTTTGTTTTCTTTTTTTTTTTTCAATTCGCAATTTCCCTTATTATATATGGGAGAACATTATGAAGAGTTATAAGTTAATGCTTATTCTATAACAATAACATTTTTTAAATGTGCGATTCACACAAAAGAAGAAAACGAAATAAATCACGATCGTAAATTGAAGTCGTCAATATTGATGCTAGATATAGAAAGATGTGGATGAGTGCCAATGAGACAACTCTCCATCCAAGTCATAATTTATAAAAGTAAACTAATATAGGTCAAGGGACGGTCTGAAACACGGAGTCTATGCATAGAACAATGAAACATTCTCACCTAACAATCGATAAAGGTTTTATTTTATAAACGAATGTACAAATGTATTTGTGATAAATGTTGTATTACGCAAGCTTTCATTCGACCCTTACAAAAAAAAACCACATCCAGAAGGAAACGTAGCCAATTAACTTTTTTTGTCAGTATATAAGCATGTAGTTGTTCTGTTTTGCAGGTATTTCTATTGATATTTTCTTCAACGTCAAATGACTAACCTCGGACGAAGTAGGTTGGGTCATTACAACCAATTAAAAATGGCGAATGAATACTATCTTACCATGAAAGTACCATGAAAGAACACATGAGTTTTTTAATATACGCGGGTAGGTTAATACTATATTTTCAAAATAATGAGAAAATGATACTCAATTTCAACTTTTGATAAACAGACTTTTTTTACTCTTTAATAGTTTAATTTGCTATATTTTGTGGTTTTGCTAGTATGTTGACAATATGAGCTTTCGTTTTCAAAAATAACATTCTCAAATCATCATGTGGTTATCATGTGACACTCAAAAAGTTATCTTTAACCGTGAAAAAGAAAACTCAAAATGGATAGCGTGTAGACAGTGATGTTTTTCTAAGTAGTGTAATCTGTGGATACCTTATGTACCGAAGTAATATAAAACTGCTGCTCGCTTCTTTAAAATAAAAGATTAAGTAAATAAACTTAGATGTTCGACTGAACTGGAATTTGATGCGACTGTCATACAAGTGAGAGGTTTGGCTAGCTATAAAACTTTCAGTTCAATCCACTATTTTCTACATAAGAAAATGCCCGTACCAAGTCAGGAGTATGACAGTTGTTATCAATTCTGTTAGTGTGTTTGAGCTTTTAATTTTGCCATTTGATTCTAGACTTTCCGTTTTGAATTTGAGTTCAGTACTTTCTCTCAAATGATTTATGACTTTTAAACATCTATATACTACTGTTGCCTTTATTAATGATTTGCCTGATCTACAGTTGAAGTCTAAGATTATCTTTCTGTAAAAGGGTTTTCAATATTCACAAATTTATGATATTTACAAAATAATAGGTCTAATATAATAATCAAATAGTATTACATGATTGATGTTTATTAATTTTGGAATTACGAGTACCATGTGATGGGTGTAAGTGCCTTGCTATACAATTCTCTTTGAACAAAAAAAAACAAAAAAAGAATCAGATGCACTTGAGGTGATTCTCAACATTAACAATGTTGAGCAAAATCGTTAAGAATGTCGTTAAACTAAAAATTATGTTTGATATACTTGCCTGTCTTGTTACATAGACGAACGTTTACGAACGTTAATTGTCAAAAGACAATATTAAAAATATTAGTACTTAATCAATCAAGTTTACTCCGACGTCGTTTAGCTGCGGTAGACATAAATGATAATATTATCAGCACATAATAACAATGGACTGGTCGAGAGTTAACAACGACTGGATCATACAAAATTAACAAGGATATCATTTATTAAAATTATAAATAAGTTTAAGTCAGATTGTCTCTCTGTTCTATTCCTTCTTTGGTTCATTATATAGATAAAATGATAAAATATAAAAAATCTACAACAGGTTATTGATAGCTTAATTAACGACTACTTTGTTGATAAGCATGGTGTTAATGGTGGAATCTATTCGGTAAAGTTATAATTTTTCGGTACTTTGATTTTTTAAATATTGTCTTTTAATATAAATCGTGGTATTATTATTACTTTTTTGTATAATCAAATTAATATTAACGATTCAGGAGAAACTGTGAATTTACAACGCGATTTTAAACAGGATGTTCATTTAAATAAATAATTTAATGTAAAAGATTTATTTGTTTTTTGTATTATAATATAAAATTTTAATTTCCTCAAGATTCTGAAAAAAATGAACTTCAATTTACCGCACGATATAAAAGGACATTCATTAACAGGTGCACCGATTACGTTACGTGACTTAACAATGACGTTTTCCACCATGCGCCTGTAAATGTCACAGCGGGTGACAAATATGAACCGCATGTATAAATAATACTTTCCTTATGAATCTTAATCATGGTAATTAGATAAAGTTTGAATAGTCCAAACATTGCATAAAAAAGCAGTTTTGAAACTAACAAGCAAACTTAAATTATTACACATTAAACAAAAACACACTTACAAACTTTGGTGTTATTGGTCTATTCTAAGAAACTGTCAGTTTCGACTCGGACAAAAGATTACAAAATTAGAAAGATTATACCCGTGATCACCAGGGATACATAGAAAAATTAAAAGAATTTAGTATCTTTAGTTGAACGTTAACATGGTCAGGATTGTATACTCCAAATACCGGACAAAGCATTTCGTCTGATTTTACATCTTTAAATACATAAACTTTTAAATCATCATGCATAACAGTAAACTCATTTCTACGGGTATTAATGAAAATTTTTAATTGCCCGTGTAATTGTTCACCTGCATAAGTTGAAAGCAGTCTTTGACTTGTTGTGCTACTTCCGTTATGCCTTGGACTTATGTATACAACTTGCGTATGAGACAACCATACTCCTCCATAAAACATTTTGAATGACCATCCACTTCCTGAAGCACCAGCATCGCTATATTTATCAACATTTGAGCGTTCAGCAATGCCAACTTCCAATATATCTTTTGTACTAAAAGCGGCAAGTTCAGAGATTATGGAATATGTATAGTTAACTTCATAATAAATCAAAGCATCTTCACCTAAACATGAGTCAGAAATCGTCCCCCTGTAAGTCGATAATCGTGCTGTGACACTTAATGAGGTATCAACTGTTTTAAAATTACTTAAGGTTGTTTCATCATCTGACATGTAGTATGAATAGTACAAATCTTTTCGACTGAAGCGCAATCTTAAATAATTACCATTACCTGAAATTGAATCAATGTTTGATATATTACTGCATTTAACTATTTTTGTATTGCTTTAATAATTAATTATACATCTTTATTGTCATATACTGTGGATTCATTTATTTTCGTTGGTATCAATTTTCGTGGATTGCGGAAAACTTGCATATTCGTGGATCTATTGAAAATATGTTATTCGTTGAACATTTGAATTCGCGGTTTACCTGTACCAATGAAACCCACGAAAATTGGTATTCAGCAAATAATTATGGATCCACAGTAAAACAAAGAAAAAAAGAACATTATATTGTGCTGTCCAAGGTTAGGGGAGGTTGGGATCTTTGTAACATGTTTAACCACGTCATAATCTGTATGTTTGTTACTGTTCCTAGTTAGAAACCTGTAATTCAAGGGTTGTCGTTTGTTGCTGTGTAATATATTGTTTTTCGTTCGTTAATGTTTTTTACATACATTAGGCCGTTAGTTTTCTGGCCTAAAATGTTCTTCATTTGTCATTGTTTGTCCTTTTTTAGCTGACTATGCAGTATGGGCTATGGTCATTGTTTATTAATTTTTTTATGAAGTAATATTTTACCATTTTATCATAACTATTTATTCTTTTTTGAATAATAATTTTATACTTTTGCAAGGGTTTTAAAAGAGTTTATATTATTATAGTCCCTACAATTGTTTATTTAATCTTAAAGCTCTGGGTTGGGTGAAATATTTTTATTATATGTATTCCAATAATAAGTATAATGCAGTTTTGTCAATGTGTTAAACTACCATTGATTTCCCCCTTATTAGTCAAACTTCCACTTTTCGACAAATTTTGCAGTATTCATCTTTGTTTCAAATAAAGAAATATTTGGCATGAGTAAAGTTTTTCCTGTCAAGTACTATAGAAAACAATTAACATAACATTTCATTACATCCCCTTTTTTAACCATTGTTCAAGCTTAAGTAACCATGTCACCTCAAGTTTCCAAAATATTCTTTAGAAACGCCAAATATAAAATAATGCATATATGGTGCTTTGAAATACCAACGATATATCTTTTTGACCAATAAATGTTTTACTGTAATGAAATGTAGGATAAGTTACCTACAACTGTCAATTTCAAGGGAAATTTGTTCCACCTATTTCGTATGCAACCGGATGTGACTGAAGTTTGGTGGCACATGTATCACACCTCAAAATAAATGCTTCTTTAAGTCAAATATCTATATTTCCAGAATGCTCGTTTTTTTTTTTATAGTGCCCTGCAAAAATTAACAAAACTTAATGTGAACGTTTTCGAATGAAGTTTTATCAAAGGTTTAATATTTCGATCTGGTCTTATCTTAGCTCTGTATCATGTAAAACAGCTTTCTATAAAAGATATCATAGAGTTATATGTTAAAACTGATTGACCTGATTTATAAATAAGACTACTACATTTCTGTAGGGAGATTACCCAATAAAGCAACTTAATCTTTGAACGAAAACACGACTTTATGTTTTTAGTTAGGTCTTCTATACTTGGTAAAATATTGCTATTGCGCTTTATAAGAGTTCCTACAAATTAAAAATCTATGGAAAAGGTCTTATCAACGCTCTAGACCTCTAATTTATTTGGGAATGTTTTTTCTCGATCAAATTTCTATAAGAGTAAATTGTATTGCCACTTATATTTTTTCAGTAATGTTAACCTTTATCGTCGGTATGGTTATATATAATTTATCACTGAATTCCTATATAATTTGACTTTTCATTAAAAAAAAATAGTAAATATTGTAGAGTAGGGTTCTCGATATCAGAAACAGGTTAAAACATTTACTATTTTATCATCAGTACAAGGAAATCATTCGTTAATATCTATCAACATGCAGACATCTTATAAATATATAAATACGTTCAGGTATTTCACATCTTTTTTTAAAATATCAATACAAAGCACAAAAAGTCGGCATCTACGTCAAAAGCTAACCAAACATTGAAACAACTTATTCAGAAGCGATACTAGAAAGAAGTAAAATCACAAAAATACTGAACTCCGAGGAAAATTCAATCGGAAAGACCAAATCACATGGCAAAATCTAATGACAAAACACATCGAACGAATGGACGACAACTGTCATATTCCTGACTTGGTACAGGGATTTTCAAATGTAGAAAATGTTGGATTGAACCTTGTTTTATAGCGCTAAACCTCTCACTTTTACAACAGTCTCATCAAATTCTGTTATATTTACAACGATGCGTGAACAAAATAGACGTAATAAATAACATAGTCAAAATATGGGTACAGCGGTCATCATTGTGTTACAATCTTGAAACAAACAATTTTACAAAAGAGCACACAAGCATCTATCAAATTAAAAACATATTCATTACTTCGCGTGTCTAACGTCAGAAAATTTATACGTCACATAGGAAAAAAGATGTTGATTAATGTTCATGATGTTTAAACAAAACAATCTTATATTTTCAAATGGGAAATGTAGGCCAACAGGGTTAGTTTCGATACCATTGTCAGGTCATTACAGATAGCATATATAAATGATTGTTGGTATTGATATTGATTCACTCAAAGTGTCTTTGCATCAGAAATGAACACATTTATATTAAAACCAGTTGTTGGAATGCAATGTGTTGTGTTCTTCTAATAAACTTAATGATAGTACTAAATCCCTTACGGAAGGGATTGTGTTTAATTTTCATATGATAAAGACATAATCTGTCAATCAGTTAAATTGACGACTAAAGATGGCATGTCAGTAACTGCTGATAGTCCTTTGTTAATGTATGTATTATTATTTTGGTTATCTATTCTGACATCGGACTCGGACTTCATTAAAACTGAGTTTTACTGAGCGTATTGATGTGTTTTGTTTATTCTACAGTGACTAGATATATAGCGAAGGGTTGAGATCACACAAAACATGTCTGGCCTTTATAGTGTCATATGTTTTTGAATTTTAGTTTATTTATATGTTTTGAAGTTAAGTGTGTCGGCCATTTTTACTGACCTATATAGCTAGTACACATGTTTTTTTAGGGAAAAGCTGCGGCACGCCTCCGGGTGCAGAATTTTCTCGCTGTGAAGACCCGTTGGTGTCCTTCTGTGGTTTTCTGCTCTTTTGTTTGGTTGTTGTCGGTTTGACAATTTCCCCATTCCCGTTCTAAAGTTTATTTAATATTATTTTAAGGCAGTTGTACCGCAAAAACTTGATGACAAGTAATTATACTTGTTATTTTTGATAACTTTGCTTGAGTAGTTTTGCAGTTATGAGTAATGTCTTAAAACGTAAGAAAAGTACACAAATAGGATTTGCAAATCTGTTTAAAATAGGTTATGAACAGCCTATTTTTGTATAATATACCAAAATTGCAGTTAGGGGCCTCCCTAAAACACAAAATCCGGGGAATATAAGTGATGTAATGTCATTGCAACTCATATTGAATCCTTAACCATGTAAAACATTTATTCAAATTATAAAAGACTGAAACACACAATTTACATGCTATGGACTCGATAATGTGTAGTTTCGTTGTGTGTGTATTTTAATCTTGAGACCGACTTCGAGTTGACATCTGGACACTGCCGGTGGTCACATAAGCGATACAAACATTAATATAGATATAAATAGAATGCAAAACTCGTGCAATTGTATTTTTCTATGTCTGATCAATTCCACCGATAAAGTATGTGTTAATCATCGTTTTTACCTGAATAAGCATGATTTTTTGTGGATCGAATCAGTCAGTCAAACCCTTTGTTTCACTTTCGATTCAATGTTGACATTCCTTTCCTTTAAATAACCGAACACGCACGATGATATGAATGCGTTATCCATCTTTAGCTAAAGGGTAAAATTGAAGTTAACACGAATACGGATTCAATGCATATATATGAGGTCGGATTATTCACTTTCAAGTGAATAATTTATCATCCTTGTTTATTGGCTTTATTTGACAAAATTGAACCATGGCTTCTAAAAGCGAATTATTATTTCATTATATCACTTTCATTAATGATTGAACAAACAAAAAATCATACTTTAGAATTTTTATAAATCTCGTAGTTATTGCCTCTTGAATGATACATTACTTTTTTTTAACATTTAAATAATCTTGCTTTAAAATTAAAATGTAAACGCAAATAATCATCCTATGTTTTCCGATAAGAGTTTTTTAGTCCTAAAATTTATTAGAGTCTCATAGCTATTTGCGAGATTCAAATAGGCTGAACAAAATAGGCGGAGACTAACACAAAAGGACATGATTACTCAATAGTGTCACATTGGAAGCTAAACAAAAACTTGATATGCTCTGCCTAGGCAATAAACTCTCAAACTTGTGACATGAATCTTTAACGCGATGTACCTTCTGACATAGATAAACATCGTTGCTTTATGGCCGCATGCAAAAATACGTTTCCACAGCTGATATTGAATAAAAAAAATAGTGATCTTAGTCTAATTTAAAAAAAAAGAAAGCGGCGCCACCGAGTGATTACATCCAAGATAAAAGTTAGATGTTTACAGTTGCTTCGTTAAAAAAAATAGAAATAGTTAGAAATAAATGCATATGTCGGCTATAATGGCAAAAATAGAAAGAAAGTTGGAGGAAACTTTTTTTTAGAATAATTTTCTTTACAAAATTAAGCAAGGGTGTTCTTTATTCAAACTATATCTTAACGTCCACAGTGACGGATCAAGGGAATGGTTCAGGGGGTTGCAACTCCCTCTTTTTTGGACGACCAATGCATTCAATGGTGACATATGGTTAGAACCCCTTCTTGCTTCTGGGTAAGGAATTCCCTCTTTAGAAAATTGCTAACCGCCCCTGTTCTAACACCACGGAGTACCCTTACAAACGTTACGGCACTATATATGTTTCGCCTTTTATCCACTCAGAAGTATTAACAATTCTGTTTTTTTCAACAAATTTTTTATTATGAAAATGCATTATCTGAAAATCCTACCATTGTCACATATGAAAATGATTACTTCATTGTAATCGTTTGCATGTTATCTCTAATCCAAATGTTACTGACAGTAACATAATAAATCAAATGACACATTTGGTTATTTGTACATATCGAAGACAAAAGATTACCGGGAAAACCGTCTTGAAAGGTCTATAATGAGTAAATGTCTGTGACCTACCTCATCGCTGTCATTTAATTTATGATTGTCTCATTATAAATTTCCGGTTTAGTTTAATTTCTCTTCTGACAATAGCTGTTATCAAACTATCGTGAAGGAATGTCAAAAAAGTGATCTTTTCCGTCAAAGTTTGAAGAAAAAAACCAATCGTTTTCGTTATCTAAATTGATTTATATTTTTATTTCTTTACATTAAATGTATTGTGAACCCTGTAAGGGTTCTGATGGAAATAAAAACAATTAAGTTTTTATACTGAATGCTCTTTGACTTGGTACTTTATTTGGCCTGTTTTCCTTTTTTAATTTAGTGACTGATGAGTCTTTTATGACGGAACGCACGTCTGAGGCAATTACAAAATTTCAATCCTGGTAATTCTGATGAGTGTATTTATAAATTAAAGGAAAAGAATAAAAAAGTTCCTTAGCAATTCCATCGAGTATTAACGAATATACATTTACGTAGTAAGATGGTTATGGCACCTCTATTTAAAAAAAAAACAATCTTAAACAAGACACCATGTTTCCTAAATTTTTGAAACACTAAATTGTAAATGGGAAAGATCTATACTACACGAGATGGGGTAAATACACAATGCATAAACAAAATGATCGGGGCAGTTGGAAATGGTGCGATTAAATTATGTTTTCTTCCAACGATCATTAGTACTCAAAGCACCTAGATATTTTATAGCCGCTGTATCTTCGATATCCATCTATGTTGAAGGATATGCTACGTACAAAACGGACGAAATATTTCAACAAATTATTATAGGATGGTAAAGTAACTCTGCATACGCTTATCTTTTGTGTCAGTCATACAAACATACCAGGGCAGAATGCCGAAGAACAAGCCGGACTGTCCGTTGTTTCATTGTATCTACAAATCATTGCCTTATCTAGTTCTTGTTGGACTCTGCCTTCTGTATCGTTGCTACAAGCACTACTGCATTCTGTATTAAAAATGTAGGTAAAACTTTAAATACACAATTTAATATTACTGTATGTAAAATAAAAACTGACTTCATAATTTTGATACGTCGGACGTGCTTGTCCTATCAACGCACCTATCTTGTTCCTTTTTGGTGTCCATGCAGCTCCTTCAGTTTCTGTTTGTCACCTTGTTGTGTATCTTACTTATTGATTTTCAGATTGTATATATACATCGATAACCAATTGTCGTCTTGGTATGCCTTAAACCCACAAAGCTAAATATCTAAAGTTTAGGAATACGTAAAGACTTTGCAACGTTAAATAGTAAATTAGTATATGATATAAATAATGTCAGTACATAAACCTTAACTTTTGAAGTGATGATACCTTTGGGCACCTGCACTTGAATACCTCATCAAAGATTATGTTTAAAGGTATATTAACAGTCGTAATTAAATAAAAAAATTACTTACTCACTTACTTACAGTTGCTTTATCGACTAGTGCTATGCAATGAAATAAATCGTTTTGGTTGGCGCTTTCAAACTATTTTAAACCCGCCATATTCTATATGTGCCTGTCCTAAGTGCGGAATAAAGGCAACAGTAGTATACCTCTGTTCAAAACTCGTAAATCGATGGACAAAAAACATTAAAATGTAACACACACAGAAACGGACTCAGTACTAGACAAAATCCGATGAGAACAACAAATATAACATCAAAACCAAATACATGAATTTGGGATAGAAAAGTACCGTGACACGTCTTATAGTAATTTGAATTCACACTCAAATATAAGAGAAAACAAAGGACACAACGTTAAAATGTAACACACACAGAAACGAACTATAATATAACAATGGCCATATTCCTGACTTGGTACAGGACATTTTTTAAAGAAAAAATAGTGGGTTGAACCTGGTTTTGTGGCATACAAAACCTCCCGCTTTAATGACATTGGTAAATTTAACATTAAAATGACAACATAACATATCAGGACTACAAAACAAATAGATAGGAGAACATATTAGACAATGAAACTCATGAATAATAGCTAACAAAAGGCACCAGGTTTAAAATTCAATACGCCAGAAGCGAGCCTCGTCCATACAAGACTTACCAGTGACGCCCAGATATAAAAGTACGAAGTTGTACAGCACTGAATATCAAAAGTTTTCAAAAAGTTTGTGCCAAATACGGCTAGCATTTCTGCTTGGGATAAGAACATCCTTATTATTTAGAACAATTAATGCTATTGCAAACAGTAAATTTTATCAAATGAATATAAAAGATATACATGACAAAACTGAAATATCAACTAATTAGAGAAAACAAAAACCGGATACATAACATAAACCAACACAAAAAATAGACACACCCGACTTAGTCAAAGCCTCAGCGGAAAAAGGGAAAAAAGTGACGTCACAAACGGATTGGTGAAAAGGCACAAAAAATGAAGTCACACTTGAAATTCTAAAACAGCCCACAATGACGTCACATTTGAATATTGCGGCGCCTGCAATTCCATGGTTTTCGTTTGTTTATATACATCATAGTTTTATTGCTAAAGATGTACATTCCGTAGACACGTTGAAATTTAACTTTGGAAAAAGGTAAATGATGTAAATAGAATATCCGAATTCATCTAGTGTTAAATTTGCCACAGTGATTTTGAACCTGAGATTCCTAGCTATGTTTAACAATCTTTTAAATGTTGCTTGTATTTTGATGATGTATTTTGTGAACCTGATGTTTAATCCTTAAAGTTTTGGTTATGTTCAATGAAGCATGTATAGCAGTAACCGTTTCAACACTCAGTTTCAAAAACGTTTTGAATTTCCTTGATTGTAATCATTTTCATTCCAACTTTTGTTTGTTTTATGATCAGTAGAGTAGTCAGCATGCCTGTTTTGACACAAACTATGATTGACTATTTAAATTTATTGTTTATATGACCTTTTGGAAGCACAAGTTTTTCTACCCTTATGGGGATAAAACAAATAATGTTATATACTTACGCATGCCTCTTTTATCAGAGAGATTATTTTTTGTTGCAAAGAAAGTGGCAATGGCTGTAACTAAAGCTGTAATCAGAATGCAAAATAGTATAAGAAACATTGGCCTGAGTAGAGCTAATTTCTTTTGAAGAATTGAATTGTGCGATTGTTTAGACTGCTCACTATCCATTGAGTTGATAATGACTGAATCATTACTTGGGGCACCTTTCTCTTGCGTTGAAGATAGTTCATCATAAATGGATTTGTCAACAGGAGCAAGACATTCTTCGTATTCTAAAATATTTTCCGGTTCTGTTTTTCCTGCATCGAAGATATTATTAACATACATGTTCTGTTGTGCTCTTGACATCCTTGCAATGGCCGTTATTCGTGTTTCTAAAAAATGAAAAAAAGATTGATTGCACAATAACAATAGTTTTGGAAACAGGTTATGATCTAACTCTAAAAGAAGTAAAAACAAAACAAAATATTCTGGAAAACGGAAATGAAAACTGAAAAGTTTAATCATCAATGCTTATTTATAAATCTCTTATGACTATTATGATTTGCATGTAAATGTTCAGACGATGGTGAATCTTATCATCCAGAAAATTGTTGAATAAGATATAAGTCTTAACACGAACACTCAAAATATGTAAATTAAAATAAATGAGGTTCAATAACTGAAATCGCGATGTGCTTTCGCTGTGAAAAACAAAAATCAATTCATCAACCAATGTTTCTATTCGTCATACGAAATATTGAATGTATCCTATTTTTAAGGTAATCTGTTGTTATACAATTATGAAACCAGTGTTATCCAGTTAATTTGCTTCAACCATAGTTCATACACACTTATGGTTTTCAACAAAAAAATATTTTTTGATAATATCGTCAGTTATAGTTTTTTTTCTCATTAAATATATATAAATTCATTATTCTCCCCATGAAGAAAAATATTTCTTGTTTTTATTCTGAAATTTTTACTAACCTACAGTTTATGTAAAATATTCTCGTAATCAAAATTGCAAACACCCTTTCAGACTTATAAGAGTATAAATTTAACATTATTAATGTTCTGAAACTGAAAGCCACCTAAAATTGTTAAAATATGAAATAAATTAAAAAGTGAGTATAATTTCCAAAAGTATTGTCCGTGTTTAATTTCCTTATTGTAAAAAAAATATCAATAAATGTTTTTAATTAACTGAGATTATGAATCGTCTAATATAATATAACATAAAAAAAATGAAAAAGTGTCAATAATAACAAAACCTGTAGTAACTTAATTTTATATTATATGTATGATTATTGTCACTTTTTTAAAATCTTAATTACATTGTTAGAGCTTCTTGTCATATCAGTTGAAAGACTAATTATGAAATTTCTATATTGTGATGTTTCATTATTATTATAGGTAAGGGTTAGGTTGGCATTTATTAAAACGTTTAAGCCCGCTACCATTGTTTCCACCTGTCGTAATCAGTTGATTGTTGGTGGGGTTCATAAGCGTTTCTCGTTTCTCGTTTTGTATATATATATCACCGTTGGGTTTCCTGATTGAATTGTTAACACTTCTAATTTTAGGGCGCTTTTTAGCTTCGATGTGAGTTTTAAACAAGATATCACGTATATATTTTCCCGTCATAATTTGTGTATGTGTCTCCACCTCTTAGTTAACGATATGGGGTATTCTTCTCACTAAAGGTCATAGTGTAGTCATCCGAGTTCATTGATTGGAAGTTGTTTCATCTCCTTGGTTAAAAAAATGCTCGGAACACTTTTTTTGTAAATATGAATAAGATCAGCCCTATTAAAAACGTAAAGACCTTTAGAATACTAATTCGTTTGTTTATATGTTACATATTTGTTTTTCGTTCCTTTTTTATATAAATAAGGCTGTTAGTTTTCTCGTTTGAATTGTTTTACATTGCAATTTTGTGGCCTTTTATAGCTGACTATGCGGTATGGGCTTTGCTCATTGTTGAAGGCCGTACGGTTACCTATAGTTGTTAATTTCTGTGTCAGTTTGGTCTCTTGTGGAGAGTTTTCTCATTGGCAATCATACCACATCTTCTTTTATATAATAACGTTTCCTTCTTTGTTAAAGAAATGCGATGAACCCTTTATTTAAATGTAAATGATCATCCCTATCTAAAACAGTAGGGTTTTTCAGATTTATTTTTATTTTTATTACTTAGAGATACTCTCAAAACGAGGCTTAAAAACACCAATTGACAATAATAAAAATTGCAAACAAAACGAAATTAGAAAATTTAATTTTAGCAAATCATAATTATAAATGTTTTTTTTCGAGAATTGCGATATTTTAAAATTATATTAATTTTGAAATTGGTACATGTATGCCTAAAGGTTTAATTGCCGTTAATTTATATAATCTTTATAGGAACCATAAATGCTCTGAATAAAATATCCTACTTTTCTACAAGTATAGTAGTTTAAAACATTTATGGTATTGCTTGCCATAAAAATTCCAATTTGCATAAACGCATGAAAATATTTCCATTTTATTTTTTAATGTAACTAAAAGGTCATATAATGCAAATATCAGCATTTCTGCAATAAATGAGGTTTACAATTCATTTAGTTAGCTCCATAAAGACAACTATTTAATGTACACCCAATACGTATAGTCATTCAGTATATAAAAAGTAAAATAACAAAACATTCGGTGGAAAATTCTAAACAGAAAGTTCTTTCGCAAAATGGCAAATCCAAAAGCTCAACGCATCAAAGGACAGGATGAGAACTGCCTTGGTACAGGAATTATCTAATTGAAAAAAATGTTCGACTTACAAACCACATTTTTTTGTTATTTTCAAGTTGACTTCAAGAAATGAAAACTCTCTATGGTATTATGACTCCCCTTGCTGCCCATGAGACATGTGGTGAAAATAGAAAACAATATGGCATTTGAATGTACAGTATTTTGAAAACGTATAAAACAATGTCCGGTAGGTATGTTGTTCTAAATCGATATCCACGTATTCGGAGTGTGTCAAGTATAAAAAGCTTTAAGGGTCGGCAAATGGCTGTACAAAGCAAATGTGTTGCCCAAAAACAACAAAAACTGAACAATTTTCGAGTGGATATCCGAGTAGGATAGTGGTAAAAACAGACATTTAAAGGTCTGAAAAGTGAGCCACTGAGTTTATCAATTCATTCTTGCATTGTTTCTCAAAACTGATAAAATAATTAAAATTAAATTTTGCAAAAATACAATGAGGATATATTTAAGTGGCAGAGGGCAGCAATCTATTTCGGTACATTTGAACATTCGATCACAAAATACTACCAACAAAAAAAAAATAAAAAAGATTAAAATAAATAAATAGAAAAAAAAATCCCCCTTTAAGGTTAAAAAAAACTTTAAATGCTCACATTCACTGAGACGTGTAAATTTGTCATACTTTATCGTTAAATAACCGTTTATATTATTAGTAATTTAACAAATAACAATGTCGTTCCCAAAGTGTATAGTTAATTGTACATTCAAAGGACTTCTTATTCAATAATCCTTGTAAATAATAAATGGTGATTTGACGTTTGCTTTGATGAATATTAAATCAAATAGACAAATCTAAAACGACCTTGCTCCGGATAAAAAAAATCAGATAACAAATTATTAAAAAGTTAGATTTGAACTTCGGGCACAAATTGACATCTAAGAGAGAATTCCGTACCAATAATTGAATACATATTATCAATCCTTTAATATTCGTAAGTATTTGAAAGCATTGCTATATTATATACTATAAACATGATACATATATGAAAACACAGTAATACAAGCTAAAACGACCTTTATGAAAAATAAACAACCGAAGTCTCAAACACTGTAGATCAATTATATTTTCAATTGATACTAACAAAGCCGATTGCCGTTTTGAATCATTAGTAAGGAAAAGTTTAAAACGAGTTACGTGGTTAACGTTGTTTAGCAAATAGTAAAATAACAAAAATACTGAACTCCGAGAAAAAGTCAAAAAGGACAGTTCCTAATCAAATGGTTAAATCGAAAGATCAAACGAATGAATAACACATACCCTGTCAAAATATCCTTTCGTTAACTGTTTGAGATCTCCGTCAGGGTTTTTCTAGCTTGCAGATATATCCAAATTAATGAAGACTTTTCGGCAGTGGTGAATAACTGTTGGCTGTAAATCCATATTTGCGTATTTCCGCCTAAATGTAGAATTAAGATTCTGACACACAATGAAGCTAATAATAATACAGTGCAATCAAGATTAATTTCCCTGTCTAGTAATATGCAGTAAAGTATAAAAGTTTTTGCAAAATAAAAACTACAATTTATAAATGTCAAGAAAATTTAAAATGTCTCGTTCATTCAAAGGAATTAACAAATTGGGACAAAGTCATTAAAGGGATATCAGCTATCAGATTTATATTCACCGATTTAACCAAGTTCAAATATTTAATTAGGTAAATACAAAAACTTATATCTTAACTACGAAAGCCCAAATGAAACATGTAACAATGAATGGACACTTTATAAGGTATCATTTTTTAGAAGAAAAAGTCTTCTCAATACTCATCAAGATGACCTACAAAGATTGCCAATGATCATATAACATAATAGATTTAAACAGATGCGTGAAGAGGGAACATATTTTCTAGGATTGATTGATTTCATATCTTTTTTGGTTAAATATAATGTTAATCTTCGTCAAAGCTATATAAGAATGATTTGTTTGTGGCCCGGACGTATAAACGTATTGCCATTTCAGAGTTGCCTTCTTGTTTTTCTTCTCAATATAAACATTTTTGTATGAATGAACCAAATATTGAACATGTGTACACTATTTTTCTCTATCTTTGTCAAATCAAAAGACTGCATGCATATTGATTCAAATCAGTTAACTAATTGACTTGCAAGTCAATTATACATCAGCGATGATTTTAACAATTTGACATAAATTGAAAAAGAGTATTTCTATATGTGCTTTCATAAATATTGAAAAAATAAAAGAGACATAATTTTAGGGTCTAATTAGTAGCTAATTCTAAAGAACATGAGTAGCTAATTTCTATTTGTATGATATTTAGTAATAATTTGCAAAGAGTGCAGGAAACTCATCATAGATACCATGATTAAAATTTTATATTTACGCCAGATGCGCGTTTCTTTTACGAAATAGTCATCAAGGACGCTCAAATCCCAAAATGTTTAAAAGGCCAAATAAAGTTCGAAGTAGAAGAACATTGAGGACCAAAAATTCCTTAAAGTTTTGCCAAATACAGCTAAGTTAATCTATTCCTGATGTAGAAAATCCTAAGTTTTTTATATTCAATATTTTGTTAACAGTTAATTTATAATTACGAACATATCAATGATAACTCAAGTCAACACAGTGACAGTGCTGACTACTGGGCTGGTGATACCCTCGGGGAAATAAATCTCCACCAGCATTTGCATCGACCCAATGGTTGCAAATAAACGCATTATAGGTCAGAAAATTGTATACGTCACATAAATTTGTCGTTCAATATATGTATATACAAACAATTTAAAAACTTCACATGGGCAATGTTAGCATACAGGGTTAAAAAATCAAAGTACGTAAGAATTAATTTCAGAAAAAGATTTAAAATAGTCAAACAGTCCGATTGAATAATTTTGACGTTTGTGGTGCAACGTGTTTACTAATTCATAATAGAAGTATATCATAAAGACATATAATAGAACAATATCATATTGACAGGACCTTTTAGAGTACAGAGTTACGTTATAAGAACCAAAGAAACACAAAAAGTCGCATATACAAAGCACACCAACAAAAAATGAAAGATAATACAAACACATTGACGGGACTTTTAAGTACCAAGCCACGTTAAATGGATATCACATAAAAACACTCCAACAGTAAAAGTAATATTAATAATAGAACAAAGACAAATGAAAGAACAAAACTCATCAGTGACGCTCGAATCAAAAATTGTCTAAAAAGCCAAATAAAGAATGCGTCTTCATGCATGTAAGGCATTCATTTCTCTACTTCGAGGATAGTTTCTAATGTCGTAGCTCTCTTCATTGGTTTGCTTTAAACAAATTTTAATGTGATAACAAATATAAGCCAGCCCATCGGTAATGGATAATAAAAAATAAAACACAAAATATTGATCATATAAGTTTTACCTTTTCGTCTTTAAAATAAATTTTCAGTTTAAGTAATCTAATACAACTATTTCAATTCTTCATCAGTTATAAAGTAAAATTATAAATATATGCAGTGCACAATTTGTGTATAATTATACTCTTTAACCATGTCATAATAACGGACCATGAAGAGTCATTTAAAAACATATTTGATATTTTGTTTTTGTTCAAAGCCGATTAAAATACACTCATTAAAAACCCATATAGTGTTTCAGCAAGCTAATTTTTTGAAATTTATTTAAGGTAAATTTATCTACCTTTACAAGACCTACATTACAGAAAACACTTTAGATTATTATGCAAAGTTATTTGAAAAGGAAATAATACAAAGTAATGTATAGTCGTGCAAATTAAATTATCAAGGTGAAACGTACCGTAATGACTATTTTTGCAGATATCTTCAAGTAAAAACGAAAGTAGGAACTACCGCGAAAGGAGAAATGGAATTCAATAGACAAATGTTACCTTAAATAAATTTACAAAACCAACTACTTAGTATTTTAAATCAAACTTGAAAGTTTTCTGCTGTCCAAATTTGTCAAATACAAAATCTCAAGAATGTACACATAACATCGATTTAAATGTAAAACGGAAAGGATTTGGAATTAATCTTAACCCAAGTGGATAATAAAAAACTGAAACAAGATACCATTTTCAAAACTTGAAACACCAGGCAAGTGTTTCTTCTACATTAGATTGTATTTGGAAGGCCATATTCATTACGAAGTCGATAATTAAATACTGTAAATTCGGAAAAGTTAAAAAAAAAAAAAAAAAAAAGCCAATTTACAATGGAGACGAAAAATACTAAAATATATTCGGAATTGAGTGCAAACTGACCATGCTATGGCAAAAACGAGGACGACGAAAAGACAAATTACAGTACACAAAATACAACGTTTATTACTAAAGACTTAAAAACAAGAATTCCGCAATCTCAGGAACCCCGGAAGGGTAACCAAAGTCTTCTTCTCTCCAATATGATAGTTTTGTTCATTTGCACAACATTATATACGTGTGTACGTTATTTTATTCAACACCATATTATCACAGGAAAAGGCTGTCTTTTTTACACTGTTTTAATGTCTTTTTTTTTTTATTAATATTGTATTTATATTGTATCATGATAGATTAAACTTAATCATTCATTGCATGTTTCCATGTTTTTGTTTAAATGTCAAAAACATTTTGACCGGGTTCAGCCATTTCAATCGATATTTGATAATATGTCAATTTATGTTGTAATGGTTCGCTACAGTCTTAGGTTATAGCGAAGGTTGATGTCTTTAATATGTTAACACCGCTGCATTTGTTTGAACCTCTCATACGTTAGGAACCTATTATTCAGTTGGTGTTGTTTATAAATATTTCTCAATGCTCGTTTTTTTTTATATAAAAATTAGACCGTTGGTTTTCCAGTTTCTATTGTTTACACATGTCTTTTTGGAGCCCGTTGCAACTTGCTGTTCGATGTGAGCAAAGGCCACGTTTGAAGGGTGTACTCTGACCTATAATTTGTAATATCAATGATGCCTTTTCACCCAATAACAAATATTTCAAGGAGTACTTACATCTCATATATCCCGGTGAACTGAAAATGACATTCTCACGCTTAACCATACATTGATGTCTTGCGCAAATGTTCTAGTGATGTCTCTACATTTAAAAAAATGTCTGTTCAATTGTTAACTTGCTATGTTTCTTGTTTTTGCCTTTGTAACTTGATTATGAATTTTCCAAAAGAAACAACAGACACGGCTTCCTCCACCTAGTTTCTAGACTATACCTCAAATTTGACATATTCGGTCATCTCATTAACAGATACTATGACAAACGAAACAATTTCAATTTTGCAATTATCAACTTATTTGGTATTTAAGAGCTTGCAGCTCTTACTCAAACTTTGTAAAACGTTTCAATTGTCTGAGTAGATAGTTGATGAACCTGGGATATGTCAAAGCACCTCTCGTCTTTTTTCTACATATACCTTTTTGATAAAATATTCTGTTTCAACTCCGCAAAAAATATACGATGGCCTTGAAGTATAGATTCTGGGTGCTGACGTTTTTTATGATCTTAATAACGTGTTGTTCTTATATTTGTATTTATGAGTATTAATTTTACTTTTTTCACTTTTATCAGTCTTATAAAACTAATCTTAAATTCTATCCTAATTCTATCTTATTTTTGGGAAATCTTATTAGTCAATTCAAAAGTGACGTCACTAAGTTAAGTGCGTTGATCACTTTGACTAACTCGGCTGATGTGCTGGTTTAAGTTGTTTCATGTAATGTATCCGTTTTTTATTATGTAGTTTGTCACCACTTCGGTTTTATCATGTATGTCTACTATATAAACATTTTATAAAATTTACAGTTTGCAAAAGTATGAATTATTCTGAATAATAAGGATGTTCTTATCCCAGGCAAAAACCTCAGCCATATTGGTCAAAATTGTTTGGAACTTTTGGTCTTCAGTGCTCTTCACCTTTGAACTTTTTTCATCTGAGCGTCCCTGGTTAGTCTTGTGTGGACGAAATGCACGCCTGGCGTATCATTTTTTTTAAAACCTGATACCTTTTGTTAGCTATTATTCGTGTCTTTCTCTGTCCTAATTTTGTCCCATTTATTTGAATTGTAGTCTTGTAATGTAATGTTGTCATTTTAATGTTATTTTAACATTGCCATTAAAGCGGGAGGTTTGGCATGCTACAAAACCAGTTTCAACCCACCATTATTTTTGCTTAAAATGTCCTGTACCAAGTCAGGAAAATGGCTAGTTATATTATAGTTCGTGTCTGTGTGTGTAACATTTTGATGTTGTGATTCTGTTGTGTCATAGTTCGTTTTAGTTTGTAACTCGGATTTGTTATTTTTCTCAATTGATTTTATGAATTTCGAACAGCGGTATAATACTGTTGCCTTTATTTACCAATTTTTAACTCTTGGGTATAAAGCTTCCTCGTAGGCAGTAACATGTAGCAATAAAATCGTGATAAAAATTAAAGAATTGGAATATCCTATGCACTTGGTGTATTTTAATGCATATGAAGGCGCTGCAGGATTCGGAAGCTGTATTTACATCTGTTGTCACACAATGTTGTTATTTACCGACTCTTATTGTCAATTTCTAGATTTAAGTCAAGACTAGGGACAAACTTGATTGTATCTGTTATATCCTTAATTAAAGATCAGTTTGATATACTAATCATGAAACTCGAATTATTTAGTTCAAACTTTAATGCTGTACTGGTTGCAACATTCGGACGTGAAATTCAACCTGCGATTCTATTTTTGATAACAAATGCAACTCATTTTAGGTTAAATAGAATTCTATCTGAATGTTTCTTTTGCTTAAATGCAATAAACCTTGAGGCATTCAGAAGTTCATTAAAATATCAATACATGTAGCCATAGAATTTTAAAAACAAGTATTGTTAAAAAGAGACAGAAGATACCAAAGAGACATTCAAACTTAAAAGTCAGAAATAAAGTAACAACACCATGGGATGAAAAGAAAAGGCATAATAGACAAACAACATTTACACAAACAAAAAACATTTAAACTAAAGACTAAGCAACACGAATCCCACATAAAACTGGTTGCTCCAGAAAGGTATGTAATTACTGCACCACATGTGGCATCCATTGTGTCACTCATGTTTGTACAAACCCGATGAGTCTTATCCAGCTAGTCACATTCGGATGAAATGGAAATGTAGTTATCACATATTTTCTTAAACTGCCGTAACAGGTTACTGACAATATGTCTAAGGATGAGTTACTTTGATTTAGGCTATCTAAACCATTGATACACGCTTGCATAGGATGTCCAATTGGTAAAGTGAACATAAAAGTATCAGATCGCCGTTCCTAGCAATAACTTGAAGACATTTATCATCATTTATAATCATATACATGATCCACTTTCTTCAAGTTTAAGCGACAAGTGGTTCAACTTATTTAAAATAAATGTTTTTACGATTAAAAGCAACATAACGGTTTGTTTCGGTCCAAGTTCAGTTTTTCACCTGACTTTTTACTATAAAAATAGTTTCCCTAACCAATTTTCACTTTAGGGTAAAACTAAAGTATGTTATTTATGCTTTCCGCTTCTTTGTGATATGAATCAAAGATGGTTTTTATGTTTATCCAACTATTCATAATTTTTGCAAGGTTTAGCGTTTGCATTTTCATAAGTTAAAATTTATGAAAAATTCTCAGACAATTCCTTCCTCTTGATAGTTCTTTCCACTACAGTTTTATGATAAATCTATTCTGAGATTTTTTTCATTTTCTTTTGAACAATCTTGCTTTAACTGTGTCCTATAATTTGCATTTCAAAGACTAACCAGCTTGAAATGACCACTCGGTTCATAAAATATTAAGAATAATTTAGCAAGCATGAATTATATAAAAACAATAAAATGTGAATGATAGAACAGAACGTACAATGATATATATGCAAACAAAAATAAAATATAATATATACAAGAAACATAAACAGTTATTATGCAACATTTGGCGACCAATTGATGTATGTTAGGAATGGAATATCTTTTTATATCTGCTGATTTCTCATTAAAGTTATCTTGATTGAAAATCTTGCACGAATTTTCATTTTCATTTTGAACATAATCCGAATGTGATCGGGCAGATTGTTCTTGTCAGCAACGGCAAGATTTGTTTAATTTTCAGCCGCGCAAGATAACCTTAGCTTGCTACCGATAATAGAATAAATAATATTAGGCGGAAGCTAAATCTTATGCAAATTTGAAGAACCGACAATGAAAATAAAATTGTTAAGTATGGCCAAGCTAATCAACTTACATAGTTTATAAAATCATTATTGCTTAATTTATATCATGTTTCAATTATTCAAAGCATTGTGATACATCAATGATAATTAAATATGAAGGTAGTTACAAGCGGTTCTAATAGGATGAAGAGCTGAAAAAAGCCCTTAAATGATAATAAAGTGTTATTTGGTGTAGAACAGTAATTTGAACTTCGAACAGATGTTACCAGAACGTTTTTAAAAATTATGAGTAGTATTCATCATTTTATTTATAACCGCATCGAAGCAATTGATTCGGCTGCATGCTAATTACATCTCTTTTTCGAACAAATGATACCGTTCGAGATCTTTCCATATATCCATTTCACCTATTGAGGTTCGAAAGGGAAAACAAAGTCCGATATCATTGTTGTAAAGACCATTTGTTGCTAACATTCACTCGATTGTTCCCTAGATGATTGTTGTTTAATTGGCATTCATACAACATGTTCTTATACTCATGTTACGATAATTATTGAAGAAAGGCATGTGCTAAGGTTCATAAGAAATAGTGGACAAATATACACTACAGAAACTGGAAAAATAAAAGTAAATTGTAAAAGTAAAAGTATTTCAAGTTTCGATTTGTTTTACCTGCAATAAGATCACAGAAGATGGACAAATAGACTAAGAACATTGTTTTAGATTGCTCAACAACAGAACAGCTGGTATTTTTTTTTTAGGAATACGTGGATTGTATTTTTAAAAGTCAGACTTTTTTTCATCTTTTGTTGAATTGATCAATTTTAAAAAAATTCATTTTTCATCATCTTCTGTAATTGATGACCACAGACTCAACAAACTTAAAGATATACTAGTTACATCAAAAGTAAAACAATATAAGACTTAAACAACAATAGGTTATTTAATTTAAGGAAACTTCCCAATTACCAGCAAGTCTTTCAGAACAGGGCATTTGTAAAACAACAGAATAACCCTAGAATTGCATCAAGTTTTAGAGGCATATTATATCTGTTTGTATTAAAAATGCGATAAATAGCAAAAGTTTCTTAACAACATCCTATTACATATGTATGGCGGCATGCGCCTAAATGATCAATTGTTTTTTCTATTAAAATGTTTCATGAATATATAACATATATAAAAAAATTTACAACGCTCATCAGAATGTCTTTATATTCATGAATTATATGTACTAGTGTATGCAACCGAAGAGCATACAACATAATATATATAACTTGGTCTCGGACTCGGACTCAATCATTTATGCCCATGCTCATCCACCTACAACTGGCTAATTCAAAGAACAAGATGTGATATGGGTGTCAGGGGTACGACTTTTAATCCATGTCACAATGTGTAAAAATTAAACAATTGTAGGTCAAATTACAACGAAAAGCAAACTATAAAGGGGACTAAAAAAAAACAGTGTAAAACAATAACGGTATAATCTATATGACACACAAACGAGAAACGTGAAACACATATTTAGCACATCAACTGATAAAAACTACTGAGAAACAGGATCCTTATTAAGGACCGGTGCAAAAGAATGTAGCGGGTTTAAACATGTTTACAGGCGCCTTCCATTCATCCTTACTTGATACAGTAGTGCAACAATACAACATAGAAAAACACGCTATAAAATACCAAATGAAGTTGCTTACAAAAAGACATATTTACCAAAACAAGTGAAAACAGTGAACGAATAAATAAAATCTATAACACAATATAAATTCATTATAAACAATAAAATAGGGGGCAAAACAGCGTTAAATATAAACACGAGCACAGGTAAGTTTTGATTTAAAATATTGTTAGGAATATGAAAATGATTACTCTGATAGAAAGATGTTATGATCTTATCCGACTGTGAAACTTTTCATTTCTGCTATTTTGTTTAAAAAAAGGAAACTGTATTTCTGAAATCTGTATCAATTTTTTTTTTTTTTTTTGACTTATTGACACATTTAGTCATTTAGAAGTCCCATCATGAGAAATACAAAATGAAAGTTGGATATAAATATATACACTTTACAATTTATGTTATGCTTAAACCCTCATTTGTTGTTAGAAGATGAATAATAGAATGTCTAACTCTAAGCATCAACATGATCAATGAATTGAACAATTCGTGTGTTTGTCTGATCTGGGGAAAAAGCAGTACATTAACATCTAGTTAGTTATTTTATATATAACTGCACGAAATCCTGATTTGGTACCAGAACCATCAGTAGTAAATAATATTGTCATATATCTGCCTGTGGATGTTAATTCCAACGGATAAATTGTTCCTGTGTAGTTAGCTAAAGAACCACATGTAGTTGACTGTCCATTATATATCTTGAATGAAAAAAAATATATACGAGGACCAGTAAACGTTATCATTTGATTTCATTTTTGATTTTTTAACCCTTTATGCTAAAATTGTCTATGTGAAATTTTAAAATTGTTTGTATGTACATTGAACGACAAATATATGTGACGTACAAAATTTTCTGACGTCAGACTCGCGAATCAATGAATGTGTTTGTAGATAGATGTTTTTGAGTTCTGTTAAATTGTCCCTTCTAAAATTGTTACACGATGACGACTGCTGTACCCATATTTTGACTATTTTATTTATGTGTCTGTTTAGTTCACGCATCATTGTAAATACAACGGAATTTGATGAGACTGTCATCAAAGTGAGAGGGTTAGCGCTTTAAAACCAGGTTTAATCCACCATTTTCTACATTTGAAAATGCCTGTACCAAGTCAGGAATATGACAGTTCTTGTCCATTTGTTTTTGATGTGTTTTTTTATTTGATTTTGCCATGTGATTATGGACTTTCCGAATTGATTTCCTCTGAGTTCAGTATTTTTGTGAATTTTACTTTTTGTAATTTAATCAAAATCCAGTGAAACAGATTAAATAGTTATCAAAGGTACCAGGATTATAATTTTGTACGCCAGACGCGCGTTTCGTCCACATAAGACTCATCAGTGACGCTCATATCAAAATATTTATAAAGCCAAACAAGTACAAAGTTGAAGAGCATTGAGGATCCAAAATTCCGAAAAGTTGTGCCAAATACGGCTAAGGTAATCTTTGCCTGGAATAAGAAAATCCTTAGTTTTTAAAAAAAAAATAAAATAAAAATAAAAATAGCTAATGCAGCAAAGATAATAAAGTCCATTTGTTGTAGTTATTTTGTGATATTAATATGCATACGACTGTCATACAAAAGAAAAGTTACACTTGATATAAAAGCAGGTTTAGTCCATCAGTTTCTACATAATGAAATGCATGCATCAATTCAGGAATATGACAGTTATTTTACTTTTTATTGTCATATGTGTTTTGTTACATATCCATGTATATCTTATTTACTTAAACCAAAACTTTTTTTTAATTGTCTCACTCTCTGTTCTCTAGGGACTAATTATACGTAAAAGATAATCATACAGGAAATGTTTGGCTCATCCTTGAAGGTCGTACGATGATCTGTAGGTATTTACAAATCAAACGATATTTCGGATCACGAATATCTTTTACTAGCTGAATAACGTTTTTACACAGACACAGTTCGTAATTCTATTAAGCTGTTTTGTGTACTGTCCTTAAATTCATTTTAGTTATTCGTTGTTATTCTGCGGTTATCATGTCGAAATGTACTATTATCTTATTTATTAGTGTATCTAGCTGTCTTCCGAGTTCTTGCATTTATTTGTTCTGTATTCCCGTCATGAGATGTTGTCATTTTAACGGTATATTAAACATAGCCAAAAAGCACGGCGGTTTGGCTAGCCACATAACCAGGATCAACCCACCTTTTTGTTAAAATGTCATGTACCATGTCAGCAATATGGTAGTTGTTATCTAATAATTCATGTATATATTCGTTGCATTGTTGTTTGTTTTTTGTGCACTTCAGTGTTCTGTTGTTTCGTTTATTCCCTTTAATAGTTGGTGTGTTAAGCTCGGTTTTATTTTGTAACATCGTTAAATTATATCATGTTTTAATCCTTTATGATAGACATTCTGAGTATCAACGACCGAAGAAATGAAAATCAATGTTATCTAGCATTAGAAAAACAATAAAATACACATATCGGATAAATTTAAAAGAAAACATGTGCGGAAACATTTCTCACACAGACGAAGATGTCAGTGAATACTTAAGATACATCTTTGTTTCTTAATTATATAACTTGCATTACACTTTTCATTTTTTTATGTATATGTTTTTACTGAGAAAGAGAGTTGTTCGATGTCAAATGTTTTTTTAAAGTTTTTTCATATTTTGTTAATGATTGATTTTAGATATGGGAAAAATATTCAGCGATTGTTTTTCCTATTTTATTTTCGTATTTTAAAAAGCAGGATATATTTCAAATCATCCATCTGTTACGATTTCATCGATGACCAAACCTACATTAAATCTTACATATATAATATATTTTGCATTAAAAACAAAACGTTTGACGGATAAAGTAACAAAAAAAGATGAGGTTGTTCCTTTCAGTACTTTAAAAGCTTTGATGATACCGGTAACCGGTAAACGTAAGTTTCATGCATATTATTTAAACTATTGAGTTGGTTTTGCAAAAACACATTGTATTCATTGTTCCCTTCATTTTAATACTGTGTTGAATGGTGTTATGAAAAGATGCATGTTAAGATTGATAATACTATCGTTATATTGTGGAAAGATGTATTATAGAGCAAGTAACTTACTTTTACAAAATCATATGTATTCTCAAGTTCAAACTGAGTAAACGTTATTCGGACAGTGTTTGAAAGTCCAACATCAATATTCCATTGTCTACGCAAGTTGTCATCGTAGTTTGACGGATATCCAGGAGATGTTATTATTTGATGTAATACATCTGTATGTGAAAAATATAAGGTGTTAATAGACACAACGCTGACGTATACTAGAGGGAAAAAAACATATTCTCTAGTCTTAAGGAGTGTTTTTTTTTTTATTTGCAATCAGTATTTTTATGGCTTTTTTTTCCTGAAAAAAGGGCATCGCAGCTGAAACATCATACATGAATGACGGTTCATCATACGGTCATATATTATACATATTTATACCGCTGTGGATGTTTTTGGCGTTAATTCCACTCAAGATAATGTTGATATTGTTCTTAAAGTTGATAGTGTAGATCACTTTAATCTTCGTTTTCATTAATCGGTGTTTTTTTGGTTTCGTATGCATTTCTACTTCTATCTTTCTTTTTTAATTATTATTTTTTGTGTTCTACTCACCTTGACAACGACTTCCTTTGGTTTTATTTGAACAGTAACAGGTATAAGTATTACAAGATGCTCTACATGAACCCAAATTGAAACAGGGATTTGAAAAGCATGGTCCAATTTCTGAAATTTTACGAATATATAATATCCAAAATAAATCTCCATATTATCTGCAAGATACTTTTTTTTTGTCTGTGATGTCAAGTTATAATTGTTATTAACGATTGCCACATGTGGAGTAGGATCTGCTTACCCTTCTGGATAACCCCCAGCTTTAGGTGGGGTTCGTATTGCCTAGTCTTAAGTTTTCTATGTTGTTTCATGTGTACTATTATTTGTCTGGTTGTCTTTATAATTATTAACCATAGCGTTGTCATTGTATATTCGATCTATGAGTTGTACGGTCTCTCTAGTATCTTCCGTCCCTCTTTTAAAGAACTGCGTGGACATTTATAAAAAAAAAATCAAAATGTACATATATCATCCTTTCAACATTAATGACTCTTTAGATTAGTTTATTGACAACTTTATTTTATGTATAAGAAAATGCGGAATATACCAAACTCTGAAATTAAAAATAAAACTTACAATGCCATTGCAAAAAAACGAAAAACAACAAAAAGACAAAAAAGTCTTTAAGACGTAACCTCGAAAAGAAAACTTAGCAACACCACCCAAAACAGTGATCTCTGGTCTCTACTTTCTAGAGAGTCGATCATGTAAGTACAAAATTTATTATCTGGCTAATTCTGTTTGTCAGTTAAATGGGGGGAAATGTATTTTAGTAACTTCAATTGGAACATATCTTTAGTCATCTGTGAAACAGAAATTTCATTTGAATCGTCAAATTTACAATCTTTCAAATTCAATGCGAAATGATTCCTTTAAACTAAATAGCTGATTTTCGAATAAATATTTCATTTAAAAATTTGTAATCAGCGCTGAATCCACATTTTTCAGAGCCATTTCATTTGATATTTAATAGTGTGTCCTTCTATGTTGTGATCTTACACTCTTGTTTCAGATGGGAGTTGGTACCTAATAAAAAGTTTAAACCCGATGCATTTTTTTCACCTGCCAGTGTCATATGTTTAGTAGTTGTCGTTTGTTGATGTGTTTGAGAAGTATTTCTCGTTTCTCGTTTTTATTTAGAATAGACCGTTTGTTTTCCCGTTTGAATGATTTATACCACTAGTAATTGTTTTTGTTTGGCCTTTCAAAGCGTGCTGTTCCGTGTGAGCCAATGCTTCGTGGTAAGAAAGGACTTTAATCTAAAATCGTTTACTTTTACATATTGAGATTTGGATGGATAAATGTCTCATTGGCTCTCTTATCATATCTTCTTATATCTATTGAAAGCTCTAATAAAGCTTTTTTTCAAAATAATCTAAATTTCTAAAAGGAATAACTGCTTAAAAATGGTTGATCGGCAATGATTTTTGGAATCATTCGACACATTGCAGAAATTAACGTTTGGTATGTTCATGATAATAATTCTGGAAAGAATTGTACCCATGGGAGAGCTTACAAGGACTGACAGATGGGCGTATAGACATAAGCAAGTTCAGAACTTCTTTTAAAAAACCTTATTTGCACATTTTAACAAGCTTGTCTGAGATATTGCTTCTGAAACCTTTACACGTTTTATCGCTTCAGAAACTTTTACCGTTTTCACACCGGCGTCCGGAAAACCCAGAATCACATGCACAGTGAAATGTGCCATTCAACACCTCACACGAGCCTCTGTTCAAGCAGTTAAATCCAGTACAAGGTGTGACTGAAATTTCAAGTGTTTGTCATATTTATAGAAAAATATTAAAACAGATTTCATTATGTTAATTTATAACATTTGTAGTATTTAATTAAATTTAAAAATAACATAGAATAAAAAATTTGGTATCATGACTCAGTACACATTTTTGATATGAACGTTTGGTTCAATTGTCTTGAAAATAATGCTTAGAGTACTGATAAAAATCCATGTCGTCACATATTTCGTTATTTATCGAATATTCCATCACGTGTAGGTATAAAGTTTTGTTACATTTGTGACAAGTCAGGATTATGACAGCTTTTTATTTCTCCGATTGATGTGTTTGACTTTCCGTTTTGAATTTTTTTCGGAATTCGGTATTTTTGTGATTTTACTTTTTTCATCCCGATGAGCGCACCAACGTGAGACATAACATCAATGAAAATTTAGTAGCTACACTTTCAAACATCGAAGATTCGTCGTTGGATGCTATACATATTGCAAGTCAGATAGATTAATCAAAACACTAGATTACAGGAAGTTGCATTAGATCAGGCGAACCATGGAAAACGTGGCTTTACTTACGTGTGTATTATTTAAGGATAAAACGTAAACTAGATGAAATCCTATGGTGTAGCTTTCAATTGGATATTGCTCAAGAATGGTATCGCTGCGAAAACATGCTAACAACCTAATTCAAGATAGTTCTACCAAAATGTTTCGTTTCAATAATAGTACGGGTTGTTTTTGCAGTATTCTCTTGTTTCTTTGTATTTCATTAATATTCCTTTAAACAAAGAATAAAAACAAAAAGGATTTCACAGAGACGTCCAGATTCGCATGAACAGTGAAACATTGCATTCAACATCTCACATGAGCCTCCGTTCAAACAGTTAATTCCAGTACAAGGTGTCACTTCAATTCAAAATGTTTGTCATAGATTTAAATAAAAATCAAAAACAGATTGTTATTGATCATTTCTAGTATTTCATTAATTTAAAAAAAAAAACCGTAGAATTAAGAAAATTATATCATCACATCAGTTTACATTTTAAAACACGCCAGTCTAGAAAGTATTGGTAAATATGCTGATATGATATCAGGCCGTTACATTGTTCGTTGTCATTCGAAGATTCTGCCATGGAGACAATATGTGTGTGAACTTTGTATCCGAGGAGCCCATCGACGCGATATGTATAAAATTAATGAATGTATAGTAACTACTCTTTCTCAAGATTCTTTTAAATTAACACTACATTTTATCTTCCTTAATGATATCTAATGTTTACCTTCACACAGATGTCCAGAAAACCCAGGTTTGCATGAGCAGTGAAACATTTCATCCAACACTTCACATGAGCCTCCGTTCAAACAAGTACGTCCAGTACAAGGTGTCACTGAAATTCAAAATGTTTTTCATATTATTAATTTACTGGAAAAATTAAAAACAGATTCGATTGAATATTTATTTCATTAAACTGGAAAAACAAAGACTTAAAAATTTGATATTATGACATCAGCTTACATTTTAAAATTGAAGTTTGGTTTAATTGTTTTGAAAGTAATGGTCAATATGCTGATATCATATAAGACCGTTACATAGTTTGTTGTCTATCGCAGATTATGTCATAGGTGGACAAAGGTTGATGGCATTTATAGCCAAGGAGCGTAGTGACGCAAGATATATAACATCTATGACAACACAGTCGCTACCCCTTCAAAAACCGAAGTTAGGTTGAATGATGTGATAAAGATAATATTTCAGTTCAACAAAAGATTACTAGAATTCATGTTTAGTAGCACGAACTTTTGAAGATACTTGGGAGAAACTGTATTGTTTTACCGTAGTTTAATATATTTATAGGTATTGTTCAATAACGAAGAAAACACAAACACCATTGCATCCCCTTTAAGGTTTTCTTTAATTTTTACACATTATCAAAACCAACTAATTTATGTTTAATTTAGAACGCAAAATGTTTTGTTTCAGCCGATTCCGGTATTCTATAAGCTTGTTTGTTTTTTCTCTATTATTTTACACTAATATAGCAATATAATATTCTAACGTTAAAGCGATATGAAACTTCAAATTGAAAAAAAATATGCATATGTTTTTGTTTTTATAACTAAATGGCTAGTTTTTTAATTGTAAAACTAACCATGACTCGTGTACAAACACTTTTTTTTTAAAGTCTTACATTAGTTCAAACTTATAAGACATTTCCTTTTTTACTTGTTGGCTTCCAGACAACAATTCGCCTACATGTTTTTCGTATTCAGTTACCTAGCTAGGTCTGACCATTCTCATAATTATCCGGGGATCGCAGTTACGCAAGTGCAAAGTGGAAAACAAAATTGGCAGAAAAAGTCAAGAAACGTAAACATCGCTCCGTCACCGAACTAAACTATATTTTATTGTATACGTGCTTATCTGAATATACATGTTTCTTTGTTGATTGTTTACAAAGGTGACAATCGGTAAACTTCGGCTTTAAACACGACCATTTTTGAGCTGACATATTTTCACAACACTGAACAAGTGAATACTTGTTTACGATTATACAAAATAGATACGTATAAAAAGATAAAATCGTACACAGAGGTTTATAATATATACATGCATCAATTCAAGAATTGCATTACCATCAATTTTTACCTGACATCGTTTCATATGACTTTAATGATGTTTGATGCTTACCTTCACAGAGACTTCCAGAAAAGCCGGATTCGCATAAACAGTGAAATGTGCCATTTAACACCCCACATGAGCCTCCGTTCAAACACTTCAGTCCAGTACAAGGTGTCACTGAAATTTGCGCAACACAAATTAATTGACATAATAGTTATTCTGAACATAATATACCTATATGGCGTTTTTTTTTTCTTTCAGAACGATAGGTTATTCTTTCGAAGAATCAATTCATGCGATAACATGTTTCATAGAAATATGCTCTAAGGCATAAAATAATGACCTGTGTGAGGTCATTATTTTCCCTGAAACAAAGGCAAACTAAAATTCACCTCTAAATTATATTCGTCTGATATTGTTTTGTTGACGATTTGGAAATTTATTTTTTTAAGTTCAATCTATAATATGTGTTAATAAAATCGTCATTGCCTGCATTTTAATTTTAGAAATCAAATAGTGTGAATTTTTGTTAATTTATCGCTACAATAGAGACATTATTACATGATCCTGATGTAGGGGTATACATTGATGATAAAGTAAAGATGTAAAGATTATTTAGAATAAACACATGTTCCTGACATGGAAAAATGAATAATGAAAATATCAAACTTAGAAGGTAAGAAAAGGAGTTAGATGGAACACGCAAATTAAACCGAGTGCTACCGTGTTTTGTGTAACAATAAAGAATCTTGGTACCCGGGATGCGTCCTAGCCGGTATGTTGTTTATCGTGCATAAGAATATTAAATCAATTAGAGGTTATATGAATTATTTAATTTTCAATAGAGATTAATTTTTAGAACTATAAAATACAAGGTGATAGCCAGAATTTTAGTACATACAAAGAATTTCAAACTGCTCAAGTTTTAAATCAAATCAGCTCAGTGTTCATCAAAATATATATTTCTCAAATTTATAACATACAATATGTATGCGATAAAATCACCGCCGATCAATGTTATAGGAACTAACTTTTTCCAAAATAAATAAATGGGAACTAAAACAAGTACTACTACTGCAGCTAACATTTTGAACCACCTTCACAATTTTTACGAACAGTTCAGCTATATAGTACAGTTGATATCATTGACACGAAAATCAGTTCTGAAAACAGGGATGACAGCATACTAGTACATATTTAATCATACTCACTATTTGATTTGTTTTCAGACAATATATCTTTTGTGATAATGAATGTCACGCCATTTGATGCTACTAATATGATCACGAAGCCACTTATTAAAAACATAAACCGCAAATGCGCGTGCTTCTTTTTACTCCGACTATTATCCTCTTTTATTGACTGAATCTTTGGAATATTATCTGGTATTTTGACATCAGGTTGTTTTGTATTGGCGATCGCGGAAACTTCCTCATAATCATATTGATTTCCTGTATCGAAACATTCAATGTACACATCATCATCTGTTGTCCCGTCAACGAAGATATTGTTATGATATATGTTTGGTTCTGTTTTCGACATCTTGTTCAATTAAACAATTTTACAAAGCTGTTATTATGTTGGTTTAAAAGGAAATATCATATCTTCCTTCAATCTTCTCTTGTTAAAATCTACAATTTCAATAATAACGATATCAAAGATGAAATAATATAAGTATTTTTGTTCAAATGGTTATAAATTATCAACCTAACCACACATTTAAACCAAAAATCTGAAGATTAAAATATAATTCTAAAACAACAGCTAAAATAAGCATTAATTTCTAATACAGCTTCGAGTGTTTCTTATTCATAAACTTTATATCAATTTATTTCGCAGTCAAATTCGTTATGCATTGAGTTGTTTTCGCTATCTTCCTGCCGTCTACTTCTACGGGCTGGTAAAAAAAAAAACTGTTACGAACGTTGTCTATGTTGGTTGCATTTGATGAATGTCCGATTGGAATTTTCGAAAAGACCATTTAAATATCTCGCAATTCCTCCCAGCCTACCCTCTTTGCGGAAAATTCTTATCCATATATACACGAAGTATTTTCAATAGAGCGTTAAGCACAAATAAAATTGCAGTCATTTATGTATTCAACAAATTGCTGGATTTCTGTTTAATGTTAAGAATTTCGGAAATAGCAAATTTTACTACTTGAGTACCAAGTTGTTAGGTTTCCGAGTGTTCAGTCGTAGAGCTGTCAAGGGATGAAAATATTTATAAATACCTTAGTTTACCAATAGGTCAACTTTTCATCATGATTGTCACCTTAGATTTTGTCAGATTTTCTGTCGTGTAATGTTGTCATTTTAATGTCATAATTAACACTGCCATTAAAGCGGGAGGTTTGGCATGCCACAAAACCAGGTTCAACCCACCAAGTCAGGAAAATGGCCATTGTTACATTATAGTTCGTTTCTGTGTTTGTTATATTTCGTAGTTCTCTTATATTTGATATGTTTTCCTCAGTTTTAGTTTGTAACCCGGATTTGATTTTTGTCTATCGATTTATGAATTTTGAACAGCGGTATACTACTGTTGCCTTTATTGATACGGGTAAGCTGGTTCATATTGCATTTCGGTGTTCCGAATATTTTGAACATCTTCACGTTCATTTTCATAACGTTCTAATTCATGTATCATGTAATCATTTTTTATTTAATCATAAATATCGTAATCTAAGTGTACTTTTGTAAGGCATTTTCTCTCATCCTTTGCGTGGACAACAAAGGGAAAAGTAATAATGTGTTAATGATATCAAACCTCACTGCATTACCAATTGTATTTGACTTATTCTTATTGTTACACAAAAATGTACTTGAAAGATACTTTTGAATATAGCATATTTATTAAGTCAACTTCTGTAACCAAGTGAAACCAATGAGCATTAAGATTTGAATTGTTTTGTCATTAATTTATCAAAGCCATATCGACGTGTTAGACTAATTTTTCAAACGAAATATAAGTAAAGGCATTCAAAGAAGCAAAATCAATTGTTATTTTACCTACTGTTACCAGTATAAGACTACAAAATGTCACGTTGTGATAAGTCATTAATCATCTTTTTTGTTTGAACTTCCGGGTTCCTTGTGACATACATTTTTACAGTATCAACCAATTTCTCTTATGATGTAAAAATAAAAATAACGAACGTACAAAATAACTTGGCTTATTAAGTTCATAGCTGTGAGCATCACATCTACTTATCTGCTGATGTATTTCAGTTTACTGGTTGGTACATTAATTCACATCACTTGTGGGAACAATCACGGTCAATATATCATAGATGCATCCTTTATTTTTCAAAACATTCAGTGTATAATATATTCTCTGTTTTTTAGGTATACTTGTTTGATTAGGAAAAGAAAGCCTTGTATTCAAGTTTCAGATCCGTCCGTTAAAGTCCGTTTGTACTGTTGACAAGTGTTTTAGCAGTAATTTACCACCTCTTTTCATGTGACCATAAGTAGGGGCAGATTTTAACAAGTGTTTTCCTTCTTTTAAACGGGATGTTTCCACTACTCTGTTACTTTTGATATATATATACTAAAGATAAGTTATATTTAGCCATTATACAGTAATAATATTAAAAAGCGTATATAGTTAATCAGTAAAATAAATCAGAAACAAAGTTTTCCTTGATCTTATTTTCAAACAATATCGGAAGAGTGCAAAGTAAATCCATTTGTATTTCTAGTACAAATCGGGGATCATATTCATACATTGAGGTATCTGTTCTTTTCCTGAGTGACATGTAATAGTTGACACTGGATTTTAAATACACTCCATTATTTTTGTAGAATTATTGGAGATGATGTAAATGATTCTGCGTAAAATCTTGTTTATATCCATCAAATGTTTGAACACTTCAGAGTCAGCTGCTTATTCCGATAAGACTCATAGTTTTACTTATATTCCTAGTCATGGTATAGAACCACTAATAAGGACCCGTTTGGAAAGAACATACAAGAAAGTAGTACATATTTGAAACAAAACGGTTCCTACGCATAACTGTTAACTTGTCAAAAGGGTCAATTATTTGGCAGTGCTGGTATCAAATGACAGCGTGGGGACTTGCAATCACTCGTAAACCCTTGTATTGTTGAAAGATTCTTTTAAATAATAAAAATAATATACAAAATTATGATAGAAAGACACATTTTCCCTGTTGTTTAGATCGGACGTACCTGTTTTTGTACTATCTTACTTCCGGGGCCCAGTTTGCTGTAATATGCAATTAAAGGTATGTTGAATGTATGAAGTATGTTCAGCAGCAGTCAGGATAAGGTATAATTTTAACATAACATGACTGCCACTTTATTTGAACTTAAAAACAAAGTAGCCATTAATGCTTGAAAGTGTAATTTAACACAGGAAGCCATCCGGCTATGTGTGTAATTTTTCAAAACTTGTGACATATATAATTTCTTATTCAGGGAAGGCAATTAATTCTGACTTATAGGACCATAAGTAAAACTATTGATGAGAAAAAAATATATTCATTATTTTGTTAATCAAGTATATTGTTTCCGAATCCTTATGTATCACTGTATTTCATGTACATGATTTCATGAAATAAAATATGTTTTAAGTAAGTATACTAGTAGTCAGAGTTATTATATTTAGTTATCAAAGGTACCAGACTTAAAATGTAGGACGCCAGACGCGTGTTTCGTCTTTATCAGACTCATCAGTGACGCTCATATGAAAATAGTTATAAAGTTATAAAGCCAAACAAGTACAAAGTTGAAGAGCATTGAGGATTCACAATTCCAAAAATTTTTGCCAAATACGGCTAAGGTAATCTATGCCTGGGATAAGAAAATCCTTAGTTTTTCGAAAAATTAAAAGTTTTGTTAACAGGAAATTTATATTATAAAAGACAAAGAATTTTTAGTTATCCGGAGTCTTGCGGAATTGCGGTATTAAATGTTAGGTGATGTACTTGAAAGATACTTTTAAATATAGCATATTTATTAAGTCAACTTCTGTAACCAAGTGAAACAAATGAGCATTAATATTTGAATTGTTTTGTCATTAATTTATCAAAGCCATATCGACGTGTTAGACTAATTTTTCAAACGAAATATAAGTAAGTGCATTCAAAGAAGCAAAATCAATTGTTATTTTACCTACTGTTACCAGTATAAGACTACAAAATGTCACGTTGTGATAAGTCATTAATCATCTTTTTTGTTTGAACTTCCGGGTTCCTTGTGACATACATTTTTACAGTATCAACCAATTTCTCTTATGATGTAAAAATAAAAATAAAGAACTTACAAAATAACTTGGCTTATTAAGTTCATAGCTGTGAGCATCACATCTACTGATCTGCTGGTGTATTTCAGTTTACTGGTTGGTACATTAATTCACATCACTTGTGGGAACAATCACGTTTAATATATCATAGATGCACCTTTTATTTTTCTAAAAATTCAGTGTATAATATATTCTCTGTTTTTTTAGGTATACTTGTTTAATAAGGAACAAAAAAGCTTTGTATTCAAGTTTCAGATCCGTCCGTTAAAGTCCGTTTGTACTGTAAACAAGTGTTTTAGCAGTAATTTCCCACCTCTTTTCATGTGACCATAAGTAGGGAAAGATTTTAACAAGTGTTTTCCTTCTTTTAAACGGGATGTTTCCACTACCATGTTACTTTTGATATATATATACTAAAGATAAGTTATATTTAGCCATTATACAGTAATAATATTAAAAAGCGTATATAGTTAATCAGTAAAATAAATCAGAAACAAAGTTTTCCTTGATCTTATTTTCAAACAATATCGGAAGAATGCAAAGTAAATCCATTTGTATTTCTAGTACAAATCGGGGATCATATTCATACATTGAGGTATATGTTCTTTTCCTGATTGACATGTAATAGTTGACACTGGATTTTAAATACAATCCATTATTTTTGTAGAATTATTAGGGATGATGTAAATGATTCTGCGTAAAATCTTGTTTATATCCATCAAATGTTTGAATACTTCAGAGTCAGCTGCTTATTCCGATAAGACTCATGTCACTACCAAATGTGTCTTCGTCTGTGTTCAGAATATTTTTAACGTCTACACGTTCATTTTAACAAATTCAATTATCATTTCATCAATGTTTTAATCGTAAATACCTAAATCAAAATGTTCCTTTGTAAGGCATTTCCTCTCATCCTCTGTGAGGACGACAAAGGGAAGTACTTTTAAGTTTAACTTGTTTTCAAACTTGGATATATTTACAAATTAAAGCAATATAAAAATCGGTGTATGCACACATCTCGCTTTTAGTTGTGGACCATTAAATCATCAGCTTGGTTGTAGTCAGTGCTTTGCTTTTGACAAGTTTGATAAATTTCATTCTGAAACTTTATGTTTATAAATTACATATGAAGATAGATTCAAACGTCATCAAGAGTTTGTATTTACCTTAGATGAATTTGTCTTTTATTCTTAATTCACGTTCGGTTCATATTGCTTTTTATGTGTTTCAATTCATTTACATCAATTTGCTCGTTTCTTGAATTCAATGCATATTACATGTACAGTGTATCGTGATTAATGTTGATAAAAAGATATTTAAGAAAACTATCATAACTATCACATGAGTTGCAGAAATTACTTAACATGAAACTAGTGTTAAAAATAATTTGTTCTCTAAATTGATTTCAGCATTTTTATTATTACTCTTACAATATAATTATCATTTTAACTAATTTCAGTATAAAAATGAATATTGATTTTCTGTATCGAAACATTCCTCGTACACATTATCATCTGTTGTTCCTTCTGTCAACGAAGATATTGTTATCATATATGTTTGGTTCTGTTTTCTAAATCTTGTTCAATTAAACAATTTTACAAAGCTGTTATATCCATGTTGGTTTAAAAGTAAAAATCATATCTTCCCTTAATCTTTTCTTGTTAAAATCTAACGTTTCAATAATAACGATATCAAATATGAAATAATATATGTATTTTTGTTCAAATGGTTGTAAATTTTTAACCTAACCACACATTTCAACCAAATATCTGTAGATTTAAATATAATTCAGCTAAAACAAGCATTAATTTTCTAATACAGCTTCGAGTGTTGCTTATTCATAAACTTTATATCAATTTATTTCGCAGTTAAATTCGTTATGCATTGAGTTGTTTTCGCTATCTTCTTACCGTCTACTTCTACGGACTGGTAAAAAAAACTGCTACGAACGTTGTCTATGTTGGTTGCATTTGATAAATGTCCGATTGGATTGGGGGAAATTTGAAACTGTGAGCCTTATTCAAGTATAATACCCCTTGTTTGTTGCATCTACCTGTATATAAGCTAAATATATGATCTAATTTTCGAAAAGACCATTTAAATATCTCGCAATTCCTCCCAGCCTACCCTCTTTGCGGAAAATGCTTATCCATATATACACGAAGTTTTTTCAATACAGCGTTAAGCACAAATAAAATTGCAGTCAATTATGTATTGAACAAATTGCTGGATTTCTGTTTAATGTGAAGAATTTTGTAAATAAAAAATTTTACTACTTAGGATTCGTTAATGTTCTTTGAGTACCAAGTTGTTGGGTTTCCGAGTGTTCAGTCGTAGGGCTAACAAGGGATGAAAATATTTATAAATACCTTAGTTTACTAATAGGTCAACTTTTCATCATGATTGTCATCTTAGATTTTGTCAGATTTTCTGTCGTGTAATGATGTCATTTTAATGTTATAATTAACACTGCCATTAAAGCGGGAGGTTTGGCATGCCACAAAACCAGGTTCAACCCACCAAGTCAGGAAAATGGCCATTGTTACATTATAGTTCGTTTTTGTATTTGTTACATTTCGTAGTTCTCTTATATTTGATACGTTTCCCTCAGTTTTAGTTTGTAACCCGGATTTGTTTTTTGTCTATCGATTTATGAATTTTGAACAGCGGTATACTACTGTTGCCTTTATTGATACGGGTAAGCTGCTTCATATTGCATTTCGGTGTTCCGAATATTTTGGACATCTACATGTTCATTTTCTTAGCGTTCTAGTTCATGTATCATGAAATCATTTTTTATTTAATCATAAATATCTCAATCTAAGTGTACTTTTGTAAGGCATTTTCTCTCATCCTTTGCGTGGACAACAAAGGGAAAAGTAATAATGTGTTTATGATATCAAACCTCACTGCATTACCAATTGTATTTGACTTATTCTCATTGTTACACAAAAATGTACTTGAAAGATACTTTTAAATATAGCATATTTATTAAGTCAACTTCTGTAACCAAGTGAAACCAATGAGCATTAATATTTGAATTGTTTTGTCATTAATTTATCAAAGCCATATCGACATGTTAGACTTATTTTTCAAACGAAATATAAGTAAGTGCATTCAAAGAAGCAAAATCAATTGTTATTTTACCTACTGTTACCAGTATAAGACTACAAAATGTCACGTTATGATAAGTCATTAATCATCTTTTTTGTTTGAACTTCCGGGTTCCTTGTGACATACATTTGTACAGTATCAACCAATTTCAAGAACTTACAAAATAACTTGGCTTATTAAGTTCATAGCTGTGAGCATCACATCTACTGATCTGCTGGTGTATTTCAGTTTACTGGTTGGTACATTAGTTCACATCACTTGTGGGAACAATCACGGTCAATATATCATAGATGCATCTTTTATTTTTATCAAATTCAGTGTATAATATATTCTCTTTATTTTTAGGTATACTTGTTTAATAAGGAAAAAAAAAACTTTGTTTTCAAGTTTCAGATCCGTCCGTTAAAGTCCGTTTGTACTGTAGTTAAACGGGATGTTTCCACTACTATGTTACTTTTGATATATATATATATATATAGTAAAGATAAGTTATATTTAGCCATTATACAGTAATAATATTAAAAAGCGTATATAGTTAATCAGTAAAATAAATCAGAAACAAAGTTTTCCTTGATCTTATTTTCAAACAATATCGGAAGAGTGCAAAGTAAATCCATTTGTATTTCTAGTACAAATCGGGGATCATATTCATACATTGAGGTATCTGTTATTTTCCTGATTGACATGTACTAGTTGACACTGGATTTTAAATACAATCCATTATTGTTGTAGAATTATTGGAGATGATGTAAATGATTCTGCGTAAAATCTTGTTTATATCCATCAAATGTTTGAATACTTCAGCTGCTTATTCCGATAAGACTCATGTCACTACCAAATGTGTCTTCGTCTGTGTTCAGAATATTTCTAACGTCTACACGTTCATTTTAACAAATTCAATGATCATTTTATCAATGTTTTAAACATAAATAACTTAATCAAAGCGTTCCTTTGTAAGGCATTTCCTCTCATCCTCTGTGAGGACGACAAAGGGAAGTACTTTTAAGTTTAACTTGTTTTCAAACTTGGATATATTTACAAATTAAAGCAATATAAAAATCGATGTATGCACACATCTCGCTTTTAGTTGTGGACCATTAAATCATCAGCTTAGTTATAGTCAGTGCTTTGCTTTTGACAAGTTTGATAAAATTCATCCTTAAACTTTATGTTTATACATAACATATGAAGATAGATTCAAACGTCATCAAGAGTTTGTATTTACCTTAGATGAATTTGGCTTTTATTCTTTATTCACGTTCGGTTCATAAGCTTTTTATGTGTTTCAATTCATTTACATCAATTTGCTCGTTTCTTGAATTCAATGCATATTACATGTACAGTGTATCGTGATTAATGTTGATAAAAAGATATTTAGGAAAACTATCATAACTATCACATGAGTTGCAGAAATTACTAAACATGAAACTAGTGTTAAAAATAATTTGTTCTCTAAATTGATTTCAGCATTTTTATTATTACTCTTGCAATATAATTATCATTTTAACTAATTTCAGTACAAAAATGTTTAACTTCTGAATAATATGTTATGTATTTTACCTGATAATTAACAGGTTTCTCGAAGGTCAAAATCATAAAGTAAAACTATTGCAAAAGGTGCATTACCTCTTTGAAGTCAACTTCAACTATCACACAATTCTATCAATTTGGAGGTCCATTCTTTCACTAAAGTATATTTTATTTTTGAAATAATGTATAAGTCTATGGACGTATGTTTTAATGTCGAGTCTCAAATATCTCCATGGGTAATGCAAAATCAACATTTAAAATTATTCGATGTTATCGCTTTGTCATATCAACAACATTTTTGGCTTGTTTCAAATTCAGCAACACACCTAAAGCTAGACGAGAACAGTCCATGATATTATAGCATAAAACCTTGTATGTATGGTTTTTCTTAGGATATATTGTCCCACAAAGCTTGCAGGTTTCAGAAATGAAGCATTGTACGGTAGTTTTTTATATATATTTTTGTGTTTGCAACAATATCAGTGTGCGTGCATTTTAACTAAAAATACGCTTAATCTTTTCTACAATTATCGGGAGTATTTAACTTCTAAAGCAATAGTACACAGCTTGATTCGAATGATTTATTCTTTGTCCAAACTTATTTTGTGATGAGTATTCAAACATTTCTTTTGATTATCTATATACATTGTATCATACAAACAAACATAACAAGATTGTTTTACAATTCTGTCAAAGAATGCAACCTTCAGTTCATCTTAGAATTATTTTGGTACATCTATTTGGATGGTCTTCATTACGTTGCAATCGTGCCTGTTGTTGTCTTAGTTATAGTTCCAGTAGTCTGTGAGACAGTAGTGCCCTCGGTGCTATATACTGTAGTGCCAGTAGTCTGCAAAGTGTTTATATCTTCGTAATATTCACAAAGAAAGCTTCTGTATTTGGATCCTTGGAAAAAAATGTTTTCTCCATTATTTGATCTATATTATATTATTCAACTGGAATAGTATTCTGCTGCGTCATTATCCTTCTTAGCAATGACGTCATATCATCGATCACCTTCTGAACATCGAACGTTAAAGCTTTGAACGTTTTTATCATTTGTATTACTCTGAATTTAATTGATTTACAAAATGATAAAATATTTTTTTTTATCTTATTAATAGTTTTACTTATATTCCTAGTTATGGTATAGAACCACTAATTCGGGCCCGTTCGGAAAGAACATACAAGAAAGTAGTACATATTTGAAACAAAACGGTTCTTACGGATAACTGTTAACTTGTCAAAAGGGTCAAAAACAGGTTATTTATATTATAAAAGACAAAGAATTTTTAGTTATCCGGAGTCTTGCGGAATTGCGGTATTAAATGTTAAGTGATTTTATTTTGTCTGATTAGTTTGAATGTCCCTCTGGTATATTCTGCATCTGTCTTACCGTTATGTTTCGAAATCATATTTTTTTTACAATTTAGGATTTTTTCTCCAAATTCTGATGGAAGGCGAGGTTTCAAACACCATACAAAATGTTAATAGAGGTTAATTTAAAAATAATATAGAAAAGGATACAACAAATTTTATAAGCCATCAATCAAATAACACAATCGAACTAAGTGGAACATATATATCAAGAATTGTGACAATGGGAATAGCGAAACGAATCCGATAGTTTTGACACCGTCTATGAAATACATAATTTCATTCCTAGTATGAACGCAATATGCCTCCGATTTTTAAAGGAATTTCACTCTATTTATAAATAGCAAGCTTTTCTGTCATTTAAAGATATATCATTATTATAATATCTTCTGAATTATACCTTCATAACAATGTTTATATCTGTTTATTTTAGATTGATAATGGGTCTTGGCATCTATGATGAATGTATTTTCAAGCCGTATTACGTTATAGATAATGCATATTTTAAAGTTTTTCTTGTCGTAGAACACACCCCGAGACATACACCCAATTTATATTAAAACAAAGTTAGCTAAAAAAACATCATCAGTGTTCCAATATGCCAGAAATTGTTGATTTTTTCTACTTCAGATAATATTTTGTTTTCAGTTATTTACTTTTATTACGGAATTTAAATTTAAACAAAAATAGGGCTAATGTCGACAATTTGTGAGCTTATTCCTTAATAAAAGAACTTTAAGAAACATTTTATTGGGAAGCAATATTTTAAATTCTTTCAAGTTTATTCTTACAAAATCAAAAGACGATACACATCTACTTTTGCATAGGTACTAGTTATGTACTTAAAATCTGTAGTACTGGAAATTTTCTTTGAATATTTTGAACAATTTCTTTATTCTAAAATAATGTAATATTTGGGTACTTGTGTTTTCTAGAACTTAATTCGTACGTAAAATATTGGAACAAATATAATACAAACATTGAGCACAGTATTCCATGTTAGAACATCATAATTTTATGTGATTTGTAAAAAGACAAACATTCAAAATGCTGAAAATGTAACCGTGTAACAAAAAATCGTTAGTACTTAAATATCAAGTAAAAATCAAGTACTGTAAAATACAGGTACCTAAATATTTTGTTACAGAAATAGTCCCTATGCAAAAGTAGCTATGTAATTTATTTAATGAAAAAGAACTACAATGTATGTGCAAATTACTTAAATTATTCATCTATGCATGTTAATTATTGTTCAAATTGAAATTGTAAGGATATGAACTTCTTATAAAACCTAACGTAACCATGACCAAAGAAGAAAAAAACAAAACAAAAACATTCCACAAAACAATAACAATAATAACAGATTATGCAATTGGATAAACACGAAAAATTATCGGTGAAATCTCAAAAAAGGTTGTAATGCGTATAATAAAACTAAACCAAAATTACGCCAAAATTGATTATCCTCAAATTAGTCAACAAGTATTTAATATTACTACCAATCTTTGTCAATTCTAGTAAGAGAAATATATAAAAAAAAAGTAGCACAATTGACATTGGGGTTTTTTGACATGTAGTTATCACAATCCCTATTTAGAATCCCTATTTAACATGTTTAACACTGGATATGATTTAATGCTGTATTGTAACACGATGTGAATCACATGTCAACCAGGAGTTTACACTGTGTTCCCCGCCGTTTGTATTGTTGTTCCTGTTGCTAAAGCTTTTTATGTAGTGTTATGTAATTTTTTATTAAATATTTGTCGTTTATTTTTTGCCATAGTTCTGTCTTTTTTTTATTAAACTTGTGGCTTTTATTAAGCATGTGAATCTCTCCTGGCTCATTAGTTATTGCAAAATTGTTCTGACCCACACTTCGTATGTATTCTAAAAAGAGATGTTGTTATGGAATATAACCTTCTACATTTTGGCAGCCTCATATTCATATAACGTAAGTTGTTATGATTCTATGCTGACATTGACGAAAATGTATAGAGTAGTTTGTATCTTAGTTCAGAATATTCTTGTCTTTGAGAATATGTTGATTTGACTGCAACTGATACATGAATTCTGTATTATAAAACGCAACAGCCAAAAAGTATACAAAATGTATGTTAAATCGTTTTTCTTGTGTTTGTCTTTTGTTGCGACTCTGTCAATTTCAATAGGATCTAACTCTGAATCTCTATTGATGTGTTCAAAGTTTCATTTTGAAGAAAAAGTGCTCGAAAAACTTGTACGCTTAGAACATAAAATGGAATTAACGGAAGAAAAGATGAAAAAGTGGGAAGATTCATTTTCTTCTAAATTGGATAAAATGGATTCAGTCATTAGGCAAACAACAGAATTTGTAGATTCAGTTCGAATAAATCATGCACAGGAACAAGTACGCCTTAATGATTCGTACCAAGAAATTGTCAAACGCGTTTATATTCAATTAAAGAATGTAACAAACTTTGATGGAGAACAGATGAAAACCAGTTTAGATTCCATGTCTTCGCAAATGCAAGAGTCCAGTGAGGCTGAAAAGAATAGACAAAAACCTTTAAAATTAATGCGGTATACTCTTAACCAAGAGCAACAGAGATTTAACAATTCATTTGATCTTATCTTGGAAAACTTTAGACTTGCTTCTAATAACACATTTAATGAAGTGATTGCAACGCAGCAGAAAGGTAAGATTCATTGAAATTTGTACGAATTTTCAACCTGTCTTTCAATTTTACATTTGCTATGGCACATTACCTATAAAAAACCACGAAACGGTTCAATCTTCTTACACTCGGAATTTTAGTTTTCTTACATGTTTTACCTCAGGTAAGCTCACAACGTAAGGCTAAGTAACAGTAAATGGACTACGTCAAATATGTCAGTAAAATTTTGCATACAACTCTAGCTCGATGAACTTCAACTGAAAATCAATTTCATTTATCTTTTAAAATATTACTGATTGAATTCTTACAAAATTGATAAACATTTTAAAGAAAGTATATCCGATCGGCATAAAACTTTCCAACATTTGTCTTCAAATCATCAAATATCTAATTCTACTCCTTAGAGTTTTCTTACAAAACTAAATGTTGTTGATACATAAGTTTCCGTTATATGATGCAAAATAAAGATAGGGTCACCGACTTCGTTTTTACGGTATACATCAATTTTTGGTGAAAAATTCCAATTAAACGTCGAAATGATTATAAAGTCGCTGCGATGCAGGTTGTAAAACGTTGATTTTTGACGTTTTTCACTACCAACAATGAAACAGATTGATTATTAGACAAAAAACGAATTCTGTTATTTCATTTCATTAAAACAGAAATGAATGTGGCAACAACATATAGTTTTTCAAGAATATCTATGGAGTAGAATTAGAGATTTGGCGATTTTAAGACAACTTTTATATGTTTAATTCGCCGTTTTTATGTGCTTTCTATTCAAATGTTCACCTATATTTAAAGATTTCAATCTAAAAATATTTCTGATAAGAAAAAAGATAAATGCATTATTTTTGGGGATTTTCAGTTGTAGTTCATCGAGCCAAGGTTGTATGCAAAATTTTAACCAAATCTGCGAGATAGCCAATTTACTGTTCCTTGACTTTAATGTCTTTTCATAAGTTTATTGCCATTGCATATTTTGTTTATTTTTAGTACGACGGCTTATATAAAATTGTCGCTATTGTTTCATGTTTTTTTGGCTTCTAGCAAAAAGCTTATCATTAACCTCACAGTCATGTAAGAAAGCAGCGGTATTCGTAAAATAATCAAGAATTATCTGAATATACTGCCGAAATTAACTGATATAAAGGAATTGACTTTAAATAGATAAAATATAAACAACAAGTACTGTTTTCTCCTAGATTAAAATATTTATGTTTTACACGAGAAAATATACTAAAATATTGACGACAAAAAGCAGGATGTTTATTTCCCTATTGGTTATTCTCTTTTTTGGGACGGCGAAGTTCTTTTGGCACCATCTAACGTTGTTTATATATCCCAGCTCGTTCGCTATGCTTGTGTCAATAAGCGTTAAATCATGTATTACTGGCAAATTAATAATTCAGGGATTTCGTTTTCACAAATTACTAAAACGTATAGTTATTGGCTTTAAACAAGCTTTTAATAACAATATATAATAAGTGTACTGTCAGATCTGTGTTATTTAAATAGTTTGTTTTTCCTTTGTATTAATCTGATGAGTTAAGCAATATCGACTGAATCTCATTTGTTCTTATGTTGTACGGTAACACCACGGTCTTAGGTTATGGGGATGATTTGCACCATCAAACATGTTTAACCCCGCCACATTCTATATGTGCCTGTCTTGATCGAGGGCCTGTAAATGAGTGGTTGTCGTTTATTTCTGTTTCTCAATTTGTTGATCAGTATATTTTTTTACAGTTTGTTCCTGTGTCATGGAGGGATTGCGCGTCTGAACATGTTTAGTACCATCATATTGTTCATATCTATAGTTATTAATTAATAGTTTAGTGGTTGTCATTGGTTCGTGTCTGTTTTTGTTTTTCCTAAATTGTTTTGTTATAACTTTCACCGTTACTTTTTTTCAGTTGAAATATTTAATATTTTTCATATCGGGGCATTTTATAGCCGTCCAAACAGTATGAGTTTTTCTAGTGATTGATCCGTACTGATTCTTGTATTTTTTTTTTCATCTTGGGATATAGCTGGTTTTTTTTTTTGGCAAGCATACAATATTTTATGTTTATATTAAAACGTAGATATTTTTTGTAAAAACTACCCATTTAAATAAATATTCAACATTAGCATACCGGTGTTCAAAAGTCATCAATCGATAAGAGAAACCAAATTCAGCTTACAATACAAACGAAGAAAATAAACACATCAACTATAAGAGGAATATTGACGAACAACAGGAACACTGACATGCAGCAAAAACAAATGCCAACTGACATATAAACAACTATTTGATAACAGTTGCTATTGTCCTAACTTGGTACATTACATTTTTAGAAAAAAAAATGGTGGGTTGAATTAGTGGAATGGCTAACCAAACCTCCCTCTTTATTACAATGTTAAAAATATATATATCGCTAAAATGACAACACTACGTGACTGAAATATCACATAAACACACACAAAACATTCATCACATAGAAATACACAAACAAATCGTATAATAGTCGACATTACATGCCAACCACCGAACAACAACGAGCATATCCCATCAACGACAAACACCATAGGATAAACAAAAATGACTAGCTTCCGTAATTAACATGCAGTCTCAAAATGTTTACAATTATTTCACAATAATCGTCCAAACAATTATCATGAAAAATGATGTTATGCAAGATCATTTTATAATTATTTGGACTCCAAACGATTAGGCATACCAGATTATCCAACCGAAACCATACCAGAAACATCAAACTAAATACATGAAAGATGTATGTCCAAAATACTGAGACACGTCGAATAGAAATGCAAATGCATATCCGGTATAACAATCATATTCCGGAATATGATGCATGTATGGCAAGCCGATGTGGAATTTATTCCTTAGTTATTAATATTAAATAATGATTTATAATTATAAAAAAAAATGGGTTTTTTCAAAAAATTTGTACCGACCAAGACAATTATTTACAGGAAGTTTGAACTTTTTAACAAACCATTAAATATTTTGAAAAAAAATATCTTTTAAATGTTGCTGAGTTTGCCAAAATCATTCCAAATTAATATTTTGATCCATGTGAATGGACTGAATCCTATAGAAGCGTATTTGGATCAAAACAAATTAACATTGACCGACATTTGTAGGTCCCCAGAGGCAAACATGTAGACTAAATAAAGGCAACAGTAGTATACCGCTGTTCAAAACTCATAAATCCATGGACAAAAAACAAAATCGGGATAACAAACTAAAACCGAGGGAAACGCATTAAATATAAGAGGAGAACAACGACATAACACTAAAATGTAACACATATAGACAAAATCCCACGAGAATAACAAATATAACATATATATATATAACATCAAAACCAAATACATGAATTTGGGATAGACAAGTACCGTGACACGTCTAATCGCAATGTGAATTTACACTCAAAAATAAGAGAAAACAAACGACACAACGTTATAATGTAATACACACAGAAACGAACTATAATATAACAATGAGACTAAGCAATTGTATCATATGAAAAGCCTTTGTGAAATATATTATACAATTGAAGTAAAAAAAATTACTGAGGCTTCTGGCGATAGCCACGTGGTTAAATATTCTGCATGGCCCTATCAGAGTTTTGAAAAGATCTATCATATCAATATTAAAGCTCAGGAAAAAACAAAACGTAGTGTCACATACATGTTTACATTTGAATTAATTCCCGATCGATTTCCTTTCACTTGAGCCGACATAAGCGATTTATAAGTATCTTTTCAATAGTCAAATAAGACATGGCATTTCCATCATTTTTAACATTCAAATTTTGTAATCACGATTTCCCTAACGTGAAGTCAGAATTATGCAAGCAGAAAACTATTAGTCCCATTCATACAGTTACCTTGTTTCTCCTGTCAATTTTTTTTTTAAATAGATTCAGGAAAATATTATATTATTTATATACCTATAAGGAGGTTTTTTCTTTCAGAACGATAGGTCATTCTTTCAAAGAATCAACCCGGACGATACCATGTTTCAATGAAATATGTTCCAAGGCATAAAATAATGACCTGTGTGATGTCATTATTTTCCTGGATAAATATGCACACGATGTTCATAATGTTTGGTATTTACTTTTTCTTAACCTATATTTGTGGAACCAAGAGTTTGTAAAAAAACAAACCAATCGTAACGTTTCTTTTGCAGAGATTGGGGAAACCTTCAAGTATTCCGTACGACAACAAAACATGAACCTGAACAATCAAACCAAACATTTTAAGACAACTATTGCTAAGATGCAACAGAAGATTGTTAGTTACAGTGCTCGAGGTTTGTAACTTTCTGAATTGTTACTCTTTATAATATGTTATACACATAATTACCAAAACTGGTATGGTAGTTCCCAAGAATAAATTGAGCTAGGTATTTGGCTCCTCCTCGGATTCCTCACTTTTTCATAAATTCCATTTCATACAATCCTATCATCGTTATGTAGTCGGAAAACTGAAGAGTGATCTAACATTATTAACTAAAACATGTTTTTCCAAAAGGGTAAAGTTTAAGCTTCAAACAAAATGATAGCTTGTTCCCGTTCTGTGTCTTATTTCACCTATCTTCGAATTCAAAAGGAATGTGTTTAATTAGTATGCGTCATACTTATCTTCTTAGAAAATACAAATTATTTGTATTTATGAAGATGACAATAAACTCATCATAGAAACACGGATTAAAATTTTGTATTTGCTCCAGTCACTAATTACTTCAAATCATCACTCCGTTACCCTTTCCGTTTTGAGACATTTGTTTTAACATCACCTTAGTACTAGTTGATCGATTCGGGGCAATAAAAAAAATATAACAAACAATAGATACAAATTATGAAATAATTCACGGAAGCCATAGATTGTTGGAAATTTACACATGGCCTGGGCAGTGATATTCGAATTTGATCCTGAGCGTTAGCGAGTGATACTATTAACGAATATCACAGCCCAGACCATGTGTAAATTTCCAACAATCTATGGCTTCCATGAATTATTTCGATTCTAATAGGACAAATACGGTCATTAAAATACTGAAGCGAGGGTTGGTTTGGTGTGTGTGTGGCTGATCTTTTTAATCCCCGTTAGATAAATCTCAAATACCTTAATAAATCCGTAGCTTGCATGGGTTAATTTGTGAATAACTACTAGAAAAAAATGTTTGATTCTTCTAATTCTCAAACCCAACATTTGCCATTTTTATTTCACATGATTTTTTGTCGTAAGCTTCCGTCAAATCCAAAGTTGACATTTCGTAACTAAGGAGCCGCCATGTTGACTTGCTGAAGTTAGTAAATATTGAAATAATAAAATAATACAATAAAAACTAAAATAAAACAAAACCTACCTCAAAAATCAGTTTTAATACAATATCATACTAATTTCGATGGTTCACGTAACAGAAAACTTTGAACTTTAGCGGTTTCATTTGTATGACGTCATGTTTTGAAAGGATTTAAATGCGCCAAAACAAATAAAAGGCTTTCGCGGAATTTTATGTTATTTTTATTTTGTTGATTTCTCCGAGCTCTTGCGCATTACTGCTTTTTATTATGCATCCGAATAAGAATAACAGTTATTTTGTCTTTTTTCAATTGCACTTTTAAATAAATAAAATCGGAAAAGGGTCTGCAAATACGTTCCAATACATGTAGATTTACGTGGGAAGTATATTGTAACAGCCATTATTATGTATATCTCTGAGTCTGCGCTATGTTTAGATATATCAAGAATTTTATCACAGTGTTGTGAAAGCGAAAGAAGCATGTCATATTAGAATCCAAGATATAAAAATACTATCAGTTTCTGAAAGCTAGTTAAAAGCCAATTGCAATTATTAAAACAAAACCAATGCATTTACTCTAAAGATGACATAAACATTCAATCACACATTCATATTAACAAATGGATTTTTATATCTTGGTTTTAGAATATCATTACAAATTTTGTTCCTATATATACGACAAACAGTCAAATATAACACCCTTACACCCTATATTGTACTCCTTTTCTGGCGTCTCCCTCTAACAGATTGTTCATTATTTAGTTGGTTCCATGTTTTCGTGTTCGCAGTAATATCTCCGATTATAATATTTTCATACTTTGCAGATATTTTTGAATTGTAAACTAATTCTAAATTTATTATAAGCTCATTAACGCTTTTATGGATATTATTTTTTTAAAAATCGAGTAATTCTGTTTGTATCGCATTAACATTTAAATAGATATCATTGATTATATCACATCATAGAATTTTTTTTTTAAATTATTTGCCCTTTTTTTTTTACAAGAGACAAAATACTTTCCATTTATTTTTGCAGATTCTTAAAAATAGTGTTTATTTTATTTATTTTTCAGTGGCAATGACAGCCTGTACAGCCTCAGACCAAACAGTAAATGGTGTGGTTAAATTTGATGATATTAAAACAAATAGCAACATTTCTAATTTATCTTACTTCAAAAATAATGGGAAGTTCACGATTGAAACTGAAGGACTCTATCTGATTTCTTCTTGGATTTTTTCACACACAAATGGTGCTCGTTACGCGGTGTACCAAAACGGCAAAATTATAGCATTGGCATATGGACATTATGATAGAGATACTAGCAATGACAACGGGGGAAGCACTTCAGCTACTGTTTGCACTGAATTAAAAGCAGGTGATGCTGTATGGGTACAAACTACAACATGGATGTTTGTATATAAACAGTATTCATGTCTTATCATTGTCAAATTGAAATAAATACAAAGATTTAAGAGATAACTGTATTGTATTTGAAGCTTTAATACACGTCGCCGGGTAAACTAAATTTGCGACAGTAAAACTACCGAGGGGCGTCCGCAAAGCTTCAAATACAATACAGTTATCTTTATTCTAATGCAAAACAAGTTCATAATTAAATTTCAATCATTATATCAGTGTAAAATCATCTTCATTAGAGAAAATTCCGCGAAAAGATGTTATCTTCTTTGGTCCCTACACTAGGTGACGTCATAGGTATGCATCCGGCGTCAAACACACACCGGGCGTTTTCTGGCTTTTATGACGCTTCACAATGTAATAAAATTTGATAAAAAGAAGATTTTTAGGTGCAACATGTGAGTTTTTTGGCTTATTATTGTAGAAATTACATGTCAATACATTCAGCAATTCAAAATGTCGGCTTCCTTAGTTACAGACAAGAAGACAGAGAGTTTTACGCTAACTGTCATCCAATCGGAACCATTGATACAAAATAATTTCATTAGAATTACACTTTGTATCAATATTTTGTAGATAAAGGGTTCATTCAGAAAATAGACTGAAATTAAAATACTTGTTTACTTAGTGTTACTATTGATATTATCTAAGAAATTATCTATCAAATTGCAAATAACTGAATAAAAGTGATATTTTAAAGGCTTATTTCTTTTTCCTTGTGAATTTATTTTGTATCCAATATAAATATTCGACGATAGTTTTTAATGCGAATATGACATTTAAATACTTATTTACAATCATACAATATCTTAGGTAATAATATATACTATCTGTTTATGAAAAAACAACATGTATTATATAAGAGACGCAGAGTAAAAAAACATAGCTGAAGGCCATCAATAGGTATTTAACACAGCGAGAGAACAAGTGACTTCAGCTGGCCCCTAAACAAAACTATGTACTAGGTCCACGTGAAAATGGACGTTATACTCCAAACATATACATCTGATAAAATGAATTGAAATTAAAAAAGCATACAATACTAACAAAGGCCAGAAGCTCCTAACTTGGAACAGGCACAAAAACGCGGCGAGGCTAAATATGTATAGTGAGATCTCAACCCTCCTTCTAATACTTCTAGTATATAAGGGACAACACTTCATATGAAATGTAGATTCCTATGACTAATGTTAGCATTCATGGTTCTGAGTAGGGTTCTGTTTGATTCATTAAATGATTGACTGTGATAGAAAAGTCGACATGACAAGATTACCATAATACAGGACGTTCATTTTCGCTAATGTGATTTGTTTATATGCCTTGTTTATGTTTCTTTGATATAGATATGACGCGGCTGTGTTCTTTTACATTTCGTCAACGTGTTATTGTACTATGGTAAATTTGTGTATTCTTGTCTTATTTTTTGCTGGTATGTATGGTCTATATACCATTTCGTGCTTCTTTGTTACACATTTGTTTGTTTTTATTGTGATTAGATTATAACATAATGTTGACTGCTGTTCCCCTATTTTTGACATTTTCACCAATTATTTATGTTTGTTTAGTTCACATATCGTTGTCAATATATATATATATTTCTTCTTAAGAAAATGCCTGTACCAAGTAAGGAATATGACCATAATTGTCCATTCATTTGATGTGTTTGAGCTTTTGATTTAGAATTTTCCTCAGAGTTCAGTATTTTAGTGATTTTACTTTTGTGTACGAATGATTGTCCTTTAAGGACGATTTGTTAATCCGCTTGACACTTTTTTTTTCGCTATCATATTAAAAAAGGATAACAAATAGAGAGAAATTTTAAAAACAAACAAAAAATCTGTAAAACAGTTTTTTGAATCGAGTAAAAATTTTTAAATGGTACTTAATGAATTTACTTATTTTTAGCATATGAGCTATGCGAATATGCATTGATGCGTTTGACAAAGACCTAGTTCTTTTATAACAACCTATCCAGTATGAAATGATATCAAAAATGTTCTTCTCCTACTTTATCAACAAGAATGTCGTATTTTGCATGTGTGTGAAAAAGTATTTCCTTTCAAAAGTTCAAATTTACAATTTTGATATTAGAAATGTTTTAGAAACTTGAGAGAGCAAGCTATTGACGCCTGCAAATTGAACAAAGAATTTGTAAAAAAGTGTTAACTTGATGTTTAATTGTCCTTTTCTTTGTCTGTACTGCATTCGATACGCGTCAGGTATTACAACATGTTTGAGGAATTTATATAATGTGAGGGTCATGTGAACACTAATAAAAGTGTCAGTTATGACACCACTTATCATTATTGTATTCAGAAATTGCTTATAAATACGTGTTAACACTTTGTCTTTATATATCATCATGTTATTTTTTGTCTGTGTGCTCTGAATGTATTCTTAATTGACAGAAGTCCAATGTTTAGACTTTAGATTTAATAAAACTATTTGATTGAATTTGATTGTTTTATTCTTTAAAGACATAATAACTTGGCGACAATAAAAACTTGCTTGCAAGAAACGCATGTAATATATCAATTATGACAGCAAGACTTGGAAGGATTTCCTTTGTGTGTTTTACTTTTAGGACAACATTCATTTTCTCTTCCTGTCATGCGAAAGAAAGTGGTCAAAGATTTCGGCCAATGCAGCGGTTTTTCAACTATTATTTAAAAACCATCTATTCTGCTATAATTGATATAATACATATATGAATGAAAATGTTTAATATTTTAAAAACAGGTCACGCCTGCAACCTGATGGCTTATTTTGTGTAGCCACTCGTTTTGCTGGACTTACTCCATTTTACATCCGTAACACATTTCAGCTACCAACAAGATAACTACTAAATTGCTTACCTTGGTTCTTCTGTTTATTTTTCACATGATCTACGAGGTGAAAATTGACCTGTTGAAAATTAGTTCATCTCGATCCCAAGTCAGATTAAGTATATTAAGTAGAAAGTGAATTGGTAAGAGGTATGCACGGTCGCTTCATCCCTCTTGACTCATTAACAGTTTACTATGAACCATTTATTATTTTTTGTTCAATATTGGCAATATCAGACAATGGATGTTCTACATAGAAATTTATACAAAATAATGTAGGCACTTGCGGTTTCAATATTTCACTTCCAGTTCACACTGAATCCAACTATATAAAGTTCTAGTGTATTGCACATATGATAAGCTAGGACCATATGGGTTATGAGTACCATCACCATACAGTTTGTTGTAGCTATAAGGTGGAGAGAAATTTAAAGTCAACGAACTGTTTCAATCAAATTTTTGAAAGTGTAACGAGATGTCGAAACTAACAGTTTAGTAAAAAGATTTGGTCGATATCTTATAGTTATTTAGGAGGACCGAAAAAAAGCCAAAATAAAAAACTTTGACCTTGAGCTCATTTTCTATCTGTGGAACCAATGACCTGCAATAAAAATTCCCAGGGCACAGCAATTATGCAGAAAAAAAGTGAATACAATTTTTCTAGCATTTTGTTTTGCTGAAACGACATGTTAATGCACTCTTAGTCAAGTATTTTTGTTTCATTTTACAGATTTTAATTACTTAACTAAAAAAATAATAGTCTTAATAGTACTGCTGAATAAATAAAGGCAACAGTAGTATACCGCTGTTCAAAACTCATAAATCCATGGACAAAAAACAAAATCGGGGTAACAAACCAAAACCGAGCGAAACGCATTAAATATAAGAGGAGAACAACGACACAACATCGAAACGCAACACACACAGAAACAGACCAATCATCAGACAAAACACCACGAGAATAACAAATGTAACATGAAAACCAAATACATGAATTTGGGATAGACAAGTACCGTGCCACGTCTTATCTCAATATCTCAAAAATAAGAGAAAACACAAACGACTCAACGTTAAAATGCAACACAAAGAGAAACGAACACTATATAACAATGACCATCTTCCTGACTTGGTACAGGACACTTTTAAAGGGGAATAAAAGTGGTGGGTTGAACCTGGTTTTAAGGCATGCCAAACCTCGCACTTTAATGGCAAAGTTAAATATAACATTGAAATGACAACATAATATTACAGGACTACAATACAAATAAATAGGAGAACATATTAGACACAGAAAAACATGATTAATAGATAACAAAAAGCATCAGGTTTAAAATTCAATACGCCAAAAACGCGCCTTGCCCACACAAGACTCACCAGTGACGCCCAGATATAAAAGATCGAAAGTGAAAAAAGTACAAAGTTGTACAGCACTGAAGATCAAAAGTTGAAAAGGTTTCGCAAAATACGGCATTGCTTTTATGCCCGGGATAAGAACATTCTTATTATATAGAACAATTCATGCTATTGCAAACAGTAAATTTTATCAAATGAATATGAAAGAGATATACACAAAGGAACTAAAGTATTAACTAATTACAGAAAACTAAACCTGAATACATAACGCCTAGATATAAAAGATCGAACGTGAAAAAGGTACAAAGTTGTACAGCACTGAAGATTAAAAGTTGAAAAGGTTTTGACAAATACGGCATTGTTTTTATGCACGGGATAAGAACATCCTTATTATATAGAATACTTAATGCTATTGCAAACAGTAAATGTTAACAAATGAATATGAAAGAGATATACATAATGAAACTGAAATATTAACTAATTACAGAAAACTAAACCCAAGTTTATCACAAAATAGACACACATCCGAATCAGTCCAAGCGTCAACGTAATTAAAAAAATTGTGACGTCACATACGATGGCGAAAAGGCAGAAACGTTATGTCACATTTGAATTTATGAAATTTAGAAACAGCATGACGTCACATATGAAAAACTATCATTCAAAAATGAGATAGAATTAGGATTGATTTAGAACTAAATACTGATAATTCATTTAAACAAAATGCATATTGCAATACTTATTAATAGCAATTAACTGTAATATATATATGTCCAGTTTGTTATAAATCCAACTTCAAACGTAAATAATCGTACAAAATTTAATATAATTAATAAAGAGGAGGTGGTTAATTTTTCTATACGTCATACCTAAATATATAATAAGAAGACGTCAACACATTTGACAAAATCTGATGAGAATTACAAATATAACATTAAACATGTAAACTAAATACATGAACTTGGGATAAACAAGTACAGAAACACGTCTTATAGTAATGCGAATTCACATTCAGCAAAACGGTCACAATCGGGAATAAGTCACGTTTGGTAATTAAAAGATTAGGAAAACTACTATAAATAAATTAGTAGTTATATATTAAACGCAGTAAGATTTAAGAGGGTCTTCCATTAAATGATTGATCGTTATGGGATATCTTTGTCACAGATAACAATGTATATTTTCAAAAAGTTGTACACCTAATCCTGTCTTGTTTTCCTCGAATGAAACTTATCACATGATTTATTGACTAAATATTAGCAACGCATAGGTGTCACATGTGGAGTAGGAAAAGAGGGACGAAAGATACCAAAGGGACAGTCAAACTCATAAATCTAAAACAAACTGACAACGCCATGGCTAAAAATGAAAAAGACAAACAAACAACAGCACACACGACACAACATAGAAAACTAAAGAATAAACAACACGAACCCCACAAAAAAACTAGGGGTGATCTCAGGTGCTCCGGAAGGGTAAGCAGCTCCTGCTCCACATGCGGCACCCGTCGTGTTGCTTATGTGATGACAAATCCGGTAAATAGTCTTATTCGGTAGGTCACATTCATGAAAGGGAAGGGGATTGTAGTTACGACGTAAGGAACATATCCGATATCATTTGTGAAACGGTTATACCATAACAGTCAACCAACTCGTGATGGCGTCCGTAAAATTTACGAAGGGATGATTTCAACTTCACCATTTGGAACTCTTGGTTTAATAGCTTCCTGGTGAGCAGCAAACCTCTATCAAGAAAATCATGATAGGAAGTGCACGCACGGGAATATCGTATCAATTGGGAGATATATACCCCGTATGCAGGTGCTGCTGGAATGTTGCTACTTAGAAATGGAAAGTTCACAATTGGAAAGCTGAAATCATCTCTTTTGTTGTAAAGTTTTGTTTTCAACCGACCCTCATTGTCAATTTCTAGATGTAAGTCAAGATATGAGGCCGACTTAACTTTATCTGTAGTATCCTTTATCTCTAGCTTGATTGGATAGATGCGTTCCACATAGTCACCAAATTTTGAATTATTTAGTGAAAGAACATCATCTATATAGCGAAAAGTAGAGTTAAAGGATATTGCTAACTTCTTATCTTTCTTCCTAAGAAGTTCCTGCATGAAGTCAGCCTCATAATCTGCGTATACCACAGTCCCACTAGGCCACGATCGCACTACGATCAGTGAAAATAATGACAATTGTTGTGCGATCGTGCAGTTCGTGCTACAGTCGTGGTGAGGTCTTCGTGATCGTGATCTGCGTGGACATCTTTGACTTATATTATGTGTATACAACGCTGTTCAAGACCATAGTACGATTTTAGCACGCCCATGTCGTCCTCAACACGCTCTTCTTACGACTTGACTACGTTCATACGTACTACAATCATGCTCATTGTCATATAAAATTTATAAAAGCTCACCACCTTTTGTTTGTCTGTATGTAATTTGGACCTCTTTTCCTTTATCTCTAACGGCTCAATCATCTGTGTAATCCCTACTATCGTTCACTACTAAAGTATTGGCATTTGATCGTGATAGATTGTGATTCAGGTTGGATTGGTCGGTCCGACTTATATCTACTGGAACATAATTCGTTACTGTCAAATCTCCCACTGCCTCTACCTTTACACTTACCCTTACGTATATTTTGTTTGCATGACTGCGTTGTTTCCGAGAAACTCTACGTATCAATGAGATAAAGAAGGAATGATACAGTAATTATATGGAACACGATGTTGACGTTTTTGCTGGGAGCGTAGTAAAATCGCAGCATGAACGTGGTATGATCGTAGTATGGTCATGGTAAGAGCGTGCTATAATCGCAGTAGACGCGTGTTAAGATCCTTTACAATCCGATACATCGTAGTATGGTTTAAGTGAGGATGTGACGAGCGTAAAAAGATCGTGATAATTGTAGTGAGGTCGCAGAATAAGCGTGGTGAGAACGTGGTATAATAGTAGAGAATCGAAGTAGAAGCGGAATGAGGAAGTAGTAGCAACGTGATTGAAACGAAAGTTTGCATTTTCATGCCGCTCATACTGCGGTCTCACCACGATCTTAATTTAGTTTAGATCGCAGTAAGCGTTGTGCGATGGTGGTTTAATGTCACTGAGACTTTATTTCAGAATACCCGAGATCATATAAGCTTTTTATAGGATTTATGTTGCTTAAGAAGTGTTTTATTGACTTGATTTTTATATAGCCATCTTTCTTCGTTTTTGCAGTTTTTATTCGAAGAAATAATCATTTAACTCAACCGCTTATGTTTGCAGAAGTTTCATTTTGGTCCCGTTAATGTTATAGCGACAACTGGATATATGTCTCTGCTGCTGTACTAGTAGTCCCGGGGGTATTTCGAGCCCAGACACCATTATATTTTGGTATTACGTCAGATACGGATTTTGTGCTATAAATCTTTGTTTTTAAAAGTTTTGGAATTTTTGTAAGAATAAGGTATGTAACTCCCTCATGCAAAGTTCTGATTCCTTGCCCGGCGTATTCAAACATTTTATCGTTTTTGTTTTATAGCACGTAATTGTTTTATAATCTCTGACTTTCACTTTTCAGTCCTCGGGCGTAATTGAAGAGACATTGATTTTCGAAATGCGCAAATGGTTCAGAAAATTGGTACCGTTTATATTAATACTCATTTTATGATTATGGTAATTGTAAGTTTATTACTTTAGTTTATGACTTCAATGTTATTGTGAAACTGCCTATTCTAGAGGGGGCGTGAATCAGATGTGGATACTTAAAAATTCCAAAGATCTTTTAGAGTTCATACAATCTAACTCTCTTTAATCTTGTATACGTAACAGTATTAAAAACATTTCATGTTTCTACTCTTTACAAAAGTATTCCACATTCCAAACTAAGAGACAAATTGAAAAAGTTGGTATTGCTTTGCTTCATAAAAAAGAATTGCAAACGTAGATACAAGTATCTTGTCTTAGGGAGGGATAAATCCTACTTTGTAAAGGATCACTCTGATTCAAACATAAAATTCTCTGAAACTGATATTATCAAGATGCTTGATTTCTTGATTGACAAAATATTTGTTACGTTCGGAGGACGTGTTTTTCAACAGACTGTCGGCATTCTAATGAGAACAAACTGTGCCCCTCTACTTGCCGACTTGTTTCTTTATTATTATGAGGATGACTTCATGCAGAAACTTCTTAGGAAGAAAGATAAGAAGTTCGTAATATCCTTTAACTCTACTTTCCGCTATATAGATGATGTGCTTTCACTAAATAATTCAAAATTTGGTGACTATTGGAACGCATCTATCCCTTAGAGCAAGAGATAAAGGATACTACAGATACAGTTAAGTCGGCCTCATATTTTGACTTACATCTAGAAATTGACAATGAGGGTTGGTTGAAAACAAAACTTTACGACAAAAGAGATGATTTCAGCTTTCCAATTGTGAACTTTCCATTTCTAAGTAGCAACATTCAAGCAGCACCTGCATACGGGGTATATATCTCCCAATTGATACGATATTCCCGTGCTTGCATTTTCTATCATGATTTTCTTGATAGAGTGTTGCTGCTCACAAGGAAGCTATTAAACCAAGAGTTCAAAACGGTGAAGTTGAAATCATCCCTTCGTAAATTTTACGGACGCCATCACGAGTTGGTTGACCGTTATGGAATAACCGTTTCACAAATGATATCGGATATGTTCTTTACGTCGTAACTACAATCCCCTTCCCTTTCATGAATTTGACCTACCGAAATAGACTATTTACCGGATTTGTTATCACATAAGCAACACGACGGGTGCCACATGTGGAGCAGGATCTGCCTACCCTTCCGGAGCACCTGAGATCACCCCTAGTTTTTTTATGGGGTTCGTGTTGCTTATTCTTTAGTTTTCTATGTTGTGTCATGTGTGCTGTTGTTTGTTTGTCTTTTTCATATTAGCCATGGCGTTGTCAGTTTGTTTTAGATTTATGAGTTTGACTGTCCCTTTGGTATCTTTCGTCCCTCTTTTAAGGAAGGCATATCCAATTTTTTAGTAGATTATATTTACACATATCAACGCTGTAACTTACATTCATTAATCAGCTTTTATAACAAAACAATAACTAAAATCCAAACCCATTTTCAAATAGCATCTATACAAAAAAAAAATAGTACAATAAAAATCTAGTTTGAATTGTATAATGTCTCAACACATTTGACCATAAACATTCATTGCATCCTCTCCTGTCCAACACAACAAAGTAAGTTAGTTCAGAAGTTTAAATTGATTGTCTTTTATAAATAACTACTCGAAATCCCCGCCCTGTTTTAGATCCGACTGAAGTAATTACAATTAACATATATCTTCCTGTTGATGTCACATCTTTTGGTAGAATATTTCCAGTAAAACTTTTTATAGAACTAGCGCGCGTTATTGAACGTCCATCATATATCTGACATGAAAAGAAAATATCATTGAAATATATACGTATGTATTGACTTAAATCTTGAAACAACTCACTTTGAAAATTTATCTAAATCCTGAATCAAATCCATTAAATAGTTTTTTATTGTATGTTATTAACTTAAATTCTAAACTACTCCAACAAATAGTTTTTCATCGTGTTTTATTAACTTAAATTCTAAACTACTACAACAAATGGTTTTTATTGTGTGTTTTTAACTTAAATTTTAAACTATTCCAACAAATAGTTTTTCATTGTGTGTTATTAACTTAAATTTTAAACTACTCCAACAAATAGTTTTTCATTGTTTGTTATTAACATGATTAACTTGAATTCTAAACTACTCCCACACATAGATTTGCATTGTGTGTTATTAACTTCAACTCTAGACTACTCCAACAAATTTTTTTTCATTGTGTGTTATTAACTTAAATTCTAAACTACTCCAACAAATAGTTTTTCACCGTGTTTTATTAACTTAAATTCTAAACTATTACAACAAATAGTTTTTATTGTGTGTTATTAACTTAAATTCTAAACTACTCCAACAAATAGTTTTTCATTGTGTGTTATTAATTTAAATTATAAACTACTCCAACAAATTGTTTTTCATCGTTTGTTATTAACATGATTAACTGGAATTCTAAACTACTCCAACAAATAGTTTTTCATTGTGTGTTATAAATTCAAATTCTAAACCATTCCAACAAATAGATTTTCATTGTGTGTTATTAACTTAAATTCTAAACTACTCCAACAAATAGTTTTTCATCGTGTGTTATTAACTTAAATTATAAACTACCCCAACAAATAGGTTTTCATTGTGTGTTATTAACTTAAATTCTAAACTACTCCAACAAATAGTTTTTCATTGTGTGTTATTAACTTAAATTTTAAACTATTCCAACAAATAGTTTTTCATCGTGTTTTATTAACTTAAATTCTAAACTACTACAACAAATAGTTTTTATTGTGTGTTAGTAACTTAAATTCTAAACTACTCCAACAAATAGTTTTTCATCGTTTGTTTTTAACATGATTAACTTGAATTCCAAACTACTCCAACAAATAGGTTTTCATTGTGTGTTATTAACTTAAATTCTAAACTACTCCAACAAATAGTTTCTCATTGTTTGTTATTAACTTAGATATAATATCAATTATATGGTAATTTTTATAAATTTCCTGTGTACAAAAATTTTTAATTTTTCGAAAAACTAAGGATTTTCTTATCCCAGGAATAGATTACCTTCGCCATATGTGGCACAACTCTTTGGAACTTTTGGTCCTCCAATCTCCTTCACTTTGTTCTTGTTTGGCTTTCTTACCTTTTTATCTGAGCTTCACTGATGAGTTTTACTAAGATGAAACGCGCGTCTGACGTATTAAGTTATAATCCTGATACCTTTGATAACTATAAGACATTTTAACTAATCCATTAATCAGTTTTCAGTGTGTGTAAAAAATCGTTAAATCTTTTAAATACTAAATTTACCAGGTTTTCAATGTGTGTTATTTACTTATATCCTAATCTACTCCATTGAATAGGGGTTTTTTTTGTGTGTTATTAACTCTCATTCTCAACTACTTCATTTAATAGTGTGTCCTTCTATTTCATTGACATTAATCTTTAAACACTCCATTAAGCAGTTAACCATTGTGTGTTTTTACTAAGACCCTTAAACTACTCCATTTAATAGTGTTTTATTGTGTGTTATTTATTAAATAAATCTTTGAAACACTAAATCTATAATTAAATACATGTTGTGTGAGAAAAGCTACTAAATTTAAACTATATGGATGAAGCAAACACTCTGATAAGGAAAATGATAGTAATGCTCAAAACAATTAAACTGGTATCCAGCAAAAGAAATGGAAATGATTTGTACTTGCAAATAATTTTTAATCTTAATATGCATGACCATCAATTCCACCGAAAAAAAATATACTCAAAGCTAAATTTTTTTTTATCTCTTTTGAGTTTTGGTTTGCAGCTTTGTCCCCGGAAAAGGTTTATTGGGGAAACATTTAAATCATTGGCAATAATCTTATCGAAATAAGAAAGTTGGGTTCATCCATTTCCGTTCAGGCGTGTTTCAATTGACTAGTTTTAAGAGTAAAATAACTAGATTTCCATTCGATTATTTGTATAGTTATACAAATGCAAAATTCATGTTCATATGATAGCATTAGAATTCACAGTACTTTAGAAAAAGAAAATATATTAGTAAAGTGAAATACCTGGTGTTTTGTTACTATTGTCTTCCAAATATTTAAAACGGTATTGTAACATTTGACACACTATTTACAAACGAGTCATGTGAAAGAATAGTATACAACCCTTCTATTAACTAATAAGAAGTCCTATGGATGATATATTCGCAGATGTCTCGTTATTTCTCCTTATTTTAACAACTTTGGGAGTTGAATTCCTCATATACAAAGATTGAATGTTGCAGTAAAACAAATATTTTGTTCTACCTTATCTTCAGGTTAATGTTCTTAATCTAATCACGACGTCATTTTTTCGTAGAACAGCTGTGTTGATTTGTACTATATTACAGTTCTGTTGTATTGACATAATATTTGTTTTCGGTTTAACTCGATTTAATTGTAATCATACTCAGGTTTTTGTACATGTTATGCAGAGATGCATTCCTATTTTGACATAACAATTATTTTTAACTTTATATCGTTATAACCATACCTTTACATAATCATGATCTTCCTGAAGTTCAAAAAGAGTAAACTTAAGTCTAACTGTGTTTCCAAGACCAGCATCAATCGTCCATTTGTCATAAATGTTGTTTCTGTAGTTTGACGGGTATCCGGATATTGTTATTTTTCCATTGAAAACATCTGTAAATTTAATATATTTTGAAATATTATAAGATTTGAAACAATGTTATAATATACTTATGATTCGCGCTCGTCCTCTAAGCCAATTCATTTTTATCTAGTTATGATCACAAATATGACAGGGTGTGAAATAAATGTACTCTCAATCGATATTGTCATATTTGAAAACCAATGCTCAAGGTCCATTAAAATAAGATTGAACTGTTTTCAGTATAATCTAAAGGACAAAATTGCAACGTCAAGCTACCTAACGGGACTAATTTTAGTAATGTTTCTGCTCTAACCAACTATTCATTTGGAAATATACAGATTGAAGGGGTAATGAGTTAAGTTAAAAATTGTAAAAATTTCATAAACTTGCTGCAGTGACAAAACATTACAAAATGATGTAGTACATACATACAATTATGAACGGTGTTGCTGTAGATATCATAAGTGAAAATACAGGTCAAAGTCCAGGTTGAAAGGTAAGTAAAGAAACAAATCGATCTATGTTTGATTTTCTAAGAACTTTATGTTCAAGGTAATGGGGTACATATTATATGTAGTCGAGCACCTGCTTCGTAAACATCGCGGTTGTAATATGTCCAGAGCCTTCTACAACTTGACCAACTAGGTTATAGAAGAGCAAGGGTTCTAATCCGACAAAAATCAGATTAACCATTGCTGGGCTTAATTTGTGAGAGAGTATAAGTAAAAAAAAACATACCAGTTCAATATGTATTTATAAAATTCCTCAACAATATTCACAAACAAGTTGAAGTGATTTTGCTTTCTTTTTATTATAATAGTATTGAAACCTTTCGACGATCAATCTTTTTTTTTTTTCATTTAATTTATCTCACCTTGACAATGCTCGCCATCTGTTCCCTTTTGACAATTACAGGTGTAATTTTTGCCTAATACTGTACAAGAGCCAGAATTGAAACAAGGATTTGAAAAGCATGGTCCAGCTTCCGGAACATCATGTAAATTAAAGAAGTATATGTAAATTTCAATATTATAATTTATTATTTGTCCTTCCACTCTGGAATTTTGTTATCAGAAGAAGAAAAAAAAAAACAATTGTCGTTATAACCTTTATTGCCGTTTATTAAATATTTGCCTTGATAACACTTCACCTAATACAAAGTAATTTATAATCAAAAAAATAGGATGTTGTAGCATGATCTCTTCAAATAGAAGATATATGTTCCTTGTTTAACCTTGAATAATGTAAAGCGGAAATATTGAAGTGGCATTGTTATGACATTAAGGTGGATTGTCTTTTTCTAAAAATTTCGTCTGGTCATGTTGCAAACATACTTTTTCGGTTATAATATTTTAACATGTATCAGTCAATATATAACAAAAACATCTTAAACTGGAATCTTAAAGATAAAACAAGTAAGTGTCGTTAGGAGAATTATTTCAAAATCAAAAGCAGAAAATATGATATTAAATTTGGTGGGAAAGTTGGTTTTACATTTTCTTTATCATTTTAAAGAAAACAATGTCCATGATCCTTTATTTTTAATCGGTATTTCAGAAATAATCACGAAAAGTAATTATTTCATTGACATTTTACCTACAATAACATCAGTCTATAATATATCAATAGTTTCATTAATTTAAATGTTTTTTAACTAAAAAAAGCTCCGTGACCACCAGATTGATTTAAATTTGAAATAGCGTTGCAAAAAAGTATAACAATAATATATCCTTTACAATTATACAACCCAGCTATCTATATTTAATTTTCTACGTTATCTATGTTTAAAAGAGGGACGAAAGATACCACAGGGACAGTCAAACTCATAAATCGAAAATTAACTGACAACGCCATGTCTAAAAATGAAAAGGACAAACACACAGACTATAGTACATATGACACACCATTCATCGAAAACTAAAGAATAAACAACACGAACCAAAAACTAGGGGTGATCTCAGATGCTCCGGAAGGGTAAGCAGATCCCGCTCCACATCTGGCACCCGTCGTTATTATTTAAAGTATTTGCTGATACTACCACCTGCACTATATTATGTTTCTCCAATGCACTGATATACCGTATTCGTGGTAGATATCAGGCAAATGTATCCGCTGAAACCGGTGCTAAACACCGTCTTAAACCTGCTGTGAGATGAAAGTTTTCCTTTTTGATGAAAGCCTCACTATAACTTTACGATGAAGAACAGCAGAAAATTGTTTTGGATTTTTTTTTACACAAGTTATGTCAGGTGTGTGGGATTTGTAATTTTTGTTTCAATAATTAATTCACCATGCCTTGCTTTTATAATCATTGCCTCAGTAATATTAAGTTAGATAGATAAATAACGAAGTATCATGGTTTATACTTCTTCTTGGTACAATATGAAATGTTGCATTTTTTTAACAATTGTTTTAAGAATGCACCATTTTTATATGCATTCGAATGTATGCGTAATGTAAAGATTGTTATTATCATTATTTCAAAATTATGATCAGCTGAAAGTCTTCTAAATAGTTATTAATTAGAAATACTACCATGATTCCTTGAAATTTCTATCAAAATTGGTTTCTCAGAAGCCCGAAGTAACAATAATGATATTTAATTTCTTTAAATCTCACTGTATTTTTTTTTTCTACAACTATCTTTTTCAAAGGCATACCTTCTTCGCACAGACGTCCTGAAAACCCAGAATCGCATGAACAGTAAAACAAGCCATCCAACACTCTACCTGATCCTCCGTTCAAACAGTAACGTTCAGTACAAGGTGTCACTAAAATTTAAAAGGGTCGTCATTATAATAAAAAAAGAAATAAAAAAAACAGCTTATATTTCAAGTCTTAAGTATTCCATTACAATTAAGTTAACATCTATATTGATATCATGACAAAATATACATTTCTGGACTCAATCTTTGGTTAAACCGTGAAGAAGGTCACGGTATATGCTGAACTGAAATCTTACCGCCACATACCGTCGCGTGGTATATAGTACATCTATTAAAATATAGTAGCTACCCTTTCATAGAGATGTTATACATATTTCAAGTCAAAAAGGAAAAGTATTTATTATTATGAATTTCATAACGGAACGCTGATAAAACGTAATTAGATTCAATGAAGCTCTGAAATACATTTTGCTCAAGAATGCTTAAACATGTTTATTTTTAACATTATTTCTAAAGTGTTATTGTGTGCTGTAATTTGTCTGAAAATAAATAGTTCTGTTATTTTTCTTTTACAAAACGCAATTTGTGCGAAATATTTAGTTTCAGCGATAATAATGATCTGTTGCCGTCAGTGTATTTTTTTATGAATTCTTTTAAACTATCTATTCATTTTCGCGTTAATTTTTAAAGGATAACCTTCACATGTCTGGACTAAGATCAAGACCCTTTTCATGAATGTGACATACAAAATTAGACTTGTTAACGGGTTTGTACTAACATGAGCAACACGACGGGTGTCAAATGTGGAGTAGGATTTTCTAACCCTTCAGGAGCAATTGCGATCATCCCCAGTTTATGGTAAGGTTTGTGTTGCTTCGTCTTTAGTTTTCTATGTTGTGTTTTGTGTACTGTTGACTTTTCATGTTTTTATTGGTATTTTTCTTTTTTTTTTTATTTTGGACCTAAGAGCTTGAATGTACCTCCTATATCTTTCACCTCTTCCTTCACAAAGACGCACAGAATTGCCAGAATCGCATGAACATTGAAACATTGTATTAAACACTAAACAAGCTATAACTGATTCTGAAGTATATTTTTTGAAATATTAATAAACTCATTGATAAGTTAGACGCCTTATACATGATTAAAACTACACTTTCGACTGATAAACGCAAAATGGCTACATTTTCAATGACCCGGTAGTCACTGCTTTGAACAACAATGATGTTCCTTTTATATTGATATTTAAGAATTGTTCATTTGGTAAAAAGATGTCAATGTTTTGTATTTCCATGAATATCCGTGCAGATGTTTTTGGCTAGCATTTAGAGTAATGTTTGTTTATGTTTGAGCCCGTGGTCGTTGACACTAAAGTTAAGTATATATCTCACTTAATTAAAATTAGATAAATTTGATTAAACAAAATAAATATTCTTACTTGTACTTACAATTTTTTTTTATTGCAGAAAATATATTTTTTGTTGTAATGAATGTCACGATATTTGTTACAACTAATGTGGTCAAAAAGCAACTTATGAAAACCAGTAAACCGATATTGAACGTGTTTTCTTTGACTCCGGCTATAATGGGTTTGAATGGACTGATTATCTCGACTATTATGTGCAATATTGAGCTCTGTATATTCCGGATTTGTAATTGTACCTAGGAAAATTTCTGCAGAAGCGGATTGACCTTCAGCATCAAAACATTCTGTTTACACTTCATCAATATATGACGTTTCTTTAGCATCCGGGAACATTTCTATATAAGCGGATTGACCCTCAGAATCAAAACATTCCTTGTACACTACATCAATATATGTCGTTTCTTCAGCATCCGGGAACATTTCTATATTATTGGATTGACCTTTAGCATCAAAACATTCCGTTTACACTACAACAATATGTGACGTTTCTTCGGCATCCGGGAACATTTCTATATGAGCGGATTGACCTTCAGCATCAACACATTCCGTGTACTCTACATCAATATGTGACGTTTCTTCAGCGTTCGGGGGCATTTTTTCATAAGCTGCATATTGACCTTCAGCATCAACACATTCCATGTACACTACATCATTATGTGTTGATTCTTCATCGACGATATTGTTGACATATACATTTAGATTTGCTGTCGACATCTCGGACAGTTTCTGTTTAATACAAAGCTAAACACATGTTGTTTAAAAAGGAGACAGACGCCTTTTGTTCAATCTATTCTTGTTTATTACTAAAATAACAATAATTTCGATATAAAGATTAACATATAAAATTATATAATTATATGAATACTAACATGACTAAGTGTTTGTTAAAATCGGCAATGAGACATGACCCTAACCTCACCATAAACGGTCACCAATATTTGTAAACTTATAAGCTATGGGTTTAATCATTATATAATGTGTATGTATACTTTATACACTTAAATAATAGTTTCTACATACTGCAGTCTTAACAAAAAGTCAGAATTTTAAATTTGTTGTTTAATTTCTAAAAACCGTCAGAAGATTTTGAAAAATCATTAAACTTCCGAATTCTCTTTATTTCCCACAGACATTTTCATAACTTATATACTCTTTCCCTTGTAATCACACATTGATGAGACATTTCACCATATTTCTACAGACCACAACCCATGGGTAGCAATGCAACTGGTGAGATAAGATAGGGTGCCTCTTCTGACGTACGTCTATTCAACTCCCGTTTCAAATTGAGTTCGTGTTGATCAGTAGTTTACATTTTCGATGTGGGATTTTTAGCGTATCTTTGGTATCATTTCTTTTATTCGTTACATTCATTTCATGTTTCAACTTATGCTTCACTTACAAACCAAATTTTCTTAATATTCTGGTTCACTTAAAATTGGCATTACTTTAAAAAGAGGTATCGTTTACCTCTTCATGATAGTACATGTAGGGCTGTTCAGGCTGCATTGAATGAATGTTCGAAGGAATGAAAACAAATCCATGAGTAATGTTCTCTTAGACAACCCTTTTTCAGGTTGTCTTTATATTTCCGAATGCAACAATGTGTATGTCATCTTATCCGGTCTATACTCCTTGTAGAGAGGGCATAAGTAAATGTTTTATTATTGTCATATATCATAATACATGAATGTTTTGCAATAGGCGTTCATTGCATAAGGAAACACACTGTTGAAGTCTTCTCAATTTTTTAATTGATTACTGGACTGTCTTATGTCAAAAATTTAGCATATGCCAATTGATATGGAGTCATTAATTTTCGTCAGTAACTGTACAGTTGCTTATTATTGGTTCATATTATGCATTTCATCTTCAGTTGGATAGTTGTCTCATTTGAAATCATAGCAAGTCTAGTTTTTTTTATATATTGTGTTGGTTTTTTTTTTTGGTGGGTGCAGGTAAACCACAAATGTAAGGGCAATTATCTCTAGCAATCAACCATTTAAAAAAGGTTCACCAAGATTTATGAAAAATATCATTGGAATTGTGTACGTACGTTTTATTGCCTATGTATTTGTTGTAACTCATAATGTATTCAAATGTGATTAATTATTGAAGTTAAAGTTTGGTACGTTCATTTAAATAAAAAAAAATCAAGTAATTCCATATTAGAAATTACTAGTTATAACGCTTGATACATGTTTCCAAACCAAATAAAAGACAAACTTTTACCTTTCATATAAATAATGATTTTTAATTTAATTCCCTCAGGTAAATATACCTATGAACTAATCAGACACAAATGAAGAACAACACATTTTGCTACAACAACACCTAGTGTTCTTCTTACAATTTCCCAGGTAGGATAGCCAGAATAATAAAATACAAAATGTAGCCATTACAAGAAGACACCGTACGCACACGGTACAACTTCATTTACGAGATCCAAACATAAATAGGAATACATTTTCTTCAATCTTGGGAAAATGGCCTTCACAAAAATAAATGAATCCCTAAGTTAACTAATTTGGAATTAAAGTGGTCTTGGGATACAGATGACAACCTTTACTTGTTATGGGTAATTAAAGGGATGACAGGTAAGTCTAACCTAAATGAATGCAGTCGTAGATCCTGAAACAATACTCTCAATACCGTAAGCATGGTGAGCGCACGTCCGGTTCGAATATATTTGAAGCATACAAATTCAAAAATACTTCTTAATGGTTCATAGTTAGACTGAATACAATTGACCTATTACGATTGATAATAACCTTCTGTAGTTTTTCCTGTTTTAAACATGTACAAGTTACTTTTGGACTTATTAAGCCTTGTAAATACTATAACAAAATTAAACTTTAACTAATCATTGACGATCCCGTTGTTTAACATTCAGACAAATGAATATTATTATAATTTTGTATTGCCATAAAAGTAAAATTATTATATTTGTGAAATTATTGAGGCCTTTTAACACAATTGAAATGCAACACCTTTAAAGTGACGTCACAACCGAACTCCTTGACATGCAGCATGTACAAAGATAAATAATTATATTAGTATCTTCTAACTAACATGATAAGTATGGTATGAATGTCAATGAATCTCTATAACATATCAAATATTTGTCACTGGTTGGCCTTAAAAAAACAAAATTCATGCTGTATAGTTTACTTAAAAGCCTCCGACAAGACAAAATGTAAACAGTTTAAGATAGATACATGGTATACCGCCATTTTGGATTGTACAATCACAGTACAAAATCGGTCTAGTTATTTGCCCAAATCTACAAATTTTGAGACATATTTGCAATTTAATAGTTAGACTGTTTATTTATATATGGAAAACTTGGTGAGTTATTGTATTATCCAAAATATCTAAACAAACATCATTTTCTTTTGTATTTAGAATTATTTTTTTTCAAAATGAGCCATTTAAGGGGAGATTACTCTTTTGTAAAAAAATTATACTGGACTAATAGGGAAAATTTTTATTTTTAATTGTAGCAAGAAAACGAGTTCGGTGGCCCCCTTTTTTCATTTTATTTTCTTAAAACATGTAATAAAACCTATATTCTCAAAATTTATTTCAAAATTCTATGTCATGGAATTTTTTTATTCACACAAACGTGTTTTTTCATGAACAATCTAACCAAATTTAGGCAATTTCCAACGACTCATAGCATGAAAAATAGCACGGTGACCCATACTTTTTATTATATTTTTGAAAAAAGCATATTAAAATCTTAATTTTGGAAAATTATAAGAAAATTCTGTCTCAAAAAGTATACACTTATGATCTACCTTAAGCAAACAAAACAATGACCTGATTTATGACAAAACATTAATATGAAAACTAACACAGCAGACAAAAACTATTATTAAAAACCACTGAATTAAAGGCTCCTGTCTTTGGACAGGAACTTAAAGATTGATGGATTAATGTCAAGTCAGGTTTGATACGGAGGTTGCTTCCTTGTCGATTTAAAAAAAAAGTAGTTTTAAATGAATGAATTTTTGCATGATTGCAGTTTTGGAAATAAACAGTACGTGACTGCGTATTTATATATTCCATAATTAAGTCATATTGACAAATTAAACTGATTTTTAAATAAATGCACTCGAAAACAAAATTACTTGTTTCTATAAGTTCCACAATATCCATCGAAGTACTTTAACAATATAAAATATAAGAAATAACTTACTTACAACAATGATTTGGCTAATTTAGCTCAACGTTTTGTGCAGTACATCTGGTCGACTGCTGATATTGTATTCCAGTTTATTTATTTTTTTTAACAGTTTATGCCAGAGTGTAAAACCCAAACAGGAAACTTTTATGAAGTTCCATATTTAATTTTATATATGTATAATATATTTCATATTTTTCTGGTTATAATTGTAGAAATAGGAAGAGAGTCAATATTCGGTCATTTTCTTCCGTTTGTACTATAGATAAGTGTTTTTCATTTGTTATAAGTAAAATTTTCACAAGTGTATTCATTTCCTTTGATCTGGGCGTTCCATCTACTTTAGTTTGATACTTCAGATAAACATAATTTATTCATATATCGATTACCATTTAAAAAGAATAAAGGCGTATGAAGTTGATAAGTAAAACAAATTAATACAGAATAATATTTGTTAAATCTGTAGCAAACCATTACAAAGCAGTGTTCGTATTCATATCTCATATATATACTGTAAACCAACTTATTTTCGCGGATACTTTATTTTCGCGTTTAGCCCTTTCTAGTCAATTTTGGGGCTATTAAATTTCGTGATTCTCAAATTTATTTGATGTAGTTAAATAAGAAATAATCCAACTTTCGCGACGATTTATATTCTTATCTCCTCACGAAAGTCGCGAAAATAAATCGCTCGCGAAATTAAATTCGTTTACAGTATATATTCTCGTCCAGGTTGACACGTAAAGACGATTCATAAGATTCGACGACTTTTCATCTATGGAATTTTAGAGCCCATATATCTATCAAACGAAATTTATTTTAATATGTGGCATTAGAATACGTTCACTGTAATGTATTTTAAGCTGCTCGTTCTTAGTAAAACCTGATTTTACTGCGCAAATACGCGTCGCTGAGTGAACCGAATTTGCTCCATTGAAATCTACGATTTACGAATGTCAAGCTTAAAATACAATACAGTTAACTCCAAAAAAGTAAAGCAAAGAAAGGAAACAATTGAGTATGAAATAATTAGTTCCTTTTTGGAAACAGATAAAGGAGAGGTTATTCTAGGAAAAGGAACCAACACGGTATTGACAATGGTTGGATGGATTGAGAACTGATTTCTGCCTATCAAAATAACTGATTATATAAGGAGTTAATTGAATACGTCTTGATATTGTCAGCTTTATAACTGACATACAGGTCTAACACCGGAAATCACACAATCTTCGTTTAAACTTAAGCCTTATGATATTATATTTGCAAATAGACACTAGCAACGTTATTTTAACCTACGCTTATCTCACATGGTGGCAGCTTTAACTTATCTGTACCAATGCTGTAAGACCACAACATATATAAGATTTTATAAAAAACAAAAGTGATGCCTTTCCTACAATTTTGAGGACTTTTGTCTATTTTGCATTTAAAGATTAAATTTTCTTATTGAGCATTATAATAGTACACAAAAAAGCATAAGAATTTGAATGAAAACAGAACAGGAGTTATACTTCAAAAATAAAGGAGTAGGTCCAGTAAGACCCCTTTTTGGCCCCAAAATATAGCAGTTTTACAAAATTGTTAAAATGTAAACTTTTAGTTATTAATTGGACAGTAATATGCTTCTGCTACATAAATATGTGCTGTTTTTGTCAATATAATGCACATATATCGGATACCAGCACCATTAAGTCATGCTAAATTACTTAAATCTTCACAATTCTAGCATTTTAGTTAAATTTTAGACGGTTTTCGTGTAAAACGAAATTGGCCGCATTCGTGTTCATCCTTAATATTGAAATGTAAGTTGTATTTTATTATAATACATAACATATATAAAGGTTAAGGATGAACACGGATGCGGCCACTTTCATTTTTGACAAAAACCATCTGGAAAGTGACATTTTTCGGCATATTTGATAGATTTTTCATATTTCAGCTTGAATCGGTGCGTTTTTTATGACTAAATCAGTTAAAATCTCCCACATAAACTAATTGATTCAAATAAAATAGACACTTAAGTGTTTAAAAAGTGGACAACATCTTTCATCAGATGAATCTGAAATTTGAGGCCAAAATCTGTCCTTACCGGACCTACTCCTTTCTCATCAGAATATTTCTATTTCACATCAAAAATAGCTTCAGATATTATTGTTTAAGTTAAAATTTAAACTGCAGGACATTGGAAGTGACTTATTTGCAAAAAATCCTAGATAGCAATTTCGTTTAGGTTTAAGTTTAAAAAAACAAGATAGCAATCTCGTTTAGGTTTAAGTTTAAAAAAACAAGATAGCAATCTCGCTGTACGCACAAGAACTCTTGTATTAACAGTTCGTGACAAATACAGGTTCTAGTGGAAAATCAAATTACCACCCTTCGTCCAAATAGAATTGACCTATTTGATTTATTGCATGATTTAAGTGGCCAAAAAAAAAGCATGAAATATTTTTCATTTGACGTTAGGTACATAACAATATTTTGCATGCACCGTCTAAAAAAAGAGATTTTGAAAGATATTATAAACCTTCTTGCATCAAAAATATTGATCTATATATAAATTATTAAATTATTTAAAACACTAAATAATAACATCTTTCAAAGATACGTACATTTGGTTGAACCTGTAGAAATTCTATTAAAAATGATATTTCACTTCCTCAATGTTACGGTTATTTTGTTCTTGTCCATTCGTTTTTGAAGCGTTTTGTTATTTGATTTTGCCATGTGATTATGGACTTTCCGAATTGATTTTCCTCTAAGTTCAGTGTTTTTGTGATTTTATTTTTTATACTTATAGAGCGATAATCACTATGTTTTACGTGTATGCAACTCATCGAACCTTTAAACAAACTTATTCGTAAAGTTGATCTTATTAAGGTTGTAAAAGATCTTTAATGTGTAAAACCACCATCGATATTCCCTTATTAGTCATTGTTAAATTTTCACTTTTCAAAATATTGTGAAGAATTTATCTGTGTTTTAATAATAAAAAAAAATACTTGGCATGAATATAGTTTTATCCTGCCCAGCACTATAGAAAAAAATTCACATAACATTTTATTGCATATAAGAAAATAACCATCACTGGAAATGAATAAATCAAATGTTCACCTCTTTTGTTTTCTGTTTACAAGCTTCAAGTTTTGTCATGATCAGGTCAATACTTTGAGAAAAATCAAGAAGAATGTGAGACAACATCTTCAGCGATTCCAGCAAAATTTCTTCGAAAAATCCAAACCAAGCCGCATCATGATAGACTATAGTGTGGGCCAATAATCACAAATTTATCTCATCGGCCTACTAACAGTTGAATATGATACATAAGATGACTTCAAGAAGATAAACCCCACTAATGGATCTCTCTGTCTTCCTTATAAGATCTCTTTGCACCATTTATACCTCTCATTTTCTCTAAATTCAATGTTTTAGGCCAATAAATACAAATTTAAGATAAATTTCAGTTATTTATGATAGAGCTGATATGATAAATAAGTAGATGAAGTATTCAAGCTGAATGAACTATATATATAAAAGTTTAAGGTCTCAAGAGGTTTTAGTTAGTTCTTACATAAAACTTTAATTTACGCCACCTTCTAGAGAAGGACATACAGATCTTCTCTTTCACTGTGTAATTTGTTGTGACGGCTTTAGAAATAATTTACAGAATATAAGAAATAAGGAGAAACAGCACCCCAAAACACTAAGTATGGCTTCTTCTTTCTACTTATAATCATGGTAGAGTCATTTCAAGAAAAATGTTTCATTAAATGTGTTTTGGAGACTTAGTTCACTCAGAATATTTCATTTCATGTAATATTTCACTTAAATAGCAAAATAAAATAACATATGAGATAACTCACAATCAACGGTGCATGTACAACATAACCTAACTATACTTCTGCTTGTCGATACTTGTATTTGGCATTGCATAAGTCATGGCAACTTTGACTGTACGTCCATGTCAAGAATATTTTTTTAACATAATTTGAATTATCATATTACAAATAGTTTTAAAGTCATGTGTTTTATACATCTCACAAAATCAGCAATACAAACATAAGTAATATGACATTGTATAAAACATAAGTTATTTTACAAAGTAAATTATACATTCAATTATTGGCTGGTAATCCCTATCCATCAACATTATAGGTCCCACAATTGTCCTATATTTTTTTAGTTTGTGCTAGACTTGAACATGCATAAAAACTGACATTTTCCTTTTGATGAAAAGAAGACCAATGTTAAACTAGAATTTGTCAGTAAAGAAATCTTTAAAATCTCACAACGATTGTAAAGGTTTTACAGACATAAATGACATCATTAAAAACATTTAAACTTCACACGCCTTTCATGAAATTGAGCAAAACTTGCTGGAAGTCGTCGAGAATATTAAACGAATCAGCACTAACAGGAAAGAAAATTAAAAATCGCTATCATACAAGAAAAGAGAAATTGAAGAGAAATAAAACAAACAAGGACAAATGTTAATCATTACCTTGATAAACTTCAGGAGGACTTAATTAAAGAATTATTGACAGTTGAACAAAAAGAAAAAAAACAAAATAGAAAAACTGCTGACTACTCTGAAAAAGAAGCAAAACGAGATTACTGAATTACAAGAATATTTTGCTAGTATTAAACAGAATGCATCCGAACTTCAAACATTTTTAAACATGAAAGATATCCAAAAAGATATTGCAGTCGATGAAAAATTTATTCAATCGATTGCTACAAGTGACTCCACAAATCAAGTCAATATTTCTTGTCAGATTAACAAGTCTTTACAGCAAATAACGGACAGCGTGCAAAAGTTTGGAGACATTCATGTCAAGTCTGATCCATGTCATTTTTCTATCCTAAAACGCAAGGACAAACAAGCCCAGATTTTGGTAACCAGAAATATTGACTCCATTACTGTGACATTACGGAAATGTATCAATACAAAGTTTTCGTATGTCTTTTGTTGTTCGCTGCATCCGGCTTCCAGGTGATAGGATGGTATTTTCTCTTATAGGGACAATAGAATAAGAGTACTCACGCCTGACGCATTAAAATATTTCGCAATAAAGAACATTGGTCCAACGATTGATGTGGTATTTATTGGTGATGATTCTTTTGCTGTAACATCCGGCGAGGCAAATCAGATTAGCTTAATCGACATAGGGAAGCAGAAACTGAAAAAATCAACAAAAGTTGATTCATTCACTGCTGGAGTAGTTTACGAGGATGGACATTTGATTTATTGTGCCGGGGAGAAAGGAATACAGATGATCAGTTTGAATGACGAAACCATTACCACTGTTAGCAACACCAAATTTCAAGATTTTGCGTACGTTACAACATTCGATTACATATTGCTCTACTCAAACTGGGATAATGATAGCGTAACCTGCTGTGATTACCATGGTAACATAATGTGGACGTTCTGTGATAAAAATGTTCTGCTGTCTTCACGAGGTATCTCTGTAGACATTGATGGCAACATTTATGTAGCGGGGAATTATACTCACAATGTGGTCGTAATATCTCCTAATGGACAAATTTGCAGACAACTCTTATCAAGTAAAGATGGACTAATGTACCCACAGGCTCTATATTATGACACGTCTACCAATGAATTATTAGTTGCAAATACATCCAATGGAGCGTTTCTGTATGATGTATGTTAAATGATAACAATTTAGGTTGACTTTTCCAGAATTCAACAATAATCAAGAAAATGATCGCTTTTGAGATTGACATACATAGATAAAAGACGTTACATGTAGTAATGAACCCATTACAAATAGAAAGTTATAATAATAGGCCCCAAAAAGATAAGAAACTAATAAATATTTCTACCTGGTGTCTTAGTTTCAAAGTGTTGAAAGAAAAATCAAATTGTACCAAAAATTTTAAAACCTTAAAGGAAGTAGTTACCAGGTATGATCTTGATGTTGTCTGTTTATTGGGTGCCTCTCAAATCTCAATATCAGTATCACTGCTGGGTAAATTGGGTGTAAATGTGCTGTTTTCTCGTTTCAAGATGGAAGATGTCCTTCTCTGATCGTTGACTTCCTTGTAGTTGTTGTAGGCGAAAAGTTTTGGTTAGGGGTGCATCACACTTGATTCTCCATCAATAAAATAACGAGAACACAGACGGTAGAGCTTACCCGGAACAAAATTCTCTCGCCTAATCAAGTCCATTCCTTTTTTGGTTTGTAGGTGAAGGGAATTGGACGAAACGTATGCCTACCATAAATTCGTATTTTCCGCGTTTCCTGTCGTCGGTATTGAAGCCTTCCGTTTCATATTAAGACTTTGACATACATGTATTTTATAAATGCAAATTTCTCGGGTATTCAATGTAAATAATACAAACCGGAAATAGACATGCCCCCACATTCATTGATATCACGTGACTCAGTACAAAAGAATCAACGGAACGGATTAACTCGAAAGTTGTCTATTGCGCCACTTTAATAGCATATTTGTTTTTGTACTGTTAAATAATCTATGAGTATGATCTTTGATTATTGTTTCATTGATATTTATATTGATTTCGTTTTCAGTAAATTAAAAGCAGACTAAATAGACAATAATAGTGCATTGACTTGACATATCAACGATATAAGGATGAGGCTTAGAAACGGGGAAATGCAAGGCTCTGTCGAGCTTTTCCCCGTTTCGGGCCGAATCCTTATATCGTTGATATGTCAAGTTAAGGTGGTATGGGTGTCTTCCTCCATCTTGTATTGTAAAAAAAAGAGAATCAAAGGTCCAGATTTTCCATCAAGTTAGCAAAATTTGATGCAGGAATGCAGATGTTTTATGTACATTTTCATTTAAAAGTACCAATTTATAAGAATATTACTTCTAAATATTGATATTTTTGCAAATGTTAATTATTTTTGGTTGTTTTTTTTTTTTTTTTAAATGGTATTTTAAGGGGAGGTAACTCTAAAAAAGTGCATTTTCTGAAGGATTCTGTATGGAATTTTCCTATTTTGTATTTTAGCCGGAAAAAACGTACGGTGACCCTATCTTTTCTTTTGATATTCTCAAAGCAGTGTCTGAAAGCTATCTTTTCCTGAAGTATTTAACAATTCTATCATTTTGTTTAATTTCTAATCACAAAATGGTGTTTTTTCCTGTATAATCCATACAAAATGTGTCATTTTGTCCTGTTCTGTAGCTTGAGAAAATGCGCGGTGACCTATCATTTTTATTATATTTTTCAACATGTATTAATAGATACAACGTTTTGGCAAAGTATGAACAAATTCTATCATTTTTATTTTAGACTCCCATACCACCTTAATGCGCTATTATGGGCATACTGCAATCTAGAAAAAAAATTGTTGTTTTATGTGACAATGTTATTAATTTGTTTTAGTATTGAGGAAAATCCCCCTTTAAAATACCTCATGTCAGGCGGAGAAATATGCAACACAATGAATGAAATGTTCATTACCTGTTTGAAACCGGCAATCGATGGTGAACGATGTTGTATGAGTTTGGACAAAAATCTCAACATTAAGCATAAAGCATAATGCTTTATAGGTTTCAAACAAAAATATGAACAAGTGAAAAGTAAAATCACAAAAATACTGAACTCCAAGGAAAATTCAAAAAGGAAAGTCCCCAACCAAATAGCAAAATCAAAAGTTCAAACACATCAAACGAATGGACAACAACTGTTATAATTTTTTTAAGGGCATTAAAACTAAAAAATGTTATGATTAGAACAGCCAAAATCGTCTATGGTAAGCTTTGCCTTTTTAGAATAGCAACAGGTTTTCTAAGGACTCTTGAAAATGTGCAAGTATTTTGTAGTAATCTTTGAATAATAACTGATTTTTGTAATTCCTTAGCAAAGGGTTGCATCGAGGACTACAATTATATTGATCTAGATAGTTGACTAAAGCTTTTTCTTAGTTTATAACTCTAACCAATCCATCTGTTATCCACAGAACAGTGTAATTTGGAGACCTTAAAAGTCATTCATTTTAAAATTATCGATTATTACTTTCTATAAATCTGAAGACTCTGTTTATTAGGCATACATGTATATGCAAAACATATTCCGATAAGGCACATACACCGATATCGATGTTGAAGGCCAAACGGTGACCTACATGAGCATAAAATCGCATCATTTGGTCTCGGATCGATATATTTTCTCACCAGCAATAATTCTCCTTATTTCATATAATATAGTCATTCTAGTAATTAGGCAAGTATTCATAAGCTAAAGTGTTTTTCTGATCTTAATTGTAGTTCACAAAAATCGGTAGGAATAGTGTTCTAGGATACTCGCATAATCAATATTATTAATAAAGGAAACAGTAGTATACAGCTTTTCAAAAAGTATAAATCAACTGAGAGAATACAAATCCAGGTAATGAATAAAAACCGAGGGAAACACATCATAAATGAGAGGAAAACAACGGAACAATACAAACATTGCAATGCAGATTTATTATAAAATGTACATTAACAATAAGCAAGATATATAAAATGTATAAAACAGGAAACTATTTCCACAAAAGCGTTATTTGCAGGATCAGTGCATCTATTGGTATGACCTTAAACAGTTGACGGGTCTAGATTGGATATTGTGTTTTAAAAATAACACATCATTCTGATGGTATTTTATAAATAACTGCACGAAATCCCTGGTATGTTAAGAAACTATCTGATGTAAATGTTATTGTCAAATATCTTCCCATGACTGATACTTCTACTGGCAGAGTACGGCCAGTTAACTCTGCTACAAGGCAGTAGGATGTGGAAGGTCCATTATAGATCTGGAAACAAGTTTAAAGGAAGATCAATAAAAAGGTTGTAACTTTTACTAATATTCATTTCATCAAAAAGAACACATTATGCAACATTTAAAAATTGCCTTTTTGATATATGAAACATTTGAAGAAAATATAATATGGTTTGGCGCCTTAAAACCAGGTTTAATCTACATTTGAAAATGCCTGTACCAACTCAGGAATATGACAGTTCTTGTTCATTCGTTTTTGACGTGTTTTGTCATTGGATTTTGCCATGTAACAATGGACTTTCCGATTGGATTTTCCCCTGAGTTCAGTATTTGTGTGATTTTACTTTTTGCTGTCGAAAAAACTTCATCAGAAATCATCAGAATAACTCCAATAAAAAATCTTAGTTTTTTTACTGTTAGCCTATATGGGTCATTTTTGTTGACTAGCTGGGCTTAAAAACTCCATAAACTACCACAAAGATCATTCGAACAAGGTTTGATTGAAATCAGTTCAGTCGTGGCAGTTAAAATCTTAAACGAAGAAAAAATACACCAGACGACGACGGACAATACGTGATCACAAAACCTCACATAACCTTTGAATAATGTAAACCCTCGACACCCTTATGTTCTAAAACAGACCATGACACAATGTTATAAAGATTTATATGCTAACTCTGAAATCGGAATCCTTGCATAGTAGAGAAAGAACTATTTAAAAAGCAACTGTCATACCTTCACAAAGTCATAATCTTTCTCAAGAATAAAATCCGTAAACCTTAATAAGATAGTGTTTCGAAATCCAACATCAATTTTCCAAACAATATCCATTGAGTTGTCGTAGTTCAACGGATATCCTGGAGATGTTATCGTTTCATGAAATAGACCTGAAATATTAAAATAAATTTAACATTCTTTTACTTCACAATAAAGCAAACGATACAATCTAAAACCTATTACGTACATGTATGTGTACAAGTCCGTAACAATGATATTTCCCTTACCATAATTTTTTTTTATAAAGTGGCCGAAATTTCGCTGGAAAATGAATCACAGTTATGCTGGTGCACATATTAAAAATTTCCAAAAAGAGTAGTTCCGATTAAATTATAAAATGGCCCCTTATTTTTATTCAATTCTGAAATAGTCTTTAAATAACCTTTTTATAGCGTATGCAATAACTACATAGAAAGTATGTCTTTTTGTTGCAAATCTACGTACTGCGTTCTTTTCGTGACGTCAGGAAACAGTACTCATTTTGATTTTTTTCGCGAAATTGAATGAAAACATGCTTATTTCCATTGATTTATTTGATAGGGAACATAACATAATTGATATTCGAACTTCACAGGAAATATGGGCTGTTTACCTCTAACGTCTGACGGGTCAGGAGATATACAACACATTTTTATTAAGAGTTCTTATCTTAACTATTAGAACACACCCGAGCGGATCCTGTACTGAAATGAAAATTACGTTTATTTTAAGTACATATTTTTATACTAGTACTATTATTTTCATTTTATAGTGTCATTTACTGAATTAATCAGATATTTTTTAAAAATATTTCTATCTGGACGCGGTCCTTTTTTCCTAGGTTTCTTATCATCAGCGAAAATAATCAGTCCAAAGTCTGGTTGAGGAAGAAGTTGCGTTTGTCTCTGATAAACATAAATTTGTCTTTAGTATTTATAAATACTTCTTGACAACTTCTAGTCTTATTGGTAAGCATATTTGCCACTTTGCCATGTTGATATTTCCAAATTTTCTTAACATGCTTAATCCAGTATGGAAATGTTATAATAAGGTATGTTTGCAAAATAATTTTATAATTCATAATCATGTATATTTAATTGCACTCTAAACAATAGAAGGTTTTTACACAGTAACTTCAATGTGTATCCAATAACTGATCATTCAACGTCAATATAAAAAGGATAGTTTCCTTTAAAAAATCTATTAAGCCTGATTTTAGACAAAGTTAAGTCTAAGCAAACATTGTCAATTACATTGACATTTAGGACAAAAGTTAGGTTTTCTTTTCTATTTTTCAGTTAATTATCAGCATGGTGAAATATCTTTTGACCTGACCTTATATAAATGCTCCCGAACTCGTACGCTAAATCCGTGTTTGTAGTGATGTTGGAGAGTTCAAAGAAAATAATCTTTGAATGACGGGTGTATAATTAATAATTTCCTAACCAAAAATTACTTGAAACGTCTATCACAAACATCAATTTCGAAGCTTAGCTGTAACTGTAAAAACTTTTTAACATACTAGTACTGGATTATATTATTGTTCACGGAGAGGTTGTCTTTTTGAAAGCATATGAAGGCCGTAAATTAGGAAGGGTGTCAACAAACATGTGTATACTGCCATGTACCTGTAATTCAGAGGTTGAAGTTTGTTGCTTTAAATCAAAGGTTTTGTTTCTTGTTTTGTATATAAATCAGCCAGATTTTATTTTTGCCATAATTGTTTAATATTTTTTGTCATGGCCTTTCACAGTTTGCTATTCGCATTGATTTTGTTCATTGTTGAAGACCTATGATGATCAACAGTTGCTAACATCTACGTCTCTAGTAAATAGTTGTCTTATTGTCAAACTTTTCTCGTCTCTTTTTAATGTAAATATGTTTGCAGTTAAGAAAAAGTATGGGTTATTCTATTGCATTTTCATTTATTGATATCATTTATTTTGATTTTGTAATGTTCATCTAACCTTGACAACGACTGCCGTGTGTTCCACTTGGACAACTACAATTGTAAGAGTTCTCTGATACAGTACATGAGCCGTTATTGAAGCAGGAATTTGAAATGCATGGTCCAAGCTCTGAAATTTAATGAAATGAAATCTTTGACATTATAAATTACACATTGGATTTTTTCTATAGTGTTAATTCATTCATCGAATTTAAATAAAAATGTCCAAAATGCTATTGAACAAATGTAAATATTTATAAATGGATAAACAGACGAAAAATACCAAATCAAATTAATGCGATTGAAAAACGTTGATACGTTGATACCTTATTCCCGTGCTTGTATTTCCTATCATGATTTCCTTGATAGAGGGTTGCAGCCCACAAGAAAGCTATTAAACCAAGAGTTCCAAATGGAGAATTTAAAATCATCCCTTCATGTTCATGTTTAGTCATTCGTTTTCTATGTTATTTTTTATTTGCTATTATTGGTCTACTTGTCTTTTTCTTTTTTAACCATGGCTAAGTTTATATTTTCGATCTATGAGTTTGATGTCCCTCTGGTAAATTTCGCTCCTCTTTTAGAACTATGTCAACTCTTTACCATTGATACAAACATCACTAAGTCACTTTAATCTTATTCCGGTGGATGAGTATCGATTGATATTTAGTCTTTGAAAACATGATTGGTGTTTAAATTGTTATTGGCTTTGAAATAGCTTTCAGTAACTGCACGTACTCTTATTTCGATTTTTTGTGTCTTTTGTTTTAGTTTTTGTTTAGTAATATCTTTGTCTCGTACTGATCTTTCGAGGTAAGCCTACTGCAACTTTATTTCTATTTGTTTTGATGGTGTGCTGTTACACCACTGACTTATGCTAAAGATAAATTCAGTGCTGACAAACATGTTTTACCCCGCCTCATTCTTAGGTCAAGAGCATATTGTTTAATAGTTGTCTGTCATATTTGATTTTCGTAAATTGTTTATGTTATAAAATGTAAGTCTTTTCAATTCTATTACATGTGTAGATTCATGGCCTTTAAAAGCCGACTACACGGTATGGGATTTTCTTATGGTTGAATGTCACATTTTGGCCTATAATTGCTTATATTAAATATTTTGTTCTCCAGCGCATAGTTGTGGCTTTGTCAATTGACCCCACTTCCTTATTTCTATTTACATAATAGTTGTTTATTCATAGAACTTGTCATTATCGTGATATATGAACTGCCCACATGACAGTGGTATTGATGAGTAAGACATCGATATTGACTGTGTCGTAGGCGAGGTCATTGTCGATGCAACAGTCACTACCACTGTCGTATACTGGCAGTCCATGTATTACGATAATGACCAGTTCTTCAAAAACTGTTTTGTTTATTTCATCGAAGAACCATCTTTTAAAATATCTCATAAATTCAAATTGTTTCAAGAAACTCGAGTAATTGAACGTGTTCTACAGGAAAGATAGAAGACCACTCAAAGTGATAACTATAAGTTTCTGCCATTCATTTAGGTGGATTTTGTCGGTATATGAATACAAAATAAAGTTTTTTATAATTTTGTAATTAACGAAAATATATGGTATACAATTCAACAACTTAAATATCAATTAAAAACAGGAAGATGCTTTATCAAAGAGTAATCTCTCTTAACAGAGAAACCACGTCCCAACGGTCATAACCATGTAGAACAAGAGAAAACCACGCACCACCGGTTATTAACATGTAAATGTGCGTTAATGACCGGTTTTCAGATCCTGTTAATGACCGATGGAAATTAATACTGAAGAATAAAGAATATCATTTGGCCCCTGGTTATCCAATAAGAGAAGCTAATTCTTAACCGATATGAAATGAATCCCAAACAATTCCGAATTTACAGTAAAGTTAGAGTAAACCATTTACGTGATATTTGTGATTTATAACCCACTATATCTTCTGATGAATTAAAACGTCTCAAGCAAGCTATTAATATCCGTTGCAGTTAAAATAACGGAAATAATCGATTTTCTATCAGTGTTATAATTTCTTCAATTAACCTGTATGTGTAATCAATATAATAATTTATAAAGGAATACCTTCACACAACTGTCCTGAAAAGCCAGAGCTACATATACAATGAAATGTTCCATTCAACACGTCACATGATCCTTCGTTCAAACAGTTAAGTCCAGTACAAGGTGTCACTGAAATCAGAAAATGACAGATTAAATATTATACAGATTACGTATTCTTTCATAACTGATCCCAATCTTGCAGTGATTGCATGAATATCTATAATAAGAAAAATTTGTTTAACTGTATTCATGCAGGCAATAGTGGGATTTAAAGCAGAGTGTACGCTACACATATATATACTTATTCGCACAGAACCTAGTGATTTAATATACGCTATTATTTTTTGTTTGTAATTGTCTTTCTTCAAATTGCAAGCATAATAATTATTTTCTTCTGGTAACTCACAAAGCTATATTCCTTTTCATGTATAATAATTAAAAAAAAATGCGATACCCTTTAATGAATTAAATGTGTATTTTAGATCCTAAAGAGTAGTTATATTATACCGATCAACATAAATAAATAACTGTTTCAAAATAATATTTAAACATTTTAATTTAATAAACTACACTGTTACTACCGCTTGATGTATCAACCTACCTTCACAGTTTGTGCCCGAAAATCCCCGAGTACAGCTACAATAGTAGTGTTCGTCATCGTTTACACAAACGCCTCCGTGCAAACATGGGGATGAACTACACATTATATCTGTAAAGATATGTATTTATTATTTTCGTTTAGATTATAGAAAACAAGCAATTAAACATTTTGTATATAACATTTCAGACCGCAACGTACTTGAAGCTTACATATTATATTGAATTTTTGCTTTGGCAATCTTCACATTTGTACAAAAATGTCCATACATGTGTCTTGAGATAATCTGTGGCATTTGGTGATAATAATGTCTAGCGTTTCTAATACCTAATGGGAAACTCTATGATAGGGTAGCATAACACTGGTTTTGAATCAAGCAGACAGTTCAAATTTCGCAAATCGATTTAGAAAAGACATCTCAATGCAGGACACAAAAGTATGCGTTGATAAGGTGAGCGTCTCTAAGTAAACATGCATCATTCACCTTCAAATTCAAAAGGAATCCAAATAACATATAACGGTTTCTAGAGATATATGACTACATGTATAAACTTACGTTGTGTTTTCTTTTCCGAAAATTTATTTTTTGTTGTAACGAAGGTGGCAACATTCGATACAACTATTGTGACCAGAAAGCAACTAATGAAAACTAGTAACCGCCAAGGTATTTGTATCTCTTTACTTAGACAATTATCTTGTTGTATGGATTGATCGGTAGGTATTTTATTGGCAAAAGTGAAGACAGTTTCTGGAGGTCTTTCTTTTGAAACTGGTGAAAGGTGGTCATAATTAGATTGATCCTCAGTGTCAAAACATTTTTCGTACATTGCATCATCAGTTGTGTTCACATTATCAAATATATTGTTTACATATATGTTTGGTTCTGCTTTAGTCATCTCGGCCATATTTCTGTTTCTTAGAAAGTAGTAAATCTAAAATAAAGGAGACAACATAATAAATTATATCATTTAGATATTCTCTTATATATAATATATATATGATACTTTCATATGGTTATACATTGAGAAAACCATTATAAGGATATACGAAAGATTAAAATGTAAAGTACTATATTTAAATGAAAGTTTCTGGTAAACCATTTTTCAATTGTCAACTTCCCATTTCTCAGCCGCATGAAGTCCTCTACTCCATCGTTAACATATCTCAGGTAATCTTACGATCGTACATGTTACCACTTCATGGACTTCTCACACAATTACTGCGCAAACAGAGTAATGAGGAACAACAACTGAATTGGACACTCTATATGTTTTACGGGTTATTTTTTTTGTACTTGTAGAGGTTTCTCTACTGTTAATTTTGTTAGCCGTTTTTTTTTTTTTACCGTTTTACATTTGTACCAAAATTATCGTCTTTTTGCTTTAACGTATGCTGTGTCTACTTTTATCCTTTTGTTATACTTGAAGCATATACCGATCTATTTACGCATTTCATTAAGCCATACAATGTACGACAAGGAGGCTCCTGTTATCAAATATTAAGCTTTGTTATTAAAGTACTCCTTAGAATTGTTTACGCATTGCATTTACATTAATAATAAACTTTAAAAAAAGTTGTAAACTATTTTTTTGACTGAGCGGAAAGTATCGTCTACGCTCTACCATAATTCGTAATACAGAATAATTGACCCGAACTAGCAGATGTGCTTAAAAGGAAATATAAGAAGCGTTAAACTCTAACGGACAAATTGAAAACATTAATTGTATATAGACAATAATAGTGCATTGACTTGACATATCAACGATATAAGGATGAGGCTTAGAAACGGAAATATACGAGCTATTTCGCCGTTTCAAGACGAATCCTTACATCGTTGATATGGCAAGTCAATGCACTATTATTGTCTTTATACTGCAATCTAAAAATAATATTCAATTGTATTTCAATGTGTTAATGCTATTTACTTGATTTAAATATTGGAAAAAAATCGGCCTTTTTTGTACCTCACAATGAAATTTACATTACTTGATGGTGAACGAACTCGTAGAAGTATGGACTACAATGTCAGCAGTAAGCCTAAAAAATGCTGCCTTATAGGTTGCAAACAAAAAATATAAACAAGTGAAAAACATTTTTCCAAAAATTGTAAAAAAAAAACAAGTTTAAGGTCGTTCCACTCATCATTGTATAGGCTTACATTGGAAACAAGAACAGGTTGAAGAGGTCGTATGAATAATTAAATGTAATTTCAGAAACTTCTATAATTGATGGTGAACAAACTTTTTGAAGTATGGACTAAAATGTCAACAGTAAGCCTAAAAAATGTTGCTTTATAGGTTGCAAACAAAAAATATTAACAAGTGACAAACATTTTTTAAAAAATTGTAAAAAAAACAAGTTTGAGTCGTTCCACTCATCATTGTATAGGCTTACATTGGAAACAAGAATAGGTTGAAGAGGTCGTATGAATAATTAAATGTAATTTCGGTAACTTCTATTTAAATATTCATGAGAAAAAATTATATCGGGTCAGTGGCTGTATATGACATAGAAATATACAGACAACGCATTTTGACTGCTTAAATTTAACGCGTGCAGTATAAAGCTGTATATTATGATCATGTTTTGAAGGAAGAATAAAAATGTTATAAATATTTTATATTTATATAAAGATTTTACAATCTTTATAAATATCGTTTAAAGTCATAAGAAACGAGTGACAGGTGAAAAATAGTGTTCTTCAAATTCTTGAACCAATGCATACAAACATCATTAATCTTCTGTGCACGAATTTATCATTTTTTTCGTGTAAATTTCGTATAATCGTCAAATTTTTTTTTCAATCGGTCAGTGTTGTGAAAATATGGCAGGTTATTAAAGTTCGTGTTTTGAAGCCGAAGTTTAACGATTGTCACCTGTTTGTCAACAATCGACAAAAAAGCATGGAAATTGAGCACGTGTTTAACATGTTAATTCAGATAATAGTTTATTTTAATGCCATCCATGCGTATTGTGGTCACCGGATTTTTACGAGATTGGTCACACTGAGGTAACTTTACATACGGAAAATATGTCGGGGAATTGCTTCCTGGAAGGAAGCAATGAAAATAAAGTAAACTTCTTCCAAATAATTACATTATATTTTGGAGAAATTGTCTCTTTAATGATGATAATTCAATAAATGGAAATAAACTAAGAACCTACAGAAATTTCAAAGTAAAGTATGAACTAGAAAAGTACCTTTTATTGAATTTAGATAAAAATGTTACAAAAAATTATGCTAAAATAAGAATAAGTAATAGTATGCTGGCTGTTGAACGTGGTAAATACAACAAAACAGCTTTAGAAAATAGAATATGTCCTTTATGCCATAAAGAGGTGGAAGATGAATTTCATTTTATCATAACATGTTCAGAAATTAATAAAACTAGGATCAAAATGTTTGATGAAATATCTAGTATTGTCCCCTGTTTTAATTCAATGAGTGAAGAAAACAAATTTGATTTTATATTTTCCTGCGAATAATGTGATATTTTACTTATCATTGTTAACTACATAAGTCGTTTTGTATTTAATATGCCACTGCCTGTTTGTTTGTTTTTGTTGTATATTTTAGTAACAATCCTATTGTTTGGATTTTATACTAATAAAATTCTTATTCTTATTCTTATTCTTATTATTATTATTCTAAGTATGAATAAATTAAAGAATTTTCTTCAGAAAAAAGTATATGTACATAAGTTTTATAATGAAAACTATCCATTGAGTTATAAAATAACATATGCATTATTTTTTTTATTTGAGGTTTCTTATGACTTTAATATCAATCTTATAAATAGAAAGCTTTTAGGCATTTTAATACAAATGCCAATACATTGAATAACAAAGCTATAACATATATAAATACTATAATTTTAAAACTGTGTTATACGGCCCCTATCATTATGACCATACACTTAGTTCTCTTTTTTAATGTCCTTGTGGTCGCACTGAAAGGTGATAAAAATAAGTAATTATAATTATAATGATAACCACCCTTATCACATACATTTTCAAATAGACTGTCCTTATGTAAATTAGAACGCAAGCTCCGCCCAATCAGTTGAAGAAAAAACGTAATACGGGAGTCTCCCACCATCTTGGATGGTTAAATAGTAGAACACATAAGGTATAGAATTCAATAGCCATCAAATTTCGATGCAGAAACGCAGTTTACTAATACTAATTTTCATAAAAATGTATAAAATTATGTGATGAACTTATATTTATTTAATATTTTATAAATGTAAAATTTGTTTGATATATTTAATTTTTCTTATATTTGCCTGTTTAAGGGGAAGTTACTCAAAATTTGTACCATTAAGAAACCAATATACAGAAATTTTTCCTGTTTTATGTTAAAACAGGGGGAAAAAGGACAGTGACCCCATTTTTAATGTTTTGAAATCATTTCATGAGAGCTACATTTTTTTACATTATAATTTAGAATTATATTGTTTAGTACACTTTAAATTCCTTCCTACTTTATTATATATGCACAGTGTGTCATAACCTTTAGTATAAATCAAGCTCGGTGAATTATGATTTTTTAATATATTTTTCAACATGATATATAAATACTATATTTAAGCAATAATGAAAAAACAATCATTATTGTTTATATCCCCCTACCGCCTGTTTACTTTTAAAATCACTTAATTTTCGTATTTATTTGATCTTACATTTCAGACTTTTATAAAGAAACAGTTGATTTTAGTCCTAACTAAACTAGGTTTATCGAAAAGCAAATCCACTCTCACGAAAAACACCTCAAAATCCAAGAATAAAACAAGATGCCCGTTAAAATTAACTGACACTAAAAATATTAATGATGTTACTATAAATGTAACTGCAAGGTGTAAATCACTCTTACCACGTCTTGAAATAAGCTATACATTTGATAACCGTTTATCGTTTTGCCGTACATTCTTAGACTTGATAAACTTGTTAAATAATGCACCTGCTGTATAACCAAAAGTGTGTGATTCCTATATACTCTGTATATCTAATGGGTGAACTTCAGATCGGCCTATATGTTCAGTCCTTTCTAGTGTTACTGTTTTTGTTGTGATGGTGATCTTGGCCGATTCCCACCAGGTGAGTTGCTACTACTTCTATTTCGACAATCTCCTGCTAAATGTTCTGGTTTATTTTCCACTTGTTTCACATGTATTGGAAATAATTCCAGAACGAAATTTCAACGAGACTGAAACGTCAGAAGAAAACATCCTTAATAGAATAATGAAATAAAAAATGTTCTAGTTCATTTATTAATAAAAAAATTGGGAAATTCTATGTTGAAATGTTATCAACCTTAACAGACACATATCATGCACACAAAGGCAAAAAACAATTAACAAGTGTCCGTAAAACTATTTCCATTTTGTAAAAACCTTGATCAGGAAAAATCTGAAATAAAGCATTGAATAGAATTCATTGTTAAATACGAAAAGCTGTAATTATCTAACAATGCAGGTTAAACATAACAACATTCTAGCCACTGGAAACTCTGCAAAAGATTTGCATCTGATTGATGAATTTCTTTTTGCGAGAGTAACTCATACCTTGAGTAATGCAGTTTCGTACAAAAACTGTTGATTGTTTAAGAAAGAATTTCTTTCGAGAACCCTGTATATCAATTACCATGTACATTTTAATTGACAAAAAACGTTAGCAAAATTAAAGTGGACGTAAATATTAAGTTAATAGTACAATAGCAGGAATAATGATCGATCCTTTCTTAATCTTATCTTTTGATTTTTAGAAACAAAAATGTTTTATTTTCCAAACATATTCTTCATTTGGTAAGCGTGAGTTAAACGGGTCGGTTGGTCTTGCGGTGGATTTTTTTGCTTGTCTATCCGATTTGTTATTTAAACGGTTAAATGATATCAACGGTACAAATCTTAAGGCACCAGATGCGGATTCTAACAATTAGTGATTATTCAGTGATAAATGATCATGCCAAAGTCTTTTAATATTATAAATGTAATACAAATTTTGAATGAGAGATCAATCCAAAGCGGACATGTAGTTTACACAGTGGTAGTTTACGCATTTTAAATTTATTTTAAATTAATCTATAACTTCCCAGTCCTTTCACTGGTTAATTCAGAAATTGATTACAAAATGATTTCATTTATTGCAATGACCTCGAACATGAGATCAACGATTACACAAATACAGGTAGATTTATTTTTAAACGATGATTTGCACATTGCACTACTAATAGGTTAATGGGAGTATCTGTGTCACTTACAATCACTGATATATTTAAATATTTACTGTATAAGAGTTCACTATGGTTTGTTATTTGGTTTCTTCACTCTTACTGTATCTTTAATTTAGTGTTTGACCTTACCCCGTTTTCAATAAAAAAAAATATCGGTGGAAATAACACAATATACCACTCCTTTAGCCCCCCACAAAAAAAAAAAAAAATTATCTTCAATTTTTGACCCCCCATTTTAAAGAAAAAAACCCCTTTTTACATCCAAAATAAAAATTTTACCAACATTTTTGTGTGATTTTTAACTTCAAAATTAAGAAGAAAAAAAACACACTTTGTATTTATACCCCCCATAAAAAAAAAAATAAAAAAATTTTTTTGTAAAGAGCACACCAAAACCTTAATCCTGGGGTTTTTTATAAAACTTATTTTTTCCCCTAAGGGGAGTAGTATAGTACTTGAACGACTCCAGCGCCCCCCCAAAAAAAAAAATTTGATCCCCAAAAAATTACCCTCATTTCAAGTAAAAGAGCCCTAAATTTTCATAAAAAAAAAAGCAAAAAAACACCCCAAAAAACACCAAATTTTCTTACTCCCAAAAAAAAAAAAAAATAAAAAAACCGGGAGAACAGGCAGAGAAAAAATTCTGTGGGATTTAAGAGAAAAAATAATTTCCCCAGTGCGCCCCAACCTTGATTTTTAATTAATTTTATCAATATAGTCTAGTAATAAAACGGATCAATACGACTACAACAGTGATTACGCTTTTAACTGAAACGCAATCGATTTACAGAATTAATAATTTATAGTTGTAATATTGAAGGTTGCCTGGGTGATGTTAACATATAACAGAACGTTTATTAGGAGAGAAGACGTGTTTTTATTAATGTCGCAAGAAAGTTTAATTTTACCTTCTAATCAGTGTATTCCAGGGATGTGGTCAACGGAACAGTCTGTTATTATTACTGAACATTCGAACTATTATGAACAAATGACATTAGTTGTAAAACAAATTATGGAAAGCGGACCTGATGCACCTAAACCTTCTTTGCCAAAACGGCCAAAGTCGAAATTGGATTCATTATTCACACATGCAAAAAAGAAAAAAACATTTGACCCCAAGGAACTCCATGATTATCTTCGTTTTAGATGTGTGGATCAGTGTGGGATAAATAAACAGTTTATCGTTGAGGACATGTGGAATATATCAGGGGAAATAACACAAGAACAATTCCTGGAGGTATTGAAACGTGCAACAAGACAAATAAAGAGGTGTGAGGCACAAATGCTTTTGTTTTATATCAAGTTCGGTACCTTTTTGGAACAAGTCAAAGCTTGGCACGAGAATGAATACAACAAAAAAACAATTCAAGAATCATGGCCTGTTTGGTTAAAAACAAATGCAGGTTATTCAGATAGACATGCAAGAAGGCTAAGGAATCTCTCTATGGTTCTTAAAGATTATCCCTTGTTCGGTTTGGTTGGATTGCCAGTTTCCTATTTCACCACTGGTAAATTAAAGGATATTACAGAAATGCTTTCCATTCCAACATATGCTGAATACTGGAAACAACCACTACCTACGGCAACCAACGAAATGCCTCAATCGCAATAAGACAGTTATTGATCAACGGACATGCATGTCCGCCGAACAAAAGGTGATTCATGATGTATGAACTATTGATGAAATATTGATCAGACTGTTACTAGATCTCTTAGCGGACATGCATGTCCGCCGAACAAAAGGTGATTCATGATGTATGAACTATTGATGAATCCGTGTTGACTAGAAACCTAATTAACAACCAACAATTAACTGATAATGGATTTTGTATTTCTACATACCTGAGTGACTGTTATATGTACATGAATGATAATGTGTAATTTTGCAAATACTTTTACAAATGAGTGTTATAATAAAGATTTAAAACTTAGTCATTTGTAATTCTTGTTCATAGAAAGCACCTGTTATTTCTTCGCCTTTTAAATCAAATATTTTATAAGTAAAAGGAATTGTATTTAAAACTTTTTCAATTACAAATATTTCTTTAGTCCAACGAGTAGTATAACCCTTTTCAAATTTACCCTTTTTTTTTGTTATTCTTACTCTAGTACCTGCTTTAAATTTAGGTTTTTTAATTTTCTCTTCTTTTTCTGGATATAAATTTTTATACACTGTTAATTCATTTTTTAATTTACTTGCTTGAACAGGTGTCATTTTAATTGAAGAATGTACTGTATTATTATAATTTTTAACTAATTTATCTAGTATATCATAATATTTAAAAGTTTCATTAGCAGTAAAGTATTTATACATATGTTGTTTCATTGTTCCTATCCAGCGTTCCACTACACTGGATTTTTCTTCATTCTCAGTTGAATATAACTTTATGTTATTATCTTTTAACAATTCTTTTACTTGTCGATTATAAAATTCAGATCCTTTATCTGACCAAATATACATTGGTTTTCTTTCTTTAAATAATGTTTTAAATGCTTCACTCACTGCTACTCCTGTTTTATTTTTCAAAGGGATTAACCAACCATATTTACTAAAAACATCTATAACTGCTAATAAATATTTATAGTGTTTATTTTGTTTTGAATATTGTTGTATATCTATCAAATCAACTGCCCATGTTTGATCTATTGAATTAACATAAACACGTCTTTTAGGAAAAGATTTTATAACTCTATGATGTAGTTCATCTGCTAATTTATTTGTTAGATTTGTTTTAGACATTTTTAAGTAACTAAAATGTTTTCTTAAAAAATGGAGGCAAAAAAGGATAAAATTTTATCCAAGCGAGGAGATTCATATAAACTTGTTTTGACAAAAGAATATAAACATAAAGCAAGTATTTATGTATTTAATTATAAAATTAGTCTAAAGGATGAAAAACAAGAAACATTTACAAATGCTTTTGATCACATGGTAGACTATTCCATAAAAGATTACCCTAATGGAAGAATTAAAATAGTACCTATTCATGAAATCATAATTACTAAACATAAAAGCTGGCCTATAAGAACATATAATACAGTTAAAAAGTTATTCATGGATCAAATGGAAAGATTATTAAATAGTGCTGAAGAATTAAATTTAGAAGAAGTTATTTTTGAAGTTACTGTTATCCCTAATAGAAAAGGAAAAGGTAAAGCTTTAAAAATATTAGATGTCACAAATAAAAGAAGTATTATCCAAATAAAAAATGATGATACAATATGTTTATCAAGGGCAATTGTAACTTCTTTAGCTTCAAATAAGTTATTAAAAGATTTTACAGATTCTCAATTAAAACATATCAATGAAGGTAGACCATTACAAAAAAGAGTTGCTGAAGATTTACATGAACAATCAGGAGTAGAAATAAAAGAAGAAGGTAATAATTTAGATGATTTAAAAGCTTTTGAAAATTATCTTAATATTAGGATAATTGTTTTTACATCAAATAGTACAGAATATATTTTATATAATGGTAATGAAGAATATAATGAACAAATATATTTATATTATCATGATGAACACTTTGACACTATAACAAATATAACAGGATTTTTAGCTAAACGTAGGTTTTGTAAAGTATGTTTAATTGGTTATACTGAACAACATACATGCAAAGATAACACAGTAACAACTATCAGAAAACAACATATTTGTGATAAATGTAACAAAACATATACAGGCAAAAATCACAAATGTGGTGAAAAAATATGTTTAATATGTTATGAAAAATACACGGAAAGTAATGAAGAACACTTATGTTATATGAAACCATCAGTACCAAAACAAGTAAAAAATAATAAATATATATATTTTGATTTTGAAGCAAATCAAGAAACAGGAATACATATAATGAATTTTTGTATAGCTTACGATTTAGAAAATATTTATTGTTTTAAAAATAACTATGCAAAAGTATTTAAATGTGATTTCAATATTGATGATTTAAACTTGTTAGAATTAGACATAGATGATTGTTTTAGTGATGTAGAAAAAATTCCCTTTAGGGAATATGAAACCCCTATAGGAAATTCTGTAATAGACAACTTTTGTAAATATTTCATAAGAGACAAATTTAAAGACTACACTTTTATTTCACATTATGGAAAAGGTTATGATATGCAACCGATTTTAGGATGGATAATAAAAAATAAAATTGAACATAGTATTATTTCTTCAGGATTAAAATTAACATATATATTTATTAAAGGAATAAATTTAAGATTCATAGATTCTATAAATTTTACATTATGTGGATTAGCTGCTTTCCCAAAAACATTTGGATTTGTGGGTAACAAAGGTTATTTTCCACATTATTTTAATACAACAGAGAATCAAAAATATAAGGGAATTTATCCTGATAAAGAATATTTTGGTTATAATACTATGACAATTAAAAATAAAGAATTATTTGATGAATGGTATAATAAAGTTAAAGAAAAAGAATTTAAATTCTATAAAGAAATATTTTATTATTGTCTATTGGATGTTTTAATTCTTGCCAAAGGTTGTACCTTATATAAAAAATTATTTTTAAATATAACCAATAATTGTATCGATCCATTTCAATATATTACAATTGCTCAATGTTGTACAAAAATATTTAAAACATTAATGTTGACAAATGAAACAATTGGAATTCACAAAAAGATGACAATTAAAGAAGTACATTCACAAAAATCAATACAATGGTTAGAGTATATTTCTTTAAAATATAATATAATGATTCAACATGCTAAAAGGGGAGGTGAAAAGAAATTATTCATTAATAAGAAATGTTATAAAGTCGATGGTTATTATTATGATAGAGAAAATAAAATGCGTAATGTTTATGAATTTTTTGGATGTTATTGGCATGGATGTCCAAAATGTTATAGTCCTGAAGAAATATGCAAAAAAGATAGAAATAAAAAAACTATGAAAGAGTTATATAATGAAACTAAAGAAAGACTTAAAACTATTGAAGATTATCTAAAACCAAATGTAAAAATTCATACAATATGGGAATGTGAGTTTGATCAACAAAAATATCCTGAAGTTGATCCACATTTAAAACCTATTGATAAAAGAGATGCATTTTATGGAGGAAGAACAGAAACTATTCAATTATACAATAATCTTTCTGATTTAAAAGGTAGATATGTAGATTTTTGTTCTCTGTATCCATCAGTAAATAAATATTGTAAATATCCTATAGGGCATCCTATTACATATACAGATATTTCTGTAGATGATTATATAAAAGGTATGTATTTCGGAATAATGAAATGTAAAATATTACCACCTAAAGGATTGTATCATCCTGTTTTACCTTATAAACAATCAACTAGTGATAATACACATAAATTACTTTTTGGATTATGTAGAACATGTATGAATAAAATATCTTTTAAATGTCCCCATAGGAAACACATAGATGCGTCAAGCGATCCTACTTTAAATAAACATGATAAAATACATGAAATAAAAAGATGTAAAGAATGTAAAAATATTAAAAATGAAAAATGTATACATTCTGATGAGGAAAGAGTTATAGTAGGTACATGGTCTACAATAGAAATAGATAAAGCAATAGAAAAAGGTTATAAATTACAAAAAATATATGAACTAGAACATTTTGAAAAAACATCTACAGATATATTTAAACTTTATGTAGATACGTTTATGAAATATAAACAAGAAGCTTCAGGATGTAAATGTGATCCTAAATATTGTAAAAATGATTGTAAAAACGATAAAGAATGTAAAACAAAAATACAATACATTATAGATAATACTGCTTATGATTTAGATATTGACAAAGTTAAGTACAATTCAGGATTAAGATTTATAGCTAAAATATGTTTAAATAATTTATGGGGACATTTTGGTATGAGAGATAATTTTACACAAAAAGAATATTGTTTTACTTTAGAACATATAACTAAAATAGTATTTAATGAAAAATATAAAGATATAAGTACTATGATATTAGATGAAGATATTGTTTTAACAGAATATAAAAATAAAGAAGAATACTCTAAACCTAATCCAAGTGTAAATGTTTATATAGCTTTGTTTACAACAGCACATGCTAGATTAAAATTATACGAACTATTGGATATTCTACAAGAAAGAGTTTTATACATGGATACAGATTCTTGTATTTATAATGATGATGGTTCTGAAGCTTGTAAAAAGATAGAAAGTATGATGGGAAATAAATTAGGAGATTTAACAGATGAAATTGTTTCAAAACATAACGCTAATCATATAAAACAATTTATATCTGCTGGTCCAAAAGATTATTCTATGAAACTAGATACAGAAAAACTAGTTAGCTGTTGTAAAGGTTTTAGATTAAATGCTGAAGTAGAAAACAAGATTACATTAGATAAAAAAATAAAAATAGTTACTGATGAAAATGAAAAATATGAAACTGTTAAATACAATAATATAAAAATAGGAAAAGATCATCAACTTAAAACAGTTGACCAAGTTAAAGCTTATGATTATATGTTTGATAAAAGAATGGTATATTGTGAAAATGAAAATTTAATTAGAAGTTTTCCTTATGGATATTAGAGAAGAAATTAAAAAATATATAATTTAAATTTTTTTATTAAAAATAAAAGATAAAAAAAATGATTGAAGCTTATACTGAAGAAGATGATTCTGATGCTATTGTTATATTAGGAAGAATAATGTTATCAAATTATCAAATATGTTGTTTAAGAGATGATGGTGAATGCCCTTTAACTCCACAACAAATGAAAGTAATGGAAAAGTTTGAAGGTAAAAAGTTATCTAAGTTTCCTCCTGGTTGGGATGCTTTTATTAGACCAGATAAAGTTTATGAATATGTTTTTGAAAAACCATGTCCTGAAATTTCTTTTTAAGAATTTTTTATTTTATTTTATTATTTCTCTATACCCCTAAAAACAGAAAAAGTACAGAAATTAGGGACTCTATTTTTTATCAATTTTTTCTTATTTTTCCAATTTTTCATACAAACGTAAATTGTATTTATTTTTTATTTTATTACCCAAACAATAAAACCAGTTAATGCCATACCACCAACAACAAATGCAATCTCTCTATTTTTCTGGTCTTCTGATGGAATATAAAAATCACTTAATGTAGGTTTAGGTGATAATGAAGTTAATTTTTTATTCGTGACACGATAGTATAGTTTCATTGCCTGGTCAACATCATCAAAAGTCTGAACCGCATGATGTTCCTTTTGTAATTGTTCATTTATAAAATCTAATTTTTGTATTCTTTTTTTATTCCATTCTGCTTGTGCTTTTTCTAATTTTTCTATAGCTTTATCATGTCTTATTTTCTCTTCATTTGCATTACTACCCATATGTGAAAATAAATAATTACTCCCTGAAAATGCAAAAGCATTTGTTATTGCCCCACCAAGCATCATTGTTAAAGCACTTGCCATTTTATAAAAACAAAAATTACTTCATAATATCAGCAGGTATAATACCTTGCTTAATCAACATATCTTTTGTTGCCATTGCAAGTAATATATCAATGGATAACATTACAACATCATTCATATTAAAATCCACTTTTGGTGCTGGCCTCCTTAATACCTTTTTACCTATTTCTGCATATCCAACTGTTAACAATGTTTCCACTCCAGCATGATATAACATATTTGCTATTTGTTTTCCGTCTTTTTGAGTTGTCATTTTAATGTACTAAATTTAATTAAATTCAAAAGGATCAATTTCTTTATTTTGTTTTTCTGGTTTTGTTATTTCTTTAATCATTCTTTCTGGTTTCTTACTTTGGTTGTAAAAAAACAATCCCAATCCAACAATACTTATAGAAAAAAGTACAAATTTATAATCAACTAGGGAACTGGAGTGTTTCTCAACCGAAGGAATATGTTCGTTTGATCCATAATCTGTTTCTGTATCAGAATCTTTTGTTATTTGTTTGATTTTTGAATTTTCTTTTTTTAATTTTTCCACTTCTTTTTTTCTCAATTCTGCATTTCTTATTCTTACTTCTGCACCTTTCTTACCAGCAGCTACTCTTTTTGGGTCTTTTGGTTTGGGTTTTTTAAATACTTCTATTTGTTCAGGATTTTCATTCATCATTTTTTATGTCATTTTTTTCATCTTTTTTTTGGAAATCGAGCGAAGCGAGTGGTTCGATATGTCTTGCTGTTGTTAATATTGCAGTAAAAGGAGCAAGATACATTCCATATCTATAGTACAGTTCACAACATGTATTAGTTAAAGCATTATTGATAAAAGGATCTTCCTCTAAGTCTTGTATCAAAATTGGTGGATTAACAACTTTGAAAAACTTTGATACACCCATGACATATAAATTTATAAAAGAGTTTCCTAATGTCTTGGTCATACTAGCTCCCAATCTTGCTTCATATTTACAGTATAGTTTGTTTATTTGTTCTGTTGTCATTTTATCAATATCTGACAGTTGTAATTCTTTACCCAGATATTGTTTACTACTCCCACCAGCAACAACAGCTGATAATCTTTCGCGTTTTTTTTCTTGAAGGGAACCGTTCACTTCGCTCGCTTCATCATCAATATTTATGTTTTCCACAATTTGCTCGCTTAATAATTCTTCAGCATTCATTTTATACGTTTCAAAAAACGGATATAATTTATTTTTAACTTTAAAAAAATTAAATACAACATATCCAACCAATGATAAGACTGCAGTGTTTGTTGTAATTGTTAGTATTTCCAACAGCATTGCTTTTTTTATTGCTTATTTTTGGTTAAATTACTTAAGAATTACTTATTTTGGTTAAATTACTTAAGCATTACTTAAGAATTACTTAAGCATTACTTCAGCATTACTTAAGCATTACTTAAGCATTACTTGAGAATTGCTAAAAAAAATCAATTAAGTAACCAATAATCAGTAGGTTGATCAGTCTTTAATATTAATTTACGATGTTTCTTTTTTTTAAGTTCTTCCTTTATTCTTTGTCTTTCTTCCAAAGTAGGAATAACATCATTTTCTCTTAGACAATTATCAAAACTATCTCTATCTTTTGTGTAGAACATGCATAACCATTTTGTTTGTTCTCTTAAATCTTTTAAAACAGAGTTGTATCTCTGTGAAATGACCCACACTGATTGTTCCGCATGTCTTCCTGAAAATGCAAGCTCGGACAGCATATCTTTTTTCTTTGTTAGTTCTTTTGTTGCACTGCAGTCATCAATGATATATAATGTTGGATGACCAGCATATTTTTTAAAGAACATTCTTAGTAGTTCTTGTAGCTTCTCTTCTTTATAAAGGGAACCGTTCGCTTCTCTCACTTCAACAATAGGATTAACAATTATTAGATTTTTTGTTTTTGGTTTTCTAACATCATCAATCCATTCACGATTTTTGTATGCTTTGTTCCATTGGATGGTTGGACAAAGAATAATTATATATTTGAAAACTCCACTATATTCTCCTTCTAATAAATCAAGAACAAACTCTGTTTTTCCACATCCTGTTTGTCCACATATAATAGCACAATGGGGATATTTTGGTAATTCATAAAGGGAATCGGAGTGTATTTCTTCCATTTTTTAAGGGGAACCGCTAGTAATTAACTTCTTTAAATCTTCCATCTTCAAAATTAATTTGTGCATCTTGTATAACAAACAGATAAACATTTATTAATTTATTTGCTCCTGCTGTTTTAGTTATTTGGATAGTAATACCTTCAGAAGCATTTTCAATTCTTCTACCTGAACCGTGTAACGAATTGTCATCTGTTGAACGTAAATCTAACCATAATGCATAATTAGTTGTAAGATATTTTTCTAATGTTGTATAGGATAAATTTAAATCCTTTAAAACTTCTTCTGTTGTTTTATTTCTTTTTGAATTTAAAGCAAAGAATTTATTTATTTCATCCCATTGTTGATATGCTTTCATTCCTTGACTGTATAGTTGATTTGGAACACCTTCTATTGTCATTTCTACTTTTGTTATGTTAGGATTATAATAAGTTTCGGTACTTGTTCTTTCAGGATCTTCGAACAACATTAGAATTCCTTTCATACTTCTAGCTGGAACATTTAAATTTATATTCCACAATGTATCAGATTTGTTTTTGGTTATTTTTCTATGTCTTAGTATTCTATCGTACAAAATAACCATCTTACCATTAACTTGTTGTCTTATCTGTCTTGCTAATTCTGTATCAGTAACCATATCAAATTCTAAACAAATGTTTTTGATTGTATAACTTGCAGATGTATCTGTTGATTTAATAACATTGCTATAATTATTAAATGTAAGTTCATATTCAAGTCTATCACCAAGACCTGCTTGATAAAAAGGCATATGAGTTTCTAATAGTTCAAAATCAAGTGGGATACAAAATCTTGCACCATATGCAGTTGCAATTGCTTCATCGCCTGTGTTTGATGCTTTATCATCCGCGCCAACTCTGTGTTTTAACATGTTTGTTTCACCAATACCTTGGTATGCCATATTTAAACGTTCAGATGTAGATTTCCATAAATCAACATAACAATGATAAATATCACTATCATCAATTGACATAATTTCATTTCCACTTATACGAATTGTTGTTTTTTTAACTATTGCTCTTCCTATGTTTTGATATATAGTTGCATTGTCGTCTGTAGATGTGAGTTCTATTTCAAATGCCAATCTGGTTGTTCCAGGAACAATAACATCATTATTGCTTAGATTGGGGAATCTCACTAATAGCTGTTGATTTTGATCAATAGTTGAAGGATTATTTGTTATTGATACACTTTGACGAATACCTTTCACACCACGAGGTTCTCTTATTTTTCTGTAAGGATTTAATTTGTTTCCGTATGCCGACATTTTTAAGGATTAAATTTGTTATAAAAATAATTCAATTACCACTGATACTAGAGTATTGATACATGTATAATTATTAGTCATACTAATAAAACTTATTAAATCTCCAGCCTTAACTTCAAAAGGTGTATGAAAGTTATTAAAACCGTGTGTGACACCATTATCCAAACTCATTTTGTAACTAGTTGACTTATCATTAACAATCATCTTAATGGCTATAATATCTGTGCTTGTTCTTAAACTTACTAAACTAATACCCAATATTTGTCCTGGAAAGTTCATTACATAATAACCACCACCAACACCAAAATTAAACTTTTTATTTCCATGTATTGGACCATCAATTCCAGCATATATACTTATTATTTTTCTGTCTGGTTTATTTTTAATATTACCAACTATATTTTCAACATTTAAAACTCTGATGCTTAGGGCAGCGACACTCCGATGTAAATCTTTATCCTTAGTATCCATTGTTTGAAGCTCACTCTTCATATTTAATATTTCTTTTTCTACGTTTTTTTTTTTAACACCAAGTATGCTCATTTTATTAAATAAATTATATAACTTCTAAAACACAATTAATTGGTAAATGATTAATTATCTTGTTATTATTTTCATCTCTTATTTCTAATTTCAATTCTGTTATAACATCATTTACTAAACACTTATATTCCGGATGCTCAAATCTCGCTGTTATAACTTCACCAAACTCTTTATTCTCGACTGGAATAACAGCTAATAATGTACTTGGCTTACCATCAAGATAATTATGAGAAGTGCTAACTTGTTCCAAATGGATATATAATGATTTATGGATAGCAAAATCCACAAATTTGTTTCCATAATGTAATTCATCAGGTTCGAATTTACGTTTATTATTAAACCCTAACATATTTCCCAAACCCTTACTTATCTTTAACTCAGTAGTAGTGTTTAATGAAGCGATACCATTTGCTTCATTTACGGATAATACAATATTTTCTTTTTGAAATTCATCCACTATTTGTTGAAAACTATAATAACCATTCATAATCCTTTGTTGTTCCTCTCCGGTTTTTGTAATAAACCCATGATAAACATTATACCAACCTATACTGTATCTTATAAATTTTAAACCAATACGTTTATTTCCATTTCTGTTATTTATGTATTGTTCTAAGTTTATTGTATTATCAATATTTGAAATAGTATGAAACATTTTTAATATAAAAAAATGATAACAAAAGAATTTAAATATAATCCTAATGTTTCATATAATCCAGGTATTAAATATTCTGAAAAAGATCATCAATTAAAAACAAATCTTGTAAATCAAACAATATTTGTAAATCAAAAAGAGAACTTTAAAACAGCTTTTCCTGATTTATTTCAAAACTATCAAAACCCATCAATACACACTAACGAACCATGGAATACATGGATTCATTCTTCATTTGATTGGTGGCAATGTCAATTAAACTTTGCAGTATGGTGTGCAAGTACAGGATGTGGTGTTTCTTATAATGATCATATACAAAATACTTCAAATCTTACAAAGTCTTTTTATATGTTTCATTTATATTATTGTATTGCCAGAATTTTAAAAGAACTTAAATCACCTTTACCAACAGATTCTTCTTTCTGTTATTACAAAAACCCATATGACAAAGCTGCATATCAAAAATTATGTGATGAATTTAATATTTCTCCAAATACAGATTGGAGACAAAAACTAGAATCATCATGTCAAGGATTAGGAAGTTTTGAAGAATTTTATAAACCAAGTGATGAATATAGACAAAATCATAGAAAAGATGGTCCTTTCTTTAATATTCATGATACAATTTATCATGAAAAAGATATAAGTATGGCTTGGACAACATTTATTTTAGATAAATCAGAAGGTTTTACACGAGCAGGTATTGAACGTATTAATGAAAGTATTAAAATTTACGTATGGGCTTTGTTGGGTGCACAATCTCAAACAAAAACAGAAATTTTAAAAGTAGGAACAGGATTTGATGCACAAAAACAATTCTTAGCAAATGTACAAGATGTTATTAATAGTCCTACTGATTTACCCACTCAGATATCAAATTATCAAAATGTTTTAAAATACGCAAGAAGTAAAGTTGATTATGCTTATGGACTTGGTTTATATATGTCTCCCAGTGATATGGTTTTACAAATTGGAAGTATTGTTGGTTATAATAATAAAATTATAATTGCAACAGAAAATCAAACACTCGGTTTAAATGATGATTTAAATAATAAAAATTTTGATCATGTTGATTTTAAACCAAAAGAACCTGTAAAACCACAAGAACCTATAAAACCTGAAAAGCCTAAAGAACCAAAAATAGATCCAATAAAAAAAATTGAACATGAAGATCATGAAGATAATAAACAAGCAATAATATTTGTAAGTATTGTAATAGGATTTACAGCACTTTATTTTTTCAAATAATCTCTAGCAGCAGTAAACAATAAACTAACAACTAAAATAAGCAATGCCCATAAGTTGTTTGCAAACCAATTTACTACGTCTTTTGTTGCAGTTAATAACCAAGATAAAATAGAACCTATAATACCTGGTAATGCAGCTGCTAATTTTCCTGCAAGAAAAGATAATAGTTTTCCAAGATTTTTTAATTGTTTTTTTATCCAGTCTTGTACACCACCTTTTGATGGAGGAGAAGGAGAAGGAGCAGGAGAAGGAGAAGTAGTTCCACCAGTAAATGTTTCAACAATAACACCAATAATCATTCCAAAAGCAGTTAAAACACTAACTATTGTTATTCCTTGTTCTCTGAATAATGTTCTTATTCTTTCACCTAATGTTTTGTCTTCGTTTAACATTTTATGTATTGTTTGTTTAAATCTAACTAATTGACTACGTAGTTTTTCTCTATTAATATTAATTGTTTCTATTCTTGTACTTCTCTCAGATTCTAACTCTCTTATTCGACTACTTATTCTATCTATTTGAAATTCATCATTGTCTTCTTTAGCTTGTTCTAATTTGGCATTTTCTTTTGCTAAGTCTTTATTTGTTTCATTCAGTTTTGCTAAATTATTTTCAAGCTCTTCTTTTACTGTTGTCATTGCACTGATTACACCATCCATCTCTCTTTTTGTAATTTTTGTTTGTGTTTCATTATCTACTAAAGATGTTCCATGTTCAATAAATGAAGTTTCTATTTCTTTCACATATGTTTCTGCATTACTTGCTGTTTCTAATAATTCTTGTCCTTCTTCTTGTGTAGATATTTCTTGTAATGGAATTTCTATATTATCGAGTTCACGAATTGGTGCTTTTATCGTTCTTTGAAAATCTTGAAACATTGATCTACCTTCTTTTAAATAATCAGATATTTTATAATCATCTACACCTAAAACATCTCTGACAAAATTAACACCGTATTCTTTTTGAAGAGTACTAAATTTATAAAACTTTAATACTCCTTTTTTAAAATACGTTAATGCAATATTATTACCTTTTTCATCTTTTACATATAAGATTTGTCTTTCATTATGATCTTCCCTAACAAAAAAACCTACTTCATTACGTGTTGTTTCACCATTTTTTTTATAAAATTGTTTAATCATTTTTTTTGTAGTTTCTTTTTTACGAATTTTAGCATCATTTTCTGATAAAGCTCTTGAATTTTCAAATTCTTTATTTATATAATTTTGAAACTCTTCATCATCATTATCTATTAATGGTGTTTTTTCTTCATCATCATAATCATCATCATCATAATCATCTATTTTAAAAACAGGATTATCAAACTCATAACCCCCTTCTGCCATTTTATTAAATAAAATAAAATAAAATTAAATAAAAAAAAAATTAATTAAATATATCTGTTAATGTCCAATAAAAAGTACCTGTTAATAATATTTTTAATATAAATATTTTTATATAAAAATAGTCAAACTCATTATCTACCATTTTTTGTAGATTTTCTATAAGTTTATCTTTTTGTTTTTTTGTAAGTCCATTTATTTTCACTTTGTGATTTTGTATTTCTTCATTTTCATCTAAAGAACTTTCATCTGTTTCTTCTTGTTCTAAAATATATTGAATTTTTTTTTTAGTTTTTTCTGTTTCCATTTATTTAATAAAAAATTGATTCATAGTTTGGTGGACTTTTATTTTCAACTAAAGTTATTTTGTTTATAAAAATTATAGATTTTCCATTTTTTTTTTTATTTCGTTTCTTACTCTATTTTCTGTTTCTTCTATAAGTTTTTTTCTTTCATCTTCTCCTAAAGTAGTTAAACTTTTTCCTTTTAGGAAATTTTCCATTTTTTCTTTTTGGGAATTTTTTTTCATTTCATTAAATTTTTCTTGCTCTTCTAAAATAAGTTTAAATTCTTCTTCACTTATTTTGTTGTCAGTTAAAGACCTAGAAATTAAATCTTTAATACTATTTAATTTACATTCTGCTAAAGTTTTTATTTCGTAATGTTTTTTAGCTTTTAAAGTAAGCTTTCTTCTTATTAATTTTATTACACCACCAATACTTCCGCATGCGACTGCTGTTATTTGTAAAGGTAATAAAATAGGAATAGCAACACCTATACCTGCAGAAATAACTGATGCTGAAATTAAAGTTGTATCTATTCCATCTGTAAAGTTTACTCCTCTTTTATATTTTTTATATAAAGAATTTCTTTTGTCTCTTTCATTTTTTAAAGAATTTTCTATTTCTGAAATTTTTTGTAATCTATAGTTTTGTCCATCTTCTATAGGTAATTCTGGATATAAATCAGGAGCTGTAGGTTGTTTCATTTTTAAAAGTAAAAATTGATTTTTTTTTTTCTCTTAAATCCCACAGAATTTTTTCTCTGCCTGTTCTCCCGGTTTTTTTATTTTTTTTTTTTTTGGGAGTAAGAAAATTTGGTGTTTTTTGGGGTGTTTTTTTGCTTTTTTTTTTATGAAAATTTAGGGCTCTTTTACTTGAAATGAGGGTAATTTTTTGGGGATCAAATTTTTTTTTTTTGGGGGGGCGCTGGAGTCGTTCAAGTACTATACTACTCCCCTTAGGGGAAAAAATAAGTTTTATAAAAAACCCCAGGATTAAGGTTTTGGTGTGCTCTTTACAAAAAAATTTTTTTATTTTTTTTTTTATGGGGGGTATAAATACAAAGTGTGTTTTTTTTCTTCTTAATTTTGAAGTTAAAAATCACACAAAAATGTTGGTAAAATTTTTATTTTGGATGTAAAAAGGGGTTTTTTTCTTTAAAATGGGGGGTCAAAAATTGAAGATAATTTTTTTTTTTTTTTGTGGGGGGCTAAAGGAGTGGTATATTGTGTGAAATACCCTGTGAAAATATTAAATCGACTAGATTGTGCTTTTAAACATATAGTTGAACATGCTGTTCCATAGAACCATCAAATATACTATTTTATGCAGGAAAAAAAACATGTCAGGCATTTTGGAACACCTCATGGTATATCGAACTATATTTATAGTTCATTAATGATTGACGGTTTGTACAACTGATAGCATATTCAAAATCTTGATAACATATCTAAATCGAACACTTATCTATACTTATACTGCATTATATTGTCCTTTCATACATTAAGTGGTTTAATAACATGATGATGCGGCATATATGTGTTTTATTTGTTTTTCCTATGGCTATTGGATTTCTTTTGGATACTAGAAATCCGCAGAATTCTAGCCATCAATTTATAACTGCGTCTGAATTTTTTGCTGCTAAATCTGGTTTACAAAATGGAATAGAAGAAAACCGCCATGATATCGATAGAAAGCTTATGTTACTAACATCACAGGTACAGCAGATGTTTGATTCACTTCAGCAGCAAATACCACAACAGGATACAAATCGATCAAACGAAATAGTGCAGAAATATCAGGAACTGTCAGAGAATTATACTGCGTTACAGAAACAATTTGATGTTTTACAAGCAAATCAAATTAGTCAACTGAATGAATTATCTCAATGCAAAGACAAAGTGAACGAACATGATAGGGAAATATCGGCATTGATGAATTTGAAAAACATTCAACCATTGAGTGAACTATCATCCCTGAAGACCCAGGTACAATCTGTTAGTTCGGAAGTCCATGCTTTGAGTGTGAGTGATCGCGCCAGGAGTGAGGATTTTCGTGCATTATATAACCTGACTTTGATTTCCGAAAGACAGACAAAACTACAATTTAGCCAAATTGAAACCAATCAGAATGCTTCGTTTGCCTTAAAGGATATAGAGGTTCATCAAAATGCAGATGGTATTGCGAAACTTCAGCAACAGATTAATAAAAACAGCGCTAGAGGTTTGTAATGTAGATTGGTTATACTGTTCCTTTCTTCGTCGTGCCAATGTCAATTTACAGATCGTATCAAATTGATAAATCTTTAAAAATTAAAACAAATAATTCTTCATTTCCGGATAAATTCAGTATGTAACTTACCTATCATAAATGTGCATATTTTCTTTCGTTTAGGCCTATAAATTATTTTATTCATCAAATGTATTTAAAAAGTCGGACAACCCGTTCACTAACAACCCTTGACTTTGAAAGTGGATCTTAAAAATGCATGACTTAATAAAAAAAACAAGTTTAATTCTTTTGTTCAGTTTCTTTATTTCGAAAATTTCCACTGACATCAAACCAGACACTAGTTTTCAGTTGACAAAATACCTAAAAGTACATAAAATGATACTTTATAGCTAGTAGATACATTTTCATTAAAATACAACTGCCATGTAATATAAAAGGATTGTGATAGTGTCATGTGGATAGATTTATAGCTTTTCAAGATCTAAACTTAAAGTGCGTCATCCCTCCAATGGCTTTCACGATTGAACAACAATGAGTGGACGTAACGGGTAAATGATTTTGACGAAGTAGAATCATGACTTTCTGTGTGAAGTTCTACTTATTAACACAATTCCTCCCCCCTTTTTAAAGTATAAAAAGAAGATCGGTCAATTCTCAGCTTCTAAACAGCGCAAATAGATTAACATAAAAATGTATATTATAAGGATATTTTATAAATGCCTGTGATCAACGTACACCTTGAGATGACCCCTTCTCAAAATATAACCTGTCGTCCTAGGTATAAGCTTCAATATCGATAAGTTTTCGATAATGTCTATCAAAACGAACTTAACAATTTCATATAAATGTAGGACATGATATGATATTTATTCAATAAGCAGTAAGTATGACAGTCTGTCTAGTTGTTGTGTTGAAAAATAGTAATCAACCTGATATTTGTGTCCACGAAAAACACTAATTTATATTGTCATTTACTACAATTTTTAACTTGAAAAGTCGCAGATTTGAATTCACTATTGACACATAAATGGCGATATCTTAACATGCGAACTATTCAAACACTCAAAGTCAATAAACGATGACTGACAGTGAAGGGCAAGATAACGCACGTAGAAACTAAAAAAAGGTCAAGGTTAACACAATTGTATACCTTTCATAATAAACACATAATAGATACCAGCATTAAATATTGTAAACCAAAATGCGCGACATATTTAATCATAAATGGCTTGAATGGTCAGCGTAGAATAAAGAAAAGGAAGCACGGAGCAATCTAAAGATTACTGGTACACAGAACAACTTGTCTTTTAACTATTTTAATTTATTTTTCAGTGGCTATGACAGCATGTATTAATCACTCTCCTACCTTATCCAGTGGTTCTGTCGTGAAGTTTAATGATATCAGAAAACATATCGGCATTTCTAATTTATCCTCCTTCCAGAATAGTGGAAAGTTTACATGTGAATACGAAGGTCTCTATCTAGTTTCTTCCTGGATTCTTTCGAATACAGACAGGTCCCTGTTCACAATGTACTATAACGGCCAAAGTTTAGCAAGTGCATTTGTTTTGTACGATGGTGCTGCCGAAACCAACGTTGGAACAGCTACAGCCATTGTCTCGATTGAGTTAAAAGTAGGGGATACTGTATGGGTACAAACCATGTCAGAGATGTATGTTGGTGCACAAGGCTCGTGTCTCACTATTGCGAAACTAAAATAGATACGAAGTTTGACTGAAAGATAATTTGTTTAAGTTTATAGAGACAGAAATCGTGTTAAGAGAAATTAATATGCCTAAAAAATTAAGACAATAGTTTTTATACAATACAAATAATGATTAATAAACCTTTACACAGCAGTTAAATTTTGTCCAGAATTAGTTATACCGTATTAATCAATATATTCACTTAATGTGTTTGAAATTTTATTAGTAATTTATCAATGCAAAAATTCCAAATAATATTATAAACCAATTGTTCAGAGAACAATTGAAGGTCTTTCCACCAGTAAAAATCTATTTTGATATCAAAATATAAAAAAAAACAGTTTAAAATGTCTGTTCCTATGGCTTTATGGTGTATAAATATGAATTTAAAGCAAAGGTCAAAATCTAGAACGTCCTATTAACCTATGACCTTGTCTTCAATTTGAAGGTCACAGACCAAGGACCTAAAATGAAAAGACCCTAGGTCTTTAATATGTTTGGTTAATAAGTTATACCACTTAACGCATAATTCTAAATATAAAATGGGAGAAAACTCCCATATACAGGCAACTTACCCTCTGAATCAAAATTCAAGTGTTACGACATGTCGCAACTAACAATTTAATAAAAAAATAAAAATAATTTGTCGATATCTTTTACGGTTTTTGAAAATACGTGAAAATAAGCCAAAATCAAAATTCAAAATATGACCTTGACCTTTGACCTTGACCAATTTTTCATTTTTTTTTTTGGACCAAATACCTTAAATCTAAAGACACTAGGTTTCTATCACTTATGGTTTACCAGTAAGAAATGCATATCACTTGAATCAAATGAAAAAGGGGGAATTACTCTCATATGGAGTCTCGGTATAGCTTCGGTCCAAAGAATATCCTAATCCTGAAGATGGAACGAGCAATTTGGTAAAATAAATTTTTCGTAATCTTTTAGGGTTGCGAAGGAGTAGTGGTCACAAGAAAAACAGTATTTGGGGAAATAACTCTTATACCTAGTTTTTAAACATTTTAATCTGATGAATGTTACTGTTCTTCAACAACTGCCAACACAACTGAGTTTAGGTATGTTTTAAATGGGTTTGATGTCATATTTCGTCAATTCATCTATTTGATCTTCGGTTTTCAAATGTTTGGTTTTGAGCGTTCCTGATGAAGGTAAATCCAGAAAAGCGCTTCGGACGCAATAAATTATTAAACGTGTTGTTTTCCATTTTTTTTTAATCCTTCCCCTTGGCCATACAATTGAATATTAACCAATGAAGACCCTGTATTTTCCAACAACTTTTGAAGCCTCTTAATTGCTTTTTGTTAACATATATTTACAAATTGTCGGTTTTTTTTATAATACCAACGAAAGTTTTCTTTTAGAAAAAAAAAATCGGTTTGACATTTCATGAATAAAAAGTAATCTTTCAAACTGTATTTATTTGAGTTATGTATGGTTGCACATGTTCCAAAGTGTAAAACAAAAAATTATCACAATATCAGAATAATGTCAGATTAGGTGTTTATATTTGACCAGATATTCATAACATACTAACATTGTACATATATTTTCTGTTTCTTATTGTCTTTTCATACATTTAATTGTACATTGCATGTTAAATGTATTAATATATCGTCATTTCTTTATATTTTGTTGTTTCCCTTGGTTAAATAAAGTCATTTGAATACTAAAAATCCTATCAACTGTGTCTGAAATATTCGAAGCTAACTTTGGTTTTTCAAATGGAATAAAAGACAAGAACTAGATCACATAAAACTGTCGGAAAATCGTAAGCTTTTCGCAGAAAATACATTTTTTTTTCAAACTATTAAATAAATCAACTAAAAGAATGAACTCAAAATAAAGACAAAGTGAGCAAACCTGACAGAAATATATCTTCAATAAAGTATTTTAAGGATATTCAAACATTAAATGGCATCTCATCCCGGAGGTTCATACTACAGTCTGTTGGTTAAGAAAACAATGCTTTGACCGAAATTTATTATGCCACACGTGAAGATGTCCGTGAATAATATAATATAATTATCTACTCCGAAACACAAACACCTGATAAAATAGAATTCAATCTATTGCTCGAAATCAACAAACCTTAATAATTTCGGAACCTTGTCAGAATATTAACACATTTCATCATTGATATGCTAAATACAAGTATTGTTAAAACTTCAGCAACCGGTTACTTACAATATATCTAAATGTATATAACTTCAATTCATGCTATTATGTACCATTTAGTCCTCAATCTAAAAGAAAAATGAATGTGCTATACGTTTAAGTAAAAAATGATGTAACATGCATGAATAATGTAAACGTATTAGTGGAACTACTGTATCACTTGACTGTCAATATTATGTGGGTTCGAATCCCGGACATTGCAGTTGCAAATGATCGTCAGTTTTCCCACTGACTATTGGTGATCTCTCGAGGCACTTCACCGATCTATCAATTAATCATTTTTGGCATGTTTTATTTCATTTTACCATTTGCATGACAAGTGCTTAAAATATTGGTGTTCTCAGCAGATTTATTTCGATGAAGAAAACAAACATAAGGGCTAGTTGTGATCAAGTTTCCCTACGTCTTTACTGTTATAAGAAATTACCTAGTCAATATTCTAGTAAGCATTAATAAGGCCGTTAGTTTTTTTGTTTGAGTTGTTTTACATTTTGTCATTTCAGTGCTTTAAATTTCTGACTATGTGGTATGGATTTTACTAATTGATGAAGGCCGTACAATGACCTATTGCATGTGATTTCTGTGTCATTTGGTGTCTTGTTGAGAGTTGTCTTGTTGACATTAATACCACATCTTCTTTTTAGAGTAGTACAAACACAAGGATAAATTCAAAGTATTTTATTCAGCAAGTTCTACGCCAGCCTTTAAACATCGATGCTTATCATGTTTTTTTCATTGTGATAGAAATTACACAAAACATTGTTATAATATAATATTGGAAAAGTTTGCATTAAAATAAAGCCCTGAAACAATTCGTGCTTCTTTATAGTTCTTTACACTACTATTCTTTATTACATTATATGGGTTTTATTTCAATTTCCAATCGAACAGTTTTGCTCTGACATTGTCATGTATATGCATTTAAAAGACTAAACAGCTTCAGATGACAACTTAGTTGATAAAACCTTATCACAGACAGGCATGGGGCGAATTACATATATATTATTACATTGATATAAGTGGATTATCGGATTTATCCAATCGAGATAGTTAAATTATCAATTTTAAAGTCCGAGCCATGCGTTACTATGTAATAATCTATTTCTCAAATGATTAAAGATAAATTTTCCTTTTTTTCTAAACCAAAATCCCCTTCGAGTGCCTTCCACTTTCCACGAAGTTGTCAATTTCATTAACACCTGTAATAACATTTTGATCATTTCAGGGAGCTGAGAAATGTTATGACCCTTTGACTCAGCCAATCATCTTCTGAGATCACTGGCAATCACACGTTGATTAAAAAAGATATATACAATGGGTTAGGAAAGGGATATATTTCCATAGAATTAGAGAAATTCCAATATGTTGCATTATATTACAATTTCTTTAACAAAACCATGCATTAAATTACATATACAATTACATGCATTTATCAAAGTAATGCATTATATCATGTATATTACAATGTTTTTTGGCAAAGTACTGCGTTGAATTACACATTACATTTGTAAAAAAAAGCAAACATTTTGAAAAACTACAAGAAGTAACAAAATATTCTAGCATATACAATAACAGTTCCTTCTACATATTAAATTTAAGTATCAAGTAAAAAGTCTATTCAATACAAGGATTACATTTTAACATAATAAAGACACTTTAACATCATAAGGGTTTCAATCTCCGAAAAGAAATTACAGTTATAAAGCTTAATATTTACTTTAACTAATTTTAATTTCACTTTTATAAATATACATTTCTTTTATGAATTCCAATCATAAAAGATTAACTGAGAATTTCTTTCCTAATTAAAAAATTAACAAAGAGTATGGAAATGGTTACTTTGATAGAAAAAAATGTTATGAGCTAATCATTCCGTGAAACAATTCAATACTTTTAATTTGGTGTAAGATAAAGACACTGTTGTCAAAGAACGGCGTTCATTCTAAAATATGTATCAAGTTCTTTTTCGACTCATTGATATATTTAATCCTTTAGAAGTCCTTTCATGCAAAACATAAATTAAAAGTTGGCTATAAGTATAAGCAATTCACAATTCATGTTGTACTTAAATCCTCAATTGTTGATTGAAGATTAAAGCAAAATATTTAATTTTAGAATTTATAACTTTAAGCATAACATGATCAATGAATTGAACAATTCCTTTATTTGTCTGATCTGGCAAAATCGAATTCATCAACATCTAGTTGGTTATTTTATATATAACTGCACGAAATCCCATAAATGTACCAGAAACATCAGTCGTAAATAATTTTGTCATATATCTGCCTGCGGATGTTAATTCCGAAGGAATAATTGTTCCTGTGTAATTTGCTAAAGAACAACAGGTTGTAGAATGTCCATTGTAAACATTTTATGAAGAAGAAAAAACGAATATGAGTATCAGTAAACGGTAAAGGTGTAATAATTTAAAATATAATCAAAATCAAAAAAGATTAATTAGAGGCTCTCAAGATCCTGTGTTGCTTATCTGTATCTATTGTTGTTTTTTGTCAATCGTGTAAAGTAAGGTTAAAATCGAAATAAATAGTATTATATACCCTAATATTGATTGTGGCCAATTTTGTTCTAATTCGGCCCCGTAGTTAAATTTTAATCAGGTCATCACATTGAGGTCTTACTATAGTTACCAAAGACCGTTCTAATTTTAGAGTTGTTTACACAAAAGTATGTGACGTATAAATTTTCTGACGTCAACCACGCGAAATTGATTCTTTTAAAATTGTAACACGATGATGACTGCTGTACCCATATTTTGACTATTTTATTTATTATGTCTGTTTAGTTCACGCATCATTGTAAATATAACGGAATTTGATGAGTCTGTCGTACAAAATGAGAGGTTTAGCGCTATAAAACAAGGTTTAATCCACCATTTTCTACATTTGAAAATGCCTGTACCAAGTCAGGAATATGACAGTTGTTGTCCATTCGTTTATGATGTGTTTTGTCATTTGATTTTGCCATGTGATGAGGGACTTTCCGATTTGATTTTCCTCTGAGTTCAGTATTTTTGTGATTTTACTTTTTTATTATTATTTCAAATAGATTTCAGGTTGTGACCATTTGAAATTGTTTTTTACCATTCTACCATAGACTTCAATAGTCAAATCTGTTGTTATATTTTTCGCTAGGCGGTTATCTTGGATGGATGACAGGGTCATCGGATATATTGTGGCGTAGTATAATTCTATTCGGCTCAGTAGATTGAGTGGAAGATATTTTTGTACAAGATTACAGAAATTTACATAAGAGGGCAATGACTCCTGAAGGGCTCAATTGAAAATTGTTGTCATGTACACTTTTTTGTAGAGCTTACTTTGCTAATTTATTTAGCTTTTTTTCAGTTTATCTTATCTTTTATAAACTTTATTTACCCCCATGTTCTTTTTTAAGCCAAGGTGGCCATCTTGGTTGATCAACGGAGTCATCGGATACATCTTTGAAACAAGATACTCTAAGGATGATTATGGCAAAGATGGTTTTATTTGGCCTAATTGTTTCGCAGTAAAAGACTTTTGTAAAATTAACAGACGGTGACGACAGACGACGAAGGCCAAGTAAGCTAAAAATAAACAAATACAACAAAGTTAATAGAGTCAAGTAGTTGTTTGCTTTAACTGAATTGTATGCAACTGCCATACGATTGAGTAGTTGAACTAGCTTTAACTCCAGGTCTAATCAATCATTTTACATAAGGAAATGCACTTGATAGTTGTTCTCTTTCTGTTTTATATGTTTGCGCTTTTTGTCAATATTGAAACCCTTCTGAAGCGTACGAAAAGTAAAAATACGTTTAGTATTCATGTTTGACATCCAGAGCAAACATATGACGTCACATTGTATAGATACTGAAGACGATGCAAAAGTTTTGCAGTCTTTTTCATTTATGGCATTTTTAAGCCAAAATAGTTATTTATTAAATGAAATTTATTTTAACATGTGGCATTAGCATGGAGATAACTGTATTGTGTTTTAAGCTTGGCCTTCGTCAAACTTGATAACAACAGACTACTAGCAGTTAACTGACATGTCAGCTCCAGACTTCAATTAAACTTATTGAAAGATTATGTCTTCATCATATGAATATTAGGCACAATTCCTCCCGTTAGGGGTTTAGTATCATACCATCATAACATATATGAGAAGAACATAATCCGTTTCATGCCAACAATTGGTTTTTAAATAAATGTGTTTATTTCCTATGTATTTAAATAAAGGGAACATAATTTATGTATTATTGTCATTTTATTATTTAGTATTTTCTTTTGTTACATCTTCTGACATCAATCTCGGACTAAACTTGAACTGAATTTTAATGTGCGTATTGTTATGCGTTTTCTTTTCTACATTGACTAGAGGTATAGGGGAGGGTTGAGATCACATAAACATGTTTAACCCCGCCGCATTTTTGCGCCTGTCCCAAGTCAGGAGCCTCTGGCCTTTGTTAGTCTTGTATTATTTTCAATTTTAGTTTCTTGTGTATAATTTGGAGTTTAGTATGGCGTTCATTATCACTGAACTAGTATATATATTGTTTAAGGGCCAGCTGAAGGACGCCTCCGGGTGCGCGAATTTCTTGCTGCATTGAAGACCTATTGGTGACCTTCTGCTGTTGTATGTTCTATGGTCGAGTTGTTGTCTTTTTGACACATTCCCCATTTCCATTTTCAAAGTTTATGTTGAAATATTTAATAGAAAAATTCAAATTAAGAGTGATACTACTTTCATTATGTGGTGGAGGGATGTCATAAAGAAACTAACTTACTTTTACAAAATCATAATTGTTTTCAAGTTGAAAATGAGTAAACGTTAATCGGATGGTGTTTGCAAGTCCAACATCTACATACCATAGTCTACGCATGCCGTCGTCGTAGTTTGACGGATATCCAGGTGATGTTATTATTTGATGTATAACATCTGTTTATTTAAAACAAAAAAGAAGGTGTTAATAGACACAACGCTGACAGATACGAGAGGAAAAAATATTCTCAAGTCTTTTGCAGTGTTATTTTCTTTTGCAATCAGTATTTTTATGGGTTTTTTCCTGAAAAAGGGCTTCTCAGCTTAAATGCAAACTACTAAAACTTTGAAACTCTGAAACTAGTAGGTCTGCTTCATATTTCGATATTTTCCTCATTTGATGCTCTCCAACTTTGTACTTGTTTGGCTTTATAAATATTTTGATATGAGCGTCACTGATTAGTCTTATATAGACGAAACGCGCGTCTGGCGTTTTAAATTATAAGCCTGGTACATTTGATAACTACTGAACAAGATGAGACGATTTTAAACTAGAATATACGGCAGGTGTAGCCATGGCTTTGTCAATTTATTTTCGATTTAATAAGTTTGACTGTCACTCTGGTATCTTTCGTCCCTCTTTTATAACCACTGGGTCGATGTCTCTGTTGGAGGACATCATCCGCCCAGTAGCAAAATTGCATGAATTTACGAAGATCAAACATGATACTGGCTCAGACGTCGCCCATTATAAAAAGGTCCGAAACAGACGTCACCATGGACACGGTGTCGTTTAATACGGCAGGTGTAGCCATGGCGTTGTCAGTTCATTTTTCTTATCTTAGCGTGTTTAAGGGATGGAGGTACTAAATATTTGTACTATTTAGAAACAAATAGACAGGATTTTTCCTATTTTATGTTAAAGCAGGAAAAAAAGTACGTTTCTTATGTTTGAAAATCATTTCATGAGAGCTATCTTATCACATTTTTTTTAAAAATTATAACGTTAGCATAAACTGGTTGTATTTTCGCTGGGTGATATCTTCCAACTTCATTTATTGAGCATGTTAAGTTTTGAACTTTGTTTAACTACTGTTGACTTTTATCGAAAGAAGTTTTGAATTATCCCAATATTACCTATATATGTCAGTGTAGTAATCAAACCAAACGGGCAAACTAAGACATTTCTGGTAATTGAATCAAGATTAATTTCCTGTCTTATTTTACTTGAATTTTTAAAAGCTACTAGTGATGGTGAAATATGAAACTAAAACATCTCTATACAAGTAAAGACACATAAATTTAGTTTATTTATTCTATTGAAGGTCATTTAAAATTCAACACAGTCATTAGAAACATGGATAGCTTTTTATTATTTGCAAATATTCAATACTTATTTTAATTGTCAAACGAGATGAAATACGACTTTACACTATTCCATTCTTTATTAATTACTTAATTTGAAAACACTCAGACACATATTTACACGTGTAACAAGAGGCAACATACATAGTCAAAATTATGGGTACTACAAAACAATTTGAACATATAATCATATCAATAACATTATTTTAAATAATTTCTTGATAAACAGTGATAAGTTCTTAAGAACTTTGATATTGCAAAATGAAAGCAGTCTTTTCATTTTCTCTACACGTGGATCAATACTGTTAATATTCTGAAATATGTATTTTCCTGATATTTTTAACAATATCAGACTGGCACCCAAATAAGTAGTGATACTCATTTCCAATAGACAATAACGAAGACAGATTTTGGTATCTTAAATTTAAAAAAATTGATATGATTAGAAATATCAGATAGCATTTCGAAAATGGATATTGAAAATAACAACAATGAAAATAAAATTTCTATAAATTTTTACCTTTTTTGTATTGAAACTCTCCTGACGATTAGTTTTAAACACCAACAGTTTTAGAGAAAATACAAATACAGCGCAAAATTAATGTATGTACATAGTATAAAAACTCACCGTATTGTCAAAATTGTCAGTTGAAAAGACATCTGCCAATATGTTAGGTTTTTTTGTAACCGATTAATTTCGAACAGTTATTTAAATATCACTGGGATTCCGCAAAATTTATTTTTCTGGGAATTACTTAAGCGCTATTAATAAACCTTTACAAAATGAAACAAAACATGGAAGTAATTATAAGGAGTACATACACGTAACATTATACAACGAAAGTAAAGCATACCATAAGGAATACTTTAAGAATTTTACTTATTAAAACCGAAAGAAATGAGGCTAGATAAAGGATAGATGAAATTAAATTAACTAATAGAAACTAACAGAATCTATATAAAACTACCCAATGTCAATATTAATTGAGAAATTTGCAAACATAACTCAGACAGGTCAATTTTGTAAAACTTATAAGCTGTAAATGTTTAAATTTAACGAAAAATGTATTAACGAATTTTAGATGAAGACTTGGCGGAAATTAACAGGTAGTAAAAATTGTTTCCATCAGCAAAAAATTTTAAAGCAATGATTTGCTGTATTTGGTATTCACTTTATTGGTAAATCTTTTAAAATCCATAATTCAGTCAAAATAAGGATTGGTTAATACATTAAAACTTATATTAAAAGAGGCCAAACAAAAATAGCAGATAAATCAACGGTAGAGTTCGTCTACGAACGTTGTGACCGTGTCAATTTTACAAAATTTGTAGACGAGCCCAAATCATTTTGTGAGTATTCAAAGAAGGCAGTATATTTGGAAACTAAAGCTTTACATTGAGTTGTGATAATAACATGTATAAAGTATCGTTTAAGCTATGTCCAATTTTCACGACTAAGGATTATTAAAACGCCTGGATATTTAATAGCATAATGAAAAAAATGTAACATGTTCTAGTTCCATTATAAATAAAAGAGTTATAGGAAATTCTTTGTTGAAATGTTATCCTCCTTAACAGACATATATCATGCACACAAAGTCAAATAACAATTAACAAGTGTCCGTGAAACTATTTCCATGTCGTAAAAACCTTGATCAGGAAAAATCTGAAATAAAGCATTGTATGGATTCATTGTTAAATACGAAAAGCTGTAATCATCTAACAATGCAGGTTAAACATAACAACATTATAGCCACTGAAAACTCTGCAAAAGATTTGCATCTAACTGATGGATTTCTTTGAAGGAGAGTAACTCGAACCTTGAGTAATGCAGTTTCGTTCAAAAACTGTTGGTTGTTTAAAAAAGAATTTCTTACGGGAACCCCGTAAATCAATTACCATGTACATGTTAATTGACATAACACGTTTGGTATCACCAGCCCATTAGTGAGCACTTCTGTGTTGACTTGAGTTATCATTGATATGTTCATAATTATAAATTTAAATTAACTGTAAACAAAACTTTGAATTTGTGAAAAAAATAAGCCTTTTCTACTTCAGAAATAGATTGCTTTAGCCGTATTTGGCAAAACTTTTAGGATTTTTTGGTTCCCAATGCTCTTCGACTTCGTACTTTATTTTGCCTCTTAAACATTTTTTGATTCGAGCGTCACTGATGAGTCTTTTGTAGACGAAACGCGCGTCTTTTTTAAATATGAAATTTTGGTCCTGGTATCTATGATGAGTTAATTAGTAAAATTAAAAGTGGACGTAAATATTAAGTTGAGAGTACAATAGCTTGCATAATGATCGATCCTCTAATAATCGTATCTTTTGATTTTTAGAAACAAAAATGTTTATTTTCCAAACATAGTCTTCGTTTGGTTATCGTGATTTATAAAAGTCGGTCCATTTGTGGATTTTTTTTTTCTTTTTTATCCGATTTGGTTTAATTATATCAACGGAACAAATCTTAGGTCACCAGATGAGGATTCCGACAATTAGTGTTTCTTCAGTGATTGTTGAAGCCAAATATTTCAATTTCCAAAATCTAATACAAATTTTGAATGAGAGATCAATCTGAAGCAGGCCTATAGTATACGTATCTCAAATTTATTTTGAATTGTTTTATAACTTCCCAATCCGTATAATGATATAGTCCGTTCACTGGTTAATTCAAAAGTTTATTAAAACCTAAATGATCTATTCCGTCAACCCTGAACATGAGATCAACGATAACACAAATACAGGTTGATCTATTTCAAACCTTGATTTGCATTTTGCACTAATTTCACTTGGTTAATCGGAGTATCTGTGTCACTTACAATCACGGAAGTATTTAAATATTTCATCAGTAACTAGCTATAGTAATCCTTTGAGACATTATTTTGTAAAAGGTTATTTGCAAGTGCACCTGCATATATGAGTTTACTAAGGTTTTTTTTTTATTGTTTTCTTTTATCTTTCTGGAGCTTTGATTTAGTTTTTGGCCTTCCTTGTTTTATCTCAAACAAATATCGGTCGAAATACTTCCATGAAAATATTTAATCGACTACATTTTGCTTTTTAAACGTATAGTTACTCATGCTTTTCCATAGAACCATCAAATATAATATATTTCTTTATGCAGAAAAAAACAAAACATGTCGGGCACTTCAGGAACACCACATGACCTATCGAGCTGTACTTTTATGGTATGAGTGTCAATGAGACAACTCTCCATCCAAGTTACAAATTATTAAAAAAAACTTTTAATGGTTAATGTACTCTTCAACACGGAAAATTGGCTCAAACCAAACAGAAAGTTATTAATTGCTCCAAAAAAAAATACTAGTGTAAAACCATTTAAACGGGAAAACCAACGGTCTAATCGATATAAAACACATCCATTGAGTTCATTTACGATTGCACATGTCCCTATGTATCACAAAGATGTGCGTAACAAATGATAAATGACAACATTATCCAAATGATTTAAGGGGCAAAAATTTGGTTTGTACAACAGAAAGCAAATTAAAATTTGATAGCATATAAAAATAGAACATACATTTATTATACTTATACTGCATTATATTGCCCTCTCATACATTACGTAGTTTGATATCGTGATGATGCGGCATATAACTGTTTTAGTTGTTTTCCCTTTGGCTTTTGGATTTCTTTTGGATACTAAAACTCCTCAGAATTTAAGCAGTCAATTTATTACTGCGTCTGAATTTTTCGCAGCTAAAACTGGTTTACAAAATGGGATAGAAGAAAGCCGTTACGAAACAAACGATTTACGTCATGATGTCGACAGAAAGCTTGTGGTACTCACATCACAAGTACAGCAGATGTTTGAATCACTCCAGCAACAGATACTAAAAAAGGAAACAAATCAGTCAGACGAAATATTGCAGAAATATCAGGAACTGTCGGAGAATTATACTGCGTTGCATAAACGATTTGATGTATTACAGGCTAACCAAATAAGTCAAATAGATAAATTATCCAAATGTGAAATCAAAGTGAACGAACATGTCAGGGAAATATTGGTCTTAAAGGATTCAGAGATTCACCAAAATGCGAGAGTAAACACAAGTATTGCAAAAATACAGCAACAGATTAATAAAAGCAGTGCTAAGGGTTTGTGATTTTAATTATCAATTATTTTTCTTTTCTTCGTATACAATTTATAAATCTTACAAAATGAGAACGTTTTCTATTTTCAGCCATTTTTCAGTATTCAAGTTTCAAGTGTCACGGTACTTTTCTATCCCAAATTCATGTATTTGGTTTTGATGTTATATTGGTTATTCTCATCGGATTTTATCTAATAGTTCATTGTTGTGTGTGCTTCATTTTAATGTTGTGTCGTTGTTCTCCTCTATTATTTAATGCGTTTCCCTCAGTTTTAGTTTGTTACCCCGATTTTGTTTTTTGTCCATAGATTTATGAGTTTTGAATAGCGGTATACTACTGTTGCCTTTATTCATTGTACATGCATTATGAAAAGAATCTTACTGAAATACTCAATTTGCGATTAGGTAGCAAATAAGTATAGTATTATTTATACAGATAATTTTAAACACTTTCTAAACTTGATATTGCATTATTTTTAAATTGGCATTTGCATTTGCGTCAATCTTTTTTTTTTCATTTACGTCAATTTATATTTCTTCGTTTCCACTTATATAATTTGTCGTAATTTTCGAAAATTCACAAGTAACATTAAAAAGGAGACATATGAATTGTAAGAAGTTTATTGATATCAAATGCTATCTTTCTGATTATCTGCAACCTCTATGGCTAATATTTCAATTTTTGAAAATGTTTTATTGCCTATACCAAACAAAGATAATCGACTTATTTTCTCCGGTTTGGTCCTTTGTGCTGATGATCCATCTCATCATAACAGAAGGGTTTATATAAATGAGACATATATATACATAAACATATATCACGAGGAAATGTAAGTTACATAACAACAACACTTACGTGCTACGTTTGGTTAACTTAAGTAACGGTAATTATCTAAATTTTACGAAATCTTAGATTGGCGCAAACAAAATAAAAATAGATCCCTACACTGCAACAAGTGTGTTACTTCATTTCTCCACTCGAGACAGTTACATTTTATCATTTAAAGCACGAGGCTTGCCGAGCTTTTTAAATAATACAAGTTTAAACTGTTGAGAGTGGAGAAATATCGTAATACATGAGTTACATAATCTATTTTTCTAATAACTCTAATGATTCTTTTCTTCTTTTTCAAACTTTTAAGAAAGTTGTGGTCTTTATTTGCGACGTCATCAGTCATGGTCGACTTTTTTCATGACGTTACAATGGGAAAATTCAGATGAAACTAAGAAATTTTGACGTCGATATCAAATTTCGATTTATCATTTGCCGAGAACAAATATTTCACTAGTGAGGAGAAATATTTTTCTTACAACGCTCAAGAAATGTGAAAATAGCACAAACATTAGAGAAATTATACTTTACAATTGGCGCAAATTTCAAAGGCTAACGCTAGGGCTTGTTATCACTACCTTATTTGGTTTGTTTTTTTTCTCGTTTTCTGAGGTCTTATATTAATCTGTGGTTATTTAAATCCTTATTCTTAATGTGGATAGTTGATCCATAAGATATCGTACGTAACATGTTATGTAACTACAATTCCCTTCGCTTTCAATAATTTGACCTATCGAATTAGACTATTTACCGGATTTGTAACCACATAAGCAATACGACGGGTGCCACATGTGGAGCAGAATCTGATTACCCTTCCGGAGAACCTGAGATCATCCCTAGTTTTTTTTTGGTGGGGTGCGTGTTGTTCATTCTTTAGTTTTCCATGTTGTGTCATGTGTGCTTTTGTTTGTCTGTCTGTCTTTTTTCATTTTCAGCCATGGCGTTGTCAGTTTATTTTCGATTTATGAGTTTGACTGTCCCTCTTGTATCTTTCGTCCCTCTTTTTTAATAACTCAATGTGTCTGTACCAGCATGAGTTAAGGTTAGTGTCACATCTCCGTCTTCCAATGATTTTCAGTTAAGTTCTTTCGACGTGCTTCCAACACTACTGGTGTTGACATATCGATTGGTGGTAACAGGTTGAACTATTAAATTTGTTTTCACCTGCTCGTTTTGATAGAAGTTCCATACTGTTGTAAAGTAGTCCAAGTTGGAACTGACAATTGCAAAATAGGTGTTTGTCTTCGTTTGCATTATCAGATGTTCTTAAACTGCGTTTAAGAAATCCAAGCATACTTATTATTTTTTCTGGTTACTCTATCGATGTGTGGTTTTCAGGACAGGTCCGATTGATGTCAACCGCAAGTTATTTTGTACTCCCTGATCTTTCAAGCACTAGTCTCTCTTTTTTCAAATATTCAGGAAAAATTGGAAAATGAAGTAACACGTGTATGTGGTGCATGTTTAACAAATCTATAATGCAACATGTAAATTCCGGATTGGATCTCATTTTGGCACCAAGTGATGCGTGTTATTTTTTGATTACATTAAACATATCCTATGTTCTGCAATCATTATGTGTGAATCATTTATTCTCTTTAACAGAATATTCATATGACCAAATAAGCCGTACTTTGTTATGTTCGTCTTCATATCAAAGCAGATTGTTTTAAAAATAAGTTCGTCTAGATATCAAAGCATGCTTGGTTTTAACCTTCCTCAATCGCCATCAGTGAAACCACAATTTTGTTGGAATACGAATAGTGACTTGGATGGCGAGTTGTCTCCTTTGCACTCATACAACATCTTCTTATATCAAATCATTATTGGTTTGTTTTTTGTTTTTTTTGTAGAAATTCATGAGGCATTGAACGTTTCTGTATCTGATGGAAACATGAATATGGTTACTTTAAACGAAACTGATGATGTAAACACACGCATTGATCAACTACAACAACAGATTGTTAGTAATAATGCTAGAGGTGTGTAACCCTAAGTAATATAACTCCTTTTATTCGAACTACAAACAGTGATCGTTTCCGTTTCGGAACTATTTTCCTTTACTATGTCAATTAGTGTAGAGTAGTATGCCGATCAGAGCTGAACAGCCGAAGAGTTTGCCCTTTATTATTTCATACAACTTTGACCTTTTTAACATTTTTGGATTCGAACGTTACTGATGAGTCTTTTGTAGACGAAACGCGCGTCTGGCGTATATACAAAATTATGTCCTGGTTTCTGTGATGAGTTTATTTTCAACCACTGGATCGATGCCACTGCTGGTGGAGATTATTTCCCCGAGGGTATCACCAGCCCAGTAGTCAGCACTTTTTTGTGATGAGATGAATTATCATTGATATGGTTATATTTTTAAATTACCTGTTTACAAAATTTGATTTTTTGAAATTCTAAGGCTTTTCTACTTCCGGCATAGATTATCTTAGCTGTATTTGGCAAAACTTTTAAGAACTTTAGTCCTTAATGCTCTTCAACTTCGTACTTTATTTGACCTTTTTAACATTTTTGGATTCGAGCGTCACTGATGAGTCTTTTGTAGACGAAACGCGCGCCTGGCGTATATACAAAATTTAGTCCTGGTCTCTATGATGAGTTTATTATGAATACAGGATTCAAGTACAATTTCCAAAACTGACTTTTAAAGGAAAAACTTATGGGTGAAGTGTGTTCATTACTAATAAGCGACCTAATTAACATTATTAACTGTTTAGTTCTTTAAGATTGGAAAATATAAAAAGTAAACACAAAACGGCTAGTTTCCGTCAAGTTTGTTGTTTCAACTTTCTATAAATTGGCACGCAACCAATATGTGTAGTCCGAATTCAAATTGTCTTTTAATTGTTTTAATTTTATTTTCAGTGGCTATGACACCATATCTTGTTTCCAGTCTTTTCTTATCTAGTGGGTCTGTTGTTAAATTTGATGTAAATAAAAACATATACGGGCATTTCTAATTTGCCCTCTTTCCGAGATAGTGGCAAGTTTACAAGTGAGAGCGAGGGGCTCTATCTAGTTGCGTCCTGGATGTCGAATACAAATTCAGCCCAGTTTGCAATATACTGTAACGGCGATAGTTTGGCAATAAAATTAACGGTACCAATTTTCTTGCACCAGATGCGCATTTCGACAATACATGTCTCTTCAGTGATGCTCGTGGCCAAAATATTTGCAATCCAAAGCTTATATAAAAGATGAAGAGCTATAATCCAAAAGGTTCAAAAAGTATAGCCAAATCCGTGAAAGAAATCAGAGCTTTGCATGAGAGAGATACATTCCTTAATTTAAAATAATTTCTAATATTTTGTAACAGCAAATTTTAATAACACAAAAAATCCGTATTTTCATGCCAGTACCGAAGTACTGGCTAATGGGCTGGTGATACCCTCGCAAGTGCATATGTTGTGTATGATGGTGATGTCGGAACAAATATTGGAACAGCCACAGCTGTTGTTGCTGTTGAGTTAAAAGTAGGCGATACTGTATGGGTACAAACAAAAACACGCATGCAAGTAGGTACATTGTCAATAAATTTCTGTATGTGAAATTACTGTTTAAAAATAAAATAATTTGTATATCGTTTATCCTTTAATCAGCCATATATCTCTGAGAGAGAGAGAGAGAGAGAGAGAGAGAGAGAGAGAGAGAGAGAGAGAAAGAAAAACGTCGAAAACATTACCTAGGAAAATAAAGATTAACCAAAATTCAGATGAGGACTCGTTTTCTGCTTCTTCTTCCTGCTACTCTAGTAACACCCGTCAGGCTACTATTGTTTACTGCTTTGATTGAGTAAATAGGCATCTTACAGATATATCTTTCATTGAAGTTTGATAATTGATGAGGTTTTTTATGCAATTTGGTATTTTGTTTTATTTCTTATTTTAGAATAAACACTGCCAAACAGACATGTACCCTTTACAATCATTACATGTTTTAAATACAGTTGACCTTTTGCATAAATATAGTATCAAAGAAACAAATCAAACCAGAAAAACTTCAGATTAACCAATAAACCATGAAAATGAGGTCATGGTCAGATGATAATTGCCAGACAGACATACACACCTTACAATGATTCCATATGCCAAATATAGTTGACCTATTGCTAATAGTATAAGAAAAATAAACAGAATAAAAACCATTGAGAAATGAACTATAACAATGAGGTCAAGGTCAAATGAAACATGCCAGACTAACATGTACTTCGTAAAATATTTTCATACACCAAAAATAGTTGACCTATTGCATAAAGGATCAGACCAAGAACACAAAAACACAAAAGCTTAACTTTAACCACTGAACCATGAAAAGGGGTCAATGTCAGATAACAACTGCCAGATCAACATGTACTGCATACAGTATTAGCAAAACAGACCAAAACACAAAAGTTTAACTAAAACCACTGAACCATGAAAATGAGGGCAATGTTAGATGATACCTGCCGGTTAGAAATGTACACCTTACAATCATTCCATAAACTAAATATAGTAGACCTATTGCTCATAGCATCTGAGATATGGACTTAACCACGAACAGTCAACCTTGTTCCCTGATCCATTAAATGAGGTCGAGTTCAAGTGAAAATTGATTGACAGGAATGGGAACTTTGCAAAGTACTCACATACTAAATATAGTTATTCTATTACTCATAATAAGAGAGAAATAAAGAATACTAAAAAATCTTTATTTTTGCAAGTAGTTACTGAGCCATGAAATTTGGTAAAGGACAGTGGACAAATGACAGACGGAAACTTCATAACATAAGGCATCTTTATGCAAAGTTTGAAGGATCCAGTTCTTCTGCCTTCTGAAATATTAAACTTTTAAGAGGTTAGTTAATGTGTGAAGTTAGTACTTTATTAATCTGTTTTAGAAATTGATATAAAATATGACTATTGACCTTGTTTATAGAATCCATACCAATTGTCATTTCCGTGTTTTTTTAACTATGTGTATTTCAAATAAAAACTCTGCAGCTAATAAATCAATAATTAAAAAAATATAGTATACCCTTAAACTCTTCAGCTGAGTAGTACACAAAAGGCTAACAAAATGCCCTGAAAATGAAATACTACATTTTTGCCTATACTGTGACAAAGATATGAATAATTCTTATGATACCTAAACTGGCTTATACAGAAACTACTTGCTATAAGAAATACTTGTCGGTCACCATCTTTTGATGAACAAAATCAATACGGGGTCTGGAGCTGCATTTCGGCATACAATCAAAAGGTAAAATTTATACATTATCAAGCAAAAGACAAAATATATATCATTCCCTTTTATTGAAGCCAGGAAAACGGACAAAAATGTCATTCAACAATACATTTTGTAAAGTTTTAAAAAGGAAGTGGCTGTACGGCAGAAGTAGGAAAGTTTTTACCCGCTACAACTAAACATTATCAAGCTCAAATTTAGATATAACATTATTCCCATCCATACAGAAGCCAAGAAGAATTTTAGGAAAAATTTTCTAGTGCAACGAGTGTTGTAATTTCTAACTATCACCAAGCAGAAAGTAGCTGCACGGCAGATGACCAAATATAAAAACACAATTGACAAAAGTTCCTACCTTAGGTCTTTCGGGCGTGCATACGGAGAGATTCGCGGAACAACGTATGAATTGACAGAGGGAGGAAAGGATGAAATGACGGACAGAATGACGGACGGAATAACAGACACAGGGACAGACGGAGGCAAGTGGTTACAAGACCTTCTTTCGACGTTGGCGACGCAGATATAAATGGACAATTTCATATCCCCGTCCTTATATGCCGGTTTTCTTATTTTGTATTTCTTACAGATAATACATGACAAACTATCTTTATCCGTCCATGTGTTTAAGGTCAAGGTCACAAATATTTACACTTAAAATTTGATATAGTGGTTTCCGATTCATAATCTAGAATTTTTTAAAGAAGATAAATCAAAATAAAACGTATGCAGCAATAGATGTTAGGGTGCCTGTTTACATAAAAGAAATAACATGATGGTTTTAAGGATATTCGCTTGTTATGTTTTGGAATATTTGTCAGGTTTTCGGAATCCTCTGGCTTTGTATGCCTTAAAACATTTACCCATTGACACCCAATTTTCTTTTTATAAATCTTTTGCATGTATAATTATAAGCCATCTGTAAAAGTCTTATACAATCCTTGTTATTTCTAAATAGTTTTTGAGTACTTAAACTTGTCAATGTTAAAGCTATGAAAAGTCAGTAGAGGACATTTTCCCGCGGAAATTTCAATGGCTAATATCTCGAAAACAAGCACATTGACCTATAATAAATTTTTTGGCACTTTTTAGTCCTTAAATAATCCCCTATCAATATATACTAGTGTTATGAAAAGGTTGTTGTTTTGAAACTGAGTAGCGAACCTCCTTAACTAAGTTAAAAAGCTTAATACTTGAAAGGCGACATCAGTTTATAGTAGGTTTATTTTTTACAAAACTGAATTAAAAACGATGCATTTAAAGTTATTTGAACATTTGGATGTTAGTTTCCGCTGAAAATTATCTAGCTGCCAGAAAAACATTTTACATTTGGATATGATCCACTTTTTGAAATAAAACGAACATATCGATTTTAATTACACATTCAATTTATCAATTACATGTCCAAAACCTGGGACAAAGATAGTTTGTAGGTTAATGTAGGTTTCGTCGCATTAAACATGTGCGTATCAATAACATGATAAACGTTTTGTATATAAAACATTGATGTGTCAGTTATTCTTTGTATTGATGCTATACATATCGGTTTTACGAGCTGTTAATTTTATGTAAGTATTTGTAAAGAAAACCTCAAGAAATTTTTTTCAACAAATATGTGTGTGTATTGTCATATGCTTTTACTGATATTGTTCACAACCTCTAGTAAAAGCCACGCTTTTCCAAAATCTTGGTCAAGAAATGCCTTAAGATTGATCAATATTTCTTGTAAATTGTGAATGTACGGCGATACGTTAATAATACAACGTCATTACGAAAAGAAAACAAAAAGCACGACGGACGATGGCGACGGACGATGACGACGGACAACGGACGCCAAATAATAAAAAAAGCTCACTTGGCCCATTGAACCATGTGAGCTAAAAGGAAGTCAGAGGACAATTATTTCTTGACATGCTAAAATAAAAATGAAGCTTTAGAGAGGTTTTTTTTTTTTGGTAATGCAATTGATACATGTACATACATAATATGATGCAAAATGATTAGGGACTTTCCGTTTTGAATTTTCCTCGGATTTCATTATTTTTGTGATTTTACTTTTTTACACAGCTATTTCAATTGGTCCAGATTTCAATAGGCACAGGCCTACAACAATTTAGGCCATTGAAGTGAAAATTAAAGTAAGTTATAAGAATCAGAAGACCGTACTGAATATTTCCAAGCACATTTTTTTTCAAAGTGACATAACTCTGTTAATGAATAACTCTAGCACATCTGTATTAATTTCGTTGAATTGAAGACATTTTTTTATCATAGGAATAAATTTCAACAACGATGATGTATACAGCTTGGACAGTGATATGGTTGTGTTCTGTGATATTAGGAAGTGTCCATTCGCAATCTACCAGTAAGTTAACGCTAAACCTTCATTGAGGAAATGTAAGATTAACTGACTTGATCCTTACACTGTGTAAACAATATATAATGAACCAATAAGTATTAAGATGTGGACTTATTCCTTATTAATAAATTTTGTATTTTCCCTTTTAATTTTTCTAATGTTTTCAGAAATTTCAATTAAAATTATTTGAATAGATACTTATATAACATACAAAAATTGTTAAGATCTGTTAATGTTGTACTGACCAAAATTTGCTAATTATATATTCAACCTGTGTTTCACATTTTACTCAGTTGGTTTCCATTTCTTCCTATTTGGAAACACTGATTAGGGATTATGTATCATAAAGGCAAAGAAGGGTCTACAGAAGTTGATGCAATCTAGGTGCTGTGTGCAAATCATTCCTACCACATTGCACGATATCAACTTCGCTTCCAAAAATTTAAAAAAGAAAAAAAGGATGATTTATTAATGTCTCTAAATCGAATAAACAGTGTTTTGTAATCATAGAAAATATTTCTAGTACAAGTTTTACATAAGAAGAATTTATGGATTGTTAAAATAACCTTCTTTTCAAATATTTACTGTATTATTGATTTATTTAGGGAAAAGTTTATCATGTATGAAACCTTTTTTCACTGAACCTCTGTAAAAGAGAGGCGAAAGATACTAACGGGACATGCGTTCAAATGTAAAAAAAATATACATGACAAACTCCAGCTAACATTTGAAAATTCACAAGTGACGAACACTGAAACTTACAGTATATTAGTAAAACAACTGTTCATACATGAATATATTGTGTACATGTAGATTGTATAATCAGAACTACTTTTTGAATGAATTACAGATTATGTGTATAACCCCTTCAACAAATTTTAAATATCTTTTGGGTGATGTTCACAACAAAAATTTCTTGTAAATAATTACATATCACCACCGCAAAGGATGGATAATGACATCACAATTCAAGATGCTGTATACAATGTGCCGGTCTTCCTCTGTTCGATGTCCTATAGCACCATGATACATACACCTCGTTGTTATCCATTCGTTTGGTGTGTTTGAGCTTTTTATTTTGCCATTTGATTAGGGACTTTCCGTTTTGAATTTTCCTCGGAGTTCAGTATTTTTGTGGTAGAAAGGTAGAAAATAGCTTTAACTTTCTTGCAGGTTGAATAGGTGGGTTTTTTTTTCGTGTTCTACATTCTTTATGTTTAGTGTAATGTTTTGTTATGATATATGTTTTGCAGTAACTATGGACAGTGATGTCTATTGTGGGAAAGCAATTGATCTTTATGATCAGGAATATGTTATAAAGATAAGAAAAGATATGACAACATCAATCCGGCCGAATTACCATTGTGTTATTACGATTCGTTATGGTTACACAGATTCAAATCACGGAATACAGATCACTCAACAGATGATCGATATCAACGATTGTGGAATTAAGCTGAATATTTATGAAGGATCTTCACCAGGTGGAACTGTTTTGGTGGGTACTTTATTTATGGTAGGAAGATTAGAATATATTATTACAAATACTTGAATGCTTATTATCCGTACATATTTTTAAACAAATGTATAATTGCATTTCAAATTTTACGCACCTTCAAAGATATATTTTTAAAAGATGTGCAGAATTACTGAGTACTACTTATAAAATCTATATCAATAATACCTATGCAATACACAGAGATATGTTTCAGAGTGCTTCACTCACAATCATCAATAATCCTTGTAAAAATCACACCAGAACTAAATTCATAACTGTATTACCTTATGTGCATACATAGTTTTATTTTGATTTACTTTCTTTGTTTGATTGCTATTTCATTGATACTAACCCTTATGACGTCACCAAACATTTACGTTGTATTTACAATGATAAAAGAACTGTCTCATGAAAGTACCAAATGTATTGTTCCTGTGACATGGAAATGTCAGAAAAATGTTCCTGCTATTTTGATTGTGTGCAATTGTTGATTCCATAAATTCTTCCAGCCGATTTGGTTGTTTTTAATTGACAGACACTAACATAGGTGCTAGATCAGAATTAGGTAGATTTGCTTTGGACTCTTATATAAAAACTTAAACACTCATGTACTTTTATAGAACAAACTGTAATTAAAATAATTCCCTGGTTAAAGAATCTCTAAAAACAAACATAAATTTACATTCTGCAGGATTTATTCTAGCTTTCGTATGCAGATATATGTTTTTAAAGATATGAAAATAAACACAGGAAATTAATCTAATATCAATGTACCTTTTACATGTTTTAAACAATCAAAAAACGTGTTAAAATGTACTATTAAAAAGTGTGTTTCGGAGGAATATGAAAAAACGACTTTAAATAAACTTTCAAAATTGGATACTTCATCCAAAATTTGTCTCTATGGGAAATTAAAAACTAATTGTCAATCTGAGGAATATTTAAGTTGCAATAATTTTATACATAGGCAGTTACTCTCGAAAATTTAGACTTAGTGATCATTCCCTAGACATTGAATTGAGAAGATACAGAAACATTCCAAGAGCACAAAGATTATGTAAAAAATGTGGAGTCCTAGATGACGAATTCCATTTATTGTTGTATTGTGACATTAACATATCATAATTTTTTGGCTTATCTAAAAGACTGTGTACCATCATTTCAACATTTTGTCTATCCCTTATTCATGTATTTGATTTTGATGTTATATTTGTTATTCTCGTGGGATTTTGTCTGATGTTTGGTCCGTTTCTGTGTGTTACATTGTAGTGTTGTGTCGTTGTTCTCCTCTTATATTTATGCGTTTCCCTCAGTTTTAGTTTGTTACCCCGATTTTGTTTTTTGTCCATGGATTTATGAGTTTGAACAGCGGTATACTACTGTTGCTTTTATTGATGCATTTAATAAACTAATACACATTCTAAACCCCATCCCTGAACTTGTTTGTCATATTGGAGTCTTCATTTTGCAGTCTTTAGAACTGAGAAGGTCAGACCCATGTCAGACAAGCTCATGATTGTGTTTTATACATAAATTTATAATTGAACTCTTAAAATATGTTCTATTATATTGTATTGTATTTCATCGTTTTGCATTGTATTTAAAATGTATAATTGCTTATTTGTATTGCTTGGCCCTTATGGGTGTAATTGCGTCTGGCGTATATATAAAATTTAGTCCAGGTATCTATGATGAGATTATTTGCAATAAGGATTACGTAACTTCATAATTTTTCTATCCATTTTAATTTCACAAAATGTATTTTTTCATGTCATCGTGTGTTAATTGTACATTGATGTATAATTTCAGAAAAGATTATCCTGTTCAACCAAAAGTACAGGTATTTTATTTTCCGAATATAAAATGGTTACATTTGAGTTAATAATTCCAGTAGCGCTGTACAACCCAAGGAATGACTTCATTATTAAAGTGAAAGCATTTTACAGTAAGTATTTTCTGTTGATAGTGAAATATTGAAACATGCAAGTGGGATTGCCGCGTATCCATCAACTGATTTCATCAGTCCACCTACAGAGGTATAGACACAGGACAAGTAAATGAAAATAACACTTTGTATACATTAGTTAAAATATTATCCAGTGTTTCAAACTTATAAAGGCTTCTATCAACATTATGTACTTAATTATTCATTTTTTATATGATAATGCGGATCTAATCAAGGTGTCTGTGGGGGGTCCTGGTGGTCATGTTGGAAGAAATGTGTAATAAGAATACAAAGTAAAAATAGAATAAACAGCACCAAAAATGGCTTAGTATCGGAAACATAATATTATAACACACAGTCATGTGTAGGTATAATCAACAATTCCGTTAGATGAATATATTTACCACTCATACACGTTGTGGGAAATTTCGAAACCTTTAAAATATCTAATTTCACTGAATTCAATCAGATCTAAAAAAAAAAAAAAAAGTGTTCTGTTTTATTTCTACATCTACATGTACATCGTACGTGGAACTGTCAATTCGGACCAATATTCAACGCTTTCGGTAGGTCAAAAAGAGTATGTTGAAAGGTAAAATCAAAAATATATAAAGCAAGTATATATGTATGATATGACCTTTAAAAAAAGGAGAAACCCGGCTTCCTTGGTAGTACCAGGGAAATAATACCCACCGGCCTACTTTAGTTCATCATTTGACTAACTTTGCAAATGGCGGAATGAACAGAAAATAGAAAGAGAGCTTTGAAAGCTCCCTCTTGAGGGATGCCAAGGAAGGAGTCTAAGTTACTCTTGATGGAAAAGAGTTTCAAAAGGTCACTGTTCTTGGGAAAAAGCTGTATTTGAAGCCATTAATCTAGGTTGAGTATTATCGGAACTTCTTGGTATGTGATGATCTTGATCTTGCTAATATTTGTGTTAGGTAATTGTCACATGGTATATCACAAGATCATTAACCACTTTATTTTAAGGTTAGTGTCACCTTTCTGTCTTTCAACGATTTCCAGTCAAGTTCTCCCAACATGCTAACCACACTACTGTGGTTCAAATAGCTATAAGTGGCGTAACGGGCTTTTTAACTTTTTTCACATGCTCTTTTTGATAGGGGTTCCATACTTTTGCAAAGTAGCGTAATTGGAATCTGACCAATGCAACATAGGTGTTTGTCTTTGTTTCACTATCAAACGTTCTTAAATTGCGTTTTAGAACTCCTAACATACTTTTTCCTTTTTTTTCGGTCACTCTATCGATTTCTGGTTTCCAGGACAGGTTTGATTCGGTGTCAACCCTAAGTTATTTTGTACTTCTTTATCTTTCCAGCACTTGTCTCTTTTATTTATGAGCATGATCTTGTAGTAGTTTGTACAGTGCACTTCTGTGGGTAAAAGTCCATACCTTAGGATGTTTGTGCTGTTTCTTAATTATTATTTATAACTGTTGGTTTTGATTGTTATTGTCTTATAAAGATTTTCATGTAGTATGCTAGTATCAACAGGAGATGTTTTCTTTATATGCTATGCGATCGTTTTATTAGGTAGATCGTTAATAGATAGAAGGGGTAGTAAAGGTCCGAGTACAGTCCCTTGGGAGACTACACTGAACACATGAACTTTCTCTGAAGATTCTCCCTCAATGATGGCTTGTTAAATACAATAAGCTAGGAATGATTGAATCAACTTGAATGTTTGTCTTGTAATTCCGTAAGGATGTACTGAAATTCAGAAAATATTTCGAGGGTTTGATGAATGCAAATAGTGCTATGATAAAAACTCGCATTCTATATATATATATATATATAAATATATCTGTATGCAGAATTTCCTTAAATCTAATCTCGTATGTTTGTCCTTTTTTTTTAAATCGCAATAATAAAAGCGTGAAATTCCTGCATTTACAGTAGTTTGCTTAGCAGGCGTCTATGTAGTAGCATAAACAAAATTACGGTAACCCCATTTTTATTTTGAGATCCTGACGAGCTATATTCTCATGATTTATTTTAAAATTCTATATAAAAAAGAAGATAGGGTATAATTGCCAATGAGACAGCTCTCCACAAGAGACAAAAGAACACAGTAATTAACAACTATAGGTCACCGTACGGCCTTCAACAATGAACAAAACCCATACCGCATAGTCAACCATAAAAGGCCCCGAAATGACAATGTAAAACAATTCAATAGAGAAAAATAACTAACAAAGAGAATGAGGCAGGGTTAAACATGTTAGCAGGATCCAAACCCTCCCCTAGCCTTGGGTGTAACAGTACAACATAAGAACGAACTATAAACATCAGTTGAAAAGGCTTAACTTATCAGATGGATAAACATACAAATATACAAGTGGACATGGCCGGTGTCATATGGTATTTTAAACCCCATGGTAAATTGACCCCGGGGTCTAAATACCGCTATGGTAAATTGCCCCCCCCCCCCATGGTAAATTGAACCCCCCTGTATGAAAAATTGAACCCCCATAGTAAATTGAACCCCACTGTTTTTTCATCCTAGATGATTATTAGAACATTTTACATTATTCTAAAGCTTAACATAGATTAAGAAATCATTCATACAAGGAGGGGAATAACCATTTTCCATGCTTAGTTAAAAGAAAAATCTTTGCTTGGTATAAGTGCTCTGAAGTCTTTACCAACAAAATGTCATTCAAAATACTTATTGACACATTATAACTAGACCATATGTAGCTTTAATGCTATTATTATTATTTGTAATTATAACAAATGTATATATAGTTATATGTATAAAGGGTAGTTTTGATTTTCCATGGTAAAAAAGGGGAAGGGGGTCAAAATACCATGGCAAAGTAAAATTTTAAAAATATTTTCCAGCAAGTAAAATACATACAAACTACTTATTGGTATATTCTAACTACATAAAGAAGTAACAATTGCCAGATTTTTTTTAATTAAAGGTCTAGAGTATGGGGGTTCAATATACCGCAGAAGGGTCAAAATAGCATGGCAAAGTAATTTTCAAAATAACTTTTCCAGCAAGTTTAATACATACAAACTACGTATTGGTGTATTCTAACTACATAAAAGAGTTAGAATTGCCAGAATTTCTGAAATTAAAGGCCTAGAGTAGGGGGTTCAATATACTGCAAAGGGGGGGGGGTCAAAACACCATGGCAAAGTAAAATTTTCAAATTCACTTTTCCATCAAGTTTAATACATGCAAACTACGTATTGGTGTATTCTAACTACATAAAAGAGTTAGAATTGCCAGATTTTTTTTAAATTAAAGGTCAAGAGTAGGGGGTTCAACATACCGCAGAACGGTCAAAATACCATGGCAAAGTAAAATTTTCAAAATAACTTTTCCAGCAAGTTTAATACATACAAACTACTTGTTGGTGTATTCTAACTACATAAAAGAGTTGAAATTGCCAGATTTTTTTAATTAAAGGTCTAGAGTAGGGGGTTCAATATACCGCAGGGGATCAAAATACCATGGCAAAGTAAAATTTTCAAAATAAATTTTCTAGCAAGTTTAATACATACAAACTACTTTTTGGTGTATTCTTACTTCATAAAGAGTTAGAATTGCCAGATTTCTTTTAATTAAAGGTCTATAGTAGGGGGTTCAATATACCGTAGGAGGTCAAAATACCATGGCAAAGTAAAATTTTCAAAATAAATTTTCTAGCAAGTTTAATACATACAAACTACTTGTTGGTGTGTTCTTACTACACAAAAAAGTTAGAATTGCCAGATTTTTTTTAAATTAAAGGTCTAGAATAGGGGGTTCAATATACCGCAGGGGGTCAAAATACCATGACAAAGTAAAATTTTAAAAATATCTTTTCCAGCAAGTTAAATACATACCAACTACTTTTGGTGTATTCTCACTTCATTAAATAATTAGAATTGTTAGATTTTTTAATATTAAAGGTCTAGAGTAGGGGGTTCAAAATACCGCAGGGGGGTCAAAATACCATGGCAAAGTAAAATTGTCAAAATATCTTTTCCAGCAAGTTTTATACATACAAACTACTTTTCCAGGGTATTTTGACCCCCCCCCCCCCCCTTTGCGTTATATTGAACCCCCTACTATAGACCTTGAATTTCAAAATTTCTAGCTATTCTTACTCCTTAACATAGTAATAGTACTCCAATGAGTAGTTTGTATGTATTTAACATGATGGAAAAGACATTTTGAAATTTTTACTTTGCAATGGTATTTTGACCCCCTGTGGTATATTGAACCCCTTACTATAGACCTTGAATTTCAAAAATTGTAGCTATTCTAACTCTTAAACATAGTAATAGTACTCCAATAAGTAGTTTGTATGTTTTTAACATGATGTAAAAGATATTTTGAAATTTTTACTTTGCAATGGTATTTTGACCCCCCTGCGGTATATTGAACCCCTTACTATAGACCTTGAATTTCAAAAATTGTAGCTATTCTAACTCTTAAACATAGTAATAGTACTCCAATAAGTAGTTTGTATGTTTTTAACATGATGTAAAAGATATTTTGAAAATTTTACTTTGCCATGGTATTTTGACCCCCCTGCGGTATATTGAACCCCTTACTATAGACCTTGAATTTCTATTAAACATAATAATAGTACATGTACTCCAATTAGTAGTTTGTATGTATTTAACATGTTGTAAAAGATATTTTGAAAATTTTACTTTGCCATGTTATTTTAATCCCCCCCCTGCAGTATATTGAACCCCCTACTAAAGACCTTGAATTTCAAAAATGCAAGCTATTCTACCCCCTTTACATAGGGGTCATTTTACCGCATGGTAATTTGACCCCAGGTTCACTTTTCAGGGCGTTCAAAATACCATATGACACCGGTTACTTGTACTTCTGATTCCCAACAACAGAAAGTCACTAAGTACAGATCAGAGAGAACTTTCAGTAAGTACAGATCAGAGAGAACTTACAGTTACTGTACAGTCCAAAGCCAGTAACAACTTATAAAAAAAAATATGCCACTGAGACTTAATAGTTTAGTTTACTTTCTAATAACATTCACATTATGATGGCACTTTTTTTAGAAGACAGTTTTTGGATGTTCATGTTTAAATAACAATAACTAAGTTATTTTAAAAAATATCAAGACAAGTGAGGCACTATAATAATGAAGGATTAGCAACCCAAACACAGTAAATGCACCTACATGTTTCTAATTGACCATATCTGAAAGACGACAAAAAACAATTACAACATTTGTATTCTTAAATTAGCGTTGTCAGTTTATCAAAAAATAATAAATCACTTAATAAGATATATTAATATTAAATATATATATATAAATATATAACTTATCATAGGTTTGAACGTAGTTTTCAATTTAGACTTGTATATATATCTATATATATATATGAGGTGCAAAAATTTTGTTGTACACCAGATCCGGATTTCGACGATAAATGTCTCTTCAGTGATGTTAGGGATTGAAACGGTATTTGGAAGGCCATATAATGTATCTCAATTTAGGATAGACGTTTGAATTTAAAGAGTCAAAGTAGGATGAACGGATCATATAAACTGGAGGGAAAATATGATACAAGCCCAAACGAAAAAATATAAACAAGTCTAAATTGAAAACTACGTTCAAACCTATGATTGCGTTGGATAAAAACTGCAATTTTTATACGTGTGCAAGTAAAATCAATTTCGTTGTAGAAGGGTCTAAATGCAGCACAAACAACATTTTCCAAAAGACCAAAAAAGTGAAAAGTACATTTTAACAAAACGCATTTGACTAACAGGTCGAACAACTGATATTCTTAAACCCTGCTGACTGCCATTGGCGATTGCCAAATAAATTGATCACAAGATGTAACAAAATGGATTTTGAAATGAATTTTATACTAAACAGATAAACAATAATTTTGCAGAAAAGATGTTATACCACAAACATGAGGTGCAAAAACTTTAGGCCATATAATTTATCTCAATTTAGGATAGACGTTTGAATTTAAAGAGTCAAAGTAGGATGAACGGATCATATAAACTGGAGGGAAAATATGTAACAAGCCCAAACGAAAACATATATTTAAACCAGCTCGCCATACATCAAATTTAGTTAAAATATATTCAATTTTGAAACACAAATTGTTTGTGCAGCGTTCGTATAATCTTTATTAAAAATGCACCACTTGGGTTAGTCGATTGTCCTCAAACGTTCATATACAAATAACCGTTCGAGTTAAGTTGTGATTTCCAATGAGACAACCTTAGTCACTCAACATTTCTCATAATTTGTGTCAGTCTTTACAGAACACTCGTTAAATCTGAATATTGGAAAAAGAGGTAACACAAATGGATAATGCAACATGTAAATTCCAGAATGGATGTAATTGTGGCATCATATCACCAAGTTATGTGTATTATTTGTAGATAAACTCATCAATGATACCAGGATTGCATTAAGAATATCCTCTTTTTTACAATTATTATGTATGAGTTATTTATTCTCTCTAACAGACTATTCATATTCCCCATTTCCATTCTTAATTTTATATGACCAAATAGGCATACTTATCTATGTCTGCTAGCATATCAAATCAGATCTTTTTAAAGATAAGTTTGTCTTTTATGATCATTCAAACTATAGACATCAGTTTGAAACATGTTTGGTATTACCCTTCCTAAACCGATATCATTAATAAAAGGAGTATGTAAGAATACGAACAAATCATATTGTGTTGTTTTTTTCCAGAATATCCATGGACCTTAAATGATTCCGTAGCTGAACAAAAACCGAACATGGATAATTTAAACAAAACTGATGACGTAAGCACACGTGTTGGTAAACTACAGCAACAGATTGTTAGTAACAGTGCTAGAGGTTTGTGACTTTAAGTAGTGTTACTCCCTTTATTCAAACTCCGTACAGTGATCGTTTCCGTTCCGGTACTATTTTCCCTTACTCCATCAATTAGTGTAGAGTAGTTTGCGGATTGGAGCTGAACTGCCGGGGAGTTTGCCCTTTATTATGTCATACAAACTTATGAATATAGGAATCGAGTACAATTTCAAAAACTCACTTTGTACTGTATAAGAATAACTTAAGGATAAAAGTATGTGACTTCCGCTTTCGAAACCTCAGTTATTCATATTTTTCATTTCAACTGATAAGCGATTTGATTAACATTATTTACTGTTGAGCTCTTAAATTATTTTTTTTTAAATAAACACAAGATGGCTAGTTCCCTTTATGTTTGTTGTTTCAACTATCCATAAATTGGCATCCAACAAATATATTTAGTCCAAAAAAATCATGAGCTCTTGGATTGACGTTTCTAAATAAATCGTGCAAAGTATAATTGCGTAATCTTTTTTTTTCAAAAGACTTTAGATTCTTATGTTATTCAAAATGTTAATTAGAATCATATGAAGTGACAGGTGAAAAATAATGTTTATCCAATTATTGAACCAATGCATGTATATATCATAAACTTATTCTTTTGTGAACGATTTTATAATTTTTTACGCAAACATATCGTATTATCGTCAATTTTTCTTCTTCTTCTCTCTGTCTGTTATGATAAAAAAAAATATGGCAGCTAATTAATTGTCGTGTTTCAAAGCCGTAGTTTACCGATTGTCACCTTATAGTAAACAATCAACAAAGAAGAATGGTTATTGAGCACGTGTATAACAAGTTCAATCAGATAACAGTTTATTTTAAACACATATTCATGCGTATTGTGATTTCCGGATTTTTACGAGAAGGTTACGCTAAGGTCACTTGCATACTGAAAATATGTTGGCGAATTACTTCCTGGAAGCAAGCAATTGAAAATAATAAAATTCTTCTAAATGTGGACAAATTAAAAAAAAATCTTCAGACAAAAGTATACATGGTATATGCACATAAGTTTTATAATGAACACTGTCCATTTAGTTAGAAAAAACAGATATGCATAATTTTTTTTTTATTTGAGGTTTCATATGACTTTAAAAAGATATAATGACCGATTATAGATTATACAGAGTTCAAATTTACTTTAAACTGGTTTCATTTATTTTTCAGTGGCTATGACAGCATGTCTTGTTTCTAGTCTTTTCTTATCCAGTGGTTCTGTTGTGAAATTTGATGATATCAAAACACATACAGGCATTTCTAATTTATCCTCTTTCCGAGAAAGTGGCAAGTTTACAAGTGAGAGCGAGGGGCTCTATCTAGTTACTTCCTGGATTATGTCGAATACAAATGCAGCCCAGTTCGCAATATACTGTAACGGCGATAGTTTGTCAAGTGCATATGTTATGCATGATGGTGATGCGGGAAGTATTGGAAGAGCCACAGCTGTTGTTTCTATTGAGTTAAAAGTAGGCGATAATGTATGGGTACAAACCAAAACACGCATGCAAGTAGGTAGAGACGGGTCGTGTCTTACAATTGCAAAACTGAAGTAAAATACCAGATTAGTGTTAACCGCTTCGTCAAAAATTTATACAGACTGTTTAAGGTTTTTTTTCTTAAAAATACTTTAATGTGCTTGTTAATTTATTAAGAAATGTTGTAGTTTCAAATAATTTTTAACAAAATTTTTCTTTTCTTTTTAGATTAATGTACACATTGTATATATTTTATCAAAAAAAGTTATTCTACTTTATGACAATAAAAAGTCATAACCTATACATTATTTAAATATTTCTGTATGTGAATAAACTCATCATAGATACCAGGACTAAATTTAGTATATACGCCAGAAGCGCATTTCGTCTACAAAAGACTCATCAGTGACGCTCGAATCCAAAAAAGTTAAAAAGGCCAAATTAGTGTATCTGAATGACAAACAATGACAAATTGTAAACATTGAACATCTTTGTTTTGGTATCACCACCTCTCTGGCTTGAGGTAAGTGTGTCATTGCTTATTTCTTGGAAAACGATTTTCAATCGTTACAAGGATACATCTCCGTTCAGATAGAATTGAAGATTATTGTACATTAGATTCATAATGTTCCCTCTTAGGTTTTATCCGTGAAAAAGTTGTGTCATGCATGCCTTAAATTTAAAGGAGGAAAACGTAACGTTCTGAATATTTTTCACCGGTCAATACGCTATAAGTTACGGTATCCCGACCTCTCAGTTGATAATCAAACTGGTAACAAAATGAACGCTAAACCCTTAATGTAGTAAAGAATTCTAAATATATAAAAAGGAAATGTAGTATGATTGCCAATGAGACAACTCTACACAAGAGACCAAAATGACACAGAAATTAACAACTATAGGTCACCATAACGCCCTTCAACAATGAACATAGCCCATACCGCATAATCAGCTATAACAAGCCCCGAAATGACAATGTAAAACAATTCAAACGAGAAAACTAACGACCTAATTTATATAAAGTATGGTTTGATAGCCAATATTCAGATGATAGTTAAAATATCGTTGACGATGACAATCAGTCGCAATTACCTGCACTGCCTTCTGGTGATGGTGGTCAATATAGAACCACGGAAAAGAACATAGAACAGAACTCCAATAAATATCCGCGAGTTAGAAAAAGCACATAAACAAGAAAAATAAATCTATACAAATTTATCAAATGAAAAAAGAACTCAACAAAAATTCTAAAGACTATGAACATGTTAAGCACAGTTATCGAAATATAAAAAAATTAAGCGTCTTACCTGATAATCACATTTTTTAAACACAATTTCCACAGTTGGACAAACCTAAACAGTATTGGTCTTATGAACAAAAGATTTCGAATGGAAAGCTATGTAGACACAGAAGTTTATCAGCACAGGTCGATATTTTTCATTGATTTGGTAATGCTACGAGACATATTTTTCCTCCATATTCAATGTTTCAATTTCTACAGTGTATTTTTTCAACATGGGCCTGTCACATCAAATCAATATTTTCAAACAAAAATATGAACCCAACAATGCATAAATAACAGACAACTTTTCACCCAGATACATAATAAAATAATCCGAACCAAGTTATGATTTGGGACTGCACATAATTCGAAATAGATGAGCCTAGTGAATAAGATCAAATTCAGGCAAAGGTATAAGTTTGTGGCTGTTGTCAAGTTATTAAACATGTCATTTTTTAAATTAAAATGTATTAACTCATAGGGTCTTTGCATCGGAAATACACATAATTATTCCAAAATCAGTAGTGTAACACTATATGCAGTGATTATATTATAACTTTACAGTTCAATATAATGTTCATATACAAATGGACAGTAATTTTATAATAACATTTATCTCTGGTTTAACTCACGGAAAAATCTATTGTTATTCTAGAAAGTAGTTATGTGCGTACATATTTTTGCTTAAGGGAAGCTCATACTTTTGACAGATGGTCATCGTGTATAGTGGTCAGTTAATTGGCTTTTAAAGTTCTGTATTAAATCAACTTTGACCACTGTTTGTGACATATGTATATACCGCATTTGGCTTTCTAGAAGTAAGTATCCTCAAAGATTGAATCAAACAACATGCTTTCTAAATTAAAGTCACGTTTGTGGAACTATTAAAGAATTATCTCGAAAAAGATACTTCAGATTATAATTTGGTCAGCTTGTTCAGCCATTGATTATCTTGTACCTGTGCATTTGGTTTATTGTTGATGTTCTGTCTTACTAGACGTATCTAAAGTCTTGTAGTATGTCTGCATGATACGGGCAATGTTCTTCTCGTATAATTTATGATGGCACGATACTAAACCCCTAAAGGGAGGGATTGTTCTTGATTTCAGATGATGAACTCATAATCTTTGGATCCGTTTAATTTAGGTCTGCATTCACTGCAGTATCTGCGAACTTTTCTGAAAAGTTCATCGAACAATACCAAGACCAGTTAGTAAATATTCCAAATTAACATCACAAATAATACACGATGGTCTTGAAGTTTAGATTCTAGGTACTGACGTTGTTTATCATCTGAATAACGTGTTATAGCATTCTTTCATTTTGTCTTTGTACATTTTTACTTTTATTGTTTATGTTATTTTTAGTAATATCCATTTGAGGTGGCTAGGGACTTATACATCCATCATTGTGCTATTGTAAATTTGAATTCTTGTATTTTGTTTTTTCTAATGTGTTTTTTCTAATGTGCTTTTTCTTTGTGCATTTTTTTTAATAGTGATTAAGATTATTACACAATGTTGACTTTTGTATCCCTATATTTGACATTTTTACCTGTTGTCTGTTTTTGTTCACACATCATTGTCAATATAATGCAATTATATGCGACTGTTATACAAGTGAGGGGTTGAGCTAGCTATTAAATCAGGATATATCCACCATTTCCTACATATGAAAATGCCTGTACCAAGTCAGGAATATGACAGCTGTTATCCATTGGTTTGATGTGTTTGAGCTTTTGAATTTGCAATTTGCTTAGGGACCTTAGAATTTTCATCAGAGTTAGGTATTTTTATTATTTTACTTTTTGTTAATTTATGTTGGTCATTGTCATGCTTAGATTATTTTGTTACCTAGTTCTAACATTTGACTTGGACTTCTTTTTAACTGATTTTACTGTGTGTACTATTCCACATTGGCTAGAAGTATTAGGGGAACCGTTGAGATTTATCAAATGAAAGGTAAGCAGTTCTTGCTTCACTAGTGACATCTGTCATGTAACTCATGCAATAACTGTTTAACAATAACTGAACCATGAAAATGAGGTCAAGGACAATTGAAATATTAAAGACAAAAACATCATAACATAAGGCCTCTACATACAAAATATGACGGTCTTCTACCTTCTAAAATGTCAAGCTTTTTAAGTATTTAGTTATCACTGCCTCTGGATCACTATTCCTTTTTTCAGCTTAGTGTGACAAAAGTTGCAGGCTTGACAAAAACTACTGACTAGAATGAGGTATCTTTTTTATTTGCAGGGTAAAATGCAGTTTCATAAATACATATTAACTATAAATATCAATACAGCTTGAAATACCAGACATGAGTAATAAATGTATGCTTTCAAAATTTGAGTAGGTAAGAAGGTGAAAGTTTGAAAAAATGTATGGCATTTATAAAAAAATATCAGACAAAAAGACGTAATTGTGAGGTAATGCCAACTTAGTAGTTTTAACAGTCATAGTTCAGATATTTTCACACTAAGAGAGTATTGTCAGAAGTTTTCTGATATATGTACATTTACGATAAAAATATGCATGGTAAATTTTAGTAAAAATATCTGTTAAAAATTTCCATGAAATTTACATTATTATAGCATTTTCAAAGCAACTTGAGAAATCTATATATAGATTTGAAAAATTCAAAACAAAATGAAACCAGTGGGCCAAAACAAAAATGTATGTTTGGTTGACATTGATGGTAAACTGTTTAAAAAGACCAACTGGAAATATTTACTCATAGGATAGTTATTGATTCAGATTTGGGTATTTTTGTAACTTTACTTTTACTCATTATTTTACAAACCCTGCCCGAACAATTTTGATCTTAAAAATTATTCTAGTCTAAACTTCTTATTAAAGTTCTGCGGCAGTCTGAAAAGACCATTTTATCAGTCATAAGCTTAAAAAAACTGAGAAAAACCATGTCAAGTTTTCCATTAACAGAAGAACTGAGAAATAACATGCATAGTTCACCATTAGCATGATTACAACAACAGGTTAATATAGGCACTTATAATGGCGATCAGATGTGAGAAATAAAAATATATAAAGATTTGTTAACAGATATATATTTAATTTGGTCCTACAAAGGATATTGCACATTAAAATATATATGGTTTTAATGGTGTAAACTATTATCATATAATAAGATTTTTTATAACCAAAGAAGTATATGTATTAACCAATATCTGTGCAACTGGTAAACTTAATTGTATATAGAGCTATACTGTTGTTGATTGTCAAAAGTAATATTGCCCAGATGAAAAAACTGCCTCCAGGTGATCTCAAATAAAACTTATCCCAGTTCCACATATTAAATCTCTTTTTAAATGTTTGACATTTATTTTTTTAAACAACTTCTTGATGACCAGTTGCAAAAAAATTGGTAACACATTAAAAGTATAATAAGAAATGATATTAATTACAATTATAAAAACTATTAGACTTTTTAAAAATTTACAAGTATACATTATTAAATAGAAAGATAAATTTTCAACCTTTTAAATGTAAAAAATAAATACAGCATGTACAAAATCTAAAATTCAGAAAAGACCATTCGATAAAATGTTTATTTCATATACACAATAATTTTGTTCATATCTACACAACTTTAAATTCAATTTGTCATAAGTGGTTCATCTGCAATGTTAAGATTGTTTACAAAACAAAATATACAAAAACATGAATAAAATGTCATGATAAATCAATAATTTCTGATGTATAAAATCCAAACCAAAATACATTTTCAATGGAAAAATTAGTAAATTTATATCTTAAAACTCAATGTCTTAATGATTTATCTCTCAATTATTAGTATAACAAATGCATAACAATCCTACCTTTAAGAAGTACTTAAACTTTTATAAATATTTTAAATGCCTATGTAAAATGTGATACAAAGGCCGAATGACATTTGGTTACATCTACACCTGTTTTGAACACTTCATCCTATGAGTAGAAATATGAGTATCTTCATGGTCATATGCAATTATTTGACATATTAATTCATCCAATATGTTGTAGAATGTGCTAAGTCCCAGCATTAGGGTAATTTTTGTTTCTTGTTTTACAACAGAAACTTTGCATGTGCTACCCAATTTCTTTCAACAATAAAGTTTAAAATAATCTAAAATCAAGATCTGCAGAAATGAGCTGAAAAGACTTAAAGACATAAAAAAAAATATGAATGGATATATATACTGGAAAAGTTATGGTATTTTATAAATGCTATTTTGTACCAAGGGGAAATAATCCAGCACACTCAATGACTGTCTAATACCTAATAGTCCTTTGCCTGGAAACAGATATAAATAACATGTAATATGAAAAGACACTCGGTGTGAGGCTCCAAGGCAATTATTCAAGTTATATGTCAAGAATGAAGACTTTCAAAAAGGTTTAAAAATTGGGGCATTTATGCATTTAATCTAAATAAAAATCAAATATGAACAACAAATTGCATTGCATACTAAGGAACAATTCTATAAGAGTTGCGTACATAAAACTGAATCAATTTCAAGAACAACCAAAAAAATGCACTAATTGTATGTATTTTTTCTCATTTTTAAAAGTATCAGTTCTAGAGGCTACCCATTTCTAATTGCAATGAAAATGGTCATTATCTAAACTAAAAGCAAAATAGCAAATAAAGTTTCTCTAATATGACAAAAAGACAAGGACAAATTTATACATAAAAAGAAATAAGATAATACAAACTAGTACTTAACTTATAAACAAATACTACATTGCTAAAGCTATATTTATAAACAAACACATTAACTAGTTCAGATGCAACATGGTCCAGTATACAAGTCTTTTTATCCGTACAAGTTGCTTTTGCTAGAGTATTTATGCTTACATTATAAAAATGACAAAATTTAAATGAGTCAAGAATTTGAAAAAAAATGACAACCTCTGCTGTATCAAATTTTTTAAATGATTTGCCTTGAAAATTGCATATATACAGGTATTAGCAGCTTTCAGGATGAACCCTAATCCCTAAGGCCCAGACCAAAACTGTTTTCTGGGCGTTAACATTTTGCACAAGCTAATATTTAAAAATTCACTAAAAACTATGTTAGCATGCTTTCTATGTCAATATTTTTGTATAGACTATTTAATCTAAAATATTAACGGAGAAACCTCCACTGTAAATAATCATATCTTAAAAAAATATATATTAATAGAAATAAATACTCTATGAAAACATAAACAAAAAATCTGGCAACATTTCCACTTATACAACCTTTAAATCAATTCATTTTTTTTCAAATTAAATGTTCAACCTTTATCATGATGTCTACCTTAAATGCAGGATTGATTGATTGATTGTTGGTTGCTTAACCTCCAGTGTTACAACCTTTATCATTATGTCAACTTTAAATGCAGGATTGATTGATTGATTGTTGGTTGCTTAACCTCCAGTGTTACAACCTTTATCATTATGTCAACCTTAAATGCAGGATTGATTGATTGATTGTTGGTTGCTTAACCTCCAGTGTTACAACCTTTATCATTATGTCAACCTTAAATGCAGGATTGATTGATTGATTGTTGGTTGCTTAACCTCCAGTGTTACAACCTTTATCATTATGTCAACCTTAAATGCAGGATTGATTGATTGATTGTTGGTTGCTTAACCTCCAGTGTTACAACCTTTATCATTATGTCAACCTTAAATGCAGGATTGATTGATTGATTGTTGGTTGCTTAACCTCCAGTGTTACAACCTTTATCATTATGTCAACCTTAAATGCAGGATTGATTGATTGATTGTTGGTTGCTTAACCTCCAGTGTTACAACCTTTATCATTATGTCAACCTTAAATGCAGGATTGATTGATTGATTGTTGGTTGCTTAACCTCCAGTGTTACAACCTTTATCATTATGTCAACCTTAAATGCAGGATTGATTGATTGATTGTTGGTTGCTTAACCTCCAGTGATACAACCTTTATCATGATGTCAACCTTAAATGCAGGAAAAAATTATTCTAACAAAGGAGGATCACACCCCGAAAGTCTGAATAATAACCTTTTTATTTGGATATCTCCTGTATCAATGCCCCGACAAATGTTAACAATTCACTATACAATGTTAACCATGCATGTGTAAACCAATTTGATGGTCAAATCTATTTTAATTGCATTATTCTGTTGACCCTCTTGCTGTCTAGATTTTTATAAACCAAAGTATTTCTTATTATAACATAAGAAATTTGAAAGAACTGTTCCATTGTGAAACTTCTATGTTACAGCATCATTAAGAGGCTGAGAAACTTTCAATACAAAAATAACAAAGCACATATGTAATGCCCATTTCAATTGTGGTACATTTTCTGTACCAAGATATCAATAATTATGTTAGATGCAGAAATCGAAACTGCTCGGGTGAAACTTTGGAGATCCAATATGACACTTAGATCTATTCCATTAAAATTGAGGGTAGAAAGGAACTTAATGAATCCCCTTATAACCAACATACTTGACTTGAGCAATTTTGTAAACAACAAATGATCCATGACCAATTTTCTCTTCCTTCCCTCCCCCATTCACTTTAATAGAATAGTCCTTAACTGACTCAATCTGTATCTTTTCAAAGTAATCTGAATATCAACATTTTTCAATTAAACAAGTGTGGACACAGATGAGTGTGGATAGTATGTTTGGATGTTTGACAGTGTCTTATGACAAAAGGAGTTCTATGTTTTTCCTATATGGTGTTATTAACTGTGTTGCACGATGACAACCAATCTGAGCATTAGGAGTGTTATTTATTAAAAAAAAATATGTCCAAGGCATGTAGGAGACAGTAATTACATTAGTTACCAAATTATTATGATATAATATGTTCTACATCTTTGATTTTGGATACATTTTGTAGCTAGGAGAGCAACACATAATAGCTAGGTTCTTTTTTCACATGTTTTTTTCTAAATGGGACATGATATCTAGTTTTGAGAACATGATATAAGGAGCCTGTAATTCAGTGGTTGTCGTTTGTTTATGTGTTACATATTAGTTTTTTGTTTATTTTTTTGATAAAAAATAAGGCCATTAGTTTTCTCGCTTGAATTGTTTTACATTGTCATTTCGGGGCCTTTTATAGCTGATTATGCCGTATTGACTTTGCTGGTTTATCCCCGTACAGTGACATGTAGATGTTAATTTCTGTGTCGATTTGGTCTCTTGTGTAGAATTGTCTCATTGGCAATCATACCACCTCTTTTTTATATGTATTTGCTTACTATTGGTATGGTTCTATTTATATTACTTTGTGGTGGATCGTCGGTATCATTAGTTAAAATTTTGTTAAAATGTTCAATTGTTCCTCAGATTAGAATACATTTATTGGTTTTTAGTAATGACAATGCCTGACATGATGCTTGGGGATAGATGAGCTAGGAAGTAAACTTCTGTGCTGATTTATATCAATTCTTTGATTATATCTCCTCCAAAGTTGGTCGAAGTAAAGAAAATTTTTCATCAAAAAACTTTTGTGAGCATGCTTCAATGACTCATAACTGCTCCAAAAGTAATCTGATAGAATTTCAAGCATGTTAAGCCAATATTATCAACATCTACTTAATTAGTCTTAATATGTCTAAATATCTAAAAAGTCATAGTATTCAAAAGGTAATGCAAAGTTATTCCTTTTCATTTTTTGTATGTTATATGGATACAAATATAAGTGATACATGTACCAATACAATATTTGTTGTGGTATGAAAGTGTAGTAATTATCATTTACTGTAACAATGTTAATTCACTCAAATTAAGAAATAAACAAATGAATGGACCAGATGCTCCACAGGGTGCAGTTTTATACGACTGCAGAGGTCGAACCCTGAACGGTTGGGGCTAGTATGGACACAACATTCAAGCTGGAAACACACTCTGAATTTGGATTGTGATTAAATATTTGACTAAGCTTAGGTTTCTGACACAAAATGAATGTGGTCTAATGAACTTAAAATATTTGTTTTGCTTTGGAGCAATTCACTATGTTGTTGAATATTTAAAATCCTTTCAAAAAAAAAATATTTGAAGAAATTTTCTTTTTAATTTCAGAAATGAGAAAAATTGACCCCCCTCCCCAAATTTTTTTTCACCTCCCCCTTTTCCTTATTCAAAAATGATCTCAATTCAAATTTCTAATGGAGTTTGCAACAATAACTACTCATTTAAAATACATCATAAAATATTAAAATATAAAATGTCATACAGTCTTGGTTAAAATTAATAATAATTAAAAAATAAATGGGGAATGTGTCTAAAGGGACAAAGATGATGCCCCCGCTAGCATATAACGTTATAAAGGGACATAAATCAATGAAGCTGCCAAATATTAAACTTAAACTAAGTTTAGAGGTAATAAGCCTTATATACACATTTCATTTAATTTAGTGGAGACAAACTTAAGTTAAGAGATCAGAAAATAAAAAATTCTTCAATCTTTCCATTTGTAAAAGGGCATATTAACCCTAGAATTATAATCAAAGTGCTTGTAATCACTGAATGGTAATCAATGACTGCTTTAATTTATCAGTTGGTAATAAAGTGAATATTGCATTGTATATTGTATAAATAGCATTGATTTAAGTTGATTAAACTACTATCCTGAACAAAGAAAGATAACTCTAATTTTCAAAGAAGATATCATAAAGCATTGGTTTTAGGTTATTCAATAACAATTCTGGACGTTTTGGCCCTTAATTCCTAGAATGTTTGCCCCATAACCCACAAAATATATCCCAACCTTCTACTTATGGTATGAAACATTGTGTTACAATTTCAGAACAATTGAAATACTTATACACAACTTTTTGTACTGACACTCTAGATTAAGTCTTGTTTTGGGCACCTTTGTACCCCTTATTTCTAAACCTTAGGGACCATAACCCCCAAAATCAATCCCAAGCTTCCTTTTGTGGTTATAAACATTGTGTTATAATTTTATTGATTTCTTTTTACCAGTCGCGGATCCAGAAATTTTCATAAGAGGGGGCCCACTGACTGACCTAAAAGGGGAAGGGGGGGGCTTCAGTCACGCATCAGTGATTCCCTATATAAGCAACCAATTTTTTTCCAAAAAAGGGGGTCCCGGGCCCCCCCCTATATCCGCCTCTGTTTACTTATACTAAAGTTATTATCTGAAAACCATCTGTCTTCGCACAGGATACCAATTTACGACTGCATTTTGTGGTTGTATAAAAATGTCGAACATGTACAATTAAATATAGTTTTAGAAATCAATTAGACTAGATAGGCCTTATAATTTTTTTCAAAATAATTGAAGGACCATTTACACTCAGGACCGAGACATCAGCAGGCATTACAGATGTATTAAAACAACCTACATTGTAGCCTCATATTGCTAGTAGCGGGAGTAGCATTGTCGGGTAAATTTGTTCTTTTTTTTCTATAAAATGTTTGGTTCAAATCAAAATAGAATGCTTTTATCTCCCCAATACTTACATTGTACATAGAGGTGATACTACTTTGAAAAATCCTTGTCCATGAGAGTTGTCTGTCAAATCTTTATTTCACAAAGAATGAATTGCATAACAGTGAACTGAGCTCAAAGCAAAGTACTTTAATAATACACTTAGACAAAGAGCTAAATCCAGTGATATACTTTGAACTACAGGTCCTTCATGAACATCCATCCACCAAAACCATATCTCAATAACATTCCATACTACATGGTTGGATTCAGAAGGCCTGAAAAAGACTTGATTTTTTTTTTATCGAATTTTAAGTATATATGCACAGGTTAAAACTTTATTGTGGTATAATCATTCAGTATCTAGCAACTATCAATTTGCTTCATGCACATATTGATATAGGTTGAGTGCCCCTCTGTCGGAAATAAGAACACACCTCCGCCTAATTTTAGTCAACTGACGAAGAAACATTCAAAACTATAAAATGTTATCTAAGACTTGTTAGTGTCTATTTACCATTGCCACTGAATAAGATTCAATATCTATATATAGCTACAACCAATGAAAATCAATACGCCTCTAATAGCTATAGACTAGCATTGAAATCCCAGTTTTCAAAAATGGTAGCTAGATGGAACTAAAAAATTTGAAACAATAGATCTTAAATATTTCAAATGCATGTTAATTTAATTATATTAATTCTCCAAAATTCACCATGTTTTTCCTTTTTTTGTTTTCTGTTCGAGACCGTATATGACCTCTATGGAGCCTTTTCAACTTATAAAAGGGGGGATACATTTCCATAGAATAAAACTTTTCTGAAAGAATTGATTCCATATATTTTAAATAAATATTGAAGTCCATCTCAGGCATCTAGGAACAGGCTCAACATTACTTCTATACATGTATTAATATATTCCAAAAATGTGGACAAACTTACATTAAATATTTTACTTCAATGACTTTAATTAGTGGAGGAGATCAAATTAAAAAGTTGCAATGGTTAAATACTCCAATGGCAGTCTTTCCAGCTAAAATCTTGTGTGTAGAATGTGATATACCATTTTTGGGTCTATATACTGTCCTTTATCATGTTTATATTTAGGTCATTTTGACACAGCAAAATAAAAAAAAGATGTTAACTGTGATCTGGAAATTGAGTTCTTTTTTGCAAAATAAACCCACTAAAACTTAACTTTAAATGCAAAAGACCCCTAAATGGCTAACAGATACAATTGCTATAGATAAAATTGAGAATGGAAATGGTTAATGTATCAAAGAGACAACAACCCGACCATAGAAAAAAACAACATATAGAGAATAGTCCATGATTAATCATGATATTAAAGAATTCATGAAATTTACACCTATTCTGTCAGTTGAATGGACTACATTGTAGAATGAGATAAGTTATAGAGAGTAAAAAACATAAAGGTTTTTTCCAACAGGTGTGGTGTAAATTAAATCAGTTGTATTTTATGGCTGACATATTTATGTATATACATTTGTACATGTATGTAGATCATTGGCTTTTCAACGCATTGATATTTTTCAATACCGATTATCTATTTATTGTTCTATTGTTGGTATTTTTCAGCTTCCTAAAACAGTTTTCACACAACATGAATGCAAGCTTGAAAGGGTGTCCTCACACATTTTGACGTGGCTGCAAAAATTTTGGTTGACATATGTGTCCTCTTCTCATCAGTTACTGTGCTATTAAGAATGCATTCTGGCGTCACAATTTCATTTGAAAAGGCTAAGTACAAACTCAAATGACATACCAAAACATATGATCTGACCATACAAATGTACATGTACATGTATGAGGGTAGTAATGGGGTACCTTATTGAAGTATTCTTGCCAAATGAAAACAACGGTAATTTTTAGACACGACGATAAAATGTACACTTATTTTCAGAAGATAAAAAAATCAGCTGAATTTTGACAAATCACGCTATATGTTTTCCAAAAATAACAGTAATGATAATTATTTGAGAATCTGTCAAATCACCTTCAGAATATTTTCACTAATCACAGCGAGTTAAATTCAAACTAATTTGAAGCTAACGGTAGCGGAGAATGACTGTTTGACACCTGACAGTAAATTTAAGGGCATTACCACCCTCATGTATGTACATATCAGTTTTTCTTCATATAAGCCAGTGAGCCGCAATGAACTTAATGGCGAGCGAGTGTAGCTAATGAGCTAATGTGAATCAAATTGTGTCCTGAGTGGGGGATATATAAAGGGATCTATACGAAGAAAACCTGATTATCTGTTTATCATTCTATCTCGCACACATGTATAAATTATCAGCTTACCTGCACATGATTATCATAAAATATTTGACAGTGAACCGCAATGAACATTTTTAGCAAGTGAGCCCAGCTAATGAGCTAAAATGAATCAAACTGTGTGCTCATGCAATCAGAGTTGGTGATATTTTAAGGTATCTTTACCAAGAAAACCTGCAAATCTCAGTGGCGGATCCAGAACTTTTCATAAAGGGGTGGGGGATTCTGACTGACCAGAGGGTTGCCCTCTCCCGTCATGGTTCAATGATTTCCTACATGTATATAATCAACTTAATTTCCCCCACCCCCTTGGTCTGTCTATGCATGTCTATAGTCCTGCGAAATAGTACTAATACTGGTTTTTTTTCCCCCCATATTTGGCCCTACACAGTTGCTTATCTGTTTATCTTTCTATCACTGGCATTTTTAGACTAGAGATTTCATGCATTCAAACACATGTTCTATTGACCCTTTCGGTGTGTGTCTTTTTTTTTTTAAATTTCTCAATCTGGATGTAGGAATTTGATATTTTTTTAATTTGGGACTTCAGGATTTCATGTTTTTTATGTTAGGATTTCGTGATCAGGACAACTCCAATCCCACTCTTAAATAATGACTTATTTAGACTTATCTTTTAATTCTATAAAAAAATGCAACTCAGAACAGGAAAAATGACACTAAGTCTGATTTACTTCGACTATTGATCAGCTTATATGCAAAGCTAAAAACAGACACATAAATAACATAAAATAGTGCACTTTAAATGTACAATCCAGACACGTGTTACATGAGGAGCCAGTTTGTTTACAAATAATTGTGTCACGTGAAGGCGCACTGACGTCACAATTTGCATTGATCTTGCAATACACTACAATTCACTCATACAGAACCCATGATCATGCAAACATGTAACGTGAATGGGATTGGTTATCAAATAATACGGAATTAATGCGTGTACAGTTTTAGAAGAAATTAGTTCATCAAATAGATTTTGACACGAATAGGTCGGGTTGACATTTCTGTCATCGGGGATAATATGGAGATAAATGGGATTAAACTGACCGTCAAAAATGTCTATAGACGCACATCTCCAGAACCTTATAATTAATAAGCCATACTTACCAAAATTACTCTCTATATATATTTATAAACCTTACGTGAGTAAAATTTCACAATGATAACGATAAGTAATTTTGATGATGGTGATGATATTACTGATAAAGTGTGTATATATTTCTGTAAACGAAGTTGCCTGTATACTTCACTAAGGATTACATTTGAGCGCAAGGAGATCTCTATTTGTGGATCGGTTTATTAATTAATACCTTTGAACCCAGGGTCAAAGTTCAAGATGTTAACATTTTAACGGAAAATTTTAGCGGTTGCCTTTACAATTGACATGATTGAGGCCATCTATTTTTATTGCGGGGTTTCACATATTTAAATCGAAATTATAGAGAAAATTGGAATGTTAGCAGAATCAAAACAGAAAATAAATGAACAATTGATTATTTTCAGCAATACATACATTGGATTGAGCGTCTATGTATACACATTATTTGTAAAACTCTCCTTATTCCTGTGAAGCGTGTGCTTTACATGGAGGCTTGCTATGCTTTACATCGACGCCACAGTTCTTCAACCAATCAGGGAATGTTTATTTTGGGGCATTCGACCTATTTTTACTCAGAATTTGGCACATTTTAAGCGAAATTATAGAAAATGGAATATTGTTAGTACATATGAAATAGAAAAAGATGAATACTTTTAGCTAAAGATGATTTGGATGGGGGTTCTGTGTATTCTCATTATTTGTACAACTCTCCTCACTGATGCCATATTTAGGAATTTCCGTGACCTAAATGGTTCGCGAAAATTAATATTTTTATATATACATGTGGTACAATATGAAAATTGCAGTATAGATGGTAAAATCACAAATCAGCTGTTACTGTAAATGGACTGAAAGTATGACTTTTGAGCAAATTTAAAGGGAAATGACAGGGAAGGGGCCAAATAGTGTTCAAGGGGTGCAAATGCCCTTTAATTTGGTATGCAGGTTTCAAAAATAGAGGTAGAATTAGAGGGAAAGTTGAGTCATCTTTTCAGACTTCAGTTAAATAATGTCACTTATGAAGTTATGTAGACTTACCTTCTAATTCTAAAAAACACACACACACTACTCAGAACTATGTCTAATTCACTTTGACTACTGATATGCAAACCTAAAAACAAACAGAAAAATATATCATAAAATAGTGATTGAAAGATTCATAACACTTTGAAAGGATAATTCACACGTGTTACACGGGGAGCATGTTTGTTTACAAATAATAATGTCACGTGATCGCGCAGACCTCACATGTTGCATCGCCCAAGGTAACTAATACATAACCCATTATCATGCAAACATGCAACGTGAATGTGATTGGTTATCAAATAATACAGAAATAATGCATGTACAGTTTATGAAGAAATTAGTTCATCAAATAGATGCGATTTTCACTTTTGATTCAATTAAAAGAAAAATAACAATTTCTGAAATAAGTTATAACAAGAATGTGTCCATAGTACACGGATGCCCCACTCGCACTATCATTTTCTATGTTCAGTGGACCGTGAAATTGGGGTCAAAATTATAATTTGGAATTATAATTAGAAAGATCATATCATAGGGAACATGTGTACTAAGTTTCAAGTTGATGTAACTTTAACTTCATCAAAAACTACCTTGACCAAAAACTTTAACCTGAACTTCACACTATCATTTTTTATGTTCAGTGGACCATGAAATTGGGGTCAAAACTATAATTTGGAATTAAAATTAGAAAGATCATATCATGGGGAACATGTGTACTAAGTTTCAAGTTGATTGGACTTCAACTTCTTCAAAAACTACCTTGACCAAAAACTTTAACCTGAAGCGAAAGGACAGACGGACGGACGCACAAACGGACGCACGGACGAACGGAAGCACATACCAGAAAACATAATGCCCCTCTACTATCGTAGGTGGGGCACAAAAAGAAATTTATATTTTGTCAAAATATTACTACATAACTTATACGAAGCACATGAATGCTCACTTAAAAAATCAGCATTATGGCTAAGAATTTTGGGTAGCTTAAAGCACCTATACTTCAAGAAACAAGTACATTTTTTTATATATGAATTATTAAAACAATCAGAATATATCACAAAAACTAGGAATGGAAAGAAAGAAACTGCTACATCACTAGCTATTATAAAATGAGAATTTCAACAGATCTGTGCCTTGTATTTCATTATTCATGACAAAAATAGAAATAACAAAATATTACAAAAAGCATAGCTAAATTTTTCACAAATAAGTAAAAAATAATATTTATGAACCTATACTCTGTTCATATAGTAGATCTTTAAAGACTTTTAGTACTAAAAATAACTCTTTCTGTCATATTTTATCAAACTTTTGCAACTAAATATCAGGTAATCTCATTAGTAAATATATATGGGTTCACGACTCAACAATCCAGATCTTTTGTGAGCTATTTTTTAAGATCTGCTTTTGGAAAAAATTTCAGAAACAAATCTTATACAATATTTTCTTCCTCCCTTTCAGGAGAGTTCCCAGGAGACTTCCTGAACATTAATTTAGCACTTCCTGTATCATCAAGCTGATACTGAGGTCCAACATCAGATATTGCTTCAATGGCTGCTTCTCCTTCCTCGGGAGACTTTCCTTGAGCGCGGAGTAGTTCTGTCTTTATAATAATCTCATTGCTAATATAAGCCTCTCTTCTGATTTGAACTTTCAACTGTGCAGGGACATCTGGGATTAACCAAGCAATCAAACCAGTGATGAAAACGATTACATTCTAAAAAAAATATACAAGTTTAGATTATATTTAACCTGATCACTGTACAATCATCTAAAATCAAGATTGTAAGCACTGACTGGTAAAGATTGCTTTAATTTATCAGTGGGTAATACAATTAATAAATATTGCATTGAATAAAGCATTGGTTATAGTTCATTCAACTACAATTCTGGACAATGGGAGATATTTCTAATTTTTAAAGATTGCTTTAATAATGACATCATTTTTTTATAATTTTAGAACAGATATTAGATTTTTGCTTCTTGCAAAAGTTATGTAAATTTCTTGCTAGGCGTAGCATTATTTTGTGACAGGAATATCTGACCATATATTTATACAGTGATAAGTTTCTGAAAATGTTCATGGATAGGATGTATAGAATGTTATGATCAATGCACTATATTTTGTGTAAAAAGGTAGTGATAAGCCTTTGAAGATTCAGATATCAAGTCAGTAACATAGGGTTTTGATTGCATTTCATGCAATCTTTACCCAAAAATATTTGAAATTTAAAGATTGTTTGCTTGTTAGAGCTTAGGAATGGCAGTTGGTCCTTGACAGTTTTATTGGCTATAAAAAGTCGACTGGTATTAACATTTTGTTCTTAGTTTGTACTGTCACACACCTGTCCATAGCTAGGTTCTGATGTAGTGCTCACAAACATGTTTAAACTACATTCCCCTGTTCCCAAGTCAGGATCATTGGGTGTGGTTTTATTACAAATCAGGCAATTGTTTTTGTCATTTCACATTTTGTCAAGTTTAGGCCTTTTCTAATGGACTATACAGTATGGATAGGGACTTAAAAGACAAATGTGGTCCTAAATTTTTTTAAGTTGTAATTTCTGTCCTGCCTTTTTATTTATCCCTCTATTCTGTCCTGCTTTTTTATTTATCCCTCTATTCTGTCCTGCTTTTTTATTTGTCCCTCTATTCTGTCCTACTTTTTTTTGCCAAGTTGCTCATCCTCCTTTCTTTTTTCTTTTTTGCTAAGTTACTCATCCAGCCTTTTTATTTTAATCAAAACTCCTACCCTGCCTTTTTTCAAATTAAATGGTAGCCCCCCCCCCTAAAATCAAATGGTAGCTCCCTTAAAATAAAAGATATAAGAAGATGTGGTATATAAACTTTTTTGTAACCTTACCTGAAATACTACAACAAATACAAATCTAGCAGCCAGTATATGCCAGTATAATTGTGAAAATTCATAGGCATTCTCTGACCATGGTGGGTTTCTAAAATCTCGGTATCTGTAAATAGAAGAAAATATTAAATATTGAGGAAAAAAATCTTTTTACAATATTCATGTCCACTCATTTAAGGGCATATGATAGTTACATGAAAGTTAATGATTTGTCAGCGTCAAATGTTATTTTCCCCCCGACGTCAAACTGTGACATATCGAGAAGAGATGAATTTCTTTTACTTTGACAAATATACCACAAAACATGCTGTTTTTTCCTATAATCCTGAAACTTTGTTAAAAATTAATAATTTTCAAAGAAATACTATGCATATCACAAGCATATTTATGTAAAGAAGATTTGCATATTATTTTTACAGAAATCTGCTTGTATTACAAGTATCTATTTGTTGAAATAAACAAAAGTTAGGTGTGGGTATCCAAAGGACAGAAATGTAAAAAAAAGCACGAAATTTCAACCAACTTATCTCTTAAAGTAGCACATGAAGGTATATTTCTTTGTTATATTTTTTAATTGCATAGGTGAAAAATAGCTTGTTTGCAAATTTTTGTAAAAACATCATTATGGGATTGAAACTGTATGGTATGCTCTTAATATAAAATGTATCATCAAAAATGTCAAGGCATTCAAATGTGTACTCAGGGTGTCGACTTTAGTAAGATGAAAAACAGGGGGAAAGCATCAACAAGATATCAATATAACAAATATGAAGCAGACAAAAATGAACAACTATTTTGGGGTAAATGCAGTCCTTAATATTCATTGAATCATAAGCTAATGCATTCTGGGTTTTAATACACTCAAAGCTTACAACAAAATGCATCGATTGTGTAGGTAAGTTGATATATTTGGCTAGCTTGCTTGTTAGCTGAACTGTGAAGTCATTATGAGGTTAACTATACTACCCTCCTTTCCGAGTAATCTAGTCCTACAGACAGAAAATTGGTTATATGTCGGACTAGTCTCCTCTAAAAGTAGGGTAGTATACCTAACCTGATAATGATGATAATGTGTTCCTTTCCAACTTGTCATAGTATCTAGAGAAAGTGTATCATTTCATGAGATGCTAAATCATTTATGAAAAAAAAAAGCTTTTCATTAACCAGAATTCTTTTGCAACAGTGTTCAGTCTTCAATATCAGATACAATAGTTGCATGAAAATTAGGATATACCTCTGCAGGTTGGTATTTTCAGAAATTCTAATTTTATTTAGCTCTATTTAATGTTTTTTTTTAGTATTTATATGTCATAGTATAAGATTTGTTACTTTAAAAATTTTATTACTTCTAAAATGTAAAGTATTAGTGAAGAAAATATCAAAAGACAGAAAGATTAGTCCTACACTGAAGGGCGACCTGCAACTGATGAGAAAAAAATATTTTTATATAACAATTATCAGTAAACTGTTAGTTTAGTATGACCTCCATAATCACTGAACTGGTACACATTTTTGTTTAGGGGCCAGCTGAAGCACGCCTTTGGGTGCAGGAGTTTCTCGCTGCATTGAAGACCAATTGGTGGTCTTTGGCTGTTTTCTGCTCTTTGGTCGAGTTGTTGTCTCTTTGACACATTCCCCATTTCCATTTTCAGTAAACTTTTTCTTTTATTGGATAAATTCAAGACAATACCTGCAAATCTGTATGTCTTCACTTCCAGCATACGTAGGCCTATGGTCTCCCTCAAAATCAGATGTGTTGAAATATTACATTGTATGATTGAGGTATCCCTTCAGGCTATCATCTTTACTGTAGGAATTCAGATATACCATTCTAGGTATATAATCTGATGTCAGAGCAATTATAAAGGCCTGGAAAATACATATGGCATATCATTAGAGACACTAAACCTGCCTTTCACTATATTAACAATTTAATCAGATTTTTAACAAATTGGTACACAAGCTTACAATCTGCAGGATTGATTGATTGTTGGTGTTTTAACACCACTTTTGATGGAGATTTATTTCCCCGAAGGTATCACAAGCCCAGTAGTCAGCACTTTTTGTGCTGACATGAGTTGTCATTGATTTGGTTATATTTATAAATTTACTGTTTACAAATTTTTGAAATTTTTGAAATACTAAGGCTTTTCTACCTCAGGCATAGATCACCTTAGCTGTATATGGCAAAACTTTTAGGAATTTTGGTTCTCAATGCTCTTCAACTTCGTACTTTATTTGGCCTTTTTAACTTTTTTGGATTCGAGCGTCACTGATGTCTTTTGTAGAGGAAACGCGCGTCTGGCGTATATACTAAAGGAGTAGGTTCACTAAGACCCCTTTTTTTGCCCCAAAATATAGCAGTTTTAGAAAATTGTGAAAATGTAATCTTTAAGCTATATTTTGGAAAGTAAAATGCTTCTGCTACATAAATATGAGCTGTTCTTGACGATACATTGCACAAATATCGCGTTTTAGCATCATTAAGTCATGATAAATTACTGAAATCTTCAAAATTTTACCATTTTGGTCATTTTTTAGACGGTTTCTGTCTAGAATGAAAGTGGCCGCATTCGTGTTCATTCATAATATTGAAATATAAGTTGTATTTGATGATAATACAAAACATATATAAAGGTTGAGGATGAACACGGATGCGGCCACATTCATTTTTGACAAAAACCATCTGAAAAATGACGTTTTTTGGCATATTTGATAGATTTTTCATATTTAAGCTTGAATCAGAGCGTTTTTAATGACTAAATTAGTTAAAATCTTTCACATAAACTAATCGAATCAATTGAAATAAACACTTAAGTGTTTAAAAAAACTTTAAAATCAAAATGTATTAACCCATAGGGTCTTTGCATCGGAAATACACATAATTACACACTGCATATAGTGTTACACTACTGATTTTGGAATAATTATGTGTATTTTTTTTTTTTACACATAATTATTCCAAAATCAGTAGTGTAACACTATATGCAGTGATTATAATATATCTTTACAGTTCAATATAATGTTCATATACAAATGGACAGTAATTTTAAAATAACAAATGTCTCTGGTTTAACTCAACGAAAAATCTATTGTTATTCTAGAAAGTGATTATGTGCGTACATATTTTTGCTGAAGGGAAGCTCATACTTTTGACAGATGGTCATCATGTATAGTGGTCAGTTAATTTGCTTTTAAAGTTCTGTATTAAATCAACTTTGACTACTGTTTGTGACATATGTATATACCGCTTTTGGCTTTCTAGAAGTAAGTATCCTCAAAGATTGAATCAAACAACATGCTTTCTAAATTAAAGTCACGTTTGTGGAACAGCTTACCCTTCCGGAGCACCTGAGATCACCCCTAGTTTTTGATGGGGTTCATGTTGCTTATTCTCTAGTTGTCTATGTTGTGTCATGTGTCCTATTGTTTGTCTGTTTGTCTTTTTTCATTTTTAACCATGACGTTGTCAGTTTATTTTCGATTAATGAGTTTGACTGTCGCTCTGGTATCTTGTGTCCCCCTTTTAAAGAGATATCTCGGACGGACTGTTCAGATTATAATTTGGTCAGCTTGTTCAGCCATTGATTATCTTGTACCTGTGCATTTGGGGCAATATGCGCAATTGTTTCTCCATAGGCCGTAATGGTAACGTTTTCTTCTGTTGCTCAGCCCATATCGTAAACTTGTATATGTATGATGGCTTGTTTCGAAGCTGAGACATTTTTACATATGTGGTTAAATTTTCGGGGTACGAAGTGTGATTCATTTTTCCGTAATTTAGCAAACCCCGAGTATCATTTTGCGATGTGGCTCCTCATGGTAAAAAATCCCATTTTTAACACAATAAGTTCTTTGAAATTTTAATACTTTGAACACATTTAATAGCTCCATTGTTTTTACACATTTATTCTGTGTTCCCTTACTTTCTAAATTAACACTAATGGTTCAGCTCAGTCATTTGTTTATCATAGAAATGTGTCAGATATCACTACACAGAGATATTTGGTTTACACGTGACTTTTGTGTTCCTCATTTCAAGGCGCATTAGGGGTATTGTCCCATTTGGTTTATTGTTGATGTTCTGTCTTACTAGACGTATCTAAAGTCTTGTAGTATGTCTGCATGATACGAGCATGTTCTTCTCGTATAATTTATGATAGCACGATACTAAACCCCTAAAGGGAGGGATTGTTCTTGATTTCAGATGATGAACTCATAATCTTTGGATCCGTTTGATTTAGGTCTGCATTCACTGCAGTAACTGCAAACTTTTCTGAAAAGTTCATCGAAAAATACCAAGACCAGTTAGTAAATATTCCAAATTAACATCACAAATAATACACGATGGTCTTGATGTTTAGATTCTAGGTACTGACGTTGTTTATCATCTGAATAACGTGTTATAGCATTCTTTCATTTTGTCTTCGTAAATTTTTACTTTTATTGTTTATTTTTTGTAATATCCATTAGAGGTGGCTAGGGACTTATACATCCATAATTGTGCTATGGTAAATTTGAATTCTTGTATTTTTTTTTCTAATGTGTTTTTTCTAATGTGCTTTTTCTTTGTGCATTTTTTTAATAGTGATTAAGATTATTACACAATGTTGACTTGTGTACCCCTATATTTGACATTTTTACCTGTTGTCTGTTTTTGTTCACACATTGTGGTCAATATAATGGAATTGTATGCGACTCTTATACAAGTGAGGGGTTGATCTAGCTATTAATTCAGGTTATATCCACATTTTCTACATATGAAAATGCCTGTACAAAGTCAGGAATATTACAGTTGTTATCCATTTTTTTTATGTGTTTTAGCTTTTGAATTTGCAATTTGCTTAGGGACCTTAGAATTTTCATCAGAGTTAGGTATTTTTATTATTTTACTTTTTGTTAATTTATATTGGTCATTGTCATGCTTAGATTATTTTGTTACCTAGTTCTAACATTTGACTTGGACTTCTTTTTAACTGATTTTTACTGTACGTATTACTGTGTGTACTATTCCACATTGGCTAGAAGTATTAGGGGAACCGTTGAGATCTATCAAATGAAAGGTAAGCAAGTCCTGCTTCACTAGTGACATCTGTCATGTTACTCATGCAATAACTGTTTAACAATAACTGAACCATGAAAATGAGGTCAAGGACAGTTGAAATATTAAAGACAAAAACATCATAACATAAGGCCTCTATATACAAAATATGACGGTCTTCTACCTTATAAAATGTCAAGCTTTTTAAGTATTTAGTTATCACTGCCTCTGGATCACTATTCCTTTTTTCAGCTTAGTGTGACAAAAGTTGCAGGCTTGACAAAAACCACTGACTAGAATGAGGTATCTTTTTTATTTGCAGGGTAAAATGCAGTTTCATAAATACATATTAAACTATAAATATCAATACAGCTTGAAATACCAGACATGAGTAATAAATGTATGCTTTCAAAATTTGAGTAGGTAAGAAGGTGAAAGTTTGAAAAAATGTATGGCATTTATAAAAAAATATCAGACAAAAAGACGTAATTGTGAGGTAATGCCAACTTAGTAGTTTTAACAGTCATAGTTCAGATATTTTCACACTAAGAGAGTATTGTCAGAAGTTTTCCGATATATGTTCATTTACGATAAAAATATGCATGGTAAATTTTAGTAAAAATATCTGTTAAAAATTTCCATGAAATTTACATTATTATAGCATTTTCAAAGCAACTTGAGAAATCTATATATAGATTTGAAAAATTCTAAACAAAATGAAACCAGTGGGCCAAAACAAAAATGTATGTTTGGTTGACATTGATGGTAAACTGTTTAAAAAGACCAACTGGAAATATTTACTCATAGGATAGTTATTGATTCAGATTTGGGTATTTTTGTTACTTTACTTTTACTCATTATTTTACAAACCCTGCCCGAACAATTTTGATCTTAAAAATTATTCTAGTCTAAACTTCTTATTAAAGTTCTGCGGCAGTCTGAAAAGACCATTTTATCAGTCATAAGCTTAAAAAAACTGAGAAAAACCATGTCAAGTTTTCCATTAACAGAAGAACTGAGAAATAACATGCATAGTTCACCATTAGCATGATTACCACAACAGGTTAATATAGGCACTTATAATGGCGATCAGATATGAGAAATAAAAATATATAAAGATTTGTTAACAGATATACATTTAATTTGGTCCTACAAAGGATATTGCACATTAAAATATATATGGTTTTAATGGTGTAAACTATTATCATATAATAAGATTTTTTATAACCAAACAAGTATATGTATTAACCAATATCTGTGCAACTGGTAAGCTTAATTGTATATAGGTTGTTGATTGTCAAAAGTAATATTGCCCAGATGAAAAAACTGCCTCCAGGTGATCTCAAATAAAACTTATCCTAGTTCCACATATTAAATCTCTTTTTAAATGTTTGACATTTTTTTTTTAAACAACTTCTTGATGACCAGTTGCAAAAAAATTGGTAACACATTTAAAGTATAATAAGAAATGATATTAATTACAATTATAAAAACTATTAGACTTTTTAAAAATTTACAAGTATACATTATTAAATAGAAAGATAAATTTTCAACCTTTTAAATGTAAAAAATAAATACAGCATGTACAAAATCTAAAATTCAGAAAAGACCATTCGATAAAATGTTTATTTCATATACACAATAATTTTGTTCATATCTACACAACTTTAAATTCAATTTGTCATAAGTGGTTCATCTGCAATGTTAAGATTGTTTACAAAACAAAATATACAAAAACATGAATAAAATGTCATGATAAATCAATAATTTCTGATGTATAAAATCCACACCAAAATACATTTTCAATGGAAAAAATTAGTAAATTTATATCTTAAAACTCAATGTCTTAATGATTTATCTCTCAATTATTAGTATTACAAATGCATAACAATCATACCTTTAAGAAGTACTTAAACTTTTATAAATATTTTAAATGCCTATGTAAAATGTGATACAAAGGCCGAATGACATTTGGTTATATCTACACCTGTTTTGAACACTTCATCCTATGAGTAGAAATATGAGTATCTTCATGGTCATATGCAAAAATTATTTGACATATTAATTCATCCAATATGTTGTAGAATGTGCTAAGTCCCAGCATTAGGGTAATTTTTGTTTCTTGTTTTACAACAGAAACTTTGCATGTGCTACCCAATTTCTTTCAACAATAAAGTTTAAAATAATCTAAAATCAAGATCTGCAGAAATGAGCTGAAAAGACTTAAAGACATAAAAAAAAAATATGAATGGATATATATACTGGAAAAGTTGTGGTATTTTATAAATGCTATTTTGTACCAAGGGGAAATAAACCAGCACACTCAATGACTGTCTAATACCTAATAGTCCTTTGCCTGGAAACAGATATAAATAACATGTAATATGAAAAGACACTCAGTGTGAGGCTCCAAGGCAATTATTCAAGTTATATGTCAAGAATGAAGACTTTCAAAAAGGTTTAATAATTGGGGCACTTATGCATTAATCTAAATAAAAATAAAATATGTACAACAAATTGCATTGCATACTAAGGAACAATTCTATAAGAGTTGCATACATAAAACTGAATCAATTTCAAGAACAACCAAAAAAATACACTAATATTATGTATTTTTTCTCATTTTTAAAAGTATCAGTTCTAGAGGCTACCCATTTCTAATTGCAATGAAAATGGTCATTATCTAAACTAAAAGCAAAATAGCAAATAAAATTTCTCTAATACTGACAAAAAGACAAGGACAAATTTATACATAAAAAGAAATAAGAGAAATACAAACTAGTACTTCACTTATAAACAAATACTACATTGCTAAAGCTATATATTCATAAACAAACAAATACACCAATTCAGATGTGCAACATGGTTTGAGTATACACGTCTTTAACAGTAAAAATCGCTTTTGCTAGAGTATTTATGCTTATATTATTAAAACGACAAAATTTAAATGAGTCAATAATTTGAAAACAAATGACAACCTTTGCTGTATGAAATTTTTAAAATGATTTGCCTTGAAAATTGCATATATACAGGTATAAGCAGCTTCAGGATGAACCCTAATCCCTAAGGCCCAGACCAAAACTCTTTTCTGGGCGTTAACATTTTCCACAAGCTATTAATTGAAAATTCACTAAAAAATTATGTTAGCCTGATTTCTATGTCAATGTTTTCGAGAAGACTATTTAATCTAAAATATAAAAAGAGAAACCTACTCTATAAATAATATCTGAAAAAAATATATATATACATAGAAATAAATTCTCTATAAAAACATGAACAAAAATCTGACAACATTTCCACTTATACAACCTTTAAATCAATTCAATTTGTTCAAATTAAATGTTCAACCTTTATCATGATGTTAACCTTAAATCTATTTTAATTGCATTATTTCTGTTGACTCTCTTGCTGTCTAGATTTTATCAACCAAATCATTTCTTATTATAACATAAGAAATTTGAAAGAACTGTTCCATTGTGAAACTCCTATGTTACAGCATCATTAAGAGGCTGAGAAACTTTCAACACAAAAATAACAAAGCACATATGTAATGCCCATTTCAATTGTGGTACATTTTCTGTACCAAGATATCAATAATTATGTTAGATGCAGAAATTGAAACTGCTCAGGTGGAACTTTGGCGATCCAATATAACACTTAAGCCTATTCCATTAAAATTGAGGGTAGAAAGAAACTTAATGAATCCCTTTATAACCAACATACTTGACTTGAGCAATTTTGTAAACAAAAAATGGTCCATGATCCATGACCCATTTTCCCTTCCTTCCCTCCCCCATTCACTTTAATAGAATAGTCCTTAACTGACTCAATCTGTATCTTTTCAAAGTAATCTGAATATCAACATTTTTCAATTAAAAAAATAACAATTTCTGAAATAAGTTATAATAGAGATTTCCAATAAAATGACATACGTACCTAACTCGACGTACGCACGTAACGGGACCGGTTATTGCTAACCAATTAATTTTGTTAAACGCGTCACTCAAGTTTTAACTAAGTATTCCTCAATTATAAAACCCATTCATAAGAAATTTTATCAATATCAAGTATTTCTAAGATGATGAAAAAGAAAGAAATTATGATTTTTATATATCACGTGACTATTGAGATTCCCGCCAATACTTCACTATCATAAGACCACGTATATATACGTATCTTTACCTATCATACGATTCATTTGAGTTGTCTTTCCTGCTTCTCATGACCATGACTTTGTTTTTTCCGATATACTTTGCAAAAATTAATGAACCTTTTATTATTTGATATTTGTATTGCTCTTGTTTGTCGTAACTTATCATGGTGTCCCTTCTTATTTTTGTTTTTTTATAATGTTTTGTAATATCTTATTTCCGTGGGTATTTAATATTAAATAAGTTTGTTTTTTTGCAATTTCATAAAAAATGAACTGAAAGTGTTAATTAGAATATGTCTCAGTTAAAGTTGATAACTGGGATTGCATCATACTTTATTCAGCATCATTTCAAACGTTCTCGTCTTCTGTAGTTAATCTCCTTAGTTTACAATCTCCGATTTTTTTTCAACTGGGAAAATGTACGACAACGGGATGAGTATACTAAAAAAAAACAGGTCTCGTACGTCTTTGAATTTAACTAGTTGACATACACTTTTCTTTCAAATGAAAGTCAACGAACATTAAAAAAAAGAAAAGATTTTAATTGATAATAATGTACATGTATGTAAATAAATGTGTACACCAAATCATTACATAGATTGTAATTTGGAAGGTGTACTTGATTCGCAACTGATGAATAATATGCATATAAACATTGGTCACTGTGGATAGTAAACTATCAGTTAATAGTACATAGTAATTGGCTAAAAAATCCTGTCCCCAAGTATCTCTGATTTAAAGAGGATGGGAATGCTATTTACATACTTGTTACACTTTTGAGACAACAATAATGTCACTTCAGTCTTTACGGGAATTTTCTTTAACTTTTACTTATCCAATTAGAAGTGGATTTGTAAGCTATCACATATACTGATTGAGTTAACGAAACATTTTAATTTCAATTTTTGTCTCGCTTTGGAGGAATATGTATAAAAGTGACAAATCTGCGACAGATAACCAGTGACTAAAAAACACTTTATATTCATAATTATATACTAGTACAATGTACATGGGATTGACTGGTAGCAGGCTAGCCTCGATGAGGGTTCAATTATTTTGTTGGACCCCCTGAACGAATGACTTTGAGAATGTATTTTTCGGCTTCTTCACCAAGCATGATGCATTCATGAATAAGAGCAGGTATTGGTTTACTTGTAGAATACATGCTTGAGGCTTCTTCGTCGTTAGTAATATAACTTGAGGCTTAATTCTTATCTGATATATTAGGCAATTTATGTCGAGAACTTATTTTACGCATGCATATCGATGCTACATATAAATTTCCAAGTTAAAGCCAATAAAAATCATTGAAGTATGTTTATCAAATGATCATGTGACAATTAAAACAGTAAGAAAGGAATTGACTCGTGAGATTGAAACGAAGCATCAAAACAGCAATTTATAGTATTTCCAAAATAAACTCCATGTACCGATCTGATATTAACCATAGCTGCTGAACACTATCTTAAAACAACTACAACTTATGAATAGAGAATAATTATCCAGTTTATAATATTGAACAATTATGTCGTACTGTTACATCATTGTCCTAGTATGGATGTGCCTGTCCAACGTCAGGAGCCTGTGATACAGTGCTTATCATTTGTTGTTGCTTTTTCGTTCATATTTTAACATTAATTTGGCCGTTAGTTTTCTCGTTTTAGTTGTTTTACATTTTTCTTTTTGTGCCGTCTTATAGCTGACTATGAGGTATGGGCTTTGCTCATTGTTGAAAGCCGTACGGTGGCCTATAGTGGTTAAAATTTCTGTGTTATTTGGTATCTTGTGAAAAGTTGTCGCATTGTTTTTGGTACATATCACCAATGAAGTATTAGAAATTCATACACATAGATATAGTCTAAAAAAGCAACACTACATGTCAGTATCACATTTCTGTGTTAAGTGAGATACTAAATCACGGAAAAAATAAAATTCAGAATGTAGTCTTAAACTTTTAAATCTCATGCGAGATGTCTAATGTTCAGACAATGTTGTTTTTATAAAGTATTTATCAAAGTCAAATGACAATGATTTAAGTTTTTTTTTCGTGCAGCACAATTTGTGAATATGGCCGAATCCAAGATATTTGAAAGAGGGTGTAGTTCCCGATAATTGGATTTATGCTGACAATTATACGGTAACAATTTGTATAGATATTGTGGAAAACATGAGACTTTCAAAATTATTTAGCGATCAAAAGGGGGGAGTATGCCCTCTACCCCTGTATCCTCTAATGCCCGTTTAGGTATACAAGGACAAAAACCTCGTCCCATACATTAGTATAGGTAAAGACGGAAAAGTACCATTTGATAAATATATCAATGATATGAATTTCTGCCAACATCAAATTATCTTTAATAAAATTATAGAAAATTATATTGAAAAAATAGTCGAGTACACCTTTTTCATTCGGGTGTGTTGGAATCTACTTTAAACTTAAAACTTGTAAAAACAAAAACAAATAGACAACCTTCTCGCTTTGGAATTCATTGTTTTAATATTTTCATGCTAAATGTTAACTTTGTATTTTTTTAAATTCATAATTTGAGAATTACTAAAATATGGGTCAAGTGAAATGACAAGAAATGATGGGTGTGTTTGATTAGAAGTTGCTAACTTACTTAATCCATTATAATATTTGTTTTAATAAAATCTTTCAAAGTTTAATGACAAAATATTCAAAGATTAAAAAAAATAGTTGGGTTGATTTTTACATCTTGTATATTCCAGCAAAAAATGCGTGTTAAAAGAGCAAAACATTCATGCAGTGGATTCTCCCCTCCGTCATGCTTCAATGCAATAGAACGAAATACGTTGAGTTAGGTCAGTTATGTCGAGTAAAGTCATTTTATTGGAAATCTCTAATAAGACTTAAAAATTGCATTAAAATTGGTTAAATTACCAATAGTTAATGGTGTACAACAACCATACATTACGACAAGATATTTCAAATATTCTTGCCAATCAGATTATATGGTGTTAATAAGAAGCCAAGTCTACAACAAACAAACATTTTTGTGACCCTGAGTGTACAAAAAAAAATTATACTTAAAGGCAAGAAATTTATATTTTGTCAAAATATTACTACATAACTTATACGAAGCACATGAATGCTTACTTAAAAATTCAGCATTATGGCTAAGAATTTTGGGTAGCTTAAAGCACCTATACTTCAAGAAACAAGTACATTTTATTATATATGAATTATTAAAACAATCATAATATATCACAAATACTAGGAATAGAAAGAAAGAAAACTGCTACATCACTAGCTATTATAAAATGAGAATTTCAACAGATCTGTGCCTTGTATTTCATTATTCATGACAAAAATAGAAATAACAAAATATTACAAAAAGCATAGCTAAATTTTTCACAAATAAGTACAAAATAATATTTATGAACCTCTACTCTGTTCATATAGTAGATCTTTAAAGACTTTTAGTACTAAAAATAACTCTTTCTGTCATATTTTATCAAACTTTTGCAACTAAATATCAAGTAATCTCATTAGTAAATATATATGGGTTCACGACGCAACAATCCAGATCTTTTGTGAGCTATTTTTAAGATCTGCTTTTAGAAAAAATTTCAGAAACAAATCTTATACAATATTTTCTTCCTCCCTTTCAGGAGAGTTCCCAGGAGACTTCCTGAACTTTAATTTAGCACTTCCTGTATCATCAAGCTGATACTGAGGTCCAACATCAGATATTGCTTCAATGGCTGCTTCTCCTTCCTCGGGAGACTTTCCTTGAGCGCGGAGTAGTTCTGTCTTTATAATAATCTCATTGCTAATATAAGCCTCTCTTCTGATTTGAACTTTCAACTGTGCAGGGACATCTGGGATTAACCAAGCAATCAAACCAGTGATGAAAACGATTACATTCTAAAAAAAATATACGAGTTTAGATTATATTTTACCTGATTACTGTACAATCATCTAAAATCTAAAGTTTGTAAGCACTGACTGGTAAAGATTGCTTTAATCTATCAGTGGGTAATACAATTAATAAATATTGCATTGAATAAAGCATTGGTTATAGTTCATTCAACTACAATTCTGGACAATGGGAGATAATTCTAATTTTTAAAGATTGCTTTATAATGACATCATTTATAATTTTAGAACAGATATTAAATTCTTGCTTCTGGCAAAAGTTATGTAAATTTCTTGCTAGGCGTAGCATTATTTTGTGACAGAAATATCTGAGCATATATTTATACAGTGATAAGTTTCTGAAAATGTTCATGGATAGGATGTATAGAATGTTACATTCAATGCAATATATTTTGTGTATCTAAAAGGTAGTGATAAGCCTTGGAAGATTCAGATATCAAGTCAGTAACATAGGGTTTTGATTGCATTTTATGCAATATTTACTCAAAAATATTTGAAATTTAAAGAGACTGTTTACTTGTTAGAGCTAAGGAATGACAGCTGGTCCTTGACAGTTTTATTGGCTGTAAAAAGTCAACTGGTATTAATATTTTGTTCTTAGTTTGTGCTATTACACACCTGTCCATGGCTAGGTCATGGTGTAGTGCTCATAAATATGTTTAAACCCACTACATTCAGCATGTGCCTGTTCCCAAGTCAGGATCATTGAGTGTGGTTTTATTACAAATAAGGCAATTGCTTTTTGTCATTTCACATTTTGTCAAGTTTAGGCCTTTTCTAACGGACTATACAGTATGGATAGGGACTTAAATGACAAATGTGGTCCTAATTTTTTTTTAGTTTTAATTTTTTCCCCCCTTTTTATTTATCCCTCTATTCTGTCCTACTTTTTTTTGCCAAGTTGCTCATCCTCCTTTCTTTTTTTCTTTTTTGCTTAGTTACTCACCCAGCCTTTTTCTTTTAATCAAAACTCCTACCCTGCCTTTTTTCAAACTAAATGGTAGCCCCCCCCCCCTCCCCCCCCTAAAAATCAAATGGTAGCTCCCTTAAAATAAAAGATATAAGAAGATGTGGTATATAAACTTTTTTGTAACCTTACCTGAAATACTACAACAAATACAAATCTAGCAGCCAGTATATGCCAGTATAATTGTGAAAATTCATAGGCATTCTCTGACCATGGTGGGTTTCTAAAATCTCGGTATCTGTAAATAGAAGAAAATATCAAATATTGAGGAAAAAAATCTTTTCACAATATTCATGTCTACTCATTTAAGGGCATATGATACAGTTACAGGGAAGTTAATGATTTGCCAGCGTCAAATGTTATTTTCCCCGACGTCAAACTGTGACATATTGAGAAGAGATGCATTTCTTTTACTATGACAAATATACCACAAAACATGCTGTTTTTTTTCATAAAATCCTGAAACTTCGTTAAAAATTAATAATTTTCAAAGAAATGCTATACATATTACAAGCATATTTATGTAAAGAAGATTTGCATAATATTTTTACAGAAATCTGCTTGTATCATGTGTATCTATTTGTTGAAATAAACAAAAGTTAGGTGTGTCTATCCAAAGGACAGAAATGTAAAAAAAAAAAGCACAAAATTTTGAGTAATTATCAAAAATTTCAACCAACTTATCTCTTAAAGTAGCACATGAAGGTATATTTCTTTATTATATTTTTAAATTGCATAGGTGAAAAATAGCTTGTTTGCAAATTTTTGTGAAACATAATTATGGGATTGAAACTGTATGGTATGCTCTTAATATAAAATGTATCACCAAAAATGCCAAGGCATTCAAATGTGTACTCAGAGTGTCGACTTTAGTAAGATGAGAAACAGGGGAAAACATCAACAAGATATCAATATAACAAATATGAAGCAGACAAAAATGAACAACTATTTTGGGGTAAATGCAGTCCTTAATATTCCTTGAATCATAAGCTAATACATTCTGGGTTCTTATACACTCAAAGCTTACAACAAAATGCATCAAGTGTGTAGGTAAGGTAATATCTTTGGCTAGCTTGCTTGTTGCTGAACCGTGAAGTCATTATGAGGTTAACTATACTACCCTACTTCCCGAGTAGTCTAGTCCTACAGATAGAAAAAATGGTTATATGTTGGACTAGTCTCCTCTAAAAGTAGGATAGTATACCTAACCTGATAATGATGTTAATGTATTCCTTTCCAACTTGTCATAGTATCTGGAGAAAGTGTATCATTTCGTGTGATGCTAAAATCATTTATGAAAAAAAAAGCTTTTCATTAACCAGAATTCTTTTGGAACAGTTTCAGTCTTAAATATGAGATATAATAGTTGCATAAATTAGGATATGCCTCTGCAGGTTGGTATTTTCAGAAATGCTAATTTTATTTAGCTCTATTTAATTTTTTTTTTTAGTAGTATTAACATGCCTTAGTATATGATTTGTTACTTTATAAATTTGATATCTTTTGAAATCTGAAGTTCTAATGAAGAAAAATATTGAAAAAAAAAGAATAGTCCTACACTGAAGGGTGACATGTCTATTACTGGTAAAGTTTCCCATGTTCTATTTTAAGCCTCAAGGTCATAAAAATGTCAAACAGATAATTGTTGTAAAAACACAGACCATTCTACTTCAAAGGGTGTTAATAATTGATTGGATTTAAACAATTGTCCATAGATTACATTTGGGGTTAATTTTTAAAACCAAAAAATTCTGCTAATTATCAATCATAACCAAATGTGAACTCTATTGGGCTTTGGGTGATCTGTATTAATGTTAATATTGCAGGGCATTTACATATGGTTAAAGAATTTCATACATCAATCATTTGTTTTTAATATTTTATTGGTAGTGAGTCCAATGGTGTCACACACGTCGCACTTTGTCTATGTTTGAGCACAATTTTTGTTTATATTGTTTATACTGTATTTGATATTCGTACTTGTCATATTTACATTTACTTAGGATACTACTTTTACAGGAGTCTAGTACATTTAATTTAGTTTAATTTATTAAGTAGATATTTTGAAAGTCACCATTGCTTTTGCAATGGATGACAGTCAACATTTTACAGGGAGTGGATATGAGGTAGATCCCCTTGAAGAGTACATGCATAATTTACAAGATACTCATGTTGATACCCCACATAAGAATTTTGATTCTATTAGTGTTAGGTCAGGTACTGACAGTGAAGTCAGTACGTCTGAATACGAAGCAGCCCATGATTGGCAAACCCAGCGTCATAAGAAAAGGAAGATTAATATCTCTCCTGGTTTAAAAACTTATAGTGAAAGTGTACAAAGCACTATTAAGAAAGCTCCTTCTTGAAGTTTTTCGCTGTTGTTACATGTGATGATACAGAAACAAAACTGGGTCTTAAAAACCCTATTTTAAAACAAAAACTGTTTAACAAAACAGTTGGTATAATTAAAACTTTAAATAAAACTAAAACAGGCAATTTATTTGTAGAGTGTTTTGATGTAAATCAATTTAATGAGTTAAAAAAGCTCAACAAATTAGGTGAGTGGGAAATCAGAGTTAATATTCCCAAAATTATGTCCACCTCTGTGGGGTGTATTTATAGAACCCCATCAGATATAAGTATTGATCAGGTTAAAGAAGCCCTAGAGGCATATAATGTTGTCAAGGTAGAAGAAATGTTCTTCTACGATAAAGTAAAGAAACAGAAGGTACTTTAAAACTATATTTTAATACTCCGGAACTACCGGAAAGAGCCAATCTGGGCTTTACATCATATAAGGTCAAAATTTTTGTTAAAAAACCTATACAATGTTTTAAATGCCAAGGCTACGGTCACATGCAGAACGAATGTTCTAGTAAAGAAATATGTGTCCGTTGTGGTGGTGCACATACAACACCAAATTGTGATAAACCCCCCAAATGTATTAATTGTAATGGGGAACACCCCGCCTCAAATAAAGACTGTCCCAAGAGGATTGAAAATATCAAAATTATAACAAAGGTCGCTAAAGAGAAGTGCAGTTATAAGGAAGCACGGACAGAAGTAAAGCATGAAATTAAAAAACAAGATATAGTTCATCGTCCTAAAACAAAATCTCCCCTTCCCAAAGAACACAAAGAGATAGATGATCTATTAGTATTTATAGCCTTATTACTTTTTAAAAGAAACTACCTGCTATTAAGGAAGAAAATGCCCAATTTATTTATATTACAGATTTAGTTAAAAAAGTTTTTGGGTTTGAAATACAACCACAAAATCTTACAAAAAGATTTACTGAACTTATATAAGCAAATATTTGTTTTACAGGGTAAATTGTACAGAATATCTCTTTTAATAATGTATATATTATATTTGTATTTAAACCTAATATTAGTCATGGCAGCACATTTTACAGTACTGCACTGGAATTGCCAGGGTCTAAAAGCCCATGCACCAGAGTTTTTATGGCACTTAGGGTCTGTTAAACATAGGCCTGACATTATTTGTTTACAAGAAACTTTTTGTACAAATGAGTCAGATTTTATAGATATACAAGGATATATGTTGGCTGCCTTCTCCACGAGAGGCACAAAAAGAGGAGGGACGGCTATTTATTGTAAAAATGGTATTAACTTTACTAAGGTATCGTTAACCAGTAAATTAGAGATTTCAGCTATTAACATTATTTATAATAAGAAACGTTTTATTGATTGTCAATATATACGACCCACAATCTGATACAGTTCAGACAGACTATGATATTTTAATAAACCAATTTGATACCGAATTTATTTTATGTGGAGATTTTAATGCTCACCACAATTTATGGGGTAGTGAAAGAATAGACACGAAAGGTAGAGAATTAGCAAATTCAATTTTATATAATAATATTTGTTTATTAAATGAAGGAAAAGGCACGCGCCTGAATCCTACTAACCTTAAAACTTCATGTACTGATTTAGCCTTTTGTAGTTTGAATTTAGCTCACAGGATTCAGTGGTCAGTTGACCAAAATACTACTTTTAATAGTGATCACTTTTCTATATCACTTAAAATAGATATCAAAGTTAATAATAGTGAAGAAAATAATAACTTTAAATGGAATTTTAAGAAAGCTGATTGGAAGAATTTTTCCAAAGCTTGTGATGAGAGAATTTCAGATAATTATATTTCTGATAATATTGAAAATTCTAATACTTTGTTAACTACTGAGCTTATTGATATTGCAACTCAGTTTATTCCTATTAAAAAATTTAGAAATCAAACGAAACCTTGTGTGCCATGGTGGTCTGACCAATGCACCAAAGCGATAAAGGAAAGAAATAAGGCTAGAAACAAAGCTAGACATACAGGAAAGGGGCATGACTTTATTATTTATAAGGAAAAAAAACAAAATTAGTCAAAAAGTTTTACAGGATACACAAGATATATATTGGAAAAATTATTGTAACACATTGAATGACAATTCCAATATTTCAGATTTATGGTATAATATTAAAAAAATGCTTGGTAAAATAAGCAGCAAAAAAGAGATACCAGCTCTTAGAGCATGTGGTCACTTTTTAACTAGTACTATTGATAAAGCAAACTATTTTGCTAAAAAATTTGTAGAAGTTAGCAGTTCTAACAACTATGATAATGATTTTAAAAAGCATAAATCTACTGTTGAAGAGCAGGAAATCAACACGTTTCTTAAATATTATAAAGAAAATCAAGATTGTTTTAACGAAAAATTCACTTTACAGGAATTTAAAGATGCCATTTCAGATACAAACGATAGTTCACCAGGTAAAGATAAAACCAGTTATAGCATGTTCAGACATCTGAGCGACAAAACTTTAAACCTTTTTTCCTATTTTTAAATAAAATATGGTTTTTACAGGAGATTCCTAAAGACTGGAAACATTCTGTGGTCATCCCTTGTTTAAAACAAGGAAAAGATTCAAGTGATCCGTTGTCTTATAGGCCTATAGCTTTGACCTCTAATTTTAATAAAATTATGGAAAAGATGGTAAATAACCGATTAAGATGGTTTTTAGAAAAAAATAATTTATATAATCCAAACCAAAGTGGATTTCGAAAAAATAAAAATACTTTACAGCAATGTATTAGACTTGATAATGAAATACATAAAACTTTTGCTAAGAAATATATTACTGTTGGCGTTTTCATAGATTTTCAAAAGGCTTTTGATATGCTATGGAAACACGGATTATTAAAGAAAATGGTTAATTTTGGTATTAAAGGAAATTTGCTAGCCTATGTCAATAATTATTTAACATCAAGAACACTACAAGTTAAAATAAATAATACTTTTTCAGAAACTTATTTTGTTGAAAATGGTACCCCACAAGGGAGTTGTATAAGTCCCACTTTATTTAATATTATGGTTAATGATTTATCAACATGTTTACAAGACTGTGAGATTTCACAATTTGCAGATGATGGTGCTATTTGGAAATCAGGTTCATGTATTAAGTTCTTACAGAAAAAAATCCAACTAGACTTGGATAATATTTGTAAATGGTGCTCTACATGGGGCTTTAAAATTTCTCCAAGTAAAACTGTTGCTATGATATTTACAAGAAGAAACAATATAAATATATCTTTAAAACTTGGTAATCACACATTAGAAATAGTTAAAGAAATTAAATTTTTAGGATTAATTTTTGACAGAAATTTAACTTGGCATCAACATATCCAAAGTTTACAAACAAAGTGTCTAAAAGTTATTAACTGTATGAGAGTACTTACAGGAACAAGATGGGGCGCAACAAGCAATACCCTTAGAACTATTTATATTTCCTTGATTAGATCAAAACTTGATTATGGATGTGAAATTTATAATTCAGCTTCTTTTAGTACTAAAAAATGTCTAGATAAAATTCAAAATCAGGCATTACGTATATGTACTGGTTCAATGAGATCAGCTTCCTTGAAAGCTTTGCAAGTTGAAATGGGAGATCCTCCTTTAGAAATAAGAAGACAAAGTCTAATAGCAAAAGCTTTTTTAAATATGACTAGTTTTGACAACTCACACCCGGCTAAAGCCGCGGTAAATGACACTTTCATTTTTGATTATTACTCCAAAAACCTTAAACGAAAACCCTTTTCAATAACAGCAAGAGATTTCCTAGCTCAAAATAAATTTTCTACTGAATGTATTTACAGATATTCAGAATGTCCATGTCCACCATGGCATATCGAAAAATCATTAGTTAAAACACAACTTCAGGATAAAATAAGTAAAAAGGATCTGCCACATTTAATTAAAAGTGAGGCCGAAATATTAATCGACTCAGAATATTCAAAACATTTGCAAATATTTACAGATGGATCTAAAGACCCACATGGTAATACAAGTTGTGCATATGTTGTTCCAGAACTTAAAATAAAAAAAGGTTTTAAACTACCCAACTACATTTCTATATTTATGTCAGAATTAATGGCAATATTTGTAAGTCTTTTATGGCTAGAAGATTTTAAACCTATTAAAACTGTAATTTTTGTAGATTCTTTGTCAGCTCTTCAAGCCATCAGAGCTCCTATTTTTAAAGTAAAGAATCAAATTTCATACGATATTCATTTAATTTTGACTTCACTTAAAAAGGGTGGATCAGAAATTATATTTGAATGGATACCAAGTCATGTCGGAGTAATGGGCAACGAAAGTGCAGATTTACAAGCCAAAAACGCACTTAATTTAGACAACTGCATAGATTTTATACCTCTCTTTAAAGAAGACATTAAAACTGTCTGTAAAAATTTTCTGAAAAATTCATGGCAAAAAGATTGGGAAACAAACAAAGATAGGTCATTATTTAAAATTATTGATAAAGTAAATTTTCAAATTAATATTCCAAATTTAACAAGAGAGAAAGAAATATTACTCTTCGAATTAAGAACAGGATATATTGGACTAAATAAGCACCTGCATAAAATTGGAGTAGTTACCTCAAATCTATGTATAAACTGCAACCAGATCGAAAGTGTAGAGCATTATATGTTAAATTGTAAATTATTCAATTTAGAAAGGAATATTTTATTTGAAAAACTAAAAAAGCTAAATGTTACTGATTTTTCACTTAAAAATTTACTAAAAGGTTATAATTTTGCTCCCATTTATGAATATGTGCTAAGTACGAAAAGACTACATTATGTCAAAAATACGTAGCATTTTTTTAGATTTTATTAGTTTCTATCTGAACTAAATTCAAATGCTGTATTTTGTTTTACCTTTTACATATATTTCATATAAAAATAGGGGTCTACCTATATTAGGGAGAATTCATTTTCTGCCCCAGGAAGAAAACAAAAATTATTAAATTTGTTAATGAATACTTTTAATAGTTAAAGACCTATATCATGCTATATTCACCTACATCAAAACACCAGGATAGCTACCTTCACTATTATAGAAAGAAATACACAAAAGAAACTCTTTGCCTAAGATAAGGAACAGTACTCACCAAGAGAGCGATATCTTTAAATTTTCAACTCGACCTCGATTAAGAATTCACTACTTAAGTAGCTACAGATTTAATTTTCAATACATTCATTTTCATATTTAAGCTGCTAAATTTATTACACTTTTTTTAATATTCAAGTATTAATTCATGTTAAGTCATCGACACAACATATAGACAAGTAGATTAGCGGTGCCAACCAGTGGTCACCCCCTGACATGGTAGTCGTGATATACAGGGTATGAAATTATGTTAAATATTTAACCAGATTGTCGTGTATGTAGCTTGTTTAACAATGGCGTCAGCACAAGTACATCGAATGTACTTACGGGAAAAACAAGCAAGTACAATTCAAACTGGAATCCTTGAGCATCTTAGTAAATTAATATAAAAGTATAAAGTCCCGTATTTTATTATAGAAATAAGTTAATTTATTTTTCTTTATATATATATATATATATATATATACATATTTACTATAGATAATTTAGCTGATCTGTAACAATAACATCTTCATGCCTTATATATCATGTACTGTAGTACGCCGCTAGATTAAAACTGACGAAGAAAGGTAACACACGGCCAGCGAAAGATCTTTTTTTGAGAGCCCAGGTGGTCGTGTGGTCTAGCGGGACGGCTGCAGTGCAGGCGATTTGGTGTCACGATATCACAGTAGCATGGGTTCGAATCCCGGCGAGGGAAGAACCAAAAAATTGCGAAAGCAAATTTACAGATCTAACATTGTTGGGTTGATGTTTAGACGAGTTATATATATACATATATATACAATTTGGCTTTTTTGGGGGGGTATATCATGAACCAGTTTTTTGCATTTCGGGATCTAGACAGTGGCATGTCCTCTGCCTGACTGATCACCAGACAGAGAACAGGTCAATGTCTGGTTCCAGTTTGCAATTAACCTACACTACCATGGTTAGTACCTCCGTGGGATAGTGCGTATACACGATTCTCACGGGACCACTGGCTGGGGCAACTGATCAAAACTTAAGTCGTATATTTCATAAGCAAATAAGAGATACCAGCTCTTAGAGCATGTGGTCACTTTTTAACTAGTACTATTGATAAAGCAAACTATTTTGCTAAAAATTTGTAGAAGTTAGCAGTTCTAACAACTATGATAATGATTTTAAAAAGCATAAATCTACTGTTGAAGAGCAGGAAATCAACACGTTTCTTAAATATTATAAAGAAAATCAAGATTGTTTTAACGAAAAATTCACTTTACAGGAATTTAAAGATGCCATTTCAGATACAAACGATAGTTCACCAGGTAAAGATAAAACCAGTTATAGCATGTTCAGACATCTGAGCGACAAAACTTTAAACATTTTTTTCCTATTTTTAAATAAAATATGGTTTTTACAGGAGATTCCTAAAGACTGGAAACATTCTGTGGTCATCCCTTGTTTAAAACAAGGAAAAGATTCAAGTGATCCGTTGTCTTATAGGCCTATAGCTTTGACCTCTAATTTTAATAAAATTATGGAAAAGATGGTAAATAACCGATTAAGATGGTTTTTAGAAAAAAATAATTTATATAATCCAAACCAAAGTGGATTTCGAAAAAATAAAAATACTTTACAGCAATGTATTAGACTTGATAATGAAATACATAAAACTTTTGCTAAGAAATATATTACTGTTGGCGTTTTCATAGATTTTCAAAAGGCTTTTGATATGCTATGGAAACACGGATTATTAAAGAAAATGGTTAATTTTGGTATTAAAGGAAATTTGCTAGCCTATGTCAATAATTATTTAACATCAAGAACACTACAAGTTAAAATAAATAATACTTTTTCAGAAACTTATTTTGTTGAAAATGGTACCCCACAAGGGAGTTGTATAAGTCCCACTTTATTTAATATTATGGTTAATGATTTATCAACATGTTTACAAGACTGTGAGATTTCACAATTTGCAGATGATGGTGCTATTTGGAAATCAGGTTCATGTATTAAGTTCTTACAGAAAAAAATCCAACTAGACTTGGATAATATTTGTAAATGGTGCTCTACATGGGGCTTTAAAATTTCTCCAAGTAAAACTGTTGCTATGATATTTACAAGAAGAAACAATATAAATATATCTTTAAAACTTGGTAATCACACATTAGAAATAGTTAAAGAAATTAAATTTTTAGGATTAATTTTTGACAGAAATTTAACTTGGCATCAACATATCCAAAGTTTACAAACAAAGTGTCTAAAAGTTATTAACTGTATGAGAGTACTTACAGGAACAAGATGGGGCGCAACAAGCAATACCCTTAGAACTATTTATATTTCCTTGATTAGATCAAAACTTGATTATGGATGTGAAATTTATAATTCAGCTTCTTTTAGTACTAAAAAATGTCTAGATAAAATTCAAAATCAGGCATTACGTATATGTACTGGTTCAATGAGATCAGCTTCCTTGAAAGCTTTGCAAGTTGAAATGGGAGATCCTCCTTTAGAAATAAGAAGACAAAGTCTAATAGCAAAAGCTTTTTTAAATATGACTAGTTTTGACAACTCACACCCGGCTAAAGCCGCGGTAAATGACACTTTCATTTTTGATTATTACTCCAAAAACCTTAAACGAAAACCCTTTTCAATAACAGCAAGAGATTTCCTAGCTCAAAATAAATTTTCTACTGAATGTATTTACAGATATTCAGAATGTCCATGTCCACCATGGCATATCGAAAAATCATTAGTTAAAACACAACTTCAGGATAAAATAAGTAAAAAGGATCTGCCACATTTAATTAAAAGTGAGGCCGAAATATTAATCGACTCAGAATATTCAAAACATTTGCAAATATTTACAGATGGATCTAAAGACCCACATGGTAATACAAGTTGTGCATATGTTGTTCCAGAACTTAAAATAAAAAAAGGTTTTAAACTACCCAACTACATTTCTATATTTATGTCAGAATTAATGGCAATATTTGTAAGTCTTTTATGGCTAGAAGATTTTAAACCTATTAAAACTGTAATTTTTGTAGATTCTTTGTCAGCTCTTCAAGCCATCAGAGCTCCTATTTTTAAAGTAAAGAATCAAATTTCATACGATATTCATTTAATTTTGACTTCACTTAAAAAGGGTGGATCAGAAATTATATTTGAATGGATACCAAGTCATGTCGGAGTAATGGGCAACGAAAGTGCAGATTTACAAGCCAAAAACGCACTTAATTTAGACAACTGCATAGATTTTATACCTCTCTTTAAAGAAGACATTAAAACTGTCTGTAAAAATTTTCTGAAAAATTCATGGCAAAAAGATTGGGAAACAAACAAAGATAGGTCATTATTTAAAATTATTGATAAAGTAAATTTTCAAATTAATATTCCAAATTTAACAAGAGAGAAAGAAATATTACTCTTCGAATTAAGAACAGGATATATTGGACTAAATAAGCACCTGCATAAAATTGGAGTAGTTACCTCAAATCTATGTATAAACTGCAACCAGATCGAAAGTGTAGAGCATTATATGTTAAATTGTAAATTATTCAATTTAGAAAGGAATATTTTATTTGAAAAACTAAAAAAGCTAAATGTTACTGATTTTTCACTTAAAAATTTACTAAAAGGTTATAATTTTGCTCCCATTTATGAATATGTGCTAAGTACGAAAAGACTACATTATGTCAAAAATACGTAGCATTTTTTTAGATTTTATTAGTTTCTATCTGAACTAAATTCAAATGCTGTATTTTGTTTTACCTTTTACATATATTTCATATAAAAATAGGGGTCTACCTATATTAGGGAGAATTCATTTTCTGCCCCAGGAAGAAAACAAAAATTATTAAATTTGTTAATGAATACTTTTAATAGTTAAAGACCTATATCATGCTATATTCACCTACATCAAAACACCAGGATAGCTACCTTCACTATTATAGAAAGAAATACACAAAAGAAACTCTTTGCCTAAGATAAGGAACAGTACTCACCAAGAGAGCGATATCTTTAAATTTTCAACTCGACCTCGATTAAGAATTCACTACTTAAGTAGCTACAGATTTAATTTTCAATACATTCATTTTCATATTTAAGCTGCTAAATTTATTACACTTTTTTTAATATTCAAGTATTAATTCATGTTAAGTCATCGACACAACATATAGACAAGTAGATTAGCGGTGCCAACCAGTGGTCACCCCCTGACATGGTAGTCGTGATATACAGGGTATGAAATTATGTTAAATATTTAACCAGATTGTCGTGTATGTAGCTTGTTTAACAATGGCGTCAGCACAAGTACATCGAATGTACTTACGGGAAAAACAAGCAAGTACAATTCAAACTGGAATCCTTGAGCATCTTAGTAAATTAATATAAAAGTATAAAGTCCCGTATTTTATTATAGAAATAAGTTAATTTATTTTTCTTTATATATATATATATATATATATACATATTTACTATAGATAATTTAGCTGATCTGTAACAATAACATCTTCATGCCTTATATATCATGTACTGTAGTACGCCGCTAGATTAAAACTGACGAAGAAAGGTAACACACGGCCAGCGAAAGATCTTTTTTTGAGAGCCCAGGTGGTCGTGTGGTCTAGCGGGACGGCTGCAGTGCAGGCGATTTGGTGTCACGATATCACAGTAGCATGGGTTCGAATCCCGGCGAGGGAAGAACCAAAAAATTGCGAAAGCAAATTTACAGATCTAACATTGTTGGGTTGATGTTTAGACGAGTTATATATATACATATATATACAATTTGGCTTTTTTGGGGGGGTATATCATGAACCAGTTTTTTGCATTTCGGGATCTAGACAGTGGCATGTCCTCTGCCTGACTGATCACCAGACAGAGAACAGGTCAATGTCTGGTTCCAGTTTGCAATTAACCTACACTACCATGGTTAGTACCTCCGTGGGATAGTGCGTATACACGATTCTCACGGGACCACTGGCTGGGGCAACTGATCAAAACTTAAGTCGTATATTTCATAAGCAAATAAGTAACATCTGATTAAAAACAACAAATGAGCGACACACTAGGTTCTTGAAAAACTCACAACAAAAGTCATAAAAAAAAAAAACATTACCGGTAAGTAAATTCTTTTTTTTTTTTTTTTTATTTTTGTAAAACAAAACAAAAACAAAAAACATTAGGAACATATAGGGCACAATTTCCAGTAGGAAAGCCGTCCTTAAAAAGCCCACAGGAAGAAGAAGAATATTTTATGAAAAGAGCATTTACTTTTAATTAGCATTTTTTCTCACTTTCAACACTTGTGTCCAGCAGTTAACCCGTACAGGGCCCCATTACTGCTTTGCATATACGAAACTAACAAGGTGTTATTTCAGTGCCCAACTGCATATCAAAGGCAAATCATTACACATCTATTAGTTTAAATAGTTATAAACTGTGAAGTATTGTTTAAAAGTTTTTTTTAATCAAAGCATAACAATGTACATTGTACATATGGGTCATAGAAACAAATCTATTTTTAGAACAATTTATTTTGGATCCCAGGTAAAGGAAAGTCTGAATGCAAATAAACTAAAACGTAAACAAAATATGTTTATAATCTATATTTAAAGAAACAAAATAGAATAACACATATGACACTAGAGTAGACTTATAATTTTTATTAGAATAAATCAACATTCAGTATATTGTATGTGGATTACAGACGTTCATCTTTCTACAGGGATTTCCTTTACCTGATCTGTTCCATCGATGTTATTTGACTCTGTCATTTGGCATTTCGGATATAAGCATACTCCGCTTTATTGCATAATTTCGTCTGACAAATAGGCTATGCAAATAACCGGAATCTACTGTATAACAATAATCAGTAAACTGTTAGTTTAGTAAGACATCCATAATCACTAAACTAGTACACATTTTTGTTTAGGGGCCAGCTGAAGCACGCTTTTTGGTGTGGGATTTTCTTGCTGTGTTGAAGACCCATTGGTGCCCTTTCTGCTGTTTTCTGCTCTTTGGTCGAGTTTTTGTCTCTTTGACATATTCCCTGTTTCAATTCTTAATAAAATTCTTCTTTTATTGGATAAATGCACAACCGTACCTGCAAATCTGTATGTGTTCACTTCCTGCATACGTAGGCCTATGATCTCCCTCAAAATCAGATGTGTTAAAATATGACATTGTATGATTGAGGTATCCCTTCAGGCTATCATCTTTACTGTAGGAATTCAAGTATACCATTCTAGGTATATAATCTGATGTCAGAGCAATTATAAAGGCCTGGAAAATATAAATGTCATAACATTAGAGACACTTACCCTGCCTTTTACTATACCAACAATAGACCATTTTATAATATCAAATTTTGACTATGTAATTTATATTTTTCAACAGATTACTTTCTTTGTGGTTGGACATCCTGGTACTCGTTCAAGCAAGAGCAACGTAAATAAGTAAGTTCAAGATTTAAATCAGTACAGTTTGGAGAGAAAGTTTACTGTTAAATGCTTTCTATACATGACTAAATCATCAGAAAGCAGTAAACTTTCCCCACAAATTGCACTGTTCATATATTTCATTTAACTTCTTTCAGTTGCTCGTAATTAGCTGAGTACCAGTTGATGTCTTACCAGATAGTTGGTAACCTGTCGAAAAAATACAAAACCGGAGTCAAAAGTCAGTAATATGAAAATAAACTATTTAATCAGATTTTTAACAAGTTGGGCTTCAAGCTAACAGTCTGTAGGAAGACAAGTGACCTTACACAGACAAATTTCTATGTCTCAAGGGCAAACCACACTTTGCTCTTACTGCAATGCTGCATGTTTTGTGGATAAGTAACAAATGCCAATCTTATAACCTTTGCTTTGACCAAGCTGGGATAAACATTTAAAACTTTTGGTTCAAAGTTTGAGCTGGAAAATGAATTGTAAATCATTTTGGTGTTATTTGTCATTTGTTAGTGATTGTGGCAAAATGGCTTGTATGGTTAAAAGAAGTGGGGATGTCTCCAAATTGTGACATGGAAGAAAGATTTTGAACAGATATATCATGTTAAGGAGGGGTATTTTTCACAAATACCCCTCAAGAACATGCTATATCTGTTTAATTACACCGAATGTTAACCTTAAACCAGATGCTCCGCAGGGCGTAGCTTTATACGACCGCAGAGGTTGAACCCTGAACGGTTAGGGCAAGTATGGACACAACATTCAAGCTGGATTCAGCTCTAAATTTGGATTGTGATTAAATAGTTGACACAGCATAGGTTTCTGACACAGAATGAATGTGTTCTAATGAACTTAAAATTTTTGTTTCTCTTAGAGCAATTCACTATGCTGTTGAATATTAATCCTCTCAAAAAAATGTTTGAAGAAATTTTCTTTTTTATTTATGAAATTTCAAATGAGAAAAATTGAACCCAATTTTTTTAATCACATCCCCCTTTCCCTTATTCCAAAACTAATCTCAATTAAAATTTCTAATGGAGTTTGCAACAATAACTACTCATTTAAATACATCATAAAATATTAAGATGTAAAAAAACTGCTTGTTATCACTGAATGGTAAAGATTATTTTAATTTATCAGTTGGTAGTAAAAAGTGAATATACATTGTATATTGTATATAACAAAGATTTAAGTTGATTCTGGACAAAGAAAGATAACTCCAATTAAAAAAAAATCTTGCTATTGCACAATATTTTGCAATTAGATATTTCTTGCTTACTATTCTGGACAAAGAAAGATAACTCTAATTAATTTTTTTTTTGATATTTCACAATATTGTGCAATTAGATATTTCTTGCCATTGTGCAATTGAAAAGACTTGCTATTGCACAATACTTAATATAATAATTTTAGATCCTGATTTGGACCAACTTGAAAACTGGGCCCATAATAAAAAATCTAAGTACATTTTTGAATTCAGCATATCAAAGAACTTCAAGATTTCAATTTTTGTTAAAATCAGACTAAGTTTAATTTTGGACCCTTTGGACTTTAGTGTAGACCAATTTGAAAACAGGACCAAAAATGAAGAATCTACATACACAGTTAGATTTGGTATATCAAAGAACCCCATTTATTCAATTTTTGATGAAATCAAACAAAGTTTAATTTTGGACCCCGATTTGGACCAACTTGAAAACTGGGCCAATAATCAAGAATCTAAGTACATTTTTAGATTCAGCATATCAAAGAACCTAACTGATTCATTTTTTGTCAAAATCAAACTAAGTTTAATTTTGGACCCTTTGGACCTTAATGTAGACCAATTTGAAAACGGGACCAAAAGTTAAGAATCTACATACACAGTCATGACAGTTAGATTCAGCATATCAAAGAACCCCAATTATTCAATTTTGATGAAATCAAACAAAAGTTTAATTTTGGACCCTTTGGGCCCCTTATTATGTTGGGACCAAAACTCCCAAAATCAAACCCAACCTTTCTTTTATGGTCATAAACCTTGTGTTTAAATTTCATAGATTTCTATTTACTTATACTAACGTTATGGTGCGAAAACCAAGAAAAATGCTTATTTGGGTCCCTTTTTGGCCCCTAATTCCTAAACTGTTGGGACCTAAACTCCCAAAATCAATACCAACCTTCCTTTTGTAGTCATTAACATTGTGTTTAAATTTCATTGATTTCTATTTACTTAAACTAATGTTATTGTGCGAAAACCAAGAATAATGCTTATTTGGGCCCTTTTTTGGCCCCTAATTCCTAAACTGTTGAGACCAAAACTCCCAAAATCAATCCCAACCGTTCTTTTGTGGTCATAAACCTTGTGTCAAAATTTCATAGATTTCTATTAACTTAAACTAAAGTTATAGTGCGAAAACCAAGAAAATGCTTATTTGGGCCCTTTTTGGCCCCTAATTCCTAAAATGTTGGGACCAAAACTCCCAAAATCAATACCAACCTTCCTTTTGTGGTCATAAACCTTGTGTTAAAATTTCATAGATTTCCATTCACTTTTACTAAAGTTAGAGTGCGAAAACTAAAAGTATTCGGACGCCGGACGACGACGACGACGACGACGACGACGACGACGACGACGACGCCGACGCCAACGTGATAGCAATATACGACGAAAATTTTTTCAAAATTTGCGGTCGTATAAAAACTCATTGATGATCCTGATGTTACAAGCGTCCAGTGAGATAGAGTATTTTTTTGCAAATACCACAACAGAGACGGTAAAAAAGGCATATCCTTTTTTCAAATACCACAGCAGCGTTAAAAAATGAACGATATTAATTTAAAACAGTAAATTGGTGAAAAAATACACTGGCTATCAACCAATCAAAACCCAGAATTCTTACATAAGGTGTAATTATACAAAAAAAATAATTTTTCTTTCCATTGTTTCCCATAACAATTATAGATAATATGCCTTTAACTTAAATGATTGCTTTGAACCAATTGTATGGTATCAAGGGTTTATCATAATTAAATTATACAGAAATAAGAAATTTAGAGATAATATTACAATTACAGTGGAAAATGAGTAAATGCTTGACACTGAATGCCATTGTTACTCCTCATTTATATATATTATTGTAAGGACATAAGAAAGTTATGCCCCTTTTTTATAGAACTTACATTAGAGATTATAGCTATTCTTGAGATTCCATACAAAACACTGTACCAGATGCCTGAAATTAAAAATCACAGCACTGTAAGCGATATAGGCAGTTAATCAAAAACCAAGACAAAAGTATTGATGCTTGAAATTAAAAAAAATAAATATTTTAAAATTAAAAAAATATTTATGGACACTCTATATCAAAGTCTGACAAACAAAGCACATTGGGTAAAGACAAAATTAACAGACAAAATTGAATCTTAAAAACATTACGCAGAAAATGATCAATCAAGTATGTTTGAGGCTGCAAATTAAAGCAAAAAATTTTACATGCACATTAATGTTTTACAATCGATTATTCCTTGTTTCAATCTTAATTTAAAGTCAAACAATATATATATTAACAGCCATCTTATGTGCAGGGCTCACGCTACCAGGCGACTTGGGCGAAGAAGTCGCCTTCCTGACCGTCACTTCGCTTTCCCCGACCCCCAAAAGCGAAATCAAGTCGCCTTGTTCTTGACGATACTCGCTTTCAGTCGCTTCCGTCATCGGACATTTTCAATTTTTACCAAGTTGATGAAACATCAATTTTTTATTGATAATTAAAGAAATTCAGACATAAACGATTCATTATCTTTAGAAAAGAGGTTGAAGCATTGTCTTCGCAGTGTGTAGCAGGTTATTTGATAAAAATACAACTTTTTATCACTTCATGCATTTTTGGAAGTTCCGGTGGTTGTTACTCAAAAACGTACATAAACCTAAATTTCGGCGGCAAAATAAGTTTGTTACTTCATTTAACCGTGATAAAAGTTGCCTCCAGTAAATGTTTAATCCATTTATTGCATTAAAAACGTCATGTTCCTTTTCAAATAACTTGTCAAACATCGTTTATTTTTGTAAATTTTCTTGCATTCGTCCGCCATTGACCGATTTCTAAACTACGGATCTGAACCGGACCAGCTATGACCGAAATCCGTACTTTTACAATAATTACTATGGACGCACGGACGGAACAGCTGACAGAAGAATATTGATCCCAAAGGGAAAAATTACGCATTCCACACACATTAAGAGACTTTTGGTTACATCTAATTAATTGGTGTATATAATTCCCTATATTTTTTATGGATTGTTTCAAACTATTGATTAAAGTTGCTTAACTCTGAGACTATTATACTAATTTCAATATATTATGGCCCAGCTTAATAACTTTTATATTTTTTTATGAGAAACACTGAATTTCATACACAAGATAATTTTTAATTAAATTGTAATATAAATGATATATTATAATTTCTTTACATTTTTTAAAATATTTTTTTTTTAGTGCTAGATATTTAGTTGGAATAAGTTTCTCACAAGAACCTTAGTAAAACTTAAACAACTTTTAATTTCAAATGTTACTTTAATTGTATTTTTTTTACTCAGATATGAATTGAACAATATAAAAAGAACATTATTTACATATGGCCCTTTATACTATTGTAAAATCCAAACATTGTAGCGCACCGCGCGAATGAGCACTTCTCTTTCAAATCTCACCACTTCTCCCTATCAGTTTCAAAAAGAGAAGTCACTTCTCCCTATAATTCTGAAGTAGTGTGAGCCCTGTATGTGTAAAGTTATTTTTTAATTTCATGAAAACTGTTTTCAAATTTAGCAATGTTGAACTTATATGATACTCAGAAAGGAATATAAATCCTTTGTTGAGTACGCAATAGGTAAAGCTGTCATTTTCATATATCTAGAAAAGCTATGAATAAACAGACTTTGAAGCGTGACACACTGGTAAACAGAATTCAGCTTATTGTTAAAGGCTGTACAGTGACCTACAGTTGTTAATTTCTGTGTCATTTGGTCTCTTGTGAATGGTTGTCTCATTTGCAATCATACCACATCTTCTTTTATTTATAAACAGCCTTTCAAAAAATAAAGTTATATTTATTTCAATAATTAACTTTTGTCCTCATATATTGTGTGAAGTCATAGTCCTCAAAATGATGTTTGGGCTAATCACAATGTCCAAAACAGTGAATTACCCATAATGCAACACTATTTCTGAATTGTTCTAATTTCTGATCCATACCTATATCAGGACTTCTATCAGCCAGTGGTCTTCTCAGATGTGTGATCATTTTGGATGAGTCCATCCTGATCTCTATAATGTTGTTTATGAGAGAAAAGAGAGGTCCCAGTGGGAAAGCTGCCACAAAAATTGTCAAAAAGCCGAACTGTAGCACTATAAAAAAAATACATCAATATATTTCAATCCACAAAGTAGCAAAAGCTAATTTACAAAATAATAATGAAATAGAATGATAAAAATGTTTGAAATACAACAGATATATAATTTTCATCAAGTTTTCAATGTTTAGCCACTACAGTTTACTTTCTTTGAAAATGAAAAATTATTCAAGTTATTTTTAAACATCAATACAGAGTTCAAAAATACATTTTCACAGTAAAATCAAATATAAAAAAAAATATTGCCAAAATTTCTGATCTAATGCAATTAATTATGATTATCATAAAAAAACAAAATAAAAACAAGCAGCCTGTGCAATGAAACCTATATCATGAAGGCTCCAGCTAATACATTTTTGTAATTTTTCTCATAGAAAGCTCTAAATACTAACCCATTTCTAAATACTCATAAAACAAAGAGGTTGTCTGAGCAGCCTCTAACTTGTAATCTTTCTCATAGGAGGCTCTAGAAGCTTTTTCTGCCTTTGTCTCCTTGGAAAGACATCTTTTTATCATCTTTATTAGTTTTCTGTAGAATAAACGAACATGAAAAATAAATAATAAGAGTTACTTTATGTATAAAAGCCAGATTTCACAAAATAATATAGAAAAATAGCTGAGTCAAGAGTTTTGGCATAGGAACCCTGAAAATCACTTCTCAAATAAAAATTTGCAAGTTTGGAGACCAATTAACAGGGACTGATCCTGTGTTGCTGCATGTCATATTGGAGCCTTAAACTGATCAGTCCCTTCCATTAAAGCTAAGAATACTTTGACCTAATTTTCAATTTATGATGAGTATTGTAAAATCTCAAAATAAAAGTAACTGGAAATTGCTGTAAGATGGATGTAGAAATTGCTTACTCGCTTCAAACCACCATGACCAAGTGTCATCCCAAGAATAAAATCAATCCCTTCAATAGGAGACATGAAAAGTTTGACCAAAATTTTCTTTGTAAAATGAGTGCATTATTAGCAAACAAGAAGTGAATTTACTGTGGATGTTCAGTTAACTCTGGTAATGAAAGTCTTTAGAGAGATGGTTTTAATATTACTCACGGCAGAACAAGTTCTGTGAAGTTATTAACAAATAACTGTTTTCCTGTCATGATAATAGCAAGCTGTATACACAATTCTATCAAGCACCCTCCTGCAGCACACTACAAACAAAAACAAAAAATAACAAGAGGCTCTCAAGAGCCTGAATCGCTCACCTTAATTTTTTTGGTTAAATCTCTCATCAATGATTATTTTGGCTTTTTAATTTATTTAAATGTTCTTTGAATCGTCCTATTTTCTTCAAAAGCAAAAAAAAAATCATTTTCTCCTATGTTCTATTTTAGCCATAGGAGCTATGTTTCTGACATGCAAGGAAATGAAATATAAAATTTATACTAGATACTCTGAAACTCATTTAGCCTAAGTTTGGCTGAAATTGATACAGCAGTTTCAAAGGAGAAGATTTTTTAAAGTAAGTCAACATGATGAACAAATTGTGAAAAAGTCTTTAAAGGGCAATAACTCCTTAAGGGATCAATTGACAATTTTGGTCAAATTGACTTATTTGTAGATCTTACTTTGCTTAACATTTTTGCTGTACAGTTTACAGTTTATCTGTATCTATAATAATATTCAAGATAATAACCAAAAACTGCAAAATTTCTTTAAAATCATCAATTCAGGGGCATTAAACCTGAAAAACCAGTTACTCAATTCCGCTGAAAATTTCAGGACAGGTAGACCTTGACCTAATAAATACTTTAACTTCTTGTCTTATTTGCTCTAAATGCTGGAGTTTTTGAGATATAAGCCAAAAACTGCATTTTACCCTGTGTTCTATTTTTAGCCATGACGGCCATGTTTTTTGACGAAATAAAAAATAAAGCACAAACTTTATTTTATACACCCTACTGATCATTCAGTTGAAGTTTGGTTGAATTTGGTTTCGTAGTTTTAGAGGAGAAGATTTTTTAAAGTTAGCAAATATGATGATTAAATTGTGAAAAATTGTCATTAAAGGACAATAACCCCTTAAGGGGTCAATTGACAATTTTGGTCATATTAACTTATTTGTAGATCTTACTTTGCTGATCATTTTTGCTGTTTACAGTTTATCTTTATCTATAATAATATTCAAGATAATGACCAAAAACTGCAAAATTTCCTTAAAATTACCAATTAAGTGGCAGCAACCCAACAATGGTTTGTTTGATTCATCTGAAAATTTCAGGGCTGATAGATCTTGACCTAATGAACATTTTTACCCCATGTCAGATTTGCTCTAAATGCTTTCGTTTTTGAGATATAAGCCAAAAACTGCATTTGACCCCTATGTTCTATTTTAAGTAACGGCGGCCATGTTTTTTGACGGATCAAAAATCGAAGCACACACTTTGTGCAGGATAATCTAAGGAACAATCATGCTAAGTTTCATTCAAATCCATTCAGTAGTTTCAGAGGAGAAGATGTTTGAAAAATTGTTAACAACGACGACGACGACGACGTCGACGACGACGACGACGGACGCCAAGTGATGAGAAAAGCTCACATGGCCTTTTAGGCCAGGTGAGCTAAAAATGCATTAAAACTTAAATTCTATGTAAACAATGTATGTTCAACACAAACTAAAATAAAAAGCACATCATTTAACAAGTTAGGGCACTGTATACTCATTCATTTTCGTGCGTTGAAGAAAACTTGTGTTTTTTGGTGGATATTTGATTTCATGGTTTTTGCCAATCACATCAAACAAAGCCTAAAGAAATTTGTTATTATTTGAATGTTTGAATTTGTGGTTCATCAGTTTCCACGAAACCCATGAAAATTGGTATCCAGCAAACAATAATGAATCAAAAGTAAAATAATTTTCATGGAAGGCTTACCAGCAAAAGTAATCTTTAAATACAAAATAGAATGTCCCTTGGAGGTATAAAATGTAAAATGGGTCAATATAATTGGGTTATGATGACCTGGAAAGCCTCCATTTTACTTTCTGCTTCTTCACACTTTTTCTAGATTCAGATCCTTAGGGTTGCAATTATTATCAATGAATAAAGTAAAACAGTTCTTTCTTAGGGGGTAGGGACACATGATCTGTTTTTTTCAATACGATTGAAAGAAGAGGTTCTTCTACGATAAATTTGGCACATGACAAACCTACTTCTATAAGTTTGTTGTTAATAGATATGAAAATACAGTCAAATCTGTATAAATCGGCCAGCTAGGGACTATGGAAGAGGGCCTGTTTGGACAGTGAGCCTGTTTATTCAGCTTTTCCGTTTTGACTGGAAGAAAATCACTTGTGACGTCTGATATATTGCATGGAAAAGTTCTGTTTAATTGTAAACTGATCAATTAAAATACAAAACGCAACAAAGTAAAAACGTATGATCGTTGTTTTGAATCTTCATATTCAGTGGTTATAAAAATTTAAGAAACTGGTTGTTTCTCAAATTAAAAAAAAATGAAATTTCATCGTGTTTTACATATCCTCCCATATCAAATAGACCTCGATAGCATAAGTCTCCGACTTGTCAATTGAACTTTCACTTCGTTTTTCATTGTTTTCATTTGCATCATAATACTCGTGTTGTTAAGATTGTGAGACAAGAGTTTTTATTTACTTCCATGATCGTTAATTTGAAACATTGGTATGACCGATTAAAAAGCAAGAATATTATCAAACAAAATTTCATCACTATTGAAACATGGTCGTACAGTGCACAATATCCATTGATTGTTGTCATCTGGGTGTTCTTCATTATCAGGGTCATTGGTTTAGGGGTACACAACAGGGAACTCAGGATTTCGAAAATACGATGTAAATATCAAACTCTAAGATTTATCCAAGTTTTAATGTACTAAGTTCAATCCGAAATATATTCTGCGTGTCTTTTCGTTTAATTTACACGTGTATAATGTTTTAATAAATAAAACAGCACACTACTGTACGATTGTAACTTCACAGATTAACACCTAGCTAATTGTTTACCTTGAAAAGCCATATTGTATAAACAAATTTGTTTTGATTGCATATCGATCATTAGAAATTAATTATACAAACCGATTTTGACAGGTTGGGTCCGGTTTACAAAGGGTATTTTAACAAAGACTTCAAAGGAAAAAAAATTGGACTTTAATTTTCAGCCGGAATGGATAGGAAACTGGTTTATTCAGGGTCTGGTTTAGTCAGGTTTGACTGTATAATTTTAAGTTGGAAATTATCATTCGCTTCAAGTGACAATCATAGACATATAAAATAGTCTGCTTACTTCTTCCTGTCTGGCTCCAAACATAGTGGTGTATTTTCCAGGCCTTCCTATTATTCTGAAAAAGAAAAAGTAATATGTAAAAGATCAAAGGAAACCCATTGCAATATGATTTGTTGTGTCAAAAAACAAACAAAAAATTAAAAAATAATAATTTTAGGAAATATAGTTTTATAATATTCTAATACTTTTTCAATATTTCATGATAGATTGATTGATTGATTGTTGCTGTTTTAATGCCACTTTTAAGTGTCGTTTTTGGGGATATTTCATGGCAGTAAGTTTTTATGGGTGGAGGAAGCCGGAGTGCTCCGAGAAAACCACCAACCTTTCATGATAGAAGATGTAGTCGTGAAATTTGGAAAGGCAATTATAATCAAGACCAAAACTTAGAATAACAAATTTATATCAAATATCAAATGTAAAAGTACAAACATAATGATCAACTAACCTTCCTTTGAAGAAAGCTATGTATATAATGGAGGAGTAGTAGTTGACGAACTGTAAGGCAAACAATTTCAATGTGATACTGTCGTCATATTCCTTCTGTGTCCTCAAACATTCTAAGTCTGTTAACCAGAAAGCAAGACGACTGTAGATCTGTAAATATATATTGAATAAAGAATCATTATTGTTATAAAAAGACGAGCTTCCAATTTCCAATTTTTAGTTTCGATTTTATGATTTTATGGACGTACATTTGGTTCAATTGGTGGAAAATGTTTCTTTGGACATTATAGTGGTTTGTGTACGTAGCTCACAAAAAAGCCAGATGGACTATAAAATATTCAGTAAGAGTTAATTGCACATTTCAATTACTACAGACAAACTATTACAGAATATGTTACGACTAATATAACAAATTTACCATGTTAAGAATAATAATTATCAACAGATTGATACAAGCAGCAGTTACAGTTGTCACCAGACTGGCATTCTCATAGATTGTCGCTGTTGTCGTGGCAACCAATGTAGAATTTGTTGACGTTGGTCTGTCTTTTGTTAGAACTTGCAGAGCAGCCAACACCGATACACGATAGGCTATTACACCAAATACAGCAGCTATGGCTAGGAAACCCTAAAGATAAATAAATATACTTAAGTAATGAATTCTTAATTCTGTAAATTCAGAAATTTTTACAATGTTTTATTACATTTGTACTTCAAAAATTGCAATTTCAATTCTGATACCATATTTTGTTCAGCGTTTTCTGAAAATTTGATAACATGAACTGGTGGTTACATTAACTTGAGACCTTATTATTTGTTGGCGAGAAATCATTTCAAATAAACCTCTTCTTTTTATCAGTAGTTTTATTTTGTCATTTCAAGGTTTCAGTTATGGGAGTAATGAAAATTGGTGCCATTGGTCAGTAAAATTTAAATTTTACAGTTTATCAAACAGTTGTAAAATATACTGTAATCAATAATACTCAAGTGAAAGAGTATGCTCCCTTTAATAATTCACCCACTGTCTTTTTTCTTTTCAAAATTTTCCTTCGATCTTACTGACTGATAATTATCATTCTAAGCACAGTAGAGTGATATAAAAAAAATCGCTAGAAAATAAGGGGACCAAGCCGTTGTCAATAAAATCAACAACTTTACTATATGTAAAATAGCGATAAACAGATTGGTCATCATAACTCAATTGCTTTTATTACTTTCATCCTACAGGCTCAAGCGAGATAGTCAATCACATTGAGATGACCAACGATAACCTATTAATATATATAAAATTTGTTATACTTACCAGAAAAAACATGATTGAATAAGACATCAAGAAAATTGGTACTCTCTTTGTCCAGAAGGGTAGATGAGGTTCTTTTAACTGTTAAGAGAAAGAGTAACTTTTAGAGGATTATTTTATAACTAACAGAAAAAGTTATTAACTTTAAGATGTTTAAATAAACTCAAACATTTACAGAAAAGCTGAATCGAGAAAAAAAATTCTTAAAGTCTTCATGATTTTGGAAACCGTCATAAAAATTCATTTCTCCCAGTTGTAGGACTTTCTGTAAAATCACTTCCAAAAGCCTGAATCTGATTTTTGAATTACAAGAAAAAACAAAGTTTCACCTTCATTGGGTATACTGATATAATACTGGTTGCCTGTAGTTGATAGAAACGGTGGAAAGTAAATGGAAAAGAATACATTACTTTAATTTCAACATTTCCAGCTTTATTATCATGTTCAATTACAAGGAATTCTTTGGTGAGCATAGATTTTACTAACCCTTGTAATTTGATTTTCAGATGTATTCTGAATGAGTACAGTTTCTTAAGGTTAAACATTGGTATATATATCCTTAGATAGAATTTTTAAATACTTTGCCAGAATGTAGATCTTTCCATGCTTTTTTCAAAAATATAATTAAAAGTATTGGTCACCATGCTTTTTTCAAGCTACAAGTCGTACAAAATTGCCCAAATTTGAGTAGATTCTTTATATTGTTCATGAAAAAACAAATTTGTGTGGAAAAATAGAAATTTATGAGATAGAATTGAAATAAAACATGAGAAGATAGGTTTTAAAATATGCTTTAAGAAATGAAAAGTAAAATTGGTGGCACCGACCTGGTTTTTTTCCTACAATTAAAAATTGGAATTTCTCTATCATTCCTTAAAAAAAATCCATTTCAGTTGTAGCCTCTAAAATAGCTAAGTTCACAATTTGATTTGAACAATCACAAATATTTGGTTTTAGAAAAATCAGTCTAAAAAATGCAATGAATCACTTATTTTTCTTTTTCAAATAAAAAGGTTTAACCGATTAATTGCCAATCTGGCTAAAAATTTGCAGATTTGGGTAAAGAACTAGACCTGTTGTGAACTGTGATTTTACAATCCAAGATGGTGATATACAGTAAATCTACCTTTAAGAGATAATAGGTTGCATTTACCCCTGTGATTGGATGTATTCTATGATCAGTACCGTTTTCTATGATGAGTATAGGTTTCATGTACCCAAATAATTGAATGTATTCTAAAACGAGTACATTTTTCTTTCTATGGTGAGTTTAGTTTTCTATGGTGAGTATAGTTTTCACTTACCTGAGTAAATGGATGTATTCTATAATGAGTAGTTTTCTACCCTGAGTATAAGTCTCACTTATTCCAGTAATTGCATTTATTTCTTAAACAAGTACGGTTTTCAATGGTCAGTATAGGTTTCACTTACCCAGTAATTGGATGTTTTTCTTAAATGAGCACTGTTTTCAATGGTCAGCATAGTTTTCACTTACCCCAGTAATAGGATGTCTTCTTAAATGAGTACAGTTTTTTTATGGTGAGTATAAGTTTAACTCACCCCAGTAATTGAATGTATTCTATGAGTACAGTTTTCTATGGTGAGTATCAGTCTAACTTACCACAGTAATTGGATGTATTCTATAATAAGTACAGTTTTCTATGGTGAGTATAGTTTTCTATGGTGAGTACAGTTTTTTGTGGTTAGTATGCATTTAACTTACCCCAGTGATAGGATGTATTCTATAATGAGTACAATTTTCAAGTCTTGCCAAGTATTCAGGTCTAGGTGGTTGCTGAAACATAAAACAGGCAAAGGTATGATTCTACCACCTATTTCTACTTGAATTCCAAAATTATAAAAGTATTATACATTTTTTATATAATGTCAATCAATATTCACAAGATGATCCTACTCAATTAATTGTATGCTTGTAAGGCCAGATATGTTTTCAAACAGTTTCAAGTCAAATTGACAAACTCCAAAATAATTAAAAGAAAAACAAAGGATATGGGGTATCTATCTATGACACAAAGTCAATACATGCACAGCAACAAAAAACACAAAAAGCAAAGGAGCAGGGCTCATACTGCTGTTCTTCATCTCAAGGTCCAAGATCATTAGATCACACCAGCATTCCTTTTCTTACTCACAGTCACTTATGGTTCTACTGTGAAGTTTCATTGCTGCTACGTTATACATTAAGGGGGTACAGAAAACCTAAGGTAATTAACCCTTAAAATTCAGCTGAATGTTTTAATCACATACTAATAGTAAGGAGAAATCAAGATTTACAACAATAAAAATAAGTATTGGTCAAACTCCTATCTATCCAACTAAATTATTCCTGTAAATTGTGTAGTTCAAATTTCAAAAATTTTCATATTTTTCTCAAATGATCAGAGTAAATATTTTGTCAAAAAAAGTCAAATCTATTTTTAGTCAAAGTGTATGGTAACCCTAAAATGATGGCCTACATCCCTTTTCATTGATTTTAATAGAAAAAGAAATAATATGAGGTATCCATCCATCCATGACACAAAATCAGTACGTCAATGTTTTTTATATCCTACTTTTGTAGATAAATTAGCATAAACACCATGAATAATGAATATATTTACCTCTTCTCTAACATAGTCCAACAAGTCCCATTTATACTGCATGGAAGCCTGCCTTCTCTTCCAAAATTCCAAGAATAAAGTACCTGTCCAAAATATATATTCAATCATGTAGTAACACAATATCACAAAATGATAGTTCAAAGGATGAGTTCTTAAATTTTGTGTGTTATTATAACTATTGTTTAACAATGGACACACATGCAACTTTATTTTAACTAATGCAATTTCAAGAAACTTTGTATACAAAATATTTTTTTATATATTTTTGAGACACCTTTCTAGTCGCAAAAATAATAATAAAATATCTGAATTGACAGTTTACATTTATGCTTAGGATAACATGTTTTAAAATGACATATGAATATATTCTTCTTTGCTCTAGCTAAATAAAACAGTAGTATACTGTTGTTAAAAATTCATAAGTTGATTGAGAGAAAACATTATACTGATTCTCCAAGATTTACCTGAATACAGTTGAAAAAAAAAGGCACTCTCACATTTCATCTGCATAGAAGGACTAAAATTCAGTTTTATAAAAAAAAAATACATGACAGATTTAAATAGAAATTATTTTCTGAACTAATAAAATTTCAGGATAGTTAAATACAGTCACTTATCAAATTAAAATACTTAAGACCAACTTACCCCAGAATGACATAAATATAGCAAAGAAGACTGTTCCACCATTATCAAACATCCGACTAGCTATGGCATTAGAACATGACTCATACAGGTTCCAATATGGACATTGAAAATCACATAATGGACACATCGTGAAGTTATTTTTTGGATCACAAATCTCCTTCCTAAAATAAAATAAAAATATTAAAAAGAACCACAGTAGATTCATCATTATTATTTGTTTGGTACCCTAGATTTTGTGGGGGAATGTAACCCATAATTCAAATATTCAATAAAATTCACATTTTCTGTATGCTTGTATGCAGACTTTGGAAAAAAACATTAAAAAACAAATATCCACAAAAAATAATTTTTCATTGATGCACAAAATTAAATAAACCCACAGTGATAAAACAAGAATGCATGTGATTTGCGTATTGTTTTCTTTATCTTAATTTGTTTGTAAAAACAGGTAAGAAATCAGTGTATAAAGAAATAGATAAAAAAAACTTACGCTGGGTAGCTGTCTGGTGCCACTGCTATTCCATATATGAATACCACCAAACCAACAATAGAGGCTGGTATCAACATCATTGTGTAGAATCCTAACCAAGTAAAGTATATTCCTATCTTAGCTCCAAAGTAATTCCTGAAAATAAAATAACTTACAATTTGTACCATCAGAAACATGCATTTTCAGTCATTAAAGTCATTTGTATGTACATTGTTTTTGATACTGATGCCTACATGTTGTTATTACTTACAAATTAAAGATTTTATTTAATAGTTTGAATGTTTTTGTGATTTAATTTGATGTCATTGATTCTATGGTAATTTAATATCAAAATAAAAAGAAGACATTCTGACATGGAGCCTTAACTAACCTCACATGTTCCAATGGCTGAACTTTAAACATATTCCTCCAGTTTCCCCAGTGGTCAAACAGCAATTTTCTTTCATTGGATGCTGAGCCTGGCTTCCAATGACCCTATAATGTAATAGTAAAAATAATACATGTACAGTATTTAGTAATGTCAATGAATGTAAGAAACAATACATGCTCACAAATTGGAAAAAAAACATGTCCCTCTTAGCCTGTGTTATAGGGAGACTGTAAATTACATGGCAAATCTAGCTGACAAATCTAGTAAGTTGTCTGTTTGAAACTTTCATGCTACAATAATATGAAAGTTCCTCGGGGAAATGTCTAAACAGAATTGTGCATGCAACAAAAAGTTAAATGTATGGACGCTCCCATAATCTTTTTTTTTCCACCAAATAATCACAAGTATTTGTTTATTTTCCTCCCATTCCTTCCTCAATTTGGATAGGTTTTATAATGTACAACTTTAGTATTCAAGTTTGACTACAGCATGCATGATTATTTTACCAATTTGTGTTAATGTCATATTTTATGGATGTCTCTAATTATAAGTTTCAAGTTCAGTCCCATCGTAAAAATTCTTTCTGTCAAAAATACAATCTACATTCAATAAAATTATGTGAATGTTTATGTGCATGTCTTTTCAAATTTACCTACAGTGGAAGAGAGTGAAAATGGTAACACGGTTATTCAAACAAATAACAAAAGGATGATGCAATGACAGCTAAATTTATAACTTTTTACTAACCTCATGTAATGAATAAGCTGCTGTGTAAATATTGTCGTTTATCATCTTGTTGATACCTGAAAAGAAAGAGGAGTTATATGTACAAATTTCCCAGTTTATAAATCTCAACATTTGTAGTTATAAAAACTGACAAAGGCTTCCACAAAGCATCTTGTTACTTCCAAATTTCATTAAATTGTTACACATGGAATAAAATGTACATATCACATTTATGTACTGCAAAAACATTTATTTTCGTGGGGTTAAAATTTCCTGGTTTTGTCTGTATTACAGATTTCATTGGGATTTAGTTTCATGGTTTCAAGAAAATGGAAGTGATATTATATGTAGGTTAAATTTTCATGGGGTTTTTAATTTTTCGTAGATATATTTTTTCCACAAAAATAAACAAAATTTAATCCTCCACGAAATTTTTTCTTTTACAGAACCGGTATATGATTTGTTTAAAAGAAGTCCACAATACATTGCAATAGTAACATCTTATATAAATCTGCTTTACTTTGTCAAGTCCCAAGTTCCAAACACCATTATAAATAATACATGTTACTTTTGTTATCCTCTTCTTTTGATCTTTCTGCATGATAATTTTCCATTTCTTGTGACTTTTACTGTGATGGGTTTTTATCAGTAAAGTAATAGGAGCATAAAAACCTCATTGAGATAGTCTAGAAAAATTCTGCGGTCTTTCAATTATTTTGGGGTTGATAACATCTCATCTAAGGGGCCAGGGATATCACCCTGATGAGATTGCAGCTGAGAAACTCTCTATTGTTTTCAGAACCATGGATAATCTAGTTTATAGCTATTTTACAAAATGTTCCTTTGATCTTACTGACAGATATTTTCCTTTCACAGTAGAGTGATATGAAAAAATTATTGCTAGAAACTTAGGGGGCATGTGCCATTGTCAATGAAATTAACAACGTCGTCATAGGTAAAATAGAGATAAAAAATTATCATTGGTCATCTCAACTTGATTGCTTTTCTCACTTTTGTCGTACCGGCTCTCAAGTGAGAAAATCAATCTTGTTGAGATGATCTACGATAATCTATAAACACATGCAAAAACCTTACTAACATGCACTTACCAAAAGAATAAGCATCATTTTTATCAGTACTGAATGATTTTCTCCTCAGAATAAAATTCACAATACGACTTCTTGTAGCATTATCAAAGAAGGTGTCTCTATCTTCTGGTATGTCAAACCTGAAACACAAAATAGAAAGTATAGGTGTCAGATCACCAATTACTCCCTCCAATTTGTATACATTTGTACAATCCTCCAGAATGTATGTAAAAGTAGCCCTACTCTGACACAAAATATTGCTTTTGATGTCTTTGTTTACTTTGAAAAATCAGGGTTAATGTGCTCCATAGAATTCTAATTTAAGATTTCCAGAAAAACAGGGGTTATTTTTGGTAGACCTATGTTTTGAAGGTCAATTTTTTTTTTCTTTAGGGTAGTTAGTTTTTCAAGTTTTGCTATACAATAAAAGGGTCATGGCATGAATATTGATGAAAATTGACCCTGACTTTTGTATAATATTAAAGTTGTCCTTTGACTTGCAATAAATTAAGCAGTTTGAAACTTATATATAAGGTCTTTAAATATAAAAAAAAAATATACTCAGAACATTACTCACCAATACTCATGCAATAACTGTATAATATTTATCTTAACTATAAAGGTCTTATTTAATGAAATTTGATGCCACTGTCATAAAAGTGAGAGGTTTAGCTAGTTATAAAACCAGGTTTAATCCACCATTTTCTACATAAGAAAATGTCTGTGCCAAGTCAGGAATATGACAGTTGTAATCCATTCGTTCGATGTGTTTGAGCTTTTGATTTTGCCATTTGATAAGGGACTTTCTGTTTGAATTTTCCTTGAGTTCAGTATTTTTGTGATTTTACTTTTAATTGACAGGTTATGTACCATTGTATGTGAAGTTTTTCCCCCATTAATTCATTTGTTGTTGCAAATCAAAATCCTTGAAGCAAGGCATGTTTTTTTATATGAAGTGTTCAGGCCGTGGCAAGTGTCAGAGTCAATCATGGGAGGAATTCAATTATTTAGTATACCGAATCTTTAGTTTTCTGTGTAATTTTTATTGACTGTTGTTTGCCTTTTTTCTTTTTGGCAATAGCTATTTAAGCCCCCTCAGTATCTTACTATTTTTTCATACTCACAAATATTCCTTGTCTCTGCTGTACACCAATGTAAACCTCCTTTTGATATGTGGTACCTGGTCTTCATTCAGTTGGAATGGTGTATAAATTCTCTTAGCTATACCTGTTACTTTAGTCCATAACTTGGTGGACACCGATTTCATTGGATTCTGGATTAGTAAATATTGTTGTAATGTATTATCTTGTAGAGTTTTGTTATCAGAAATAAGTAAATGTAGCTAAAGTTGAATTTATAAAATATTCATTTCATATTGAAAATTAGTTGATGCTTCTTTTATTCTTAAATATTTAGTACTTAAAGATGATAAAAAGAAAAGAAAATACTTCAAACTGTACACCCTAGTGAAAATTCTGTAAAATAAATTGTAGATAGCATGCACACTTTATTTTCATACAATATAACGATGTCAAAATGTTAACAATAAATAAGTAAGTCTTCTGTACTAATCCACTGCAAGACAAAATGACCTGAAATATTTTACAGTTTAATAATTTAACCTTTACAGTACTTACATATATAATAAAATAGAAGAATATTTTGATTATGATTAATTACCTGACAGTAACTTAACAAATTTAAAGGAATCACCTACCTTTTAAAGCTGTTATCCTAATGCTAGTAAGATAAAGGTTTGGTTGACTTGCTTGCTTTGTTTGTAAACATGTTTACTCAAGCGTTGTAATTAAGATTGACATCTGCTATCAATAGCTAGGTGGGTCTTCAACTTGTATACATTGCTTACCTTCCAATAAAATTTATAAGTATAATGTATACAAGCTGAAGCCCCGCCTATATATTGATAGCAGATGTCAATCTTAAGAACAACGCCTGAACATTTTTACAAACAAAGCAAGATAAACAACCAAACCTTTAACTTCCTGGCATTAGGATAACAGCTTTAATTATCATTTTATTTCTATTTAATTAAAACTTAAAGAAAAATCCATGCACAACTTTAATTTGAATTCACATTTAACAAGTGACATTATTTACCAAAGCAATATTTGGTTAAACACTTAAAGGTAAAAGACTCAACAGTAAAACACTAAAAGCTGCCATTTCATTAAGGCGGGCCAGACAAACCAATAAGAAAGAAAGCCTGATCTCCCTTGGTCTCTCCTGATTTACATTCTGTTTCAACGAATGTTTGACTTTCAATCAGACTTGTTCGAATGTTGGAAAAGTTGCACTAGGAATACTAGATACATTAATTTTCATGTTTGTCAGTATAAAATATAAAGCTCCATCAAGAGATCATGTGTCCCTTAAGGCCCCTCAACCCCTAAATACACCTCTGGAATCTATAATATTAAAGCAAAAACAAATCCGGAATTGAAAAAAGAAATCAAATATTTACCACTGCAATAACTTGACTTATAATCTAAAATTAAACTGCTTAACTTAATGCAAGTCCCATGGAGAACTTTAATATCATACAAAAGTGATATCTCACATGTAGATTTAAAGAAAAAACTGACAAGAGAACAGTATTCAGCAGTATCAAACAATGCAATAAGGGTCCAAAATAGCAACAGTAAAGACAGTTAAAGACAATTTGGCAATTCATTACCTCTTAGGGAAAATTAATTGATTGCAGTTATAATTTTTAACCCAAGACAGTATTTACAAAAATTAATGCAACAACTTAGTCTGTTAACAATGTTTGAGTAATTCAGAAAAAAAATAATTCAGAGAGGACTAATTTCTAAAAATATCTGTCAAAATCACAATGCTACTTTTGGATGTGCTAGAATATATATTGCTCTTGCACAATAAAAATTAACATTTTTAAACTTATGTTTTCCCCTCTATATTCTTTCTTAATATAAGACAGAATATAGAAATAAAATTAATCTAACAAAGGAACTTTTGTTTGTGTAATGACTGCATTTTTTAAACTAGAGGCTCTAAAGAGCCTGTGTCACTCACCTTCATCTATGTGAATATTAAACAAAGGATGGATTCATGACAAAATTGTGTTTTGGTGATGGTGATGTGTTTGTAGATCTTACTTTACTGAACATTCTTGCTGCTTACAATTATCTCTATCTATAATGAACTTGGCCAAGTAGCTACAGTGGAAAATGTTTGTAAAAATTTACAAATTTTATGAAAATTTTTAAAAATTGACTATAAAGGGCAATAACTCCTTAAGGGGTCAACTGACCATTTTGGTCATGTTGACTATTTTTAGATCTTACTTTGCTGAACATTATTGCTGTTTACAGTTTATCTCTATCTATAATAATATTCAAGATAATAACCAACAAGAATGTGTCCATAGTACACGGATGCCCCACTCACACTACAATTTTCCATGTTCAGTGGACCGTGAAATTGGAGTCAAAACTTTAATTTGGAATTAAAATTAGAAAGATCATATCATAGGGAACATGTGTACTAAGTTTCAAGTAGTTGTGACTTAAACTTCATCAAAAACTACCTTGACCAAAAACTTTAACCTGAACTTCTTACTTTCATTTTCTATGTTCAGTTGACCATGAAATTGGGGTCAAAACTATAATTTGGCATTAAAATTACAAAGATCATATCATGGGGAACATGTGTACTAAGTTTCAAGTGGATTGGACTTCAACTTCATCAAAAACTACCTTGAACAAAACATTTAACCTGAAGTCGGACGGACGAACGAACGAACGAACGAACGGACGAACGAACGGACGAACGAACGAACGGAGGCACAGACCAGAAAACATAATGCCCCTCTACTATCGTAGGTGGGGCATAAAAACGGCAAAATTTCCTTAAAATTACCATTCAGGGGCAGCAACCCAACAATGGGTTTTCTGATTTATCTAAAAATTTCAGGGTAGATAGATCTTGACCTGATGAACAATTTTACATGTCAGATTTGCTCTTAATGCTTTGGTTTCAGAGATATAATCCAAAATCTACATTTTACCCCTATGTTCTATTTTTAACCATGGTGGCCATCTTGGTTGGTTGGCTTGGTCACGGGACACATTTTTTAAACTAGATACCCCAATGATGATTGTGGCCAAGTTTGGTTAAATTTGGCCCAGTAGTTTCAGAGGAGAAGATTTTTGTAAAAGTTAACAACGACGGAGGACGGTCACAGGACATCGACGGACACCAGTGATAAGAAAAGCTCACTTGGCCCTCTGGGCCAGGTGAGCTAAAAAGCAAAAGAATTAATTTCAATTGAACCAAGCCTGTTAAGTAGAACTTTTTGCGGCAATATGATTAAAAACATATCCTGTGTTCAAGTTTGCTTCCAAGGATATGACAACATCATTTCTACTTTCTTTTCTCATGATTATCACATTAACCAATGAGCTTCCAGTGTACTCAATTTTGAAGGTGTGAGTCATAACAATAAAACCAGAGGATTCCAAGCGGTATTTAAAACAGAAAGTAGAACTGAACATGGTTAAATCCTTGTAAGCTCAGCATGGGCACAGGAACTATATTTTAATTAAATTGAACTTTTCACTCAACACTAACTTACTGATTAATACACCAAGCCTGAAATGCAGACAAGTTTCATGCATTCACATTGTAAAACAACTCAATGAAAACTTAAAATCTGAATAAACTAAGACGGGGAAACACGCAGACATTCTGACTCAATTTACCAAACACCAGGCACAGGGATTTTCTGCCATCTCAACGATGCGATTCTATAGAAAATACAAAATTTCATCCACATTTTAAATACCATTGACATTTGTCATAAAAACGTGAGGTTTAGTAACCTTTTTAAAAAACCAGGTTTTTCTTACCAAATTGAAAATACAAAATATATACAAAAGGAATGGTCATTACCAATTCATCTACATATTAAATACCATTGACAATTAACATAAATGTGAGGTTTAGTAGCCTTTTTTAAAAACAGGTTTTACTAATCAAATAGTTTATAAATAATTTTTCAAAGACATCAGACATTATTTTACTTGTGTTTTCTCAGGTGTTGGCATGGTTACTTTCAAAATTGCAATAAAGGTTAATCAATTATTTATTGCTATAATTAAATTTCATATTTATATTCTTTGTTTATTTCTTTTCTATTTCTTGTTAAATTCATGTAAAGTCCATCTGACATGTGCATTAAAATTGTGGATTAAACAAAACAATCTGAAATTGAATTTATCAAATATTGTATTTATATTTTTGTCTCTATTTCTTTCCTATTTCTTGTTATATTTGTAAAATGTTTATCTGACATGATTCTGGATTAAACAAAACTAAGTATAAGCTGGATATTCTATGTTTGATTTCATTAAAATCTTAGTGAAATCCTTTCATAAATTACTGAATAACAATAATTGTAAATTTTCCTTTAAAAATTTCATACATTTAGGCTGTTGTTAGTAGTTAAATATATAGAAGCACACATACATTAGAAATATTTCATTTGTGAAGTCACTCTTAAAAAGACTTATAAACAGCTCATGTATTATTTCACGCACTAAAGTTTCAGAACTACAGAACAAGAAATCTGAAAATATTATAAATTTAAAAGGGAGGTTACTTGTACATTATGTAAGATTATCATCAAATTAATTTAATTTCCAAAGTATATATTCTAAACAACATTTATTATGTTTATTAGGGATATTACTTTTTTTAACACTTTTTCTATATCTTTACCACATAAATAAAAAATAAAAAAAAATAAAGTAAATTAATCATGAAATAAAATATAGATTTTAGTTGAAGAGACAAACCCTGAAACCCCTTTTTGGCCTTTGCATTAAATGTTTTGGGCCCTACTTATGGACGTACACCGCAGAAAATTTTGTAAAAATCAGAATATACAAAATAATAAAATGAACATTTTGACTACAAACCAAAATTACAGAAAGTGCTTTTACAACAGTACGTATGACATCAAACAAAGAAACTGTATCAGAGAAAGGGAAAATGTGGAAAGAGGTATAAGATCTCTAGTATTTATTGTCAATGTAATTTTTTACCTATATGTCAAGAATTTTCATTGAATATTCATGACAAATAGATTTATGAATGGACAAAACAAATAACTATAGTAAAACATCTACTGGTAAGAGAAAAGTTTTTATCAATCAAAAATTCTTGCCTTGAACCACACTGGTTTAAGTGTAAGGTTAACTAATAAGTATGTGAAAAGTTTAACCATATCTTACAAACATAATGAATATTCATGGACACTTTCTTGTTGAGAATGAATATTCATAAACACTTTCTTGTTGAGAGACAGCACAAATGTGGTCAAGTGATACTTCAACCCTAATTCCTCCAATATTTCAGGATGATAGACAAGAATTAAAAGTGATGGTCAAGAATTGATGCTTGGCAAAATATACTCTCTGGCCAGTCTGTTAAAAACAATAGGACAACTATCTATACAACGTATACCAACATAAGATAAAAGTTTGTGAAATGTTAAAATAAATATTACACATAACTGGAAATGAAGGGATAAGACTTAGAAATCACGGGGAATCTCACCTGCATTCGGAGGGACTAAAAGTACAAACATAATTAACTGTTAAATTATAAAAAAAAGATTGTACATATCTTTTTGATATAAACTTCAGGAGTATGCAACAAATACATCTGATTGCATTGAGTGTGAAGGTAAAGATAATATCTTCAGTTAGCTTGCTTGCTAGTTGAACTGTAAGGTAATTATTATGTTAGCTAAACTACCCTCCTTTAAAAGTAGACTAGACTGACATATAATTAATCTATCTGTTCGTAGGAGTAGTCTACTCTGAAAGGAGGGTAGTTTACCTAACATAATAATGACTTCACAGTTCAGATAAAAAGCAAGCTAACCAAAGATTCTACCTTTACCTACACACTTAATGCTTTTGGCTGTATTTCTGGTAAAAAAAAATTATTATGCTTTTTCAATAAATGTCATGACACACTATTGTATTATTACTGTTGTCACTGCAATGTTTGTGATAGAGTGTACTTTAGGTTAAAAATATTTGAAAATATCATTAGGAATGGAGTGATGCTTGATTTAATTAATGTGACATGGAATTAATTTACCAAACTTATCATTAAATGAATTTCAGATACAAAGACTGTTTGGGGATTAAAAGATTAATAATGACAAAGGGTTCAGTGGTTCAGTGAATGGGTAATATTGCTTTTTGTGAACCACTTCAGTTTCAGTGTAGTACTCACTATACTCCAATACGTAGAAGGACCAAATATCGTCTGACATAAGAAATACCACAAGCAAATATTAACTATTATATTCACACACAAACACTTTATTTGTATAACTAAGTCGATTAAACATGTTAGAAATCACTATCACTTACATTTTGACCTTTCTGAATAAAACATCCATAAAGATATACATTAAAGCTAACACAAATCTGGTAATATTCATTTGTTTTTATCATTGTATAAACACAAAGCGAGGCTTTTAAGTCTGCTGGCCTAATGAATTTTTCTTTTTAAATTTCATAACTCAAATGCAGAGTTTCTGTCTAGAATCTACTTTTTAATGTTTATCTTCTACAAGTGTTAGCATGTGTTTCAATTTGTTAACTGGTGAACCTCTGATAAATTACAAATCTGTTATCTTAACTTTAATATTTCCATGATAACATGCCATACAACCAATTTACTGACAACTTGTTAAGAAAATCTATAATTAGACCCCTTTATGATACTTTAAGAGACAGATGCTACTATTCCTATTTTCATGCCACTTTTTCCACCTTGCCCCAACATTTAACACATCAACAGCACATTACTCTATACCTCTAACTGTGAATACTTCATCTGTATTTTGTCGAGTACCAAGTTCTGTCGATAAATTAGTTAAAACATAAAAAAAATATATCCATAATCCCTTAAATAGTTTAATATAGTTACTATGAATAATACAACAAAAACGTTCAGCACTGCTCTTTGCTAAAGTACAAGTAACGAATGAGAGAACTTATTTCCAAATTTTGCCTTTATTTTGTTAAAACAAATCCAAGCAGACTATGCAATCATAATTTTATACCTATACTTGTTAAAGTGCATTTTTTATTTCTAACTTGAGGTAAATTTAACATAGTTGAGGCACTGGGAAAGAGCAATGCTGACCAACTTAAATGAGCATTTGTTTGTTTGCTGAAAATTATGAAAACTATTTGTTTGGTTTAGATGATATCTATTTTTAGATCATCTGTGTACACCTTTCAAATCTTCCATTGCATAAACATTTGAAGGTGCAGTGTGTAATTGCAAAAGCTATTAAATATGCCAGTTTGAACATTCAAAATAAATATAAAAGGCAAAGTTTTCATTGGAAAACAAACAAATTTGTTTGTTATACAAATGACAGTGTAATATATCGTTCCAAAATTAGGACAATTTGCATTGTTATATTTTTTTTGTTTATTACTTCCTGTTTTCTTTTGAAGTTACAAACTCAGCAAACAAACTAATACTTCCTTAAACCTAACACTGACATCTATATATAGAGTGATAATGTGAAAATAATCAGCTTGTTTTAAAGAGAAAGTACATGTCATATGACAGAACAAAAATTTCAAATGATTTTACAACAATCATGGTGTTATTTTTAGTTAAATTTGGCATCTTTCAAATAAGCTGATTATTTTTGATGATTAATGATTTTAATTAAAATCTGAAGACATAAAAAATCTTACAACCAACCTCCAAATTTCCCAGCTTTCCATGTTAGATTAAAATGAAAATTGTTAGTTGTGAATATAAAAATTTCTGTAGTTAGTTACGCTTTGGCAGATACATGTATGCATTAATATTAATGTTGTTATATGTGAATAATTGATTCATTCTTTTTATAGAACTTTATTACATTTCTTATCAAAAACTGTGGTTTCATTTTAGTTCATGATGGTTAATTTTCAATATTTGAAGAACAAAATCTTTAAAGATGTTCAATACCTTTGTTCTTAACTTTTTGTCAGATATTTGGAATCCATCTAGCCTTATCCATGTAGTGATTATAAAAATTTGCCAGCAAACCATTATTTTCTTTTCATAATTTTATTTCATAAATTTCGAAAATTCATTTTATAAAATCCTTGTTATTTTTTCATAGATTTTGAAGGATAAGAAAGTGTCAATGTTAAATGTATGAAAAATCTAGAGAGTATTGATTCCCACCAAATTAAAGATTGATTAAATCGATAGAGAAAAATGAGGACACAGAGCGCGGCACCTTTATCTTATATCTAAGTTCTGTTACTTCTAACTGTCTTATAAAAAAGCATGTAAAAAAAATAAAAATGCTTTGTTAAGTACTTTAATTTCCTGACTGCTAGTCCATGAAAATAATAAAACCACAGAATGTAAAAAAAAAGCTATTGCGCAATACATCATTAAAATGCTTTAGAAGCGACTCCTATGTGTATATTGAATCATAATTGTACTTTCTATAAAATCTAGTGTAAAAGCCAATACATGTATGTGACAAAAATATATATCTATATCAGTCTTTTGCAGAAATCTGTTTCTTGACTGATACGTATGTGTGTGACAAACCTGATATGACCATGATGACTGCATATTCTTGAAAGACTGTTGGTAAATCATACAAATTTTGTTAAGTAAAGTAAAATCACAAGAAAACTGAATTCAGAGGAAAATTCTGAAGAAAATTCTGAGGAAATTCAGAACTGAAAGTCCCTAATCAAATGGGAAAATCAAAAAGCTCAAACACATCAAACAAATGGATAACAACTGCCATATCCTGACTAGGCATCTCCTAATGTAGGAAATGGTGGATTAAACACGGTTTTATAGCTAGCTAAACCTCTCACTTGTAATATACTATATGCAAAGAAGCAAAACTTTCAACAAACTGTACGATGAAATCAAGAACAAAAATCTCTCATATCAAATTGAATTTTTTCCAAATGCCATTTGATGACACTGAATAGTTTTGTCTGCAGTGAATACATCCCCTTCTGTATGTGCCCGTCACAAGTTAGGAGCCTATTGTTCTGTGAAAGTCGTTTGTAGCTGTAAATCATATTTGTCTTTTGTTTATTTTTTTGTACATAAGCATGGAAAGGTTGTTAGTATTTTGGTTCAAATTATTTTATTTTTTTTGTTTTGGAGTCATATATGGCTTGCTATGCGGTATGGGTTTTGCTCATTGTTAAAGGTTGTAATGCGACTTATTATTGCTAACTTCTACATCATTTTATCTCTAATTGAGAGTTGTCTCATTGGCAATCAAAGAAAATCATCTAGTTTTCATATTGTTCGGTTTATAATGTTAAATTGTCTCACTTCAATGCCATGCATCAAAATATTGATTTTATAACTTTTTTTAATTGTCATTCATATTATTTGTTTAAAGTTCATACTCTTTAAAAAAAAAAATATACATGTAAATACCTTCTTAACAGGCATTTTCAGTTTTAGAATCTCAGCGTATCTAGTTAGGACTTCATATGGAGCATGGACTTTCATAAAATCTGCTTCTTCATCTTTAGAAACAGTCTGAAAAAACATATGTAATAATATTGAGATAGTTCGTAAATAAGAAACAAGATTAACTAATAAACTGATTTACTGTACTTCGTAATAGTTGATATGTTTGTTAATATCATATATAAACAGGGATAGATCTAAGATTTTTGTTCAGCTGGGGGGTGGGGCTTTAGATCTCAAATGTGAATACTAGGCAAATATTTAGCCTGAAGTAGGTTTCTGATAAAGGGGATGTTTTCTGTATGTTCACATAGTTCTGTCATTTTTCAGATCGGAAATTGTACCAAGAAAAAAACATATATATAGAAAGTCAGGAGAATATTCCTGATTGTTCTATGGTAACAGCAGTTGGGGATACAGTTTGTCCTACGCAAGTGCTATTTCACATGGCAATTATTATTTAAACTGGAAGCAGTCAGTCAGTCATTAGCATATAAACTACCAGGATTGTAAAACATATTCTAGAAACTTAAAGACCAAGTCAATACATATCTTAATGGCATAGATATAAATATAATTAACAAATGATTAAAGCAAGTAACTGGTACACACTTATGAGAAAAAATAGCAGAGTAATGTTAATCTATACAAACCAGATCTTCTTCTAACTGTAGACCTTCCTCTCTCAGATTTTTCTCAAAGATTTCTCTAGCCTTGATGTTTCTATTCTTATGTTTATCATCATCGTCATCTAATTCCCAAGCCAAGACATAGTCTATCCTTCTTTTTCCATCCTTGAAGTACATATTTCTGCCCTGAAATTAGTTCAAAATATTATCATTTTCAAGAACTAGATAAACTAATTTGGAAAAAAATTGCTTGTTCTTAATATATATATTGACAAGTATACATATGTGTATATAAGTCAGCAAAGCATTAAGATATAGAAGCTAAAAACTGCCCTAAATTATTGTAGGAGTACCAATACAACACTGTCGACTAATATGGACCTATCTATTTTTTGTGGGTACCCATTTTTCAGGGATTGAGAATCAATTGTATTTTCATAGATATTTGATTACAGGGTTTTGTCCAAATATGCATTTTCATATTTGTGTTTTAGGTCTTTGTCAAATAATTAGCTATATGGAAATCATACCATAAAATGATAACTATCTTTTTTCAGTCCCTTCAAATAACCTTTCATACCAAAATTACAATATAATCTTTTATTTAACCCACTTCTTCTTCTATATTATTTCTTGGTACATTGTTTTCTATCAAATATATACCAGCATGCAGGCAATGATGCAAGCAGAGCAATTCCATCATGGATTTTAAAGAGGGTATGCTAAGTTTTAGTAAATATGACATCAAAACACATGATGCTTATAAGCTTAAGACATTACTGGTCCTACACAAAAATCTTCAAGAAAATTATATTACACCCTGCATGCAATCCAGATCATCATATTCAATATACATGTAATATCATAAATAAATTTCTATTTTATGCAAACTGGATTATCAAATTTAATCTTACATCTAAAATAAACATGCAAAATAGATTCATTAAAATTCAGATATCAAAATTTAATTATTACTATCACTTTACACCATTAGCATATTAATTTAGCTGCTAATAATAAGTTCCTGTATGAAAATTTTATAAAGAACTGAACATTTTAATTAATTTTAACATTATAGAGATATTAGTTGTGCATTTATCACAAATACAACCAAAATCTTAGAATCAATTTCCTAGCAAGTTTTTAGCAATTTATTACAATCCAAAGAAACTTTTCCACAGAGACATCTCCTATTGGTCAATCTATTTAAACTTTTGCCAGTTCTATTGGCCCATTGAGTAACATCAATATCTATTGTTCTCTGTGTAGTTTATATACCATGTTCACCAAGGCCATTAAATTTCTTCTAAGAGAAATCCATTGCTTATAGAGTAATCTAGCTGAGTAATAAAATTATTATCTAAATAAATGGAAAAATATGTGTTTCAACTCACAAAACTACATGTCATGTTGTATTTTTTTCAATATCAACAATAAATTTCCAATCTGTTCAATATAAACACTGATTTAATCATAAAAAGTTGATTCTGGCAAAATTTTCAACATTCCTATTGAACTTTTTTTAGTGTGTTTGACAATGATAAATGACAATGTGTAATAATTTAAGGCATTTTTAAATGTGTTCTTTAACTAAACAAACTAAAAAAAATACAAAGTTTCAATAGGAACAATGCTAAAAATGAATAAACTGAACACAGAACAATCATGAGAATAGCTATTGTATTTATTCAATAGGACAATAGAGCTGACAATAGTTTAAAAATGTGTCTAGTTAATCAACACCTTTCAATGGTACATTAGCTGGTAGAGTAATTATGATGGATAGCTGTTAGTATGCTGCAGTCATCTTAAAACCTCGGGAAAATAATGATACACAAAGACAACAACCTAGATTACTGTGGTGGGCTTGTTTGGATCTTGAGTGGTAGTAACCCCATATGCACTGCATTTTATGTTCTTCAGTATTTGTTTCCTATCATAAAGTTGTCCTGAAGAGGTTACCGTAAGTGGTGAAATATGTAGACCAGAATAATAAATTTCCTTGCAGTAATCTAGGATGTTGTTGTCTTTGTGTATCAATAGTTTAAAAAGATTGACCAATAAATGACTCTGTGGGAAACTTTCATTTGGTTCACATTATTTTTAATAACCAGCAGTACAATCTACAGATTTGCATTCCCTTTTCACTCAAGCACACACTTTATGGGCCATGTGTGTTAATACATAGCTAGACATAACAGATGCAGGAGTTTGTTTAATTTACAGACCTGTATCCAAACCCACTGTAACCATTCTTTCTCACTTAAGCACAATCTTTTTAGGACATGTGTACACAGATAGACATAACAGGTACAGGGGTTCATTAAATTTACAGAACTGATCCCAACCCACAGTGACCATTCTCTTTTCTTGATATATGATAGTGCAGATCTAACCAAGATGTCTTATTAGTATACAGTTAAAACAAGAAACACTATCAATCATACAAGTTTCACAATGCACTGATCTATGCCACACATTTTTTACCTGTTCCCCTTTTTCTTTTTTCCCCTGCCAGAGATAAAATAAAGGCATTCAAAACACAATTTTCTCTTTCCATTGAAAATATGACACCGGATACTTCTAACTAAGAAGTATTCATTGTCTTAAACATTTTAAAATGGTAAACAAACTAACAACTTAAAAACTGGTAAATAACAGAATACAAATACAAAACAAAGCAGGCAAACTAGCTGTCAACAAGACACAAACAAACAAACAAATTACAGCCAGTTGCATTGAGTGTGTAGGTAAGCGTAGTATCTTTGGTTAGCCTGCTTGCTAGCTGAACCATGAAGTCATTACTAGGTGAGGTAAACAACTGTTCTGCTCTATGGTCGGATTGTTGTCTCTTTGACACATTCCCCATTTCCATTTTCAATTTTACCCTCCTTTAAGCGTAGACTAACCCAAAAGATAACCAATATATCTGTTTGTAGGACTAGGCTACTTCGAAAGGATGGTAGTATTTCTTACCTAATAGTTACTTCATGGTTGCAAGCAAGCTTACCAAAAATATTATCTTTATCTACACACTCAATGCAATTGGTTGTAATGCCCTATCAATTATCAAGGTTGTAGTTTTATCATTGTCCTTTAAACCATAAATACCCTGCTTAAAAACATAGTCATACAATAAATAAAATAAATATGGTAGGCAACACATTTTTTTTTAATTTGAAAGAAAGGATAAAGAACGAAAAATAATATACAGGAAACTAATGTCACTGAAAAGAATTCACAATGAAACGTTTAATCAACAAACTTTTTTTTCTCCATTAATCAATGCCATATATATGCATGCTATTTTTAAATACAGCAGCCATGTTGTTTATTTCTGCAGCTTCAATCAAAGCATCAAAACATTCAGACACATTTGAGTGATGATTCATGTAAATTTCAAATCTTATGAATTTTGTAGATATTGAGATTTAGTTAGTTTTCTTTCATGTTGTTAGGGTTGTCAACTTGTCATCATAATGACCTTCATCCCTAATCTCATTTTATAAGTACATGTATATGTATCTAGTAAATTCAGGTTGTCTCTAATTATGTTGATGCTTTATTTTACTCATTTATGTGTGTCACATTTTTGTCAGAAGTCTCTGGCTTTTGTTAGTCTTGTATGTTTTTTTAATTTTAGTTCATCTATATGGTATGGGGTTTAGTGTAACATCCATTTTCACTGAACTTAGTAAGTACACAATTTTATTTAGGGGCAACCCCCTGGAGGCTGGTGCAGGATTTTCTCACTGCGTTGAAGACCAATTGGTGGCCTTCTGCTCCTTGACATATTCCCCATTTCCATTCTCAATTTCACTTTTGAATTCTAGAGTTTATTTCAGATTAAGTTTAATTGAACTAACAATAAAAGTGTAACCAACCTGTGCACTTTTATCTTGTACATCAGCATTGCCTCCTGAAACTTTGACCGCTGTGTCTGCTGTTGGTTTAACTTCATCTTCTATACCATTTGGTGCTGTCTCATCTAAATTTATATCTAAAAAGAACAGAGAGATCAAATGTATGGAAAGCCAACGGGGTCAAAATTCTTAATTCTAAAATTGTCAATTTGTAACTTGTAACTGTGTAATTTCAAAATTCTTAATTTGAAAATTGTCAAGTTGTAACTTGTATCTTTGTAATTTCTCAATTTCTGATGAAATTTCCAAGAGCAACCTCTCATTTAAATATTATTTACTGGTACATTAAATTAAGCATCATTTCATTAATTTCAGAATGTATTCATATTGTGCAAGACAAACTTGAATTGAAAAAATTTCAAGTTGGAAATTAACAGATTCAGATTTCTTAGCTCTTTTGCAGTTGAAAGTTTCATAGACTTCTAAGAGTAGACTTCAATAAAACCGGCTGTAGTCCTAAAGCAAAACATTTGTTTTAGCAAAAAAAGCATCAAGAGCTCAGCATTAGATTAAATGTTTGGATCATACATACAGACAGGACAAGGTGATTGCAATATAGCAAAAGGGCCAGAGCCAGAGAGCATATAATATTGTTTTTGTAGGATTTGGTATGAAATAAAGCAGCTTTTCTTTTCTGCTTTACTCAAAGAATAATCAAAGAATTATAATCATGTAATACCAGAAAACTATTTTAATAATCGTAAGTTAGTGAACATTAGTAATGTTAGTATAATATGGTAATGTTTAATGTTAATAAATACTTAAAAATAGATCACTTAAAAATTAATAATGTAATCAATGTCATTATAGGCTATAAGCAATTCATGTTTTAACCCAACTTCTTGAAAATGGCAATTATTATTGTCGGAAAAATGTATGGTGTTGAAATAAAAATTTCTTGAAGTTATAGTAATGTGAACAGATGTTTTACCTTAGATGTACTGATTTCAGTACTTACAACCAACCAAATCTCATAATTTTTATATGTATCACTATTGTTAATTAAAAACGGCCCTTTATCAAATTCAGATTAAACTGACCAGCTGAAAGTTTAAACTGACCAGTACAGTATAATAAACAGAAAAATATACTTGTATGAACCTTACAAACAAATGTATAAATGATATAGAAAATGTTATTGAAGAACACTGAATAGTTTGTAGTTTCCATGACCTAAATATGACGGTTTACATAAATACAATATATATACCATGTATCACTGTATACAGCATTTCAATTATAATATCATATAAGTATATATATATTGTATATTGTATATTTGTTTTTGGAAGGGGAATTGCATGAATTGAAAATATATAATACACATCCATATGATTCTTCTATTGACAAGTAAATAATATACATATATTACACCTGACAACAGGAAATGAAACTGAACTGTTTTATTACATAGGTTTGATATTAAACATTTCAGTAAATCATCGATTAAAGGTAAATCTCAAGTGAACACTTTAAAGAGTCTCCAAGCAGATCAACTTGTAGCTGGCATCTGAAAACCCAAGCAATAAGTTAATTGAGACCATCAACATCTGAATCTACTCAGTGGCGGATACAGGGGAGAAATCACCCTTTTTTGGACCATCAATGCATTTGAATGGGGACAAATGGTTGAACCCACCCCCCTTATTTCTGGGGCAGGAACCCATTCTTTTGAAAATGGCTGGATCCGCCCCTGCCACCTAGCTTTGTGGTCTTGTCAATTTTGCAATAGACCATGTAATGAGAAAGGAAAAGCCTTATGAATTCTAATAGCGTTTAGTTGATGTTGTTAAAGCATTAAAAAGTAAGCCACACAAGAATTAAATTAAATTTCCAGAAAGATAGAAAAATACTACATAAATATCCCACTCTAAAACAAATCAGTTTTGAGCTGTTCAGAAGGTACCAGTGTTAAAATAAAATACTAATCACACAATGCATTAAATCAAAGCACTGTGAGCACATGTGTCCCTTTTTCTAAGCTTTTTTATCAGTTCATAAAAGTATCAACTTTTAAAAACAACTGAAAAATTCAAAAACAACAAGCTTCAAAACACCCTATTTTCAAAGCATTACATTAAGAGTTTTCAATAATTTGTCTTTTACTTTTACTTCCCACCTTTAGCTGACAGAAAATATTAAGAAATTTGTAAGTACTTAGCTGACGCTTTCAAACTCCATCTTAACACAGGAGAGAAGTTTGCTATATTGTATACAAAAATAAACACATTTTGCCAACAGATTTTTTTTTTTAAGTTCGTAAGTGTTTAGTAGCTGAAGCTTTCAAACTCTTAACATAACACAGGAGCAATGCTTGCAAGAATAAAGTTTGCTATATTATACACCAATACTACAAAGTACTACACAAAAACCTCTTTACAGCAAAGCCCCTGGCATATGTACCTGATATAGTAGGATTGTACGATTCAACATAATCTGGAAATCGTGACATCTGAGCGTAGGAGAACCGACTTGACGGAGGCCTCTCAACGAGTCGGTCAGTACCACTGTCCATGTTTTATAATTAGCCTATTTTGTCCAGTTATAAAGTGTGTTTATCTGATAAAATATAAAAGATATGGATATCTGACAAATCTAATATTTACAAAAGGTAGATTATATAAGGAAGATATTTATGATGCAATTTGCATACAGTGAATTACATTGAAAGTGAAGCGTTGTGTTGACAATTGTGTTTATATAGTATATGTGGGGATTAACTTACAATCAAGCGGAAGGCTGAAGACACATTATGCAATTTAACTGAAGATTTTTTTTAGTTTATCAGCAAAATAAAAACTATTAATAATTGCATATTTGAAAATGAAATTATTTATTCAACACTGAATAGTTTCAAGAACAGGATTAAAACTGGATAAAAAATATTCAAACAAAAATTCAATATTTTCATAAGCTTTTCAACTGGTTTTATAATTTCAATAAATTCATTCATTGCAATGGTCTACCGATAGCATATCTCAATATATGCAATTGAGGAAGGACTGTTACAATTTACATTCTGTCAAACTTTCATTATATCTGAGACCTGATAATCTTACTGAAATTTATTTAAAGCTATACATGTATGGGATGTCTCGAAGGCCTTGATTTGTAAAAATCTTTTATATCAATTTACAGCGTGAATTTAAATTTTATTCTTGATACAGGGATGAGTGCTCTTACTATCCAAACTTCTATTCAGATTGTTATTTTTTTTCCACAAGACTTAATTTAAGGTATTTTACAGTTAGCTAATGTCATGTATATATGTTGTTAATGGATAATGTAAATCATTAAAGTTCTGTCCTAAGGCTGTCGTATTTCACATAAAAAATTATAATTGTCTCATCGCAAGAATATTGATATTTTCAACAACCAATACATGTTATCTTGAGGAATCTGTGAAGCTAATATATATATATGTCCTTGATGACCTACTAGCTAATTAAAATTTCAAACATTCTGGGACACAATTGTGGTCATTTTTCAACTGATAACATTAACCTAATATTTCATGACACTGGACACCAGCTACATTATGACAGTTTGTGGAAATTTAAGGAAGATACATTTAGGGTGTGTTTTTGTGTGAATGAAATATAAAACTTACTTTAAAAACTCGACATGAAAATGATATTTCACAAACCTATTTTCACCTTAAATAAGTCACCTAGAAAAATATCCCTTGCATAAAAAATGTAAATTTTACTATTATTTCCTACATATTTGTGTGAGAGTACAAGGTCAGAGGTCAAGATCCAGGTAAACATGGTAAACATTTATATTGATACCTGGATGATAAAATAAGAAATTTGACAAGGTGTGCATGGGGAAGCTTCAGGTGTAATTGGCTTAACATTATAATGTATACAAACCTGAAGAGATCGCAAAATAAAAGCAATATTGATATATTGAAATATCATAGTCAAAACTACTTAAATTTTTACTTAAATCTCACTCAATCTATTTAACATTTACAGATGTTGAATTTTTGTAATAAAAACACATTAAAAATGCAGTGTGTGCTAAATGCTAAGAAAAACCCCGAAAATCTTCAGTCCGGACTGAATTTGTATGATCTGTAACAGCTACAGTATTTTATCAACTTGTGACAGATTTAATTGCCAAACAGTTGAGGTTGTGGTTTCACATCTGATAACAGTTCACTGAGAAAAGACAATGACCTTAGTTTTAGAGGAAAGAATTTTTATTATCAAAATACATATGCATTGAATATTCACACATAATGATTTCAGAGTTAAATTATTTGTATAAATTGAAAATTTATTTTATTTTTAATTTTTTTATATTTTCCCTAGTACAATGGTCTATCAACATGATCAATTGAAATGAAATTACAATTAAAGATGTGGAAACATTAAAAATTGTAAACACACTTTATATTTTGACCTTCATTATACATTCTTTACCTAATGCCATTTCAAGTATTTGTAACAAAAGTAAAACAAGGCTAGGCATCTGCTAGTCATCAGCTTCTCGTTGTCAAATATATGGTCATAAATTCATTGATAAAGAGAAACCATACAGTGACTTTCCTCATCACCAAACTGATCAAAAAGCGGTGTACTTCGGGGTTTAACCAAAACTTGCAAATACAAGTTCTAATGGTATAGCCTCATGACTGATTTATTGATAACTACAAGTAATGCAGTATATGTTTTTTCAATAACTGGTAATGTTCTGAAAGTTTATTGCATTTCATTAGAATGTCCAACAAAATGACCAACTCAAATACTATGGAAAGACTAAAGAGTCTTGTGGGCTTCAAAAAGTTTAAACTTTAATTACCGGTAGGTAACAATACGGTTAGAGAATTGAGTTGGATTCCTTTTTCATTCAAATGACCCTTTTATCGAAAAGCTTCCACTATGTTAGGATCCGCCCCTGTCAGATCCTATAGACACATGTACAGGGTAAGGCTTTACTCCTTTACTGCTTTTACACACTGTCTTCAAAAGACTGGGAAAAAAATCTTAACTTTTATGCATGTGTTTTAAAAGAATACCATAATAACAGACTACATGGTGCTATAGTACTCCCTTTGTGTTAGGGTGGGGATTGTATGACTATGTGTAAATATTATTGTTAATATATGTTAGTGACATATCTCCATTAATCCTGATTGGGAGTGTACACAGATTCCACTGTACCCTCGCAACTCTTGAGGGGTGCTTCAAATAACGGAGGAATCTACATATATACATACAGTAACACATATCGTGCAAGATTTTCAAAATGGTAAAGATTGATAGGAAAGCAAAATTGTCTAAAGCAGATTTATTCATACTAATTATAGACCTACATGCTATTTAGTCCAATCCAGAGTAAATGATGATAAGCTAGTCCAATAGAAACGTAACATTTGTACATCCTTTAAATGAAGAAGTCTAATTGTTTCACTTTAGTTTGAAAAGTTCGTCTAATTTTAAATTAACATGAACAGTCCAAAATGTATCAAATGCCTCGTTCACACTGGCATTTCATTCGAATTCAATTTGAATCTAATTCGCTTATCGCGTTCACACACTCTTCTTTTTTAATTCGAATTGATTCGAATTGGCTAATTCGAATTATCCAATTCGCATTAAAAATACACTTTTGTGAATACGAATTAAAAGTTAACGTTGTTTGGACAGTAAAGTGAATTTGACGCGCATTGTAATTCAAATTATAATTGACGTTAGACGTTTTGAATGCAAATTAAACTAATTCGAATTAGTTAATGCGAATCGAATTCGAATTACGTGTGAACTCAGCATAAATATAACATTATATGCTCAACAACAATCAACTTCAAGAACTATAAGATCGTGTAACGCTTGAATATGCATGGCATTAAATACATTGCAGTTATAGCAATTAAAGCTCTTCTACTACACTGTGAAAACAACTTATTTGTAAAGGCAGCTGAGTTATCATGGTTTCTAGAAAAGGAGATATGGTCATACTTAAGTCGTTTTTAGATTTGGAAATTATAGTACATGTATTATAAATCTATCCGCATAAACAAATTCTTCAGATCTTATCAAGACATCAATTGTCAGTGTTTACACACATTTCTAAATTTCTATTTTAACTTTTAGGTTCCAAACATTTAATGCAATACAATGTATTGCAAACAAAAACTGTCAAAATTTTCCTGGTTAAGAGATTTTGCCATTAATACTTGGTTACTAAACAAAGACTTACACTGAAAGATATGTTACTACAAGTTGTATTATGCATACCGTAATATAGACAAATTTCATTCAAAGGGTTATAAGGGTTTTTGCTCCATCTTATTTTGAAATTTACAAATCACTATATATACAAATATTTGTTTGTTTGCATATTTCAGGTCAAATATGTCAATTGACTGACTTGTCTACACTTTACTGTCTAGATTACATTTCCTATCAATTCATCACTAAAATCAGCTTTATTTTGAAAGGGTTGAACAATTCTACATGTTCTATTTTTTCTGTTCTTTCAGAGGCTAAAAAATGGCTCTCATATCATGTGACATATCATACAAAATGTACCTCCTCCCATTTAAAAAAGCTTGAACATAAATGATATCAAACTTTCAATTCCACTTAATCTTAATTTGACCTTTCTACACTAAGGATTCATTTAAAATTCACAGTATAGTACCTAGAACTTTTGCATCAGTGAAGAAAAAAAAACATCAATAGAGTTCACCTACCTTTTTCCATCCCAATAGATTCCTAGATTATAAAAAATTATGAATCACAAAAGCTGGTATTCCTGGTATAAAAATAAAATCTCTGTGTATCTAGAAGTCCAGCTTCATTTTTTTTAACTATTCCTACCAAAAATTATAACAACGCATAATAAATGCCTTTCAGCTTCATTTACTGTACAAATTGTTAATAGATGTACAATGATGTAGGTCTTGTGACATTTACCATATATAAAATACCAGATTTATTGCCCTATAAACAAATACTTATATTTTGTAGACAAATGATACAGCAAGTGTACATTTTATGTATGTTTATTTCACTACAATAAAGATAAAAGCATGTAGCATACATAATTATAACACTTCAAAATAAGGTTAGGTCAATGGGCACTAGAGCCTTTTTCAAAATGTAAAGGACGGAACAGAATACAAGTGAGTTAAGTAATTTTAAAAAACATCTATGCTCAAAGTCTGTAAAATAATGATTAAACGTCAAACTCCACAACATTAAATATATATATGTGTTGGTCTATGTTTAATTTTATTTGTCTTTTAATGTATACTTCAGTTAAGTTTTTTTTATTTTGAATTATATAGATATATATCTTTATTTACATATCTTGAATACTTTGGACAAGTACATGTACCATATTTATAATTAATGCTTATTATTGGAAGTATATCCCACAAAAAATTACTTTCTGATTGTATATCTACTTTTTTCAGACTGATAGACCAATCAACAGACAGACAGACAGAGATAAAAGAAGACGAACTGGATATGTTAGTTAACAGACAGACTCAAATATATCCCACAAAAACTGTTTGAGAATTGTATGTCTACTTTTTTCAGACTGACAACCAAAACCACCAACCGACCTACTAACAGACATACAGGACCAAACAGACAGACAGACAATACCAACAACAAATGGAAGTTTTTAACGACCTTGACAGACCTTACAGCCCTTACACAGTCAGCTACAATACCAAGTGACTGTATCCCTCCTTTTAAATGCAATATAATATATATATATATACATCATGTTACATGTATCTCAATTTAAATGTGACATGTAAGCCTGAGGGTAAATGACACCTTGTCTCATTAGATATACATGTATTTGATTAAACACTTGACAGCTTTAACTAACAATGACATACTCTCCTTTTGTTGAACTTAGAGCTTTTCAAAAGATTGATATAATTTATCTGGGATGCATGATTACAAACTTTTATAATTATCTGTTCTTAACCAGCTTAGAATAGTAAAGTCACAAAAACATAGTGATTGAATGGTATTCTTTAATAAATTTGGGCCTTGTTAGTAGAGAGGTCTTATTTCTAACTACTTCATTTATAGCATCACTATTCTGTCACCATTTAGGTTGTGAATTCAAACTCTGAATGTGGCAAGAACCTTAATTACTGTTAAGTACTTAAAATTTAAAGAAAACACCAGACTCTTTGGCATGTACCATACATCTTTAACATCATGGAGTTTTTTTAAGGAGGTCTTCATATTTTCTGGTACCAGAACGATAAAAAATTGGAAAGTGAAAAAACCTTCAAAAAACATTACACCATACATTTTTTTTTACTAAAATTATGTTTGTTTGTTTGTAATCTGATGCAATCATTTCATGAAAGAAAATCAGTACAAATCACACCAATATCTGCCATTTAAACTAGTATAAAAGACAATAAGTGTGGAAAGAGTCTATTCTTCCATTAAGTACTATGTCTTTCATCTTTAGTCACCTTGCTTTTAAATGTTCCAACCCACTACCCATCATAAAACACAGAATATATTTACATACAAGACGTCCATTTGAATTTAAATTAATACTTAATGTAAACAAAGAAATTTTTATATTGTTACAGATATACCTACATTGATATAAGTAACTACTTTCAAAAACCCCATTACCATAAAAAAATCATTCATTAAATTCATCAAATACATGTTTCTTACACTGATTAATCAATATTTTAAGATAAACTGATTTGGATTAAATTAAGATGGACTTATATTAGTGTTCACAATATAACTATATAATATCTATATCTGCTTAGTATCAATTCATTTTCTGTTGAAGGTCTCTTGAAGGAAGAAGACTTAAATAGAAAGCTGTGAAATCCAAATTTGATGCAAGAATCAATTTTAAACCTCATTTATGTTTGATGGGAACAACTAAACAAGTACAGATACATTTTTTTCCTAATAAGAGTAAAAATTTACTAGCCTATTGGAAGAGAAGTATATCCGAGGGTCTGTCAGACATGTGGCAATGTCCAGCACAAATTGTTTGGTCCAGTTATGTCATCAGCTACTGGACCAAATAACCAGTGAAGATGCAAGAATTTTTTAAAGGGAAACTTCGCAAAAAAATCAAAAATTGATATTATGTCCATTCTGTATAAAAATTCTCAAATTTATAGATATTAAAGTTTTATTCCGCTAGATAAGAGATCACCATCGATTTTAAATTTTGAGTATCAATTCTCTGCGTTCCGCCATTTTGTCATCTTCTACGATCAAAAATCACGATATGTCTATAAACCACAAAGGACCAAAACTACAGTAACCGATGTAGTCGTAATTGCGTGTCGATATCTTGTCAATCGTACGGTTGTTTTATCTGACTAACTAACTTGATACGGAAAATGTTCTTATTTTTTTTTTTAAATAACCATAGTCTGTTATTTTTAAACTGTTAATATTGGACTTAATTAAAAAGTCAAAGTTCAAATCATAAATAAGTGTTCCGTGAAAATTGTTTTCGAAAATGTAATTCGTTCATAATTCTTTAAAGTAATAAACTTTATTCAAATAAATTCGGATCTTCCCTCATCTGATCACCAGCATGGCTTAAGGTATTACTCCCAAAGGTATTGTGAGGGGTGTGAGGTGACACGTCCAGGTATTCAAGCGATTTCCTGTCGGGCTTGCAAGTTCATGTATCGTTTCACTTATGTAGGTATTGATCGGTGTACACGGTCGATAACTTATAACTTTCCATTTTGAACTATCAGGTTTATAATATACATCTACATCTCTGTCTTGCGTGTCCGAAAGTGATATAATATACTAGTCATTACTTAACTCATACGCTTGTTTATAAATAACATTTCTGGTGTAAAGAATATTATTTATAAAAATATAAATAATACATAAAAAAAAAGATTTGAAGAAATAAAAATCTATTTACATATTTTTTCTAAGGGTTAATTTAGGAAAATGTAATATAAACTCGTTGTCAATAGTAAAGGACAGATTGGAACATACCAGAAATATTGATTTAAAAAATGTACGCATTTGACGACGATTCGTTATACGCCTGGATAGAAAGTTACGGAACTATAGCGCAATTTAAATTATCTACATGTATACATTGAACATAAGAAAGAAACATACATTTTGTGTAAATTGGGGTAAAAGTTTTGTAAATAGACTAGTCCACGTATGCCAACAGTATGTAATCAACGAATTCGATAGACTATTGTATACCAAAAAAAGAAGAAGAAGAACGAACTATACAAATCAGTTGAAAAAGGCTTAACTCATCAGATGGATAAAAATACAAATACTATAAATACAATTGGAAGTTTTCGTTTTTGCAATTTGAGAGTAAATGATGTATCAAACGTTCAAGAATACGCATGTAATATGTGTCACTGGATAAAAAAAAAATATCGTCAACACCTACTTCCGTATGGGACTTCCCCTTTCAGTGACCTGCAAATTTAACAGATGATACACTTTCTAAGATTTATATGTCCAACAACGACCCACTGCTCTACATGTGTTACTAACAGCCTAAGATAGCAATTCTTTTGTTAGGTCAATTCTCTTTCGTACAATACCAGAAAACATGGAAAATAAGTTCTTTAAATTTTGACTCTGGAATTAATACCATTTTTTCGTGCGACAAACTTTATTTCTGGCGATGAGCAGACATGGGCGGAAAACAATAAAAAGATAGGTTTAATATTTGTTCATTCATTTAACATGTATAATATGAATATCATTTAGTACACTTCGGTCTATACAAATGCAGAATATACCATGATGGTTTGCCTTCGTCAAAAGATATAAGAGATCTGACAAATAGATTATCACTTCGATATTGCAAGACACCCATTTATAACTTTGCACTTTTGCATACCAAACTTTCGCAAAAAGATAAGTCATTTGATTAAATAAGAAGTTGTGGTTTGTTTACTTGGGAGACACTTACCCAAAATGAAGTGGACTTAAGCAGCTATATAAGTCACAGTATGGCCTTCAACAGTGAACAAAAGTAAAAGTATATTGTATAATTCAACTAAATGTGAACATGGCTGTGAGTTAGTACGTCTGGAGCTCTCCCTCTATGGCGCTTGTACCTCGGAAAACTTATATAGCTTGTTTAAAGAACAACCGGGTTCAGACAAACTGTTCTGAAATCGATATTGTCACTAATGCATTCACCCAATTCAATATTACCATCAAAGAGAGTAAATTCGGGGCAACAAAGACATTCCGTCAATAACGGTATAACTATGCATTTAGTACACGAACACCAATCCGGCTGTGTTAAACTGGTGTAAGGCAAAATAGTGTCCTGGGAAATTGTGTCCACATGGACACTTTTTCCTAGAATTTAGGTATTCAATAATGTCCATTGCCATTGCTTATTGTCCCCTATAAATGGACATATTGTAATAGCAATATCTATGAAATAGTGTCCACGTGACTACAGAATGTTATGAAATAGAGGACATTTTTAAATCCTACTATTATTAACAAATTGTGTCCTCCAAGGGAAGTAGTACAATGGTCATTATAATGTTTTATTATGCTTGAATTTTAATAAAATAAAAAAGTTTAATTAGAAATTGATTAATATAAACAAAATAAAAAATGGATGGAAAGGAATACAGAAAAATTTACAACTATATAAGTTATAAGAAATATCCTTATAATACAAATCTAAATGAAAGAAGAACATAACTATAAGAAGGAAATGTGAAAAGTTTAAAATTAAATTTGAAGAACTGTACTATATGTACCATGACAAGAAGGCAAAAGAAAATGTGGAAAAACTAGTGGTACACTGTGACAAGCTAGATGCTGTTTTAGTCATATGTCATGATGAAAGTGGATATATATATATATATATTATAAGAACATCAGCATGGTATGAATGCCAATGAGATAACTGAAGTAATTCCTGTCAAAGTAACAAAATTAGTGTATTAAAAATAAGCAAGTATAGATTAGAATACAGTCAGTAATATAACTTAACAATGAATGTTATTTAATCATATATATAAAAAAAAAGTCCAGGAGGACAAAAATGTCATGTGAAAAAATGTCCAAGTGGACATCTTATCACTGAAGTATAGTATTTAATTATGTCCACTTTCAGGGACACTTTCTCATACCTGAGGACAGTTTTTCATAGAAAAATGTGTCCAGGACACATATAAATAAGTAAATATTGTCCCGAGACCGTATTTACTAGGAAATAATGTCCGGTGGACACTTTTTCATTGGGGACATTATTAAATCCTACAAAGGCGAGGGTTGCTAAGGATATCTTGATTTCGGGAACTTTCTGCAGCTTCCATTTTATGGAGCTCTTCTTCGGTATACTCTGGCTCTAGTGCGTACCCAAATTGACCATACTCGTCAAAATCTGCCTCTCTTGACCGGACTGGAACCACTGTTAGTACTATCAACCTCTTTTTTTTTTTTACTATCAACCTCCGAACAAGACATTTTTAGTTACGATTTTATGATTAATTTTGGGACAATATATACACTGTCCTATAGAAACAAGCACGCACAAATCATGAGAGAAATATATGTGAGTGAAAGTTAATTGAATTAGCAAAGTTAATATCCTTTGGTGTCGAATGTATGTTAACTAATTAATGTGTTTTTATAGACTAGCTCAAATCCTCATCCAAATAATATAATCTATATGTAATAATCCCATCCTACCACACCAAGATTTAATGCAGAGCGGTAGACATATTTAAGGTACTAATTAAGTATAATTAAATGAACAATAGATAAAAATAATTAATTATAAATGTGCAAAGTTTTAAAAACATTTTTTTTTTCTTTATTCGTACAATTATATTCCGCTTCGGTAGAGTTACCTTCAGATAGTTTCAGATATTAATTAATACATGGGTTTCAAAAGTCTAAATGTAAGTGTTCTCGTACATTTTTTTTGCCTAATAAAGACAATCAAAATGATTTGGTAAAGCTATTTCTAATTTCTAAGTTCCCCTTTTTTTATGAGACTTAAATCAAGGACAAGAGGTGTATATCATTTTATTCTGACACATGAATTAAGTTTCCCGTTTTTAACCGAAAACTGTTTATTTCTTATTAAATTAATTTATTTGAATTCAAATAAATAATAGCACCAAATATAATTAAATAATTCCACGGCGATCTATTTTTATTTGTCACCTGTATTTTTAATGTGTGTATTAAAAATGCTCCCTTGTTTTATAATCCACTGATCCGAATAGACAGTCACACCTGGCAAGGTGTGCCCTAGAGGCGTGGTTAAATACCGAAGTGCAAATAACAATTTACCTTTAAACAAGCCATCTACGAGTATTGCCACAGAACCGTGAATACACACATCGTATAAACCTAGTCATAGCAGAGATAGTAAAAGGTCAATAAGAGTACACCAACATATTGTCTTTACAGATTATTGTACTTTAATTTGTTCACCTTATCAGTCCGAAAATGCATTAATTCAAAATAATTTTATAACTTTTTGTGTTGTCTAAAAAAAATAATTCGAATATTTACGTTTAACATAGAAAATTTATCTCATGAATGTGTACAATTGCACGTCTGTGCGTTTTATCTTCTTATTATCGGCTGGTTATTAGATAAAGCATAAGTCATCGGCGCGCTTACGATTACGTTAAAATATGATTAAAAACCAAGACTTTTAATGATTGTATTTTAAATCCCGGCATGCAAAAACCAGGAGAAAACGTCACAACCTACAGGAAGTAGTTAATATTTTTTCATTAATTATTGAATTTCTCCTTTATTACTGCACATTTAGCGATAAAACTTTGTGAATATATATATTATGTCATTATGAACATATTTAAACCATAAGAAAAAAATCGCGAATTTTCCCTTTAATACTCATAATGTAAAACACTGCCAAAACACTGACTGGACCTGTAATGGTTGAGCAATTACTGGACTAAACTACCATTAGGGTCCAAGAAACCTTTGGAACCTCTGAATTTATAAAAAAAAAATGGATTTTTGCCTTTAGAAACCATAAGCACTTTTTTCCTAAATATATTGAATTACAATTTAAACATATTATAAACGCATAGAAAGGGTGCTGTATGTATTTCTAATTGTAAACAGTTTTATTTTATTGTTAAAATTTCAACATTAATCAACATCTATAAACCAATAAAAGACTCCTAATCATAAATTAATCATCAGAGTATTTCAAAAACAAGTACCTGTACATTTGACATTATCCTGATTATAATGAATGATATTTATGCATGAAATGAATAAAATTACCGTTGTAACAGTGACATAGAAAGCAATAAAATAATACATATAATAATGTCCATTTTATGAAGATTTTAGATGAAAATATACAATAGCAATAAGTTAGTACTGTTAGTAGGCAGTATCAAATACATGTATATAAAAAGAGTCAACTATTGGAGTTAGAATAAATCTTGATTTCAAAAGAAAACTTCTTCAATAAGTTTTACCTATGTACATGATGTACATGTGACATGCATTGTACAGAACTTAGTTTTTTTAATGTTTACTGATGGCTAACTGTATGTGTTTATGAAATTAACTATCAAAGGTACCAGGCTTATAATTATTTCATACGCCAGGCACGTTTTTCGTCTACATAAGACGCATCAGTGATGCTCATAGGGTCAACATTAAAAATATCTTTGTTTCCCCTCCCCAACCAAGGTTATCAGGGTATGGGTAGGTAGGTAGGCAAATTAACTGCTAGTAGTCTGTTGTTATTTATGTATTATTGTCAATTTGTTTATTTTCTTTGGTTACATCTTCTGACATCAGACTTGGACTTCTCTTGAACTGAATTTTAATGTGCGTATTGTTATGCGTTTACTTTTCTACATTGGTTAGAGGTATAGGGGGAGGGTTGAGATCTCACAAACATGTTTAACCCTGCCGCATTTTTGCGCCTGTCCCAAGTCAGGAGCCTCTGGCCTTTGTTAGTCTTATATTATTTTAATTTTAGTTTCTTGTGTACAATTTGGAAATTAGTATGGCGTTCATTATCACTGGACTAGTATATATTTGTTTAGGGGCCAGCTGAAGGACGCCTCCGGGTGCGGGAATTTCACGCTACATTGAAGACCTGTTGGTGACCCTCTGCTGTTGTTTTTTATTTGGTCGGGTTGTTGTCTCTTTGACACATTCGCCATTTCCATTCTCAATTTTATAAATTATTTTATTTTATTTCTTGATATAATTTTTCTATATTGAATTCAACAGGTAAGATAAGTCAAGAAATGTGGGGTATTCCCTGTATTCAGTGTACACCCCAGTTTTCTGGTTATGCAGGGACCGCCTTTTTCCTATTCATTTTATAGTATAAAATCTACAAAAGCACACATTCTGCATGACAATGTTTAATGAAAGGAAGTGTTTAATTGGTTAAAAATCAAGCTTATTTCAAGTCTAATTTGATGCATAACTCACAAGAAACAATTCCTGTGTTCACCAATTCATATCTTGATCATCAATTATGAGATGACAAAAAGATATGTTAATGACTTGGAAATTAAAATTCAATGAATAAAAATTTTCAATAGATTTAAACATAATTCAGTTATGTTCAGTTACACCTGGATCATGCAGCTTGGTCAATTTATTCCTAAACAAAAGATTTGTATGTTTTTCGAGTTCTAGAAAAAACAAGGCTTCACGTATATGCTATGTTGTTCCTAGAATACTTTAAGTATTTACAAATTCAACTGATGCAGTTATAACTTTAAATGTGCCCTTTTGAAAATGTCATGCCATAAATTGAAAAATAAAAACACATTTAAACTGGTCTTGTTTACACCAGAAATCAGGGAGGTTCCCTGAAAGCAGGGAATTCACGTATCCAACATTTTCTGACTTGTGCCCAACTTGGCCTGTTCGAAGTCGAAGACAAAGTAGATTGATTTCAAAGCACGATTCAGACAACCATTTTACTCAAAGATTTTATCCTTTAAACAGAAACAGAGGTAAAAGACAAAGCCAATCAAGGTGCACTCAGTGGGTTGAAAGATGTTTCAGATTTTTAATTTTCAAATATCAAATCATCTGCGCGTGGCAAGGTATTATGTTTGTTTTCCTTGATTCCGAATCATATAGACGCTTCAATGCAATATTGCCTTGATTTAAAACGCATGTTGAATACAGCATCAGAAAGGTATGACAAAAAACCAACGCACGTTTACTACAGCATCGGAAAGATATCACCAAAAACCAACATAGCAAACAAAAAAAAATTTGGACAAGAATGGCCAATAAATTTTTTCGAGTCGCAGCGATTTTACCGGGTCGGTGGTGGGAGGGGAAACAAACAATATTTTATTTTTGGCCTAGTGGCATTATACATGTAACTGATATAGTTATACTGGTAAAATGAATTAGTGATACTTATTTGTATCATTATTGCCATCAAAGGTCAGATGTGTCACACATATGAATATTCAGTGAATGCTAGAGCTGACTTGAATTTACTGTAATATTTGATCTGACCTTTCATATGACCTTTCATCAACTTTAAAAATCAAGATCACAAATAAAATAACTGTTGGTCAGGAGATTTTTATCTCATGTACATCCACCCTAAACTCCCATTTCAGAATAAATACATCAACTATTTAGTTCATCAGATAGCTTATCAAAACAGATTGCCGTCCAAACGCATCCTTTAAATTTTAGACTGACTTAAATAATTCCTTTTGTTTTTCATGAAATAAATGGGAACAATTTGCATATAAATGTAATACATGTGTGCCCCTCTGTCAAAATTCCTAAAATTACAATGTCCTACGAGGTTATATAAAGTTCAATAATGGAGTCTTCTATATAAGGAGCTGCAAATTAGAGTTCATGTATAACAAAATGTATAAAGATGTTAAAATTACATGTGTTAAAATGTACAGAATTCTATTTGTTATACAGTTCTATAAGAATACATACTGTCCTGTTGATCTTCAGCCAACATATGTAGTTTTACGTCATCTTTTTCTGTTGCTGCCATTGTTTATATACTTCAAATGCTCAAAAGAAGATATTTTTGGGGGCTCTGTAATGTAAATATACATGTAAATTAGTATGATAATACTAAAAGAATTAGAAAAAGGCCCCCATATATTGATATATGTAAACTCAAAACTGACCGATCAGTTTTCAGTAAATTTAAACTAAGTGCCCATTCCCTAGCAATTAAAAGAGGGCGTTATACCAACATTGAAAGAAGGAAACACATTTGCTTATCCTGTAACAGACAAGAAATTGAGGATGAATACCATTTCTTCTCAATCTGTCCATGCTATATATCATTGAGGGATACCTATATACAAAAAATTAATAAAAATCTTAATTTCAATTTTATTAAATTGCAGTCTGCTATAACACTGAAGCATTTGACTGCACTTTTAAATAGCAGTCTACCTGCAGTCATTATAAAAATCAGATTCACCATAAAGTACATTTGTATATTAATGATTGTTTTTTATTGAGAACATCTGTATAACTTGTATTTCTTTTAATATGCAACCTAATTTTTGTTTGTGTTCTTTTTTTAATTGTTCATGAACATTAATAATGTGTTAACTGTTGATATTTATAGTCTTTTTTTTTCTTCGCTGTGAATACCACTGTCTCTCTTATATATATAATTATCATCAATTTAACTATTGTCAGTTTATTGTCTTAATTTTGTATGCCATAACCATTTAATGTAAACTGTGTTTGTGCTAATATATATTGTCTATACTAAGATATTGTCAAGAGATTTTTCAAATTTTTATTTTTTTTATTTTAACCCTTTCGCCGATGAGTCCCGGTTTACCGGGATTCACGCTTCAGACAGCTGATGATGAGTCCCGTTTTACCGGGATCGGAATACCTCTTTTATATTTCCCGCTCAAAACAGTGCAAACATGAGTTATCTTTCTTTGATGAATACCCGGATGAAAGTGTAAACATGGCGCTTCTGTTTGTTGAAAAACGTGTCAAAATCAGACGAAATTTACGGAATTTACGAGAATTTGAAATGAGGGAACATTTTTTTTGAAAGAATATGGAAGAATTGAAGCCAAACTAGTATACCTTTTTGACATAAAATGTCGTTTTATATACAAAACACTTGGAATGGACATCGTTTAGTGTGAGGAATTTGTACAGCCTCGTAAAATTTTTCAAAATTTTGCCGTTTTGGGTTAAAAAATTACGATTTGGGGTTTTAGAGCAGAATTTTAAGAATTTCACCTAGATAATGCCGAAAATTTGAAAATTTGAATATTTTATGAAGAAAAAATTATCAAAACATGAACAAAACTGTGAACATGGTGTTAGTGAATGAAATAAATACACAAATAACTATAAACAAGTTTTTATTGACATTTATTATGAAGGTCTCCCACTTGAGTAAAAGTAGCCAGGGAAGCCATCGTCTCAGAGTAGCTTCTGTCTGGGCAGCAATCGGTGAAAGGGTTAATGGGCATTTTTCTTTTCCTGTCCTGCAGAAGGTGTAAATTCAAACTAGGTTGGGATAAGTCCAAATAAGTATGACGTCTTGAAAGGCTATTATGTTTTTTTTCTTTGACGCCTTACTTCGACGTCATAATGCTGAAGCCGCCATTTTCGGTTGGACTTTGAGAGCATATTTTGCTCTCAACTTTGAGACCCAATTTGGACATCAAATTTTCAGTGAAGGCTAAAAAAAATTGCATACATAAAAATTCTTACCTTTTATCATGTTTATGTGTTTACATTTTGTAATTGTGCAAAATATTTCCAATTAATCCCTACAGAAATAATAATATAACAATTCCATCCGGGGCGGGAACATGTCGACGTTTATCTGGTTTATTTTTAGGAGATTATAAAATAAGTTTACACCAAACTCTGTCATGTCTGTAAAATTTGACAGACCTGAATTTCCGGAACGTTTGTTTTACATTTTCCGGAAATTCAGGTCAGTCAAAATGTACCGAGTTTGGTTCAAAAATATATTTTATACTCCTAATATGAAGCATCTTGATGTTTAATCAGATAAACATTTTAAAAAAGCAGTCAATTCCTTCTCAAAGTCCAACTGAAAATATGAGTTTGGCCTTATGATGTCGAATTAGGCGTCGAAAGAAAAAAAATATAAAAGCCTTTCAAGATGTCATAATTATTTGGACTACGTTGGGATACAACTTTGAGATGCTCCCTCTCAGGTAACAACTGTTTTGTATTGTATTGATTGTCCTTGATTGGCATGCAGGATAAATATCTACACAACTATAGGCCAGTTGCACCACAGCAGGGTGTTATATATTGACTGAGTGGACAGTATCCAATACAATTCAGATGTTTGTTTTAACATCTTTAAACCTTCTGCAGGAACAAAAAAAAAATTAAATGCCCATCAAATCAAATTAAAAAAAAAAACATACAATGCATTTAAATCTTGTATATCTAGTGAATGCCAGGCCTTAAAATGTGTGTAAACAGATTATTTTTGGAGGTGTAAATACGGACATATTTGTACATTTGTTGTGATAAACAAAAATATGATAAATGTTTGCAACATGTGTGTTTTGATTTTCTGACAGAAAAATGTCATGCCGGTTGAGTGTGTATAAATTTGCAGAGCCACAGAAGTTACATTAAGACCTGAAAAGTTTCATTATCTGCAGATAAAAAAAATATATGGATTGATCTGATTTATTGAGAAAAACATTACCTGATTCTAATACAATATAAACATAACCAAGCCCTTTCGCCTTGCGTCGGCGACTAAAGTACCAAATTTTAAAGAAAACAATAGAGAATATCCGAACGGAGGTATTCCGATTGACAAAAGAAAAAATGTATGGAGCGCAACTTTATCATTATTTTGACAGACAAATCACCTATAAGCAGTTACTTTCTACACTATACTAGTATAGAAAGTCCCTGTTGTAAGTTTCGTTTTATTTTATTTATAAAAGAAAGTAAAGGTGATATAATTTTTTCACAGACTCAGACATGTGAGACAGAGTTGTCAAGAACTGGCCGGAGATTTGGAAATTTTCAGCTGTAGTTTGGGCCTCATAAACTTGAGATTTCTTATTGACATTTTTATCGACGTACGCAATGTTTTGTGTTTTGGTTGGTTGTTTTTTTTTTTTTTTTTTTTTTTTTGTGTTTAAACTGCATATATTTCCTTTTTGGTTTATGATTTTATACCTTTAAACACATCCATAGCCATTTTTATTATGATAGAAATAGAAGATCAGGGGTTTCCAAATATTTATTTATTATATATATATATAGATGAAGTGGTCAGCCATCATATATAGTTTAACTAAGTTGTTAAAAATTATCTATGCTTAAGCTTCGTTGTCAATTGAGACAAACAAGTAAAGAAAAATATTGACTGTAACAAAGTATGCATTTCAAACGAAACTCATGATTGTATTCCAATATCCGGAAAATTTTCAAGTGAACTGGGACTGAGTTATTCAGTATGTAATCATTTATCCTTTTCCTGTAATAAAACAATCAGAACACAAGCTATAAGAGTTTCAATTTCAGCTGAGGATTTCTTGGACCATGATCTAAAGACTTTTAAACCAAATTGCCCAGTTTTCCTGTTAAGTTTGAGATGAGTTTCAAATGTGACCTGTCATGATACGTTAACGATATTCTGTATGCCTTTATATTTTTATTTGAATATCTCATGTGCATGTATAATATTTGGCCCTGCAACTTTCGTCATGGCCGTTCGTATGCCTTGTATGTATAACACGACTCACGTACATGAGATGATTTAGACCGGCTTCAATGATGTTTTCAATCTCACTGTTAGTGTATATAGAATGTATAGCACACATTTTTATTATATTCGAAATCACAAAAAGACGAGACATATATCTGTGTCAACAGTGTATTGTTTAAATACATGAACAGAACATTTTATCTTGGGATAAAACTTAGAGACTTTAACATTTAAAAACGGAAACCGACAAATTTGTCAAAAGTACCTCTATTTCAAATATAACAATACTGATTGTTCATACGGAAACTGAAAAAATTGCTTGACTAAAATTTAAAGAGTCAGATTTTATTATGAAATTTCCGGAAACGCCTGTTAAATAAAGGCAAAAGTAGTATACCGCTGTTCGAAACTCGTAAATCGATAGAAAAAAAAAACAGCCCGGGTTACAAACTAAAACTGAGGGAAACGCATTAAATATAACAGGAGAACAACGACACAACAATAAAATGTAACACACACAGAAACGAACTAAACATTAGACAAAATCCGATGAGAATAACAAATATAACATCAAAACCAAATACATGAATTTGGGATAGAAAAGTACCGTGACACTTTGTCAAATATATAGCGAATAAACGGATTTTTGTCACTGAATGCTTTCCAAGAACAGTTTTAAAATTCCGTCTCTATTGATATATATCTTAGTGAAAGGCTTTCTTAAAAAATCACAAGAAAATGAAAAGTGAACCAAATAATTATTATGATTTTATCGAAACCTCAGTTAAGACTTAAAAACTTTTGTATAATAGATATGTACAGAGGCACATATACATATATGTGTTTATATGTCTCTGGCATACATTATTTGTTTCAGAGCCTACGACAAAAGCACTCGGAAAGAATTGCTGATATAAATTAAGTCGAGTTATTGGCTATCCACACAGATGATAGTTAATTGGAAGATTCAGAAAAAAGGGGTGACAAAATCAGACCAATGTCTGCTTATTAATCTGTTCGTATATAGAAATAAGGAGACGTGATGTGATTGCCAATGAGACAACTGCATACATTTTTTTTGTACATCAGAGTCAAAAACACGTTGATGTCATCAACACTGTCTAGATAACCGTACCGTGACGGGTCTTTACTAACAACGAGCAAAACCCATACCGTATAGTCAACTATAGAAGGTACTGACATGGCAAATTATGAAACAATTGCAACTAGGAAACCAAAAGCCTTTGTTTTGGCAAAATAATAAACAAATAAAAAGTATGACACGCAGCCTTGAACGACTACAACGGAATAATACAGGCTCCTGACTTGGGACAGGCACGTCCATATAAGGATAAGAGTGAAGGTTGGTACCTATTAAAAAGGACCTGACATGTCAAAATGTGAACTTTGACCAATTCAAACTACGGAAACAATAGCCTCATGTATTTTGAAAAAATATTTTACAAATAAAAAGTGTTTCCCGTTTCTCGTTATTCTATATAGATTAGACCGTTGGTTTTCCCGTTTGAATTGTTTTACATTAATCATTTTTGGGGCCCTTTATAGCTTACTGTTCAGTGTGAGCCAAGGCTCCGTGTAGAAGACCGTGCTTTGACCTATAATGGTTTTTCTTTTACAAATTGTAACTTAGATGGAGGGTTGTCTCATTGGCACCCTGCCGCACCCATACTAAATCTTCGCACATCTATCTATTATTTTATATACAGAACGTGGCAAGGTTAAACATGTTTATGAGCGCTCACTCTTCCCTAACTTGGGACACCTAGTGGTGTAGTAGCAAAACGTCAGAAAAACTGAAAAGAAGCCTCACCAAATCAAAGTTTGAAATAACTTAATATATACTATTGACACGAAGCACCAAAAACAAAAATATATATACCGTGAGACAATAGACACAAAGTACCGGTCCAAGAGTACATGCAGTTGCCGAAAAGGTATAGTTTTAACGACCAATTACAGCTAAATGCATTGGGGGTGTAGGTAAGTTAATATCTTTGGCTATAGCTTTGTTGTCTGTTAGCTGAACCGTGAAGTCATTAAGGTTAACTATAATACCGTCCTTTTGGAGTAGTCTACTATACAGACAGATAGATTTGTTATATGTCGAACCAATCTATACTCTTAAAGGAGGGTAGCATACCTAACATGATAATGGCTTCACGGTTCAGCTAGCAAGCAAGCTAACCAAATATCTTACCTTTACCTACATACTGTATGCATTCTGCTGTAAAACTAACAGATAAATCATGCTCTCCCGACAAATTCCAATCAGGACCCATCCAACATCTATTAGTATTTGTTAGTAATATGCATACAATATTACATTTTTTTTGCCATTGATTTTATCAACAAATGTGTGTACAATCTTACAATTCCAACAAACAAAAGACATGCACGATGTTATCAAATATGAAACAATTCAAACAATAACCCAATGACCAGATTTCTGAAAATAAAAATAAAAAATAAACCAAAAACATAAATTACAGACTGCCTTCACTTACTACAAATGAATTACAGGCTCCTGACTTGGGACAGACACATAACGAATGCGGTTATGTTATACTTGTTTATGGGCGCTCTATTCTTATTGATAAGGATGTTACGGCACAATATCAAATGAAAAAAAATGTAAAGACAAACAGTTGGTAGTAACTTTATTTATAATATTGGCACACAGCACAAAAAAGTAGTTGCTGAAAGGTATACTAGTAGTGCAGTCAATTTACAACTAATATATAAATTATGCTCTCCCAGAAAAAAACCCGAATCAACCAGGAGTTCAGGACACATCCAACGCATTTAGTAGTGAGATGTTATCTATATACAGTCTGAGAAAAGCATGACCTTATGTGATAACAAAACGTAAGTACAAAGTACGTTTTATAGGATTAGGGACCATAAATTTTATGACTGTAACAAAATGTAAAATCAATATTACTACCTAAAAAGCAATATCCATTGACAAACGAATATATCAATGAGATTGACGGGCATAAAGTTAACGTTACTTGTCTAGTTATTCAAAAGACTGTGATACACCGTAATCCCCGACCGTGCGAGGGTTGTTTAGACAGTCATGATCAATATCGTTTAAAACTTCCATCAGCATCATCATCATTAGATAGTACTATACGCATTTTTAGAAGGTTTTCTTTATTATTGTCAAATAAGTTATGTTAAAAAAGTATCTATGCAAATCTTCGATTTCAATTTCTACTTCCACACAGAATTTTGCATTGATAAATATTTATAGTTCGAATAAAATTCGCGACAACATTTCTACGGTTTTATACAAATTTCTACAAAAAGTGTCCAAATGAAAAAAAACAATTTTCTACACTGACTAGATAAATAATTGGCTATTTGATTCTAAAATCTACGAAATTTCATAAGACGTTTTAATATGTGTGTATACTCTTGAATGCTTTTGGAACAATTATCTTAATTGTATGGCAACTTGAAACACCTGCATCTTTTGGATGACTGCCATACAAGTATAACAGATCATGATTCATCAATCAATCAATCAATCAATCAATCAATCAATCAATCAATCAATCAATCAATCAATCAATCAATCAATCAATCAATCAATCAATCAATCAATCAATCAAATAGTTAAAAAAAAATTAGATGGATAGGGCTGCAAACATATATTTAAACCTCTTTAAGAAGCATGCATTCCTCTTAAAGCTAAGAGAAGACATGAACTCGACAGATGAAAATATAGAACAACAATTTGGAGTCTTACTCGGATTTGTCACTATACTTTTAGCATTACTTGTCCGGTTTCATTTACGAATTAGAATAGCTGTAACTAGTTCCGGTTACTTGCTTACTTCCGCTTGTTGTAGCAACAACAGAAATTCCTTGTTCTCGAATTTCATAGCCTATTTAAACTACAATGAACGTTTTAAATTCAATTTCAATAGTTCATTTATGGAAAAGTACATAACAGCACAACAGCTGACAATGTCAACACGAGGATTTTTGATTAACTTTTGATTTTGTAACGGAACAGTGCACCTGCTGAGAGTTAAAAATAACTGACAGAAATTTTAGATTAAGCTTGATTTTGTGTACGTTTTGAATATTTGAATAGTTAATTCATTACTTCTCACTTAATTTCTTTTCTTCTTGGCCAGTTCTAATGGTATCAGGTCCGTTCGCGCCCAATACACTTTCGCACCCTACATGTTCGCACCCAATTTAAAGTCTAGTTGAATAATTAGAAAATCATGATTGTTGTTTTAAATTGCCTTGATGTAAATACTGCATGTATTTAGCTTCGTATGAGTAAAACATTGAAAATTTTAAATGAAAAACACAAACGATAATTGTTTTTTTCACAGATTGGCCCCTTTGATCTGAAACAATTAAATAAAAAATTATAGCAATACACTAACCAAAATTGATTAATATTTAAGATTTGATTCCACCCAAAAATCCCGGTCGTCAAAATCTCACTTTATTTAGAAACAATGATTAAAAATATTTTAACAATACACTATCCAAAACATGATCAAGATTTATTGAACACAAAAAACACGTTGTCCCACTTTATTTTGAGACAATGACAACAAATATACTAATAGGAATACACTTGCCAAAATTTGGTTATAAAGTTATCAAACAGAAAACCAATAAAAATTGGGCGCGAACGTGTAGGGTGCGAAAGTAAAAGGGCGCGAACGTAATCGGGTGCGAACAGACCCGGATTCAGTTCTAATTGCTGAAGGTTATCATGTTATCATAGCCAGTAACACAGTCACCATTTCGTACAGAATGGCCATATCACTTTATTTGTGAATCTGCAACACTTCCAGAGTCGTGGGCACAAAATTTGACTATTTTTTTGTTTGTTGATAAATAACAAATATCTTAAACTAACTATATGAAGTTTAAAGCTCCTACCTATTAGTCTAAGGTACTCTCGTATTTGGAAGAAAAATGATATTTATTTATTTATCTGACCCTATTCAGAATCCAGCTACATGCAGGGAGTATAAAAACATTGTGTCTGCTGATCTAGCAGACACAATGTACACATTTTTACTAGTTTTATACTCAAGTGATGATCTGAATTGTGATGCATAGAAAATTGTCCTGAAAGTACATATGTAGATTACCTTGAAAAGAAAGCTCTCAAATAAGGAATAAAAAAATCAGACATATTCCCGATTCTTTTGAATATTTCAAATAATTTAAGAAATGATTAACTTTGTTAAGGTTGACATACAAGTGAAGTACCAAACAAAAATTGTATATAAATACAAATTACATAATTATTTACAAGTTAAACAATTACACTATACTTACATGTTCATACTGAAAACACAAAGTTTTCATTAAGCCCACCATCTTTATAATATATGTATCTTATATACTTTTTGAATGTTACAAATTAAGAACGTGGCATGCCAAGAACGTTACAGTAAGTCTTAAAAGAAAGAATGAACTGATTGTTATATTTTATATTTTTACATGGTGATGAACAACTTGTGAATGATTTCAGTGCTATAGTAAATGTAATAAATAACTAGTAAACAGACACAAAAGGTTCCTGCTATCATTTTAGCAGCCTTTGGAGCTGATGATGAACAAATTTAACTTTTTGGGGTTCAAAAACATATACATGTATATATAATTATTGAGAATTGTACGGGTCTCTAAATATTATCTTGATAAGCTTGTGATGTTTGTTGTCTGTTTGATGTTTTCACAACCTTTATTACATTTCTTAAAATCCATAAAGTTATTTTTATATTTCAGGTTAAAATATGGAAACTTCAGTGTTATATCGCTGCGCTGGTGACATAATTTACAATGATCAGGAACCAGTACCAGGTCACATTAGTGATGTACAGCTCAAGATGTACTCAGAGACCAGTAACTTTCTACAGTATCTCAAACCACTAACACCACAGAATCCTTACTTCTTTGGACAGATTAGATCATTGTGTAAGTACAATGTACATATATGTGGACAATATAGAAAGGAAATTATTCTTCTGGGTTTGTTGTTGTCATGCTGTGTGGATGCAGTAGAAATTGTCCCCTTGCTTGTGGTGTATGTCCTTATATTCTATAATTATGGGCTGTTTGGCTGTGAGAGTCAGCTTTCACAAGTTTATTGACTTGAATGGAGAGTTGTCTCATTGGCACTCATACCACATGATCTTCTTTTTTCTATGACACAATATCTTACTGCTTGTCAACTTTGAGTTTGATTGACTGAAAGGTGCTTACTTAATAACTTGGGGCAAACATTGCATATAAAAAAGAAGATGGGTATGATTGCCAATAAAACAACTCTCCCCAAGAGACCAAAATAACACAGAAATTAAAACTTATAGGTCACCATATGGCCTTCAACAATGAACAAAGCCCATACTGCATGCATGTTACGCACACTTATCAGTTTGAAATGGAGGAGGTATGTTGAGAGTGATTATTTGTAGGCTGCAGTGTTCTCCCCAGATATTTTATTTATCATCCTGGTAAACATGAAAATTTGAAATACAAATGTACCATCTTGTTTCTAAAAATTGTAGCATCACATCCATAACATAATCTATAAGAAAAACCAATTCAGAGAGCATCACATCAAGAAATATAGCATCACATTACCATGATGCTAAAAGGCCCTGGGAAGAACACTGGGCTGAAATTGTAAGAAAAAGTATTGTGAAAGCCAGAAAGGCAGATTTATTTTTAGTTCTTGGTGTCATTGGTTACTTTACAATTAAAGTGTATACTCCACAATCTATTCATAAAAAATGATTTCACCTGGATTGGAAAACAAATTGTTACCATGAATAAATTTAGCAGAATCATTTTTACAAGAGTATTCCTTTAATAGTTATCAAAGGTACCAGGATTATAATTTAGTATGCCAGACGCGTGTTTTGTCTACATAAGACTCGATCATCAGTGACACTCAAATCAAAATAATTATAAAGCCAAACAAGTACAAAGTTGAAGAGCATTGAGGATCCAAAATTCCAAAAAGTTGTGCCAAATACTGCTAAGGTAATCTATGCCTGGGATAAGAAAATCTTTAGTTTTTCAAAATGTTAATATGATGTGAGATTTATAAGTTATTGTCAGTTTTATTTGTCACTGATTATTCCTATATTTTTCATAGCGACCAAAAGTAAGGTTACAATAGGTATTGCTGGACCAGACATCAAAGATGATGCTCATCCAGGGAACTGGAACAACACTGTTGGTTACCATAGTGATACTGGAAAATGTTACACATCGCACAAAGAAATTGCTAATACATATGGAGAAAAGTTTGGTATAGGTATGTATGGCAATAAAATGTTTTAAAATAAAAATAATGTGGTTTCAAAAAGTAAAATCACAAACATACTAAAATCCCAGGAAAATTCAAAATGGAATGTCCCTAATTAAATGGCAAAATCAAAATCTCAAACACATCAAATGAATGGATAACAACTGTCATATTGCTGACTTGGTAGTTGGTTTAGGCATTTTCTTACATAGAAAATGGTGGAATACAGCTAGCTAAACCTCTCGCCTGTTTGACAGTCAAATAAAATTCCATGAAATTTACAAAGATGTGTGAACAAAACAAACAGACATAATAGGTGACCATAACAATTTCAAAAATAGGAAACTGGAAAAACACTTACCTACAAATTATCGATATGAAATTTAATGGTGAATTAATTAGTCAAGCTGTTAATTGGCCAAGTACACATCACTTTAGAATGTGTGATCTTCTTTCAACGAATATGTACATATATTTTTCAATTTGGGAAACATATTTAGAAGTAAATCAAGAATTTGTTTTTAGAATTATGGATCAGCCTACAAATTCTGTCATCTATTGCTTAAGCAAGCTGCATGATTTGACTTCAATTTTCTGTTTCTGACAGGTGATGTGTTTGGAGTATGTGTAACCTACTTTGGACAACAAATGTCAACAGTTACATTTGTGAAAAATGGAAAACCTGTAGCTACAAGGTAAGACAAATCTGATTAGATTTAAATATTTTAAAAAGAACATGAGTGCTAATGTAACAACTCTCCATCCAAGTCACAATGTATAAAAAGTTAGCAATTGTATGTCCAAGTATGACCTTCAACATGGAGTCTTGGCTCTTTTCTACTTTTGATTTTGAAGACCTTTTTGAATACTCAGATTTTGAAATTGAAAATACTTCCGTAATTTTTTTTCACGGTTTCGCTCAAGCTTAAATACAGTACCCAGATCTGTGTCCTTTCTTTTCACTAGTGAGCAAACTTTCAATGATAAATGCATGCAAGATTTTATAAATTATTAGTATCATGGCAAAATATGATTTTATCTGTCATTGATACTGAAATCTTTTTGCATAAGATGAGTTTTGAAATAGATATTTGCTTATTTTAAACATGTTATAAAGTACTTAATACTATGCATTACATATATATATATATATATGAATATAAGGATATTTCAATGAGTCAGCAATCAAACAACATAACATAACCACAAAGCATAGTACATAAATTACTGTTTATACATATATTTCTCATAGACTAAGTTTGGCTTAGACATTTTTTTGTACAATTCATGCCCTTCTTTTGGCAAGCTATCAGTAAATATTGCTGCGACTGCTACCCTTTTCCTATAAATTAAATATATATATATAATTTCTGTTATCATTTATATGCAGGTATCACTTTGAAACAGACCACAGTAATTTCCTGCCTACAATAACACTTGAGAATGGACCAATAGATTTAGGGATCATGTGGCCCCAAGCAGTTTTTGGAAGTCCACAGTTTGATGAAGTATGTATTTTTTGTATTATGAATGTAACTATTTATGAATTATTAGATTGATTGAAAAATTGTTGGTGTTTAAGGCCACTTTCAGTTTCAGTTTCAGCACTATTGGATACATCTTTCTAAATGTATAATTTCATGTGAAAAGTGAATTTAAATGTTTAACATAGGACAAGTTTTCTATTGAATACCATACAGACTTTAACAAAACCATGAAATCATATATCTATATACAATTTTTGTTCAATCCATAAAACTTGTAGTACCCTTATCCATAAAAATAAAATATTTCCTTAAACTGCGAATGTACAAACGAAAATAATTGAATAAAATTGAGAATGGAAATGGGGAATGTGTCAGAGAGACAACAACCCAACCATAGAACAGACAACAGCAGAAGGTCACCAACAGGTCTTCAATGCAGGGAGAAATTCCCGAACCCGGAGGCGTCCTTCAGCTGGCCCCTAAACAAATATATATACTAGTTCAGTGATAATGAACACCATTCTAAACTCCAAATTGTATACAAGAAACTAAAATTAAAAATAATAGAAGACTAACAAAGGATAGAGGCTCCTGACTTGGGCCAGGCGCAAGAGTGCACAGTTACTTTGAAAAGTGCAGCTACTTCTTAGATTTAGCTTAATTTACTTATAAAAAACTCCTTATTGATTATTATTTAAATTTGATAAGAAATCATTTACATGGTATCTTTGTTTTATTTCTACAGAAAAATATGTTACATTGGATGTCTGACCCCTCAGTAAACTTTGATATGTCAAAGACCATGTTTATACTCGACAAGGCAAAAGATAAAATTATTGCTACAGCACCAATACAGAGTCCTATGCCATTGTGTTCAGGTAAGTTAAGAGTAAAAAAAAAATATTCTTTTTTGAAATGTGACATCATTAACTACATTTGTGTAAAATAAGTTCTTATAAATGATGAATTTTGTTTCAGTGGCTATAGACATGTTTTTTAATTACACAATTTTTTTTAACAGTAAAGGAAAGATTTTTGTAAAAGATTCTTGAATTTTGCAAATGTTAAGTTTTTTAGCCTGCTTCAAAAGCTTTTTAAATGTCAGGTTATGCAATTCAAATTGCTGAAATGACAAAACTTGATTTAGATAAATTTACCTTAGACTTACCTTTTGATAAATCTTAAATTAAGTGTCTTTCTATTTATTTATTAGTTGTATGCAAACATTTAACTGACTTTCATTAATAAACTTATATCAGATTATAAGGGGGGATAATTCTGTGATTCAATTGTGATTTTTTTTTATTTTTGCAAAACCTGTCCTGTTGCAATTTTGTCAACAATAAAAACATTGCTTAAAATACCAAATTTACGATACTTTTTGCATTTTTTGAAAGTAAATCATGGATGATAAGATTTTGTCTGTACCAGTAATTGAATGTACTTTAATAAACTTCTATTTGGCAGGTTTTTCTCATTTTGAGGTATATATCAAAGAAACCACTGATGGGGCTGCAGCATCTGTAGGGATTGGTGATTGTAGCCCTCTAAAGCCGTCACCAACCTGTGAAATATTACGGGACTTCATGACATGGACGGCTGATGGCAAAGGTGAGTTGAAATATAATCCTCCTCCTTCAACAGTGAAGGGTTAATTAGAATTCTTTTATTTTTGTGCTATTTCCACATTTCCTGACTGGTGTGAGAAAAATATTTCTCCTCACTAGTGAAAAATCTGTTCTCGGCAAATGATTGGTTGAAATTTAATTGTGACGTTAAATTTTCTTGTTTTCTTCTGAATTTTCTTATTGTGACGTCATGAAAAAAGGTGACCATGACTGATGACGTCACATCAAAAGTACACAACTTTCCTCAAATCTTGAAAAGGAAGGATAGAAATCATTAGAGAAACAGATTCCACCACTGTAACTTGTATATTACGATATTTCTCCACTTTCAACAGTTAAATTTTAATTACTACTTTGATAAATGATCCTTCAAGAATACCTGATGAATAGACCACTTTTCAGTTATGTCCTTTACTGGAAATTTTTACTTCATTTTTTACGTTTTGTCTGACTTATTTTATTTTGTAATAAACTAAAACTAAGTATTAAAATTTTTCAGTAAACAAAGTGGAAGAAAATGACAGAGTTGGTATGGGAGTACACTACCATCCAGATTCCAGAGATAATCCAGGATACAATGACAAAGAATCACAGTTGGTGTTGTGTTTTGTTACCAAAAATACTGTTACTATCTATGCAAAGATGATCATACAACCAGAGGGAGGCTTCTATCCTCTAGTGCTGCTGGACCAAAACTGTAAGAATATGCTTATTTTAAAAAATATATATATCGTTTTAATTGGTTTCAATTTTCTTTTTCTTGCAAATTAATAACTAACTAGTCTATTAAAAAATGTATACCGGTATCCCTGATACTTTTAATTTCGAAATTTGTGCTTTTTTTATTCTGTGAAAAATTTAGATTGGGACAGGGTATTAAAATGGAAAAATCAACTGTTTTATGTTTTCTATACACAACAAGATTATCACAAAAACACTTATTTTTCTCAAAATTTCACCAATCGTAAGTTTGATTTTTATTTGTTTATTTAATATCATTTGATTAAGGATGTGCTTAGGTGAGGTTTGGTGAAAATTAATAAATTAAGAAGTTAAAATTGATTCTATAAGCTGTTAGAGCATCAATTAAGGATAAAATTAAGCTAAAGATATTGATAGGTCATGGAGCTCCTTTGCTAGATATTTGAGATTTAAAATATGGCGGGAAAAGGCTAACTCAGACTTTTACCTTATATTTGTATTGATATTATTGGGTCTCAAAACAAAAGAAAGAAAATCAAGAATCTTCTAAAATTTTGGTAAATGACCTTTCATGAGCTATTAAGTCTTATGTGAAAAAATAAATGGGTGTTATGGGGCAAAATATTTTACATTGTATTGTATTGAAAAACTTCAAGGAGTCCAAACATTTGACACAAATTCCAAAACCTCACCTAAGTACATCCTTAGTACAAACATGTATCAAAATAACCACTATGTAGGTAACCTGTTGAATAATCAGAAATGTCAAAATAGTCTATTGACAGCCGCTTCACTTCAATTACAGGACTGTTTTTACAGATCTAATGTAGTACAAAAAAAAAGGTATTTCAGACATGCAAAAAAGTGCAAATTTGAAATGAAGTAAAATTCTGCCATACTTCATGAATGATTTGATAAATACTTTTTTATAGCTAAGCATGATTTCATACATTTGAAAAATATCAACCTGAAAGGAATATCCCTTTACTTATATGATTCTAATTTATATTGAATCACATCAAAACAGCTTTTTTTTTTAAAGATGTCTTGTCTCTTTGATTATTATAAAAAAAAATCTATCACTTGTTGTTTAGGTCGAAAAGTTTCAGTAGATGTTGAGTCCAACAGAACTATAGAGGTGTATGATAATTTAGACAGAGTGTTCAAAGAGGCTGTAGAAGAGGCTACCAAACATATCATTGAAGATTGTATAAAGAGAGGTTTGTTTACAATAAAGTAAAGAAATTTGAAATTGCTCCTTTTTTACAATTAAAGATTACTGTAGATGTATATGTAGAAAAGAAATATGATTTTTGGCAGATAATGCAATGCAATAGACAGCATTTAAATTTGTTGCATTTCCGTCAAAATTTTGGTATTAGTGAACATCACTCCTGCGTTTAAGGGGCGTCATCACTTCTGTTTTTATGTTGGGTGATTGGTTGAAAAAAAATAATGCTATATTGCTCAAATTAAACAGCAATTTAAATTCTAACTACTAATATTCAGCACTGGTATCATAAGGGAATTGTGATAAAGTACTTACGAAAAAAAAAAAGATCTAGTTTTATCCTGCATAATGACAATCTCAAAGATGCTTGATGAACTTTAATGGAGCAGGGATACAGGCGATCTGCTCTATCAGGTTAATGACATTAAAGAGGTGCACAAAATTGACTAATTTTTCCAGTGAACGACATAACTCAAAAATGATGTATTCATCAGGTATTCTTCAAGGTCAAAAGGATGAATACATAAAATCATTTACAGTTTAAACCCAAATCGATTTAGAAAAAATTAGATAGTAGTGATCATTGATGCTTGAGAATAATTCAGAACTATTCAAATATATTAACAAAGAAATGTGTAATGACTTCCAAAGAAACCAATACCATATAGGAAGATGTTAAAGGCTCTAGATTGACAAAGTGTGAAATTACTTTTAAAGAGAAAACAAATGTCCTGATTTACACTAAAACAACAAAAAATAACCAAATATGGCAGACAGAAAATATCAACAACCATTTATGTTAACTTCTATTTACAAGCAATTTGAATTTTGCTTTTAATTGATGATTTTAAAAGAATTTTATTTACAAATGATATGTAATGAAAGTATAGAAAATGGAACAATCATTTAAAAATAACTAAAAACAATGCTTTTTTTCGTTACAGAAATTCATATAAAAATGTTCCGTAAGTCTGATGCTTTAGTTTTGGATGTTCCAAAAGAACCGTCAACAGACATTGACCTGAGTAAACTGTACTGTAGAATAACACTACCTGCCGAGACTATGGGAATTCATGCCATACAGTTTTGCAAGCCTCTAACAGAAGACAACTCTTACTTCTGTTTAGATATAAAAACTCTGAGTATGCAATTGTTGATTTTATTTGAAGTTGTAACTTGTTTTCAAATAGCTAGTTTTCTTAAATTTATTATCAATGACATCAATGAAAGTTTATGGATAAGTTTAAAGAAGAACATTTTTCCATCAAAAAAGAGTTGGTTTAATTTTATTTGTTAATGTATTATTTTAGTTTCGTTTTAACCTTCAAAATAAAAAGGAACAAGAAAACAATGAACAATCCTGAAGTTCCAAAATACTTGTTATTTCAATCTGGTTGAGGGGGTCAAAATAGAAAAGTATGGTTGAAGTGTTACTTGAGAATTTACTTTTAGTCAACATTTTGCACCTCAATCTTACTATTCAAAGAATAAATATATTTTTTAAACCGAATTAAACATATAATTATTTTCAGATGAGGATTCTGTTGTAACTACTGGCGTTGCTGATAGCAATTTTGACTTGAGTAAACATCCTGGTAAAACAGAAAACACAGTAGGCTGGATGTCACAAAATGGTCGCATGTTCTACAACACCAGATATGAAGGCAATGTAAATGGGCAAAGATATGAAGAAGGTATTTATAACATGAATGAAGGGGGTAGACCTTGGTTCAGGGAGATAACTCTTAAAATTAGTTATGCATTTGTAGAAGTCAAGTTTCATCAATGTATTTTAAGCATTTACCTGAAACAGATGGGAAATAATCTATGTAACCTAGAAGTTTAGACTATATCAATGGAATTGGTTGACACAAACATACTTATGATTTTAAGAGTTATTTTCCTTCAACTTAAGGCAATGCATTTATCAAAACTGAAACATTCTCTGGCTTGTATCCAAAACTGAAATAAGATTAAGAACTTCTACATTATTTAGCTTTTTTTTTCAAATTTGAATCAATTCAAGAACCTAAACATATATTTGAGAAATCACTGGTTGCTTGTTCTGAAAACTTGAATAAATTCAAGAACCTAACTGTGTAGTTTAGATATTGGTATGTTCTTACATTTTGGGTCTTGTAAAAGTATTAATTCTTTAGTTTAAGCAATGTATACCTTTTGCTACAAGAATTGGTCTATTGTAATCAAAAAGCTGAATAATATTTTAATTTTAAAGGGAGATAATAGTTAAATTTTATGCAAGGGAGATAACTTGTTGACACTATTTATGAAACTGTTCTGAATTTAACTTTTTTAGAGTGAGTCTCATTGGGGTCTAAGCGTGACTTGGGATTGCCGATTTTTTGTAAGCATGACACGTGAAAGTCAAATTATTGTGGAAACAGGAAATGAAGTCTAGCGGGAAAATTACAAAAAAATGAGAATTGCTTACATACATAGTGTAAGCGGGATACGGAAATCATACAAAACAGTTAGCGGGATACGGGAATCATACAAAACAGTTAGCGGGATCCAGCATCAGAACCCCCCAATGAGACCCCTATAGAATAGTGATTATATACATGATATAAGATGAACGAATACCTGAAGTAGTGATAGAAGGTAGTGATAGGGTAATTAACCAGTGGATCAGAAATTTGAATGAATTGCAAAAGGTTGAGTGAAACACTTAACAGTAATTTTACAGGAAATAGAAAGATTAATTCAAAGATTTCATGGACTTATCATTTTTATGCATACTTTTAATTTCAGGTGATACAGTTGGACTAGATTGTTCAGTGTTTGAAAGTAGTCTTCCAGTAGTTTTGTTCTCAAAGAACTATCATCCTATAGGATTAAGATACCTGATGGCTAATGATCCAAGTCAATATTTTCCTACTATTGCCCTCTGTGGAAATGGTTATGAAGTTGTGGTTGATGTTTTCTGGCACACTAGACTATGTGTTGGACCTACATTTGAAATTGTGAGTTTGTGTATAAATTAGAATTGTGACCTGACTACCATTGTGTCCTATTATATAAATTCTGTAAGTTTACAACCAAAATTGTAAGGCGGTTAATTCTAAGATTACTCAGCTGGATTTGTATTTAAATACAGCACAATTGATTTAATAAATAGTACTCAAGAAAATTTATTCAATTCAACTGATTATTTGCTAGAAAATTTGTTAACATGTGTATAGTTTGCAATGTTGAATTTACCTGTATTGTCTGTATTACAATGGATTTATGACTTACAAAATTTAAATGTAAATTGTGGAAAGTTAGACGTACCAATAGTTTTAAATTGCTATTAAATTGTCAAATTTTGAATCGTTGGAACCAAATCGTGGATTAAGACAAACTTGCATTTTTGTGATTACTTGATCTCTTGGTTTTGCTATAAATGTCTGCATATAACCTAATGCTGTTGTCACACATTGGCGTGAAGACCGGCGTGCACCAGACGTACAGAGAAAATTGACAAAGTTGGTATACAGTAGTTGCACGCCAGAGGAACACTAAGCTATTGTTAAACGTGCGTTGCATAAGTTTGAAGTAAGTCAAAATGCAAGGGTATACCCTTGGTGAACTCCAGGAAAGTTTTATGCAACATAAAAATTTTCATCCAACTCAAGCGTTTGTCTAGCATATACCTGTACGCTACATACAGGTAATGCAGGTTACTTACCAGGGATCTCCATGGATGAAAATTGAACCATGGAGGAACTTTCACCATTACAAAGTCGAGAATGACCAAAAGCTGTCATGAAGGTCCCCATGCAGTTTTCTTTTATTTTTGGTAATTGTTATGGGGGTTAAAAATTATCTGATGTGGAGCTTATTTTTCGTGGACACTGTCAAATTCAGAGCCCATTACCGGTATGGGTGATTTGCAGCAACAACAAAACAATTCGTACGGGTTATGTAAAAGGTTAAAGAGATTTGTAAAGCAAACGTTGACAAATGAAAAGGTTTTTAATGACTTTATCTGGAAAAATTGATGCTGTGCAACTCGCATCTTTCGAGTCTGAATAGAAACCGGAAACGCGGATGTATCAATTTGATTGTAATATACGAAATGAATTCGGAATTTAGATACGATATTTCTTTACAGGAAATATTTAAGTTTTTACTTTTAAACTTTTAAAGTAATTCTAAATTATCGTTACAGCAGTACTCGAGTTATTTGCGATGAAATAATATTTACTGTTTTGCGTCTTATTTTGTACTTCTTAAAAAGGGGGATGCTGATTGCGTAAGTCAAAATAAAGCACGTGTTCGACTTGTTAAACTGTTTTCTTTGTAACTGGATTAATTTATTAATTTATTTATTTAATCTAAATGATCATAATCATTTGCTGAAACTTAGTTGATTACTTCGACAAATGGATCGTCTATCCTCAGATAGTATTCTCCTGTCTGGTTTGTTGATCTACCTGTACAAGCTCAGGTACAAGTAATTAGCGATCTTAATCCGGATATCCCTCAGGCGTTAGAACTGTATTGGATTATAACATAAAAAGCCTAAGGGTTATGCAATTACATGCATTTGATTATAATTGATAAAAAAATGGCGTCGGGCTACAAAAAACGATGAAGTTTTGAACGATGGCGGAAGACAATTTAACGATGGCGCAAGACAATTTAACGATGGCGCGAGTCATTTGACGATGGCGCAAGACATTTGAACGATGGCGGGGCTCCATCGTTAAACAGGCCATGGAGATCCCTGCTTACGCTTCAAGATTGTTCCACTTTCACTTAAATGTATGGGGGTATGTTTGTATAATAAAACGTCACAGACACATCGCAAGCATGGATTATCGTCCAAAATACGACAGAGACGCGGCTCATATATGTTCAAGAGCCTTTTTTTTCCTTCGTAACGTGCATTCCATCTACATTACACAAACGGCAGGCATACACTAACATATGTTACTTGAACACCAAATAAACGCTTAGGTATGCTTCTTGTTAGCCCAATACAGGCTTGTGCACATGATACAGGTATGATTGACAGGTGAATGCATCCAAACTTACTAGCGTATTGAGGGTGTACATAATGTTTACCACGCCCGGCGTATGTCAAAGCTATACGCTGATGTGTTACACCGGTATTATAGAAATGTGTAATTCATACTATCTGTACTCATGAAAATCAAAAATTAAAACCTGTTGGTACAATGTAATACACTCAAGGAAACAAAACTGTTTGCTAAACTATTTTTAAATAGGATTTAATGGTTCTATAATTTTTTTTAGGATAATGTGAACTATTGGATTATCCCAGAAGGGTCAAAGGTTAATGAGAAAGAAAAGATGGTAACAATACCAGAACATACAGATGCAGAAGTCCTGCAGTGTCCATATCCACTCAGTGACGAAATAAGTAAGACTTTCTTGAGGGTCCTAATTGGGGTACCTCTATGCCAAATATCAATAAAAATTCTTGCCAAATGACGTTAATGGTATTTTTTGGTGCCTGACGATAAATGAAGACTTTCTTTTAGATGATATCATAATTGACTGATTTTGTCGTTATCGCCCAGGCAAAAATAATCAGGAATATAATGCCTAACCATGTTAAAACTACAATAAAGTATGGCTTGCATCAATTATTTCTTAAATGACTATTTTCATCAAAGTATTCCTTACTTCACTGATTTTGAGTATGATCAATTAAGCTTAAGTATTTATGTTGCCACTGAGTCAATCAATTGCATGCAGGGATGCAGATCTATGGTATTGGTCTTGTTTTTTTTTTATACGCCTGTCAAAATTTTGACGGGAAGTATTATGGTATACAAATGTCTGGTGTCCGTCCGTCCGTCTGTCCGGCGTAAACATGTTGCACCGTATCTGAAAAACAATTCTTGATTATTGCTTAAAACTTTACACACTTCTTAGTTATATTGATCTTAATATCTGTATACTTTTTGGTGTTGATTCAAAATTTCATTTTTGAGTTATTTTGTAAAAAAGGGAGGGGGGGGGGGGTTTACATGTCACACTGTAACTCACAAACGATTTATGATTATTGCTTAAAACTTTACACACTTCTTTGTTATATTAATCTAAAGATCTGTATACTTTTTGGTGATGATTAAAAATTTCATTTATGAGTTATTGAGTATTTTGTAAAGAAGGGGGAGGGTTTTTATGTCGTGCTGTATCTTAAAAACGATTTATGATTATTGCTTAAGACTTTACACACTTCTTTGTTATATTAATCTAAAGATCTGTATACTTTGTGGTGATGACTCAAAATTTTATTTTTGAGTTATTGAGTATTTTGTAAAAAAGGGGATGGTTTTTTTACATGTCGCGCTGTATCTCAAAAATAATTTATGATTATTGCTTTAAACTTTACACACTTCTTTGTTATATTAATCTAAAGATCTGTATACTTTTTGGTTTGATTCAAAATTTTATTTTAGTGATATTTAGTTTTTTGTTTTTTTTTTAAAACGGGGTGGGGGGGGTTTCACATGTCCCGCTGTGTCTCAAAAACAATAAATGGTTATTGCTTAAAATGTTCTCAGGAACTATTTATGATTATTGCATAAAACTTCCACACAAGACGTCGGGCGTATCATGCGCTCATGGTGCAGCTGTTTATTAAGTTATGTGTTATCAGAAAGAGAGGCTGCATGATCTATTTTGCATATAATAATGGAAGAAAATAGTTCATTGATTCATGACTCAAATCCCTTCATGAACACAAAATATTTTTATTGAAAATCAACAATGCTTTTAGGTTAAATCTACCATTTTCTTCTTAAGAAAATGTTTTTACCAAGTCTAGAAAATGACAGTTGTTGTCCATTTTGTTTAATGTGTTTGAGATTTTAATTTTGCCATTTATTAGAGACTTTCAGTTTTGAATTTTCCAGTATTTTTGGGATTTTACTTTTTATGTATTAATGGTTATGTTTTTAATTACAGAATTTAACTATTTTGAGATACAGATTGTAGATAAATTTGGCTCCAATGCAGATGGAATACCACCTCCTGGGATAGCTTTGTCATCTCCGTGTTTTCAGGATATTAGTGTTACCATGTCATCTAACTTTAGACAAGATTTCATCAGATTTTTAGCAAAAGGAGAGGGTATGTAAAGGAAGAAAATCTTTTTATGCCCCATTTATGGGCATTACGTTTTCTGGTCTGTGCATCTGTCTGTTCGTCTGTTCATCCGTCTGTCCCGCTTCAGGTTAAAGTTTTTGGTCTAGGTTAAAGGTTTTTGGTCCTAGTAGTTTTTGATGAAGTTGAAGTCCAATCAACTTAAAACTTAGTATACATGTTCTTTATTATATGATCTTTCTAAGTTTAATGCCAAATTAGAGATTTTCTCCCATTTTTACTACCCTCTGAACATGAAAAATGATAGTGCGATGGGGCATCCATGTACTGGGGACACATTCTTGATTATGATTAATTACTGTAGATAAAAAAAACTAATGTGTATCATTGAAAGTTAACATAAACAAAATCTTTCAACATGACAAACTCATTGATGATGCCAGGCTTACAGTTTTGTACTCCAATCATTCATTTAGTTTACAAATTTCCATTTTAATGGACAAATTTCCATTTTCACTGAAGTAGTGCAATTTCTATAAGGGTCCATTTCATGGACAAATTTCCATTTGTTGTTGTCTCTTTGACATATTCCCAATTTCCATTCTTAATTTTATTATTCCTTTGTTTAGAATGTACATAGTAATAAGAAAAATATTTCTTTTTAACATGATACAATTTGAAACAGTTTGTTTCAGGTTGTTTCCACCTTATTTATTAGCTTATTGAAATCAATATTGGTGTATCAGTCTAGTACAATAGTTATCAAAGGTACCAGGATTATAATTTAGTACGCCAGACGCGCGTTTCGTCTTCATAAGACTCATCAGTGATGCTCAAATCAAAATATTTATAAAGCCAAACAAGTAAAAAACACAGGGTTTATATCAACATCCATGTGACAGGTTCTTGTCCTGATATGCATATACTTGCATATATTTGCATTTTAATTTTAACAAAAGTAATGTAAACGAATGCAAACTATCATACATTTAACATATTTTTGAAAAAAATTATTTTAATTAAACAATCTGATTTTTTTGTGAACAAGCTGCTCTCATATTTTGCATAGGTTCATTAGTAAAATTAAAATGTTTGCAGGTCATCATCAATAAGTGACGCAGAAGTTTTACAACAAAGGTTTTGTTTACAATAATGTATTAGTAGTAGAGGATTTGTATCAACATATCAATCAAAATACAATTATAATGGTCAACTATACTGAAGAAAAATAATCAGTTTTAAGGGTTTTTGGTAGTCTTTTTCAAAATAACAAGTTTTTTAAAAGACTGTCACAAATTGATATTATCTTAAATATATATAAAGGAACTTAAAAAGCAGAAAAAAATAGGGTTTGTGTGCTTATGTTTTCAAGATAGAAGCCATAGAAATTTATTGAAAATTTGGTTGGAAATTGTTCTCTCAAGATTTTACATAAATTTAGCATTGACACCTTTTTTTCTTTCAAAAGATTTTCAAATATGACTTTTTAAATTAAATGTTATAAAATTATGAAAAGAAAAGTAGAGGTTAGAGGGCATTTTTTTTAAGGCAATATATTGATAAAACCAGAGGATTTCCAAAAAAATTCTGGCCAAAATTCAAAAAGTAGAGGAGCAAACATCCTTTATACTAATTAAAATTTCGAAAGGCAGTTCTGATAAATATAGTTTCTTTGTTTTGAATTTTAGCTGAATCATCCGTGTCAGTTGGAGATACACTAGGCTGGGGAATCATTGTACCAAAAAGTGAACAAGAAAAGAAAGAAAATAGACTTGTGATCTGCTATCTGTGTATAAACAGGAACATAGCCCTTACAAGAGTGTCATATGAACCACCAGGGGGATTTTATGCAACAGTTTTACTTTACCCAGGAGGTAGGTTTTATGCTGTGCCATAATATATCTAAAAGTTATTATTACCTATTACATATATAGCTATAGGTTTTATTCAGTGTCTTACTATGTCTGTTGTAGTATGTAGTACAAACTTATAAATGAGGGGGGGGGGGGCGGGGGGGCAGAACCTTTTTCGGGACGCCGGGATCAGGTGTTTTTTAAGCTCTGGATTTCGTGATTGACCCTTTCAGGATCTGGTATTTCTTTTTTTATAATTTGGGGACCTTGAGATTTATTTTTTATAAATTTCGGAACCTTGGGATTTCATGTTTTTAAGCTCAGGATTTCAGGATCAGGACCCATCAGACCCCCCTCATATATGGATGGTAATAAACACTACCAGGTGGTTTTATATTACAGTTTTTTATCTATAATTTTTAAGTCACTATGTGGCTCTTTATTCATTCATACACCTTTGATGGTTACATGTACAAGCAGGTGGTTTAATACTACAGCTCAAGTTGAGGGAAGTGTTCTCATTTCCCAAAACCAGCTTATATTCAGGGATCTCCATGACCTGTTTAATGATGGCGGGGCGCCATCGTTCAAATATCTTCCGCCATTGTCAAATGACCTGTGCCATCGTTAAAAAGGCTTGCGCCATCGTTCAAATTTATTTCGACCAACGCCATTTTATTTAGAAATTATAATCAAATGCATGTAATTGCATAACCCTTAGGCTTTTTGTATTATAGTCCAATACAGTTCTAACGCCTGAGGGATATCCGCATTAAGATCGCTAATCACTTGTACCTGAACTTGTACAGGTAGATCGACAAACTGTACAGGAGAACACTTTGTGAAGATATATCGAATTATTCAACTAAGTTTCAACAAATGCTAATGATGATTTAGATTAAATAAATAACTTTATAATCCAGTTACAAAGAAAACAGTTGAACAAGTCGAACACATGCTTTTATATTGACTTACGCAATCAGCATCCCCCTTTTTTGAGAAGTACAAAATAAGACGTAAAACATTGACCTTATTTCATCGCAAATAATTTGAATACTATTGTAACGATAATATAGAATTACTTAAAAAGTTAAAAAGTAAAAACTTAAAAATATTTACTTTTCACCCAAAGAAATAATTCTAAATTCATTTAGTAATTTACAATCAAATTGATACATCCACCTTTCCGGTTACATTCAGACTTGAATGATGCATGTTGCATAGCATCAACTTGCTAGATTAAGTCATTTAAAATCTTTTCATTTGTCAATGTTTGCCCTAAGAATCTCTTCAACTTTTACATAACCCATACAAATTATTTTGTTGTTGATGCAAATCATCAAAACCAGTAATTGGTTCCTGACTTCTAAATTTGACAGGGTACGTGAAAAATAAGCTCCATATGATTTGTAACCCACATAACAATTATAAAAAATAGAAAGAAATCTATATGGGAATCTTAATGACAGCTTTTGGTCATTCTCAACTAAGGAGGGATCATGAAGGCTTGGCATTTGAATGGTTACAAATGACAATTAATGAAAACATTAATACTTCAATAATGAAATAGTTTAAATAAGCAATGTATCAGTCTGTTCACTATTCCTTACATGGAGGGATGAAATACTTTCGATCACGCTACACTTTACGGCGTAGACACAGTTTGTGATTGTGAAAGTTCCTCCATCATTCAATTTTCATCCATGGAGATCCCTGTATATTGACAACATTTTTACTGGTAAATTACATTTTTGTAGTTCTTTAGTATTGAAGTTTACTAAATTTATTGCACAATGAAGTCAATTCTTATTTATACAACTGTAAAGTTGTTAGCTGAAGGTCTCTGTGAAAGAAAAGGAGTAAAATGTATTATTTTTATTACTTGCAGTAAACAGAGCGAAGATAGGGAGGATTCGATATATTCATACTCATCCAATCACAGAGGATAAGATTAAAATATTACTCAAAGAGGCTAAAGACATAATAGCATTAGAAGAAGCTGCAAAACTTGAAGGTAATGATGCCTTAGACGTGATAGAAGACAAAAATTCTTTGTTCCGTCAACTTCCAGGAATCCTTGATGAAGAAGAAGAGAAATCGAACAAGCAAAAGATGGAAAATGTTGCTTTTACCGCTAATGCAATTGATAAACAGAAAAAGAAAATGAAACAAGGAGGAAATGAATCCAAAGCTTGTGTAATATTATAGAGAAGAGTGCAATGTTGATTTGTTGACAGTGACTTGTACATTTTACCTACACATACATACACAGATGTATAAATAGTGCAATTGGGTGCGGGATATTTTTGCTATTGCCAAAATAGTCTTTAGTGCTTTCCATGTTGATATTGTTGTTATTGTTAAAAATATGTCAAAAACTTGTCATGGAAGACTTGTCATGTAAGACTTGTTATGTAAGACTTGTTATGTAAGACTTGTAATGTAAGACTTGTCATGTAAGGCTTGTCATGTAAGGCTTGTCATGTAAGACTTGTCATGTAAGGCTTGTCATGTAAGACTTGTCATGTACGCCATAAATTGTAAAGGAGTATTCATGATTATCAATTCCATTAGAATGTGGAATTCGAATGTGCTCATAGTTGAAAAAAAGTGCCAAATATTTTTGATGTGTAATGTTCGTTTGATTTTGTCAGATATTAGTTAGAACTATTTTCATTTAAACAAGTACACACCCGTGATATCGCGGGTCCGTGACTGAATTAAAGTATATAACTATGCCTAAGCCTTATTTTAGTAATTAGTATTGTCATCTGATAAAGTCATGTCGATTATAAGATACAAAGTTTTCTCTGCTTTCAAATCTTTCTGTTTGAACCCGTCGACCTGGAACTTATCAATTATTGGTAATATTAATTATTTGGAAAACAAAAGGTCCTGGCTATCCAGGAATGGAGTATTTTTTAATCAACAGCATTGTCCTATATTACTTATCTTAGAAAGTCTTGCTGATTGCTGAATAAAACTACAATAGGGAAAAATTTGACAATGATTGAATTTAGTAGTGTCAGCCCTTTGATTATGACCCGTGTATATAGCAAAATCCTAAATACACCGTTTGGTGGTGCGCCTGTCAAATGCGGAACGTACAGATAAGATAATAGCTAACAGGTGAATATACTATTGGTATCGGTATCGGATTCGACCCGGAACTTGTTAATTATTGGCAATATTAATTATGTGGAAAACAAAAGGGTCTGGAGTGGTGTAATTTTTAATCTACACCATTGTCCTATATTAGTTATATATAGAGTTGAATTCTTTGATTTGTCGTTTTTACCCGATGACGGCTGACAAATTGGACCTCGTAATTTTAGTATTATAGATATCACATTTTGTGGCATATCTGAAATATCTATATTACAATCAAGGTAGATAACTTGTTTACTCACCCCATCCCAACTATTTGAAGTTAATGTGATTTCTTTGGTTCTCTAGGTTAGTCTTCTGGAATTACTATAGAACTCATTAAACTCTATATAATCCTCATATAGTATGTTTGTGTGTGCCAGTAGTGGTTGAATTGAACTGTCTTTTTATATTTTTGTTCATTTAAAGAATTTTGAATTTACACCAAATCATATGTCATCATTTTTATATACAGTCCAAGACATGTCTATACTCAGGGTTATTTAGAGCTTGCTGCATAGTTTTGATGTTTGTCCATTAGGGACCTACCATTCGATTTTTATGTGGGGCTAGGATGAAATTTAAAAAAAAAGGCAGGACAGGAGTTTGAGCAAAAAAAGAAAGGTTTGATGAGCACCTTGGCAAAAAAAATGGCAGGATGACAATTTATGTAAAAAAGTCAGAATGAGCTAATAAAAAAGGCAGGACCAAATAGAAATAGAATGAAAAATAAAAATGCAGGACAGAGATTACAACTTTAAAAAAATCAGGACAATTTCTTTTATCCAAAACCCCAATAGTAGCATCATTATTGACAGCATATTACATTAAAAAACTCCATTTTTATAACCAGACATACACTGTGAATTAAGAAATTATTGCAAGGTTTTTATTAATGCAAATAATGCGACTAGGTGAGGTTTTGAATTAATAAATACTTGCATTCGGATATTTCATACATAGGTCTGTGTGCTGATTTTCTATAAATCTTGATAATTAATCTCTCATTTTTGTCCATTCTTCAAAAATCGCATACGTAAATGCACACAATGATTTCTCAATTTACAGTTTTGTGTATTTGAAACACAAAAACTCATAAAAGACCATTTTAAAACTTACAGGGAACTAGATAACACATGTAAGATTTTGTTAGAACTAATTTATATAGTTTGTTTAGTACTGGTATTTAAAAGCATCAGTGAAATATCGTCATTTTTAATTTAGACTATTTCTTTCCATCCAATATCATAAATTTATTAACATTAAGGTTATTTGAGATTTATTGAAATACATTTTTTGTTTGTCAAAAATGGATACATGTTTTAGTGTTAACGGTGAAAAATGTTAATGGGGTAGGATGTGTGGTGAAAAATTATAAAAGATGGTGTAGTATGTGTGGTGAAAATTTAGTTTAAATGGTATAGTGTGGATTTTGAAAAATGAAAAAAATAGTGTTGTGTGGACGCCGAAAAATGAATAAACTATATGGTGTAGTGTGTGTGGTCAAAAATAAAAAATGGTGTAGTGTGGATGGTAAAAATTAATAAATTATATGGTGTATGTTGTGAAAAATTAATAAATGGTAAAGTATGTGTGGTGATAATAGTGATGTAGTGTGTGTGTGAAAAAATGATGAAGTGTATGCATGGGAATGCTATTATTAAAGTTGACAGTTACATAACAATGAGTGCAATGAAACTTAAAGGTAATTCTCCAGTTCAGAATCTAATGCATTCTGGGTAATATTTTCAAAAGTGTTCACCAAAAAGTTTTGATTGGTTTAAAATGTTCTAAACAATGGAAATTCAACCAATGACGTAACTTTATTTTCATTTAGGTGTACAAACAATTAGATTACCCATAGTCCTTTAGATTCTGAAAAGGAGAATTATAAATAGTTAGATTAAGTACTATTATTTGAAAAAATTATTTCAGCATTATTCGTCATCATGCAGCATGTTAAAACCTATCCAGCTTCTCAATCACAACTACTGGTTCTGTTAAAACAAAATCCACTCACTTTCAAGATCTGTAAATTCAGAAACTATTGCATGCATTTATAATTGTAATTTTGTCATTTTAGACTTAAGTTACGATTTGAATTTTTGCAATATTGATGAAAATCCTGTTTAATGCATATATAAAAAAATGGGATTATTACCCTGCTGCATTTTTGAAATAATAAAATCGTTGCAATAATTTTTGAATTTACAGTATTGATAATTGTGATTTGTTCCACAAAATCCAAAAATATTGGTTAACCATAAATATAAATGAAACCACAGTATGTAATGTACTGTGTTATTTATTGGATATATAATTAGTTATCAAAGGTACCAGAATTATAAATTAGTACGCCAGACACGCGTTTCCTCTACATAAGACTCATCAGTGACGCTCATATCAAAATATTTATAAAGCCAAACAAGTACAAAATTGAAGAGCATTGAGGATCCAAAATTCCAAAAAGTTGTGCCAAATACGCCTGTTAATATGGCTAAGGTAATCTATGCCTGGGATAAGAAAATCCTTAGTTTTTCGAAAAATTCAAAGTTTTGTAAACAGGAAATTTATAAAAATGACCACATTTTTGATATTCATGTCAACACGGAAATGTTGACTACTGGACTGGTGATACCCTCGTCCACCAGCAGTGGCATCGACCCAGTGGTGTGTAAATAGTTATCAAAGGTATCAGGATTATATAATTCAGTGATGTGGTTGAGTAGATGGACAGGTTATTGTGTTTGTTATTATTCTAAATGTTGTAAATGTTTAATATAAGTTTTTTTATTGATGCAAATTCTTTTGTTGTTATTTTTTTTTTTTTTTTTATTATTATTGAAGTTCAGATGTTCAGGGACGAAGATAAGTTTTGACAAATATGTTATAAATAATAATTATCAAAAAGTTAGTTTTTGATGAAAATGTGTCAGGAAAAATACATGAAAATATTGTTTTTAATCAAAATATGAAAGAGTGTAAACTGTGCTTCCCCTATTGTAATGCATTAAATTGGCTAGAATTGTGAGTTTTGGAAACCAAAATACTTCCTCTCATTTTAAACGACAAACGTGATGTATTCTAATCTACAAATTTCAAAAGATAATTCAGTTTGGTGTTGATTTGGTGAGTTTAATTTTAATTTAACACTATATTAAAGTTACTGTCCAATAAATGTTGTGATAATTTACTTTAATTTGAATGGATTTATTTATTTTGATCATATATTTTGATAGTAGAAAATCATATTTGCTCAAAACTAATTATACCAAATACAAAATAATTAACAATAGTAGAAAATAAGTTATGTCTTCCAAGGCATTGGTATCATCAGAGTTATCTCCCCATAAGCATCTTTTATTATCAGGTTCACCTGCATGTATATCTCTGTTTACAGATATTTCTTGAATAATAATTTATGAATTTGTGGTGTATTTTTTTTCATTGAAAATTCTAAAAGTACTTCTATTTTAAAAAATGCATAATACTAGTTGTTAAAGTTTAAACATGATCTTTAAACAAGGAGTTATAGTTTTATCTTTGTCTGTTTATTTAATTTCCCAGGCAAAATTTTAATGATGTCTTCCAAATATCTTGCCTTGTGATGATAATTTAAAGCTAGTGCTAATTGTTGAAAGAGATGATTTTGAAATAAGAAAAATGTATCAGGTCTCAGCATTAATAGATGTTTAAGTATGATTATGATTAATTTAATCTTGATTTTCATTAAACAAACGGTCACTTATTCACAAATATGTTTTTTTTTTAATAATATTGATTAAGATTTAGAGTCAAAAGACAAGCATCTACTACTGATCAATTATTACATGATATATAGAGATCAAGAGTTGTGTAATATACAAATTTATCACTTACAATTTTGCACAAAAGTTCAAACATGTAAATTAAATGAATATAAGTATAAACTCTTTGAATGCACCAAATAATCTGTTTTTGTTAATGTTTGAAGTGCACAATGGGCCAAGGTTTTTGATAAATTTAACACAGTGCAACTTTGTTTTCATTGAACATTCAAACAGTATCTCAGATGACAAACACAATTACTTAAAAAAGAAATTGCTTTTTACAAAACAGCATGAATTTTTGAGTTTTTGTGTGGAGATGATTAGCAGAAAGTCAATATAATGGTAGTAGGTAAGAGTTAAATGAAATTGAAACAGAATTTCCCATTCTACTGAAAAACAAAGTTGTTCTGTACTGTAAAGTATTTAAGTTATTATTTTGGTTATTGGGATTAAAATTTTGAATTTACATATATGCATTTTTTCATGAATTCCAGTTTTTGTTGAAGAAATAGAAATCAATATTGCTCAGGTGAATATTAAGAAAAAAAATCACTTGATGTTAAAATGTACTCTAACCTCCTAAATTGAAACAAACCTGCTTCATATAAAAAAAAAAAAAAAAAACGTTTAAGGTGGTACCCAACACATTCACTAAAATTAATTTGGCTTGTTTAATTTTCATAAAACTTTCACAAAGTATTTACTTTGCAACTTTGACAAAAATATAAAAATTTCAAAAAATTTGAACCAACCATTTTATCAGAAAAATTACTCTAGTTATATAGCAGTTTGCCAAACAATTTTCATCATTGAGAAGTTTAATATTCCCTTAACAAAACAACGTAGTTAAAACGTTAAGCTGATTTTACAGAGTTATCTTCCTGTAGTGTTAGGTACCACCTTAGGAAAGACCATTTATGTTTTTGAAATTAAAACTGACTCAATGAAAAAAGGATGAGAAATAAAAAATGAAAAACTAAAAGCAGTAGATCTTTTATAAAGTTAATATTACTGTGATAATAATGATCTCTTTTAATTGTTCATGTGATTATATATTTTTATACACTATTGTTAATAAAAAAAATGCATGATTTGTTTATGTTGTTATTGAGCCAAATTCCTTGAATTGATGTAACTGACCATAGATGAACTGTAGTCGCTCCACCTAAAAAACAAAACACAATACATTCAACACAAAGTGACAAAACACAATACAAATGAAACAATACATTGTTTGCTCATTTAATTTTCTATTTTTTGGGATATTTTAGCACCCTGTTATAATAATTATAGTCACAGATAATTTCAAGGCTAATTGATACAATTTATGTAGTAAGGTGTCATGCTAATGTCAGTTTCTTAATTAATATAAATGAAGCAATAGGTCACTTACATTTACCTCAATAATATAATCATTTCCAATTTGCCATTTCTGAAACTTAAGACCTATGGGTAAAACGATTATTCTTGAAATTTTGGTGTAAGAACAATGGATTTTGGCCAATGACTCTATGTTATTTTATTCCTAAACCAATTGAAATATTTTAGTGTACATTTCACCCCCAATGCAATAGGTCTGAAATGGCGAATTTTGCAGAGTAAGGGTACCAGTATTATATTTTTAAGGCTGTTCTTCAGTCAGTTGAACTTGCTTCTAGGTGATTATAAAGCTGGAAAACCATACATATATAGGATTTAAATCTCAAAAGAATATAATATGTGTTCATATTTATTGAGAGAAGGTTCAAACTGTGATTCTGATGTCAAGTTGTCAAAAAAAATAGACACCCCGAATCACCTTTATTTAAAAAAAAAATGATGGTAAAAGATTGTTATTTGAGACCTGTGACGAATGATTATAAGGATATTGTGACAAATCACAGTGAGATTTTTACCAATTTGACGCTAATGGTAGCCAAAAAGGCTGTTTGACACGTACCAGATAGGTCTGTTTCTAGCTAGAGATTAACAAATCAAAATTCATAATTATTACATCATTAGATGTAATTATTGAACAATATTATGAATGTTCATAAGATGAAAAAAGAATAATAAAGGTATATTTCCAAAATATGTTAGTTTTTAATATGTTATTGAATACAAAACTGTATTCCACTGTAAAAAAAAGATTGTGAAATGTGATTTTTTAGATAAAATTCCTGTAGAAGAAATCAAGTCCTCATAATTCCAGATTGAAGGTTGTCATTACAATTTTACCAATCTACCCTAATTTACCATTGCTTTATTTAGTTTTAACTGAGTTAACGATATATTTCATTAATGAGGACCCTTGTTTTATATTAAGGGGGTTCGCGGGTCTAAATCACTTATATAGGATTTCTCTATATTTTTCTATAAATGAACTTTATCTTATAGTTATTAGAAAAATAAAATAAAAAAATGGGGTCACTGTTCATTTGCGCTCACAATCTGCCTTCGAAAGAAGCATAAAAGTGTTTTTTTCCTGTTAAACTAATCGGAGAAATAAAGGTAATATCGAAATAAAAAAAGAAATTTATTACAGAAATCGCTCAAATTTTAAAATAATTTAGTTTAAGTACAGCATATATCAAAATTATATTAAAAAGTATAGGTCACCGATGAGTTAAAAGAGATATTTCAATGTTAAAGCCAAAAAATGGCATTTTTCCACCAAAGGGAGATAATTTGGAACTTTTTCAATGATGTTTACATTTTAAAAGTCATCTGGGGCCAACACGAATGTATTGTTTTAAATGTTTTTTGCACCATATGATTGAGTAACAACTACAAAAGGTAATAAATAAAATTTGTAATGAAAAACAAATGTTTATTTTTTTTCTGAAATTTTTATACCCTCGAGCCTCCTTAATGGACCATACTCGGAAATTGTAGTACGCATTTTATATGTATTTTTTTGGACGCTTTAAAGTACTTCCGTAAACAATGCACTCTGGGATAAAGTTGCGTCCATCTTGTTGAACACTGAAACGTGCACCAAAGTTTAAACATGACAGACGCCGGCTTTTTCAAGGTCTCGACTTAGCACCAAGAACTGTTTTAAGCTTCATTCAATCATCAGCGTATATGCACACATCTAAAGTCAAGGGGGTTAATCTTACACATTGAGCTTGCTACAAACAACCAGACGGTAGCTGCCGATCGACCAACTAGCGACACAAAATATAGAAAAAAATGTCACTGCCATTTACTTCTTCGTCATACAAGGTCAGAATAAAAACCACCCAGATATTATTTATCAAAAATTAATAGCACTGTTTGCATATTTACCTGAAAATGCCAAGTCCTTATCACTGATTTCTAAAACGAAAGTAAACATGGTAAACTGAAAATAAATCACAGAAACAGATCTAATCTTAAACTTTGCATACATTTCTTGATTGTATTGGAAAGGCTAGTAAGTATTCCCATAGTCCTGCTTTATTTGCAAGGTAAATCAATTCTTTTAAAATTCTGCATCGAGTGATTTTCTGAATTGCGATCATTTGGAATCCCTAAGCAAGATCTAGGGACAAATTATTGCAAAGGCATTTTAACGGATTCTGAAAGGCGGATATGTTTTCTAATCAATTCTTTTTAAGTGTAAAAGCTGCTGGTTCAAAGTGAAAAAAAGTTTCTTGACAATGCATCAAACCTTAGGGTTCATCTGTAGGAATAAAAATATGTGTGACGGGATTGCTTCCCTTATAACATTTGGTAGATACTTAGTCAGCCGTAAGCGGTTGAGCTAAGGAAGTACTTCTTTAGCTCAGTTAGTGTACGCGCTGCCTTGTAACACAGAGGTCTCGGTGGATACAAGCAATTTTGTAATGAAATTCATGCTCTTCGGTTACATTGGCGCCCAACTAAAAAACCCACGGTAGTTAGAGAGGAATTCTAGCTAGGGTATGTTTGTGTGAGAGTCATAATGGTATGATGATTCTTGAGGTGGGGAAAGTGACGGGATTGCTTCCCTTAGAACATTTGGTAGATACTTAGTCAGCCCTAAGCGGTTCAGCTAAGGAAGTACTTCTTTAGCTCAGTCGGTTTACGCGCTGCCTTGTAACACGGAGGTTCCGGGTTCGAGTCCCGGTGGAGACGAGCAATTTTGTAATGAAATTCATGCTCTCCGGTTACATATGGTTGTTATTACACCCCAAAATCTACTATGAGTACAGAAAAACAAAAGTATTTAGGAAAGTTTTTAGACAGCACAGTCTTCACGATGAACTGCCCAGAGCTCAATTTTTGAAAATTTTTAGTTAGATTCTGTTGGCCTGTATATACATGTATGATTTTTACAGCCCCGGGAGCAATTTTCAATCCTAATAACTATATTAATGCCTCAGGGAGCTATTGGCTAATGATCGATAATCTCTTTACCTGTGTTTTTAATTCACACCCGGCTATTAATCACAAGCTCTAAACTAATATTATAACAAGAAATTAAAATTCTATACCAACTGTCTTCATTATTTAATTACTTTTCAGCTAAATCAATTGTCAATTATTATTTGAAATTGATTAAAATTTGATTTAATTTACGTAGAAAAAAAGTATTTTTTCACTACTAACACACACGCTTTGTGTACTATGTAATACGCTTGCTTGAAATTCTCTTCCGCAGATTAGACACAAAATTGTAAATTTAAAATGATTTCATGCTAAATAAAGCAAGTACAACTATTTTCATTAATATTCTTACACTATTAAAGGTATTTGATATTAAAAAGCCAATGATATCCTGTGAATTTGATATTAAAAAGCCAATGATATCCTGTGAATTTGATATTAAAAAGCCAATGATATCCTGTGAATTTGATATTAAAAAGCCAATGATATCCTGTGAATTTGATAAACAAAACTAATCCCAGAAATGAGTACAGAATTGTTTGTTTAAGTATTGTTACATTACATCCGGTTTGAATTTCGACTTTAGAATTGAAAGAAAGGTAAGCGATGACTGAGAAAATTATCATTTTGAGTCATTAAAATCGTTTTATTTTTAAACCGCTGCCTTCTCTTAACCTGCTCTTGATTGATTTTACGAAAAAGGAAGGATAAATCATGAAGTAAATGCGATGCAACAGTGAAATGAGTTTGTTGATGCTATGAGTATTAGCATACTCATCATGAGTCTCATTCAGCTATGAGATTTTGACAATCTTTTTTTGAAAAGGGATGCCAACTTTTAAGTTATATGAAAATGACCGAAATAAGGTAAAAAAAAAATCCGGATCCTTGGTTGAAATATTGTGTTTGTTTAATTTTAGGAACAAACAGTTTCAAATTTTTTTTACAGCCAATGAATATGAATATTCAAAACAACGATCATACAAAGTTATTACATTATTGCGTTATCAGTCTATACATTTTTATGTAGTTTACAATCTGACAGAACTTTTACATGCAATATATGGGACATCACAAGTCATTTACTTCCGGTCAAAACGGAAACCTAAATATACCGGCTCACTGTCCAAACCAGTCCTTTTTCATAGTCCCGTAGCCGGCCGGTTTATACAGTTTTTACTGTATATTAAATTAATGATAATGATTCAAGAGTATCAAAAATAGATGATGCAAATAATCACAGGATAGGCGAACGTTAATATAAATTATACAGATGAATTAAAAATTTGTTTACCCCAAAAAATGTGTTCATATAAGTTTGAAATGGTTTGGTCCACTACTTCAATTTATGAACTTAAGATGTTAAAACAAATTGTTTTTAAAAATCTACAGAAGATTTCAGTTGTACAACATTTGTCAAAGTCTGAAAAAAACAATCACATTTGTTCCACTTGGTCTCATCAATGTTTAATTAACCATGGAATAAAGAAGTATTAATGGAAGGGTTTTGTTTTTTTATTTCAGGGCACAAGTGCCGACCAGGATAACAGATTCTCTGACAAGAAGAAGAAGTTAATGAAACAGATGAGATTTGCTGATGCTCTAGAATCTAAGGTACATATTTCTTTTACTTGAGTTCCTGATGAAGGTATGGTAGTGAGCGAATTTTGAAATTGTACTTGTTTTAAGGCCAAATAAAAATATATGTGTGGTTCCAGTAACCCTACCATCCCTACTTTTTCGGCTTAAAAATAGCCTACCCTAAAGATTTTATTGTCATTTTTCATTAAGCACTGTTAAAGTCAGAATGTTGCTCCCATAGACTCAATGTAAACAAAACATAAAATAAAAAAAATCCCTACCTACCTACCCTAACTTTTTTTCAGATGTAACTGGAACCACACATTATTGACATACTTTTTTATTTGGCCTAATCAATGACACTGAAACAGCCATATATTGCAGTTTCATGTAATTTTTGATGGTACACCTTTCGTTGATTGATCCTATGGATACACTGAATTTTCTTCGATATTTGTTTTCTATGTGGTCTCATTCAAAGCTATAGAAGATATGTATTCCAAGTTCGTAGACCATATAAAATTGTTGTTAGCATAAATAGATTATACCTTATTAAATCTACAGAACTTGATATGATTATCCTAAAAATATTCAATAATATTATCAATGTTGATTTCAACTGATCGGGCGGAGCTTATGTCTTAATTTGCATAAGGACAGTCTATTTGAAGCTGTATGTGATAAGGATGATTGCTGTTATGATAATTATTGAATTCTAATCACCTATCAGTGTCACCAAACGCATATACAAAAGAACTGAGTGTATGCTATGGGAAGAATAACTGGACACTTCATTGATGAGTTTATCCCAAAACTCCTGTCTATAGATGGAATGGTCTTAACCAAGCAAACTTCTTAAACTCCACCCAGTCAAGTGAAATAAATCTAGTAATAAATTGAGTGTATTCTCTCAAAAATAAGGACTGTTTTGTAAGCAGATGAGATGTTACATGTTTACTGTACTGGAAAATGTAACTTAAATATACATATTTATTTTCAGGTTGATATGTCAAAAATAAATGTAGACAGCATAAAACCATGGATTGCAAAAAGAGTTACAGAATTATTAGGCATTGAGGATGATGTTGTAGTTGAATTTGTTTATAATCAGCTGGAAGAATCTAGGGTAATTTTGCATACTGATAATATCGAAATGGCCTTTACTACTTAAACAATTTGTTTTGATTTCATTTGTCTATGTTAGAATTAATAATTGGTAGGTAAGGTAAATGTTCTAATTAGGTAATAAAGCCACAGGGTCTTTGTTTTGTCTGTATTTTTTCTTATTTCTTTTACTGTATGCAATATGTATTTTTGAAATTTTTTCATAGTCGAGGAATACAATAAGTTTTCATGTTATGTATGTAAATCTTTGTAACATATTTTTAAGCTCACCTGGCTTAATTTTCTGCTTTCATTTGGCATCCATTGTTGATTAGACTTAACCTTTAACCAGTTACCCTCATTTTATGAAAATTTGACCTTTTGACTTCTGTGAACAGATCTTGTTTTTGAGGGACTGAATTATACGATTACTTTCCACAGAAAAAACATAGACCATTAAGTGATAATACGTAGAGAATTTATTTCATAGTTCATTAAATTTTTTCATATTTATCTTTTTTTCCTCAACATTTAATATCCACACGTCTTAAAGATGTCATATGAACTTCCTTGACATACAGCATAAATTACCTGCTGTGGATTCATTATTATTCATTGGATACCAATTTTCATTGCTTTCATTGATACCGGTTAACCATGAAATTAAATGTTCAAAGAATAACAAATTTGCTATTGGCTTATATGCAGACTTTGGAAAAACCACGAAATTAAATATCCACGAACATGCAAGTTTTCCGTAATCCATGAAAATTGGTACCCACCAAAATAAATGAATCCACAGTATTGAAATTATTTCAAAAGAATAAGAAGCAGATGTTTTTTCTCTCTATTAAATGGGCTCACAAGGAGCATAGTACGATAGAAAAATAAGTGGTGAGCAACAGTCCTAATACTCAAAAGCTGTTATGAGCCTTTTCTTTATGCTTCCTATCTGCTACTTGAATAACTGCATATAGAAAGTTTGTAGAAACATTTGATTAAAGTACAAGAAAGCGTTTAATCAGTAATCTAAGTTAAGTTTGTAAATTTTTATTCAGTGTCAGTCACCAACAAAGAAAACTGAATCACAATGCAAATATCATTTATGGAAATCTCTTTAATATTCCAAACAAGTTCTTAGTTTCTTGGACAATAGAAAAAATGCAAATTGTAAGTAATTTCTAATATATTTTATTAATACAAGAAAAAGTACACTTATTTCTGTAAAAAGATATTCTGGTTAAAAAAAGTATTGTTTTTGTTGATTGTCTTTTTCATGGAAAGTTTAACTTATATTTTGATGTTTCCTCTCTTAACAATCAGCGATGATCATATAATTACCTCCCTTCAAGTCCAAGAATTAAAGGGCTACGACACATAAATCTTAAGGAGGCAAAGACTGCACGCCGATGGCAAATCGGTTTGTATTGAATAGTTCAAGTTAAGTATACCTATCATTCCAAATTATGTTTGTATTGTAATGTAATAAGTGTTCTACGCGGGAAATCTCGTTGATTGTGCTAAAGAAATTGAGGATAACAATGAATGAGGTTGTTTATAAAGTAGACAAAAATTAACAATTTTTCTTTCCATGCTTCTTGTGTTATATTGTCAAACTATTCATATTGTTATTTCTGATACTTGAATGATTAAAGGATTTTCTTGTGTTGGAAATGAAAGAAAAATGAGTAAAATGGATTTGAGGTAGTCGGAATGATATATGCACGAAAGATGTATACCTTTAAAACATTTATGCCATTTAAACAAAATGTATTCATGGTTAATGTTGTGTGTATTGTTATTCGTGTCTATGGCAAATTAACAACAATTTGATGACTCATATTACGCTGTATTGTATTCATTGAACCAATTTACAATTTACGATTGCATGTAAAAGTTTGAGGTCTTTATAATCTTATTTAACAAATCACTCTACAAGGTCTTCATTTTAGTTTTCTTTGTTAAGATTTCATGGCATTAAATACGAAAAAGCATGCTTCATTGGTTTTCTTCCCAATTTGTCTCGCTGCAGCATCCAGATCCGAAAGAAATACAGATCAACTTGACTGGTTTCCTGAACCCTAGAAATGCCCGTATATTCTTGGGTGAGCTATGGGAGCTGTTGGCCAGCGCACAGGCTCATGTGAGTGGTATACCTGAACAGTTCATTGAACAAAAGAAAGAAGAAATAAAGAAAAGACAGGTGAGTTTTCAGTTATGAAAGATCATTATTAATTTTGCTTTTCATGCACGCCATATATGTGTTTGTTCAGGGTTATTTTGGATTCATAATATTCATTGGATACCAATTTTTGTGGATTTTGAGGGTATGAGGAAGCATTTATTTAAATGTTCAACAAATTACACATTTTCTAAAGGAATGAATGTAGACCAAAACCATGAAATTAAATATCCACGAATATGCAAGTTTTCCTCAAACCACGAAAATTGGTATCCACGAAAATAAATGAATCCAGAGTGTGTGGACTCTACTGTATATTTAAATTGTCTAGTTTAAAACCTGAATGTAAAAATACTTTATAGATTGCATCTATAAAGTTTTTGGGGAAAGACGGCTTCAAGCCGTCAATTCCCTAATGGGGTTGGCCAGAGTATCATTCCCTCACGTCAATCATTTTGTTTTGATAGTTTGGAAACCCCCTCAAAATGTCATACTGAAATTGATGACAAGGAGAACAGATTGACTTTAAATACAATTTTTACACATTTCCCTTCTGTTTCTCGTGAAATTATTGTATATTGAGCTTTCCCTTACACTATATACGTTTCTTTTACAGTCCGGAAAAATCAATATTACGAAATATTCTAAATATATCTAACCTAGTGACGTCATTGTTGGAATGCCACACAGGGATATCCTTTAGTCATTATAAAAACCAGTCACAGTATTTGTATACTAATTTAAAATCCGTATTTGTTAAATTTGTTAAATGTAAACCTAAAGATGTTTGCTGTAGTGTAGATCATTCACACACCAACATGCAATGCTTTAATCTGAGGCTATAATCAGATAATTTGTAGGTCAACTTTCGCGGTAAACAATGTCAATGGGGATACATGAGATTGGGGAGAGAAATGACAAGTTTTCATCGTTTCTGTAAAGTTCTGTTTTTAGAATCTTCTTCCAATTCAGGAGCACCTCCATTGATGAGTAATTATACACTAAAATCAAAGTAAATGTTTCTGAACACTTAAAATGTGACATTTAGTATATGATAAGTAGTCTTCTATATAAAAAAAAAATTAAATGTTGCTTTTGTAGTTTATACCTATTGAGATTGGGGAGAGCAACTGCAGTTTTCATTCTTTCTGTAAAGTTATGTTTTTAGAATCTTTCTCCAATTAAGGAGGACCTCAATTGATGAGTAATTACCCACTAAAATGAAAGTTAATGTATCTGAACACTAAAAATGTCACATAAAGTATATATATGATAAGCAGTCATCAATTAAAAAATAATTTTGCGTACCAACATAATTATTGTAGTGGTAATTTTTTTTTCATTTTTTTTTAAAATATTGCTTTTTGTAGTTTAAAGCTATTTATTCATGAATTTTACAGATATATATCAAAATATGGGATCTGGAAACAAACTTCACACAGCTTATATCAATCATATTTGATTTTATAAGTACATGTATCCCTGTGATGAGAGTTGTAACTGGGAACTTTATCAATGGAAAATTAAAACTAAATAGATTTTTCAGTCCTCACTTTCTTGAGAATACTGTCACAAAAAATTGAGAATGGTCTTAGCCTGCCGTTCAGTTGTACATAATTAAAATTCTAAAATATATTGTAGTAGTTGTTAAATTCAATTGAATTTTAGATAATTAACTCCCAACTTTAATCAAATGTTTTGATTTAGAAGGTGCAGATCTAATTGGTCCAAATTGTCGCTATGATGAATTCTTGACTAAGGAAATGAAATAACAATAAACAACAATTAGTTTCATTATTGTTAGCCTTTCTATATGTTCTAGTTGTTCTTTTGCTCATTCTTTGTTTGTAGACTATCAAAAGATACCCCCCTAAAAATTGAAACAATGGCCGTCTTTTACCTCAGAGCTCTTCAGCTCTTTGATTTACAATTGGTGCTGTTAATATCATATTAAAGAAAGTTAGGAGAAATACAAAGTATTGTAGATTTTGTAAAGAGGCAATGTCTGTGTGTATTGTAATTTATATTCAGTGATAACTTAACTATTTTATACATTGAAAAAAGTGCAATGATTGTCTTTCAATACATTAATTTTAAAAATTTCATTTTTAACCACAGATAGAGCAAGAAAGAATCCAGGCTAATCTGAAAAAGCATGAAGAACAGATCAGAGAACAATTAAGTAGAGAAAGGAAGGAACAAGAAAGGAGAGATAGAGGCTCCCCAAGGTAAGAAAAAGCATAATGTCACAGTTTTAAATCACTTTTGCTTAAGGGTTGGTTGAACCGGGTGAATGCTAGTAAATAAAGGAGATAACTTTCTTTGATTTAAGACTGATTATTTCATAGCTGTTTCTCAACGGTTGCCATCCTTAACGGAGATTGACAGCTGAAAATCTGTATCTAAGAAGTTGTTGAAAAAGTTTTAATCATTAAATAGGGAATAGGGGAAGACAGGGGTCATGTGTGTTCCATTCAAATCTGTTAAAGAATGTGTTCAATGTTTGTTGACGGGTTAGCCTCCCTTTATCTACGGCTTATTTGTACATCATTCCTCATAATGAGGACCTTTGCTCAGCAAAATACTTATAATATGGTGTAGAACTTACACCAAATGGTATTTTGTTTGTTTATGCTTGTTTTCAATAAATTAGTGTTGAAAATTTCTTATTGGTTGTAAGATCATAATACCTTTTAATATTTTTAGCTCACCTTTCCTAAAAGGAAATGTGAGCTTTTGCCATCACTTGGCGTCCGTCGTCGTCGTAAACTATTTCAAAGATCTTCTCCTCTGAAACTACTGAACCAATTCAAACCAAACTTCATCTGATTGATTCCTAGGGTATCTAGAATAAAGTTTGTGTTTTAATTCCCATTTCATCAAAAAACATGGCCGCCATGGCTGAAAATAGAACATAGGGGTAAAATGCAGTTTTTGGCTTATAACTCCAAAACCAAAGTAATAAGAGCAAATCTGACATGGGTAAAATTGTTTATTAGGTCAAGATCTAACTGCCCTGAAATTTTCAGATGAATCAGACAACCTGTTGTTAGGTTGCTGCCCCTGAATTGGTATTGGAATTGGTTATTTTCTTGAATATTATTATAGATAGAGATAAACTGCAAATAGAAAAAATGTTCAGCAAAGTAAGATTTACAAATAAGTCAACAGGTCCAAAATGGTCAGTTGACTCCTTTAGGAGTTATTACCCTTTATAGTCAATTTTTAACCATTTTTCGTAAATCTTAGCTATCTTTTACAAAAATCTTCTCCTCTGAAACTACTGGGCCAAATAAAATCAAACTTGGCCACAATCATCATTGGGATATCTAGTTTAGAAATTGTGTCCAGTGATCTGGCCAACCAACCAAGATGGCCTCCATAGCTAAAAATAGAACATAGGGGTAAAATGCAGTTTTGGGCTTATAACTTAAAAACCAAAGCATTTAGAGCAAACCTGACAGTAGGAGAAATTGTTTATCAAGTCCAGATCTATCTTCTCTAAAATTTTCAGATAAATTGGACAACTGGTTGTTAGGTTGCTGTCCCTGAATTGGTAATTTTAAGGAAATTTTGCTGTTTTTTGGTTATTATCTTGAATACTATTATAGATAGAGATAACCTGTAAACAGCAATAATGTTCAGAAAAGTAAAATTTACAAATAAGTCAACATGACTGAAATGGTCAATTGAGTTATTGTCCTTTATAGTCAATTTTTAAAAATTTTCATAAAATTAGTAAATTTTTACTAGCATTTTCCACTGAAAATACTTGGCCAAGTTCATTTTAGATAGAGATAATTATAAGCAGCAAGAATGTTCAGTAAAGTAAGATGTACAAACACATCACCATCACCAAAACACAATTTTGTCATGAATCTATCTGCGTCCTTTGTTTAATATTCACATATACCAAGGTGAGCGACACAGGCTCTTTAGAGCCTCTAGTTGATATATATGCCCCTTGACTTTGAATATCCACCTATCCTTCGAAGATTATACAGTCAAACCAGCTTAAGAGACCACCAGTAATAAGCAAAAACCAATAATTTTAGATCTTCTGTAGCGCATTTCCCATACATTGAACCTGTATTAAAAGACCACCTATCTTATGAGACCACTTTTTTGCACTCCCTTGTGTGGTCTCTTAAAACAGGTTTCACTGATTATATGTACTTTCCTGACATATAGCATAGATGTCTGATTTAAGTTGTATCAAAAGAATAAATTTGGTGAGCGACAGTCTCATGCACTCCAAAGCTGTAATGAGGCTTTCCTTTATGCTTCCTATCTGCTGAAAATCTGTATCTAAGAAGTTGTTGAAAAAGTTTTTAACTATTAAAGTGGGAGTAGGGGGAGACAGGGGTCATGTGTGTTCTATTCAAATTTATTAAAGAATGTTTTCAATGTTTGTTGGGAAGTGGGTTAGTCTTCCTTTATCCAAGGCGAGTGTTAACATCATGAGGTATTTTGCTCAGCAAAAATACTTATAATATGATTTTACTCCAAATGGTATTTTAGTTTATGCTTGTTTTCGATGATAAGTGTTGAAATAAAGTTGAAAAATTTCTTTTTGGTGGTTTTGATAAGACCACAATACCTTTTAATTTATGTTTATGTTCAAACAGAAGGTCAAGAAGTAGATCAAGAGAAAGAAGACGAGACAGAAGGAGTAGATCAAAAGAGAGAAAAAGAAGTAGGTCTAAAGACAAAGATTTAGCCAAGGATAAAGCCAAGTCTGATGATGAGCAGATTGACGAGGAAGATGAAAAACCTAAAGACACCAATAAAGAAGAATCAGATGTGAAAGAAAAAGAAAATGGCACCGATGTGGAAGCTGGGGATACAGAAAAAAAAGAAGAAAAGTCTGGTTCACAGTCACCAGAAAAAAAGGAAGATGATAAAGATGAGAAAGAGTAGGTTTTTATACAGCCGCAAACAAATTTTGGGGTCGTATATTGGTATCATGTCATATTCGTCCGAAGCCATTTTGTTTCCAGACATTAACTTTAGCTTTAGTGTATGAATCTCAATGAAGTTTTACCAACAGTTTAAATATCACAAAATGAAGGTCTGGATTGTTTTTGGGGGTTATGGTCCCAACCGTTTAGGAATTTGGGGCCAAAAAGGGGGCCCAAAACAAGTATTTTCTAGTTGAGGACAACAACTTGTTTATAAGTATTTTGATTGTTTTGAAATTATACGATTTGATTGCTTTGATATTAAAACCATCGCATATTATGCAAAGGTTCGCTTATGATAACTGCAGCAATTCATTAGTGCAATGGTACTTTTTGTAAATGTTGATAAGTTGTGCAATTTTTATGATAACTTATGTTGTGCTGATTTATATTTCAGAAGGAATTCCCTATCTAAAATAAATTTGATTTTGACATTACAAAAAATATATGACATTTATGATTGGGGAAAAAAGATTAATTTGAATAAGTTATTAACTGTTTTATCTGAAATATGGTTTAAGAATGATTATTCAAACATTTTTTTTTTCAATATACAAATTCGTCTCTTCCTATACCCATATTACATGCTAAATGTTTGTTGTTACAGTTAAAAGTGTTATGTATGATTGTAGAGAGAGTGATGAAAAGAAAAATGAAAAAGATGAGGAAGATGAAAAGAAAACAGATGACAAAAGGAAAAGGTCAAGATCTAGGTCACCAAGCCATGATCGACAAAGGAGAAGTAGATCTAGATCAGATTATCGTAGGAGACGACGGTCAAGGTCAGGGTAAGCAAAATTTTTCATGGAATCTTTCTTCTCTTAGATTAAGTAAAATCTTTACATTTTTTGGATGTGAAATAGTCTTTCAAATTGATATTGTTTCATAGTCATTGTTTCTTTATACATTGCTTCTATCAAACTACTGAAGTTTTCAGGTCCATTTTATAATGCTATATAATTTTAATATGGTGGATCTGGTTAAAAAAAATAATTAAAAATTATGAAATTATCACCATCAGAACAATGTTATCACTGATATAGCTCACATTTATGTTTTATAGGTCAAGAAAAAGATCCTATTCAAGGAGATCCAGGTCAAGGGAAAGATATAAAATACCATCAAGGAGAGGTGATCCAAGAAGGAGATCAAGGTCACCAAGATATAGACGATCAAGAAGTCCTAAAAGATCTAAGAGAGAACAGTCACCACCAAATCGTAGACCTAAGAGGTATTTAGACACCCTAAATAATAGGCAGGCAAAAAACTTGATTTGAGGTGGTATGCATCTATCATAATTAAAAGGGGAAAAAACATCACACAGAAAGCTAGATAAGGGTGACCACATGTGTGCTCTTCTGGCACCCTCTTGATAAAAAAAAAAATTGGTAGCGAGTCATTTATGTGCATGCTTTAACTTATGAAAACTGTAACAGCACAGCAAACAAGGTTAAGAATATTCATCATGTAAATATATGGTCAGATCATATGTTTTAGTATGTCATATGAATTTGTATTATGCATGCTTTTTCAATGGAAATTGTGATGTCACAATGAATTCTAAATCGAACGAAAACCCTTATGATGATAAATAGTTCAAATACCAAAACATGATCTTCAATACTTCTTCTAATAACATTATTTAGCAAATGGCAGATAAAACACATTTTCTATGGAAAAGTTAGATGTAAGAAGATGTGGAATGAGTGCCAATGAGACAACTCTCCATTCAAGTCACAATATGTAAAAAGTAAATAATTATAGGTCAAAGTACAGCCTTTAACACAGAGCCTTGGCTCACACAGAACAGCAAGCTATAGAGGGCCCCAAAATAACTAGTGTAAAACATTTAAAATAGGAAAACCGATGGTCTAATCTACATAAAGAAACAAGAAAAGAGAAACACTTATGAACTACAGAAACAAGCGCCAACCACTGACCGACCAACATATTTTTTTAGAAATAGTAATTAAATTTTTACATTATCTCTTTTATAGCTCTTCGAGTAGTGGCTCAGATAGTTCTGATTCAGATGATAGCAATGCAGATAAAAGACCTGTGGTAAGAATTTCTGTTAAACAATATTTTAAATATCAAGTTAGATAAAAAATGTACTTAAAAAAATTGGAGCCTGCAAGTATTTCTTAATAAATATGGTAAACTTTGGTGCAAGGGTTAGGATCTTTTAACTTTTTAAAGACTTTTCATCTTGAAATAGTAGAAGTACAAATGTATGAAAGACCTTTCTCAATTTTTGAAAACCTGTTTAGTTTGTGCACATTCAGTTGAAAAAAGTATAGCATATGTTTTAACATGCTTTTTAGCATGTCATGTCTTACCTTTAGCATTTCATGTCTTATCATGACATGATTTTCTGATTTTGATAGTTAACAATTTTGTCAAAATTTATAAACAAATTTCAAGTGAAAGTTTTAATTTATAATTTTTTCCCTAGGAGCTTCTAAGTAAGGATTCAAGAATGAAATATGTTTGGAGATTGATTTAATTTTTAATGTTTAAAGAATGATAAAATATACCGGACGCCTTGCTTACATGAGTTGTTTTTGTATCCTTTTCAGACAGAGAATAGTACTCAGGATTCACCAGAGAAGACGGGTGTCCAGGCTAAGAGAAACTATCGTAAGCACGAGGAAAGTGGCGATTCTGACTCGTCGTCAGGTTCTTCTTCTTCCTCTTCAAGGGGGTCAGTTGGTAAGTTTTTCCTATGGATTGCATTTTTCCCCTTAAACAAGTTGGGCAGCACATCTCATTTAAACTGAAGTTTTATAAAAAGTATCTTATTGAGTAGAAATGTTAATATTAAAATAAAAGTACTTAATTTGTTCAGTAATACACTGAAAATATGGAAATTATTGTGATGTTTTTATCAGACCGAAAATCATATTAGGATATTGTCACAAAAAACAAAACTTGTATTTTCATTGTAAAAATAAATAGCTTGATAGTATGTTGAAGTTCCGAATATTTTTTGATGACATATTTATTGTTTATTTTTTAGTTATTACTTTTCAGACGGTGTTATTTGAATTTCACAATAAAAAAATGGATTTTGTCTTTTTTACAGGACGTAAACCACCTCCAAGAAGAGATAGGCGATCTCCCCCACCTAGATGGGAACCACCAAGATATAACAGATATAATGACAGAGGCAACAGAGGGGATAGAGGGGGAAGATACTTCCCTGATCAAAGACAAAGGTACTATTTTTAATCTTTAATATTCAAATTCACCACTTGTTCGTTTTATTATGCATATATTGTACACTGAAATCAATATTGAAATATCAATTATTAATGTGCTTATATAATTATTTGCTTTGGTAATCTGCAATATGCACCATTTTTTTTGCAAACTAATGTTTCTTTACAATGTTAACAAAAATGCAATTTCTGTATTTTATAACTTCTACCAATCTAGACACACCTCCAGAGACTGTTTATTTGTAAATGTTTTAATTTTCAACTATTAAAGTGAAAAAAAATTTAAAAGCATAGATGTATAACGCACACTCCATCATTTTCACTGAAACTAAACATTTATTGCTGTTTAAAATCGCAAGTCAATGACCAGCTGAAAGAACCAGAAAACCACAATCCACAAAAACACATTGACAACTAAACACTGACCAGCCAGTTTAAAATTTCAGAAAAGTTCATCTAAATAAATATATACAAAAATTGATATTGATCATCCATTTTATATCAATCAATATCTAAAGATACCACATTTCGAATACTAAAATTAAATCAACAACCACATGAACACATATTATCTAAAATTAGGATAGAGTGATGCAATCCACAGCTTTTTATACGACCGCAAAATTTGAAAAATTTTTCGTCGTATATTGCTATCACGTTGGCGTCGTCGTCGTCGTCCGGCGTCCGAATACTTTTAGTTTTCGCACTCTAACTTTAGTAAAAGTGAATGGAAATCTATGAAATTTTAACACAAGGTTTATGACCACAAAAGGAAGGTTGGTATTGATTTTGGGAGTTTTGATCCCAACATTTTAGGAATTAGGGGCCAAAAAGGGCCCAAATAAGCATTTTCTTGGTTTTCGCACTATAACTTTAGTATAAGTAAATAGAAATCTATGAAATTTAAACACAAGGTTTATGACTATAAAAGGAAGGTTGGGTTTGATTTTGGGAGTTTTGGTCCTAACAGTTTAGGAATAAGGGGCCCAAAGGGTCCAAAATTGAACTTTGTGTGATTTCATCAAAAATTGAATAATTGGGGTTCTTTGATATGCCGAATCTAACTATGTATGTAGATTCTTAATTTTTGGTCCCGTTTTCAAATTGGTCTACATTAAGGTCCAAAGGGTCCAAAATTAAACTTAGTTTGATTTTAACAAAAATTGAATCCTTGGGGTTCTTTGATATGCTGAATTTAAAAATGTACTTAGATTTTTAATTATTGGCCTAGTTTTCAAGTTGGTCCAAATGGGGGTCCAAAATTAAACTTTGTTTGATTTCTTCAAAAATTGAATAAATGGGTTCTTTGATATGCCAAATCTAACTGTGTATGTAGATTCTTAATTTTTGGTCCAGTTTTCAAATTGGTCTACATTAAGGTCCAAAGGGTCCAAATTAAACTAAGTTTGATTTTAACAAAAATTAAATTCTTGGGCTTATTTGATATGCTTTATCTAAATATGTACTTTGATTTTTGATTATGGGCCCAGTTTTCAAGTTGGTCCAAATCAGGATTCCATATCAAGTATTGTGCAATAGCAAGAAATTTTCAAGCACAGTATTGCACAATAGCAAGAAATATCTAATTGCACAATATTGTGCAATAGCAATTAATTTTCAATTGGAGTTATCTTTCTTTGTATAGAATAGTAGTTGATAATATATGTTGGAAATTTGCCAGACATGACTATGATGTCATTTTCTATTTTTATTTGCCAATAACTTTATGTAAATAACTTCATTGGAAATTTGCCAATATAAAATGTTGCTGATGAAGCTTTTTTTCCTTATCTTATCTAAAATGTTTTAGATAATGTATGTTGGAAATTTGCCAGACATGACTATGATGTCATTTTCTATTTTTATTTGCCAATAACTTTATGTAAATAACTGCATTGGAAATTTGCCAATATAAAATGTTGCTGATGAAGTTTTTTTTATTGTTTTATACAATAAACAATGTATATTCACTTTTACTACCAACCAATCTTTACCATTCAGTGATAACAAGCACTTTATTTTACATTTTAATATTTTATGATGTATTTAAAAGAGTAGTTATTGTTGCAAACTCCATTAGAAATTTGAATTGATATCAGTTTTGGAAAAAGGGAAACGGGGATGTGAAAAAAGGGGGGGGGGGGTAAATTTTTCTCATTTCAGATTTCATAAATAAAAAGAAAATTTCTTCAAACATTTTTTTGAGAGGATTAATATTCAACAGCATAGTGAATTGCTCAAAGGCAAAAAAAAACTTTTAAGTTCATTAGACCACATTCATTCTGTGTCAGAAACCTATGCTGTGTCAACTATTTAATTTTAGATTTAAATAAGAAGAAATCTTTAATTGATTTGTAAAATCTTGACATTTGTTTTGTGTAAAAAAACCCATGTAATGTCAAAAATTTGATCACAATCCAAATTCAGAGCTGTATCACGCTTGAATGTTTTGTCCATACTTGCCCCAACTGTTCAGGGTTCGACCTCTGCGGTCGTATAAAGCTGCGCCCTGCGGAGCACCTGGTTAGATTTTGTTTAGAAAACTTATTTGTCTAACTTTAATTTCTCATTGTTAAAATTCATTTGTGAAAATAAGCTTTTGATTGAATTTTTCAGGATTGAAATGTTAGTGTTTAAGTTTTTATGTTGAAATTTCTTCCTCATGAACTTTAAGGTTTCTTTTTATTATCTTTCAGATATTCTGATCCTAGGAGAAGTCCACCACGTCATTACAGTCCTCCACGGTTCAGGAGATCCCCTCCAAGGTATGATTCACATCAAGGGCTCTAGATCTTTTTGTCCTGTTTTCTTGTGTTGATCAGAGTTATACAACAGAGAGCAGAATATCCTTCTGTTAGATTAAATCTTATCTCATGTAGAAACTTCAACAAAAATGTATATCTCTATCTCCCCTTCCTTTCACAGAGACAAAAAACCAATAATGCAAGCATTCAACAATTGCTTCTTGAATATACAGCTAACCTAATACCCAACATTTAAGATGGTAAACAATGATGGCTAACTATTGACTGCCTGAAAGGTGGATTTAACTGAATCAACAGAAATGAAATATCAAAATTTTGTAAACAAATGTTCTTACAAGTAGTCAGTTCTAAATATTCTTTATCAATTCTGTTATGTCCCAGTCAAAGGCAACAGGGGGATGTAGTGTTACCTTTGACCATCTTTCTGTCGGTCCCATTTTCATTGTATCATTCTAACTTAAGTTTGACTCTTGCAAATTTTATGTAACTTATACACAATCCTAATAAACAAAAGTCAAATTCGAGTTTTGAATTTGGGTAGTGATTCAATTACGGTTCTGAAGTTTTCCCCTTTATCACTTGGAAAATTACTGCACTTGTAATAAAGTTAGTCTCATCCAAATTTTATGAAACTAATACACAATGATAAGAACCACCAAACAAGTACACAGAGTTCAATTTGGTTTTTAGGAGTCATTTACTGCTCTTAGAGTTATACAACTTTTTAATTTGGAAAATTTTGAAGCTTGTGATAGAGGGATTAGTGTCCTCAGAAACATTCTTCTTTCCTGCGAACCTATAAAAAAATGACAATTTTTGTGCTGAAAATATCTTTTCTTTGATGCTTGGGATAATTGAAATAATGATTTGTAGTTTAAATTCAGCTGTTGAAATTTCAGATATATCTCTGTTGTAGTAATCTGAAAAATATTATCAATATCATATCCATACAAATATTGTTATAAAAATGGAAATATTTGCAAATACCTGGTTCGTATAAATTTGTTTAAAACAATATTTTATTTTTGTAATTTTTTATGCAGAGGAACATTAAGAGTTTTATAAAAAAAAAATGTTGTTTATTTTAGGAGGATGCGAAGGAGATCAGGGTCTGAATCTCCACCACCCCCCAGGCGAAGAATGTCTCCTCCAGATTTCTATAGGAGGAGGTCTCCAGGAAATTTTGAACGCAGACGTCCTTCAAGGGGTTCTCAATCTCCTCCACCAAGGAGACGTTCCCCACCTCCGCCAGCTAGACGCTTCAGAGAGGAATCTCCTGACTTCAGACCAAGGAGAAAAAGAGATGAAGTTAAACGTCCTTCACCTTCTGATTCTGAAGAAGAACAAGAACCTGAAAGAAATAATAAAGTTCCCAAAAAAATGAACATGTCTGATAGTAAAAAGCAGTCTGAATCAGAATCTGAATCTGACTCTGGTTCTGAAAATGAATCATCAGGCGAAGAGTCCCCAGCTGCTAAGGACAGTCGTCCACAACAAAAGAAAGATTCACCACAGAGAAAACCTCAGCCTCCAAGAAGAGGACGTGAATCTTTTGAACAGTCTCCCCCTCCGAAAAGAAAAAGACAATCAGAGGATCGGCTGTCACCTCGTAGACCTAAACGTGATTCTGAATCCTCTTATGACTCACGACAGAAACGAGGAAATGACACAAGGCAGAGACAGCATTCAGAATCTTCTCCGGAAAAGTTAGCAGATATAAGAGACTCGAGAGAAAATAAGTTACGTCAAAGAGATAGACGATCACCTCCTCCCCCCTCTCATAGACATAGATCACCATCACCCCGCAATAGAAAACCATCATCTTCACCTGCACAGTCTAGAAAACATAAACATGCCAGCCCGAGTAGTTCATCTGAGGGTTCACGATCACCTCCTCCATCGAAAAAAGTGTCCAAAGATTCAATACGTCATCCAACGCCACAAAAACGTGGTCGTGGCGATGTCAGTCCAGATTATGTGACTGGTTCTAAACGATCACGATCATCACCTAGTCCTGATAAGAGACAACCTGCTGAAGAGGAATATCATCGAGTTGTGTCTGTAAAACGAAGTCCAGTTCGAGAGAGAGAAAATTCAAAGCCAGATGAAGAAAGGAGAGAAAAGGTCAAAGTGAAGAAAGATATTTCTCAAAGTGATTCAGAGGTATGGTTATTGATAATAAAAAGTAATCATATTAGTTCAGCTGCAAACTAACTTTTTTCCCATAGAAACACTTAAAAAATTCTGTTAAGAGTTTATGGGAATGATCTCTGCTTTACAAGGTGGAACAACTTTTTTTCGGAATTGATAATAGAATCAGGCAAAAATGACTGAAATTTCCAACCAGCTTTTAAAAACTCTTGAATCTGTGGTTGCTTCAATAGGTTATAATGCATTTGCAACACAAAAGTGCATATGTGCAAAAGCTTAAAAAAATATTTCTTGAATTTATTAAAAAGTATCCAATAAATTTTTAGACATGAGTAAAGCTTTGATTTTATTATGTCCTTAATTTGGCAAACTTCTACAGTCAAACAAAAAGAAGAGGAAGTCATAGAATCTGGACAATAATATTCAACTAATTTGAATTTCAACTTTGACATCCTAGGTTGGGGTTGTTGTCATAAATTTAGAATGCATGAAATATTGTCAATAAACACACAAAAACAGATAAAAATAAAAACCATCCATAAATATTTACAAAGGTGAGGAGTCACAATAATTTATTGCAACAAAACAAGTCCTAAAAGAATACTGATGAGGGTCGTCAGCTTTGCATTCAATTATTGTAAATTTTTCATAGCTTTCTTACTCCTTTTAATTCTTGCAATTAATATACCTTGTTTATGGATTCATTGGAGGTAAATTTGCATTTATAAACAGGATTTTAACCAATACATAGTAAATCTGAGTTTCAACACATCAATGTTCGACTGTATTAATCTTTTATTGGTCATGAAAGACCAAATCGCTTTTTTCTAATCAGATCGCTATAAATTGCACTCTAACCAAATTTAAAAAAATGATGATTTACCATTTTATTTTATGAAATCTTGACATGATCTTTTCGATGCAAAAATATGTGTATTGACATTATTTAGAGCTTTCAAAATTACTTCCAGAATATTTTTTAAAAGGGATGTTTATTATTGATTTATTCAAGAATTGCAATGTAGAAATGGTATATAAATGACTATAACTTGTTAATTGTTTTGAAAGAAACATATTAAAACATATCATTGAAAAATTTTTGTTTTGTAGGATTCAGAATCAGATGCAGCTCATAAGAAGAAAAAGAAGAAAGAAAAGAAAAAGCACAAGAAGCATAAGAAACATAAGAAACACAAGCATAAGAAAGACAAGGGACAAGGAGATGAGGTAAGAATATCTGTTGCCAAATGTGGAGCAGGATATGCTTACCCTACTGGAGCACCTAAGATCACCCCAGTTTTTTTTTTTTTGGGGGGGGGGGGGGTTAGTGTTGCTTAGTCTTTAGTTTTCTGTGTTGTGTACTGTTGTTTTTCTGTTACTTTTTCCCCATGGTGTTGTCAGTTTGTTTTGATCTATGAGTTTGAATGTACCTCTGGTATCTCTTGCCCTTCTTTAATAGCAGATATCATGTCATGATCGGCCCCTTTTCATGCCTTGCTACATGTATTAGATTGGAAGTCAAATAACCAAATTTAGTATTAACTGGCCTCATAATTTTTTTTAGATATCTTTTGGAAAAATGTAACTTATTCACCATTTTTTCAAAAGAAACAAAAAACTGATAAAAATCGTTTTCAAGTTATGACTCAGGAATGATATAAAGCCTGATTTGTTATCATTTACAAAACCTTTTGTATTTTTAAAAAGGCTTGGATTGAATAGTTTTTAAGAGTAGCAGTGAAACAACTGGATTATCAATCATACTATCCTAAGTTTTTAAGTGAAGATCCGATTAAGAAAATGTATTATATATGACAGAACATACTTTTTAGATTTTTGGTCTTTTCAGCAATATTCTATCATGTCTATTGAACAAGTCTGTACTCGAATCAGGAGTTGATCTGACTGTATAATATGGACCAATGCAGGAATTGCACCAGAAACAATTTCAGATATTTTTGATGAAAGATTGGTCTTCAATGCTCTTCAACTACTTACAATTTGTCCTTAATTTCAATTAGAAGTTACTGATGAGTCTTTTGTATAAGAAACAGATATTAGCGGTACTAAAGTTTAATCTGGGTATCTATGATGAGTTTATTTCTACACGTTTGTCAGTATTTATATCTTAATGTATGTATATATATATATTTCAGAAGTCTGGCAGTGAGGACGACGATGAAGACGATAATCCAGAAGAACTAGAGCGTAAATTGAGAGAAAAGGCATTAATGTCAATGAAAAATAAGGCAGCTCGATCCCCTTAGTACTTTGTATATATGTTTATTGAATTGTAAAAATGAAATTTATAAAAATAAACTTTTGTAGATTGTGGTTCAAAATATTGTGTATAAACATGTAGGGAAATGATAAATTACAAACTTGTGTTTAAAATTTGTAACCTATATAGTTTTTTTTATATCAATAAGCAGTTCCAAAATAATATATTTCTTTCTGAAACTGTTCTAATTACATTTTAACCTAAGTGTTCAGTGATTTTCAAATGGTCAATTCAGTTCTTATTTTACTTAGAAACACTCATAACTGTTTTTTTTTTTTTTTTTGGTAATAAACTTGTATTGTTCTAGCCTGCTTTAGGCGACTATTTTTATTGTGCTGAATTCCACTTTTTATAGCAGTTTTGTTTTGATTTTTTTTCTTCATAAAGTTAACACAATATGACACTTGCAAGAACATTGGTTTACACCCAAATGATTTTGGTTGTAAGATATGCACATTAAACTACACATGTCTCTTATTGGGATTTTTTTTTTCTTGTTTCTTCCATTTAACATTATTTTATGGAGTGATTATACAGACAAAATGGTGAAAAAAATGTTGCATTTATAAATAAAACCACTGCACTATACTCATTAGTAGCAAGATTCAAATAAAAAATTGAGAACACTTGAATCATAACCTATTCACATTTTGAAATTTTAGAAATTGTATCTCATTGGAAAAATTTTGATACATATATATATATAGTACCAACAAAACCAACTTAGAATAATGTTTATTTAAAAGGGCAGATAGTTGTATTTAGATTCTGCAAATTCAAAAATTATTGCGTGCATTTATTATGCAATTTTGTCATTTTAGAGTAAAATGCAATTTAAATTTTTACGATATTGAAAAAAATCCTTTTAAATTCATATAACAACTTAAAAGATGTGAGTTTGAATTATTGTGATTATATCCCTGTCACATTTAATAAAAACCTCTCAATAATTTCTGAAATTACAGTAGCAATTTTAAAAATTGTGTTATTGAATTCCATGAATTATGTAGTAAATCCCTCTCTATTTGATATTACTTGGCACCAGAATTGATTTACTTTTTGATGTACAAGTTGAATGTTGCATAGTATTTCTAGTATTTCAGTTTTATAAGTTGTCAGGCCATCTGTTATGGTAGTGTGTATGTTGATTTTTAAAAGTATGATTTTGCATATACATTGTATACAGATGCACATCATGAATCTACCATGTTGAACAATGTCAATTAAATTAAGTATAGTGCTGGAATGTTAAATAATGAAGTTACTTTAACTACTACAATTTTTACTATATTTCAATGTGATAATAGATATTTTCCTTATCCAAGATAGTGAAAGATTGTTTTAATTTTCTCCTTGTAGTCTTAAAGTAAAAGAATGAATACTGTAAACCAACTTATTTTTGAGGATACTTTATTTCGCATTTTAAACTGTGAAGACCACTTCGCGGCTATTTAATTTCGCGATTAATTGATTTATTTGATGTAGTTTAATAAGGAAAGATCCAAGTTTTACATATTTGCAACTATTTATAAATGCGATAGTTTTCTACTCGCGAAAGTCGCGAAATTGAATCGCCTGCGAAAATAAGTTGGTTTACAGTAATGAGAAGGTATCTTTAATAGTTCCTAGGTTCATGTTTTCATGGTTTATTGAAATATTTGTTACTGGGTTTTTATTAATTTGTGGTTTCAGAATTTTCCCATTGCAAATTTATGGTATATGTGTGCTGTTGAATATTAAAAGCACGACTCGTTTAACAAAAAATTAAAATCATGAAATGACATTGTGTCAGTATTTGTTATCTCCCCTGTCTTAACTTACAAGTACTCAATTATATCATATTTAATTTAATGATGATTTATGACTGAATGTTTGTTTTGTTTCCATCGCCTCGCTTTTAGTTCAATAAATCAAGAAAGAAATAGAGAGGATTACCTTTCAATTCATCGGAAATTGTAAAATGAAATAGAGTGCAGATAATTAAACAATTTTTATTTATAGCATATTTACTCAAATGATGTTCAATTAACCAAGAATGAAATAGAAATGATAACCTTTTAAGTTATGGTTGCAAATGCCACATCCATTTTGGATATGGTAATATTCACCTGATTCTGAAAATGGACAGTACTTCAGTCAATTAATCTTCTAATCAGTTGAGATTCAAAAATTATAAATATTGAAGGAACTTAATGGTAATTTTAACAAATTGTACCAAGCATTGATTGGAAACTCTAGGGGCATAAACATTCTAGTTTGAATGGCTCTGGCAGATATTACAAAGACTAACAGATATGATTAAGACATTTAGGTAGACATTTATTATGGCAGTCCTTTTAATTTGATCTAGCTGCCATTTTTCTAGTTTCTTAAGTACGGAAAAAAGAGGAAATATGAGTTATTCAATCAGATTGTTGCTTTTAAAAATATTTAGAAAATATTGTTTATCTATTTATAATTCACCTATGTCGATTTATTTATCTGTCATCATCACTTTCATTAATTGAATTTTTTCATTTGATTTTGTATTTTCACATCATGCTGTTAATATGAGACGTGCTTGTTTTTGAACCGTTAGCTTGTTAATTATAAATTAATTGAGCCAACTTCTGTATATGATTATGTACTTGAGTACAATAAAGCTTATACAATTGAACTGTTTGTTAATTATTTATAGTATTCTGTTGGCTTGAAAAACAGAATTATGTAGAAATACTTTCAGAAACTACATTTGAAGGTTGGTTTTTAGGCAGTTAAGTTGCCTTATGCGAGCACCCTGGATTTGTGTGCTACCCAATAAATAATGAAATATGTGCCATTGTTATCATCTAGCTGGCTACTGTGTTATTTATAACTTATTGAACAGTTTTTTCTTACTTTTCATTCTGGATTACAAAAAATATGACCAGAAAAAACTTAAATGATCGTCGATTTTCCCAAAAGTTTTGAAGTTGCACATAGGAAGTAGAGCACATTAGGAATCCTTATGTAGTTTATTATCCCCTGAGCTTTTGGCTAAGAAGTCAAAGAACAAATGTATGAAATATTTAATCGCCGAATATCTCTAAAGACAAGTAGTTAAGATTTCCCAAATTGCAAAAGTCGTAGGAATATTGGTTGTCGTCAATACGTAGTCAACTACGTCAGTAGTCTATTAATATAAGTTCAACTGATCACGCTGTTGGCGGCAATTTTGAATTAGAAGACAAAATTTTCGTATCTTTTCAATTTGGACGCAGGGGTTCAAATTAGCGGTGGTCCGAGGTCTGCGACCTTCCACTTTTGCAGTCGGACTTTCTACTTGGTTACTAGCAACGCCCGACATGCCCGACAGACCTTGAAAGAAAATAAAAAAATAACTTTTTTTACCAAAGTTTCCTAATAAACGATCTCAAACTTTTTTTCATCATTACTGTTCATGACAGCAATTTTCAATTTGTTAAACCGCAAGCTTTATACAGAAAATCGCCGACAAATAATGTGTTAATCCGAGTAAAATCGTATCTCACAATCTGTCAAAAACGTCATTGAAAAAAAAAATGGCTGCCGCGAGAAGACAATTAGAATATCGGATCCGATTCCGGAACCGGATAAGGGTAATCCGGGTTTTGGCTATCAGCTAAAAAAATCCAGACAGGTGACAAAATACATCTATGCATGGTAAATAAATATAAACACTAGAATAGAAAACCAAAAGATATATGTTAAAAAAAAAGAAAAAGTAGAAAATATTTTGTACACCAATTTTAATGTCAAAATCCATTGTATAGGACCAATACAATGTGACAGCTGGGAACAGTTTATCTAACAATATATATGTTCCTGGTAACAGTATAAATTTTTTTTTATCAGTGATAAATGTTGGTAATGCATGTTAGATGCTTTAAAAGTTAAACATATTACTGCAATTTCAAGGGGTATATTTTCTTCTCCATTTTGATAGGTCAGTTTAAATAAAATAGCTGGAAGTTTCTCATATATAAAAAAATGATGTGAGATGATTGCCAATGAGACAACTGTCCACAAGAGACCAAAATGACACAGACATAAACAACTATAGGTCATCGTACAGCCTTTAACAATGAGCAAAGCCGATGCCGCATAGTCAGCTATAAAAGGCCCCGATAAGACAATGTAAAACAATTCAAACGAGTAAAACTAACGGCCCTATTTATATAAAAAAAAATATAAAAAAACAAATATGTAACACATAAACAAACGACAACCACTGAATTACAGGTTCTGACTTGGGACAGGCACAAATAGTGCAACTATATTATATGATACCTGAATGTAAGCAAATAATATGATATATAGGTGGAGTCCATTGGGCCACTCGACCTCCTCCTGTTTGATAACTTTGAAACGGATGAGATCCCCACCCCTCAACCATATACATTTATGTATGAGACTAAATAACTAATCAAATGAAATATAGGGGAAGTCCATAGGGTCACCCCACCCCCTCATGTTTAAGAACTTGGAAACAGTCGAAATCCCCACCCCTAAACCATATTTATTCATGTATGGGACAATATATATATAATCAAATGAAATATAGGGGAAGTCCCTGGGGGTCACCCCACCCCACCTCTTTGAGAACTTGGTAATGTTCGAGATCCCCACCCCTAAACCATATATCTTCATGTAGGGGACAATATAACAAATCAAATGAAATATGTAGGGGGAGTCCCTGGGGATCACCCCACCCCTCCTATTTGAGAATTTGGAAACGGTCGAGATCCCCACCCCTAAACCATATATATTCATGTATGGGACAATATAACAAATCATATGAAATATAGATGGAGTTCGTGGGGCCTTTCTTCCCCTACCGGTTTGAGAATTATAAATCGGTTAAGATCCCCAATCTTGAACCATATATATTCATGTATGGGACAATATTTCAAATCAAAGGAATAATAAGGGGGTTCCTATGGCCACTGTAGATCCTCACCCCACCCCTCCTGATTGAGAAATTGGAAACAGTCGAGATCCCCACCTTTAAATTAAACCATATATATTCATGTTTGAGAACTAATCAAATGAAATATAGGGAGAGTCCTTAGGGTCACCCTACCCACTCCTGTTTGATAACTTAGAAACAGATGAGATCCCCACCCCTCAACCATATATTTTTATGTATTGGACAATATAACAAATCAAATGAAATATAGGGAAAGTCACTAGGATCACCCCACCACCTCCTGTTTGAAAACTTGATAATGGTTGAGATCCCCACCCAAACCCTATATATTCATGTATGGGACAAGATAAAACATTAAATGAAATATAAGGGTAGTCCCTAGGGTCACCCCTCCCCCTCTTGTGTGTGTTTTGAGAACTTGTAAAAGATTGAAATACCAACTCCTAAACTAAACCATATTCATTCCTGTTTGTCATTTCAAAAAGATTGAATGACATACAATGTCAATCTCATAGGCGTCACATATGCATGTCACTTTGCTAGACCTAACCAATGTGTACTAGACCTTGCCCAATTTTAGGCGACCATGAGAATGAATAATTATGAGAGCTTTGTTTGGAAGACTTCGTAACAGCATTATGTTACAATCATTTTTGTCGAGCCTGCAACTTTTGTTGCAGAAAGCTCGACCTAGGGATAGTGATCTGGCGGCGGCGGCGGTGTTAGCTCACTTCTTAAAAGCTTTATATTTTAGAAGGTGGAAAACCTGGATGCTTCATACTTTGTATATAGATGCTTCATGTTACGAAGTTTCTGTCAGTCACATGTCCAATGTCCTTGACCTCATTTTCATGGTTCAGTGACCACTTGAAAAAAAAGTTCAAATTTTTTGTAATGTTGAATTCTCTCTTATTATAAGTAATAGGATAACTTTATTTGATATGTGCGTACCTTGCAAGGTCCTCATGTCTGTCAGACAGTTTTCGCTTGACCTTGACCTCATTTCATGGATCAGTGATCAAGGTTAAGTTTTGGTGGTCAAGTCCATATCTCAGATACTATAAGCAATAGGGCTAGTATATTCGGTGTATGGAAGGACTGTAAGGTGTACATGTCCAACTGGCAGGTGTCATCTGACCTTGACCTCATTTTCATGGTTCAGTGGTTATAGTTAAATTTTTGTGTTTTGGTCTGTTTTTCTCATACTATATGCAATAGGTCTACTATATTTGTTATATGGAATGATTGTAAGGTGTCTAGTGGGCAGATGTCATGTGACCTTGACCTCATTTTCATGGTTCAGTGGTCAAAGGTAAGTTTTTGAGTTTTGGTCGTTTTATCTAATCCTTTATGCCATAGGTCAACTATATTTGGTGTATGGAAATATTTTATGATCTTTATGTCAGTCGCGCAGGTTTTATTTGACAGTGACCTCATTTTCACGGTTCATTGCACAGTGTTAAGTTTTTGTGTTTTGGTCTATTTTTCTTAAACTATAAGTAATGGGTCAACTATACATTTTTTTGTATATGTTGTATAGAAGCATTGTTAGCTGTTAGCTGTCTGCCTGGCATGGTTCATCTGACCTTGACTTCATTTTCAAGGTTCATTGGTCTTTGTTTAGTTATCTTGGTTAATGTTAAGTTTATGTGACAGTTGTAATAAAACTTAGCTTTATACTTAGGACTATCCACATAATATCAATGATTAATATAGAAGGCGAGACATTTCAGCGTGTGCACTCTTGTTTTGATAATTATAAAATTTTATTTGAAATTTTATGGAAAATAATTAATTGGTTTAAAGAATTTACCTTAATAATAATCTGAATGATTTCTGGTCCTATAAAGATTTTCATTTTCATATGGCTCATTTTAAAGAAAACATATCTTTCAAGCCCAAGACTGTTTTTATAATTACCTGTCATTTTATTCCAAACTCAGACATCATAGATGAAGGTGGGGGACATTTACATTAACTATGGACAGGTTAATCAGACCTCACCTTTGATCTCTGTAGTAGTAAACATTTGTCTGATTTGTGTCTCATAACTTTTGTACTGTTGAACACAAACTCAGTTTTCTTTCCAGGGAAGCAAGTCCATTCATACTCGTACTAAAGTCAACTTAAACTACTAACAGTCAACTAATACCGACGTTAACTATCAACTAGAAGAACTGCAATCATTGCAAACTTGTACCACTGCAGACTCATGACCATGAAAAAAATATACTTGATATATGCGTTGCTTTTAAAAACTTTGACAAAATATGAATTATTTGCCTTAATGATTAATATTAATTCATTAAATGAACATAAATGTACATTATATGAATGTTTGATGTTTGTTCTCTTTAAAGATCTTAAAAAAAAATTGAAGCAACATTGCCACAGTTTTTATAATTATGCTTGGCTTGGTTTTTGGTTAACTGCCTACAGCGCTTACAGTGCTTTGATTTTTCTGACAGAGGGAAGTCATATCAACTAGACATTCATGTATTGCAAAGTGAAAAAGGTGAATTGAAGAAAAATGCATGAATTCTGAATACTTGACCAACTGCAAAACAAGTTTGATAACTCAACATCATTGGTGTTGAGGGATTTGTCATTAATTTGAAATCATCCATAAAGCTGGTACATTGATTGTAGTGAAACAAGACAGCATATTTGTCAATTGAATATGTGTCAACCATTAACTTCACAACAAGTTAGTCGTGCAGTTCCCATCTTCATTTGTATTACATTTTATAAATTACAGCAGCAAACGAAGGCAGTAAAATGATTAAGAGAGTGCTCATGCTGAAATGTCTTGCTAACTTAATGAATGCCACTAGTGAAGAAGAAGCCACTTATCTTTTAGAGTGCACTTAAGGCAGCAACCATTTGATTTTCTGGGGGGGCTATGGTTTTTTTTTCTGGACAAATTTTTTTTTTCGCCTGCGGCGAAAAACAATCTATTTTTTTCGCGACAAGTCGAAAACATTTTTTTTCTTTCAATTTTAGTATTACATATAGTGGCAGCTGAGGGTGAAACAAACCATTTTTTTTTCTCAGAATCAAAAACAAATTATTTTTTTCTCCAAAAACTGGAAACAAACTTTTTTTTCCAAAAAAAAACATAGCCCCCCCCAGAAAATCAAATGGTTGCTGCCTAAGATCATTCCCAGATGTTTTGCTCAATCTTCCAGTTTATATATAGAGTTTTGATTTCTTTTGTCTTGTCGGCTAAATCATTGTTTTTTTTGCCATAATTATAGAAAAAAAAATTATCATCTCGACAAGAATGATTTTCTCCTTTGAGCTTGTACAGCGAAAGTGAGAAAAGCCATTGAGTTGAGATTACCAATGATAATCTGTTTATCGCTATTTTACCTATGACGATTTTGTCAATTTCATTAGCAACGCCACATGCCCCCTTAGTTTCCAGCCAAAACTTCTCATCACTTGACTCCGCTGAGAAAGGACATTATCAGTCACCAAGATCAAAGGAAAATTTGGTAAAATAGCGATAATGTTTCTCTTTGACTTGTGAGATTTGAAATGATGAAAGTCTAATAGGAAGGTTTTCACTAGTATCATATAGGTTGATATTATTCACGGAAATAAGGTAAAGGTGCTGTCCAGACAGTGAGCCTCCTGTTTATATCATTGAAAGAACACTAATTTCATCAATTTACATGATCTAAACATTGTTCAAGGATGGATGGAATCTGCCGACAACATGGTTCTGATGTAATCGTTCCACACACAAGATAAAGTTGACTTATTGCTTATGTACAGTATAGGTTAGATACAACTTTGTTATGTTTTATGAATATTTGAAGACAGAGGGGGAGGTTAACTTTCATAATTAATCTACAATGAAGTCATTCATGGATAAGCATTTCATAGTGCAAGGAAAGCCATTTACTATGTAAAATAGAAGTGAAAAAAAAGATTTTCTATTGGACTAGAATGGGTGAGTATTTCTAAAGTATCAAGAAACAGACAGAAACATGAGAAAAACATTGACTGTTTAACCACGATTTTAAGCTCAAAGGTTAAATAACCCTGCAATATAGACATGTTTCAACACTGTAATAAGATCATTGAATATTGTTTTTATTGGTATAAATATTGATTTTGTTATCAGTAAATTAAAAGCAAACTAAATATTACTAGTATGTTATATACATATACACATCCATTGACCTACAATCTGTAGATACCTGTAACTTGGCATTACACAAGGTCATGTTTTTCTCTGTCTGTTTATGACGTCTTTACACTAAATCCATTGGATGTTGGATGTGTACGGATTGATAGTTTAGTCTTAGATGCACGATTTGTTTTATTAGTTGTTAGTGGCTTTGAACTAGCAGACAGATAACTGCGAGTACTCTCAGATCTGTTCCTACCGTCTTTTTTTTGTCGGGATGTACAAGTACCCTGCCACGTGCACTTGTATTTTTGTCCATCTGATGAGTTCAGCCTTTTTCAACTGATTTTTATAGTTCGTTCTTATGTTGTACTGTTATAACACTGTCCCAAGTTAGGGGAGGGTTGGGATCCTGCTATTACATGTTTAACCCCGCCACATTATTTAAGTATGTGCCTGTCCCAAGTCAAGAGCCTGTAATTCAGTGGTTGTTGTTTGTTTATGTGTTACATATTTGTTTTTCGTTCATTTTTTTTTATATAAATAAGGCTGTTAGTTTTCTTGTTTGAATTGTTTTACATTGTCTTATCGGGGCCTTTTATAGCTGACTATGCGGTATGGGCTTTGCTCATTGTTGAAGGCGTAAGGGGACCTATAGTTGTTAATGTCTGTGTCATTTTGGTCTCTTGTGGACAGTTGTCTTATTGGCAATCATACCACATCTTCTTTTTTATATGTACACCTTACAATCATTCCATATACCAAACATAGTTGTTCTGTTGTTGATAGCATAAATTTATAACCTGACAAAACAGTAAATTTATTTTAGTTACTAATGAACAATGAAACCGGTAAAGGTCAGATAAACCCTGCCACCTTACATTCATTCCATATAGTTGACCAAATGCTTATAATATCTGATAAACAGAACCACAACAAATTGATTTACTAACGAGATCATGGTCAGATATCCTCCTCCCAGACAAGTACACTTTACAGTTCTATTGCTTATAGTATCTGAGAAATAGATTAAACAACAAAAACTTAACATTGTCCAATTAACCAGAGAAAAAAAAGATGGACAAGTATTGTTGAAGGTCGTACGTTGATCTATAGTTGTTAATTTCTGTGTCATTTTGGTCTCTTATGGACAGTTGTCTCGTTGGCAATCATACCACATCTTCTTTTTTATAAGTACACCTTACAATCACACCATACACAGCTGATTTTCTGTTAACTATCTAAAAAACTTAAAACATAAAAACTTAACATTGACCAATGAACCATGAAATGAGGACCAGATCAGATGAAACATTGTCCGTAGGATTGTACACCTAGTAAAAGTTGACATTTTGCATACTGAGATATATATAGACTTGACCACAAAACTTGCTGTCAGATGAACCCTCCCTGACCGACATGTAGACCTCGCAGATTCAATATAACAATGTTGTTATTCTATAATTGTATCCCAAGATATGAATCCTGAATTTGGCATAAAAAATAAAATTGTTAGATCAAGGAATGTTTTATTCACTATATTTCAACATTATGTAAAAAAAAAAAAAAATTCTGGTAACCAGATAATTACAAAATTGTGACAAGCAAACATTAACAACTAGCAATGTCAATAAACATGTTTTCTTATCATTTTATTTTTAAAAAATACCACAATGATTACATAGTATTGCACATTCTACCTTTGTAATCTTCTTACACAAACTTCAGAAATTATTGTGAAAATGTGACTATTAGGTTTCACAATAACAATTTCTGTGTCATGTAAGGTAGTACCAAACACCTTGACCAAAATTAATTTGGCTTGTTTAATTTTCATAAAATTTTGACAAAATATCTAATACTTTGACCCTTTGACAAAAACATAAAAATTTCAAGACGTGAACCAGACACATTGTCAGAAAAATTAGTTGGATATATAGCAGTTTGACAAACACTGATTTTGACCATTGAGAAGCTTCATATTTTCTTAACAATAGAATGCGATTAAAACATTCAGCTGATTTTGCAGAGTTATCTCCCTGCAGTGTTATGTACCATCTTAATTTGGTCTCTTGTGGAGAGGTGTCTCATTGGCAATCATACCACATCTTCTTATTTTTATATCATATTATTAATTTCAGTGGCGATTTTACTTCCAAAAATTTTGCAATCACATTTATCGGACCTCACAATAATCAATGATTCCAATAATCAATGCACTCAATAATTTCTAAATTTACATTTCACTACAAATATTTGTTCTAATATTGACCAACTATTATCATATGTCGGCAATTTATGTGAAGGGCTTATTTTCATTAACTATTGTTACAATTAAAAAAAATTATAAACAAAATACATTAAATTTTGAATTTTTAGACTAGGATACTTGTAACTATATCAAAATCATTCACACATAATAAAATTATCAAAGGTACAAGAGCTATATCCATGCAAGTTTTATAAATCAGCTACTTTTTCTACTGTCAATCCAGAAATTCTTGATTTTATTTTTGTGATTTCATTTGAATAAATTATTGCAATCTTAAGAAAAACTGCATGTATCAAAATTATTTTTTTTCAGCATCAACATTGCAAAAAATTTGGTATATACTTTAAGAGATTGAACTCCTCTCGCAGAACAGTTTTATTTGTATTTATATTTCAACTTTATTATTCAAATGTAGTAAAGACTGAACATTGTTTACTTATACAATATCCTGCAAATTCAGAAATTATTGCGATGTTTTTATTGCGAAAAATGTGACAGGGTTATAATCACAACAATTTAAACACGCATTTGATATTTTTTATATGAACTTAACAGGATTTTACTCAATATTGCATTTAAGTCTAAAAGGACAAAATCACAATAATTTCTGAATTTTCTTTACTGTGGATTCAATATTATTCATTGGATATCAATTTTTAAGGATTTTGTTGTTATGGGTGAACCACGAAATTACATGTTCAATGAATAACAAATTTCCTATACCCTTGTATGCAGACTATGGCAAAACCATAAAATCAAAAATCCATGAAAATGCAAGTTTTCCTCAATCCACATGTAGCGCCGACCATTTTTTAAGTTTACCAATTTCAAAGCAATTAATAAAAAACTGGTGTAAAATATATTCCGTTTATTATAAAAGCAGCTGATCGTTGGCAATCCAAATTTGAAACTGACTATAGTTGACCTAGTTTACAAAGTGAATACACAAAAACAGATATTCCCTACTTCTGGTTAACGGTTACAATGTAAACATGAACGCTGTGTTGCAAAAGACTACAATTATGAAAGATTATCATTATAAATGAATGTGTAAAAGGTAATTCCATACAACTTTAACATATATAAATGATTTGTTATGCGGCTCCTATGAAAATTACTCCGTATAACATCTGTGTCGCAAATGGCAACATAAAATGTGCTACGAACTCCCGGTAAAGTTATTACAAAAATAGTGCGGAAATTATGAAATACAAAAATGAACTGCACAAACTATTTGCATTAAACAACGTAATAACTTCTATCACGAAAGTAAATTAAGTTAAATAGCTTTGGCACAACACCACATAACAAAATGAATCTACAGTTGAATATTGGAAGCTAAGTTTTTTATCCCTTGCATAGTCAAATCTGATTGATATCAAACTGCTACAGAAAATGAGTATTAGCAAAAAGGTGTGATCTCACTGAATTGTAATTTTTCTGTCATGTTGAGAGCTAGCATACTTGAGATACAACACAAGGCATGGTTTAAATCATTTCCCTTGAACATGTTCTTTTTTTTTAAATTGGTGGAACACGTATGTTAAAAATACATAAAAAGACAACTGTTTAATGCATGTTAAAAATACATAGGTAGAAAACTATCTAATGCACATTAAAAATACATCGGTAGAAAAATGTCCAATGAAATGTCCATTGCATATTAAAATACATTGGTAAAAAACTGTCCAAAGCATATTAAAATACATTGGTAAAAAACTGTCCAAAGCATATGTTAAAAATACATCAGTAGAAAACTGCCCAATGCATGTTAAAAACACATCAGCAGAAAAACTATGCAATGCATGTTAAAAATACATCGGAGGAAACTGTCCAATGCATGTTAAAAATACATTGGTAAAAAACTATCCAATGCATGTTAAAAATACATCGGTAGACAACTGTCAAATGAGTGTTGAAAATACATTGGTAGAATCTATACAATGCATGTTAAAAATACATCTGTAGAAACTGTTCAATGCATGTTTAAATAACATCAGTAGAAAACTGTCCAATGCATGTTAAAAATACATTGGTAAAAAACTATCCAATGCATGTTAAAAATACATCGGTAGACAACTGTCAAATGAGTGTTGAAAATACATTGGTAGAATCTATACAATGCATGTTAAAAATACATCTGTAGAAACTGTTCAATGCATGTTTAAATAACATCAGTAGAAAACTGTCCAATGCATGTTAAAAATACATTTTTTAGAAACCGTAGTATATAAATTAGATAAAATGCTTGATAAGACCACAGAGGTCGAACCCTGAACAGTTGGGGCAAGTATGTACACAACATTCAAGCCGGATATAGCTCTGAATTTGGATCGTGATTAAATTTAATTAAATAGTTGACACAGCATAGGTTTCTAACACAGAAAGAATGTGGTCTAAGAACTTAAAAATTTTAAATTGGACATTTGCCTTTTATGGTCCAATATCCAAAATCTAAATACATGGTTAGATTCAGCATATCAAAGAACCCCAAAAATTCAATTTTTGATGAAATCAAATAAAGTTCAATTTTGGACCCTTTAGACCTCAATGTGGACCAATTCTATACCCGGGCCTACATTTCAAAATTTATTTGGGCCCCTTTATTTAATTGGTCCACATTGACATGTTTAGATTCAGCATATCAAAGAACCCCAAGAAATTTTTTTTTGTTAAAATCAAACTAAGTTTAATTTTGGACCCTTTGCACCTTAATGTAGACCAATTTTGATAACAGGACCAAAAATTAAGAATCTAAATACACCGTTAGATTCAGCATATGAAAGAACACAATTATTTAATCTTAATGAAATCAAACAAAAAAAAAAGTTTAATTTTGGACCCTTTTGGCCCCTTATTCCTAAACTGTTGAGACCAAAAGTCCCAAAATCAATCTGAGCCTTCCATTGTGGTCAAAAACCTTGTGTTACTTATAATAAAGTTATTGTGCGAAAACCAAATGTCTTGGACAACAAAAACGACGACAACATGATACCAAAATTATTTTTTTTGCAGTTGTATAAAAATATGTTCTGAATAAAAACTTTTTTGATTTTACTCTTTGCAATTACAGATGTCTTTTAGTTTGGTTATTAGAGTATATGATTTCAATATGAATTGCATTTTTTCTGTAAGATAAATTATATAATTTACAGTCGCGCAAGTATGATTTTAGCAAAATTGAATCCAAAATTTCCCAACATAATTTACAAACATAAATCTATAATCCAATAGAATAAAAATTTAAAAGCAGTAGCAAGCAAAAGCAGATTAAAGTAGAAATATTCATGTTCACATAAATACACTTTATAAATATATAATTAAAAAACAATTTTCAAGATTAAACATTTAAAAAAGAAAACAAATATATATAATGCAATAAGCTAAAAAAAATTGTCCAATGTTGACAAGCTAACTTAAGAAAATATTTTATATAGGAATGTATACAGTAATAAATAATAGTCTATGTATAACATAGTTGTAATAACAAAAAAACATACAATTAATCTCCCTCTCTCAATACATTTTAAATTGTCTGTACCAAATCTCAGTACCCTAGAACTAGAAAATTCATTGTACAATGAATTCTTTCATAAATGCATATTTCCAGAAATATTAATTTAATGTTTTTTGGCAAGATATTGCTTCTAATTATCTATTGATGTACAGCTTTATTTATGCTCTACAAATAAAACAGCAGGTCATTGGTCATATCATATTATTGTGAAAGGAATATTACAAGCAATTTTCAAAACATAGATTAATAATAAATAATAAAGAATCTTATACTTTACTTCAGAAAAATTGCCTGCAAATATATTAAAAATATTCTCACTTTCATGTATTCAATATAAACAACAAATTGCTTTTAAGTTTTCCAAAGAATATTAAGTGTTAAAGCATAAACATTATATACCTAAAATACTATGGAATAATGAGACAGCAAAATTAAAAACAATTTACCCTTTTTGTACAACATTTTCGATAATGCATAACTCTTTAGGCCTTATGGCAGTAAATACCCCGGATCTTCTTTCACAAAGTGATATAGGGGGTCTCATTGGGGGTTCCGATCCCGGATCCCGCTTACTGTTTTTTTAGATTCCCTTATCCCGCTTACACTATGTACGTAAGCAATTCTCATTTTTTTGTCATTTCCCGGGTCCCGCTAGACCTGATTTCCCGTTTTAATTTGACTTTCACGTGTCATGCTTACAAAAAATCATCAATCCCGTGTCACCCTTAGACCCCAATGAGACCAACGATATACATACACTGCTCATTATTGTAATTTTTGTATTAAATAGTAAACATACAAAAGAAACTATAATATCCGCATAATAATATCATTGTGTAACTGGTTCCTTGTTTGTCATCTCTGGTTCATTTTTTTTTCTTTCTGGTTCCTTTGTGGCATAAATAGCTACTCCAAGTAAAATTACTGCAAACGATCCAAAATATAAACCATGGAACTGAAGCAGAAAAATAAATCAATAAACGCTGATTATAAATAAATATCAAAGCTTTTTCAAAAGTAACAAAAAGAGAAAATAAACTTACAAATAAACTTGATATGATGTGATACATTGTATCTGTGCTTATATCAAATTGCGTTATCAATAAATCTTTTCAAGTTCAAGGTTATAAAATGTTGAGAATAAATAAACCTTTAAAAAACAATAAATTTTCAGAGCAACAGGATTACAAAAAGCAATGAAACATATTTTACATGTAAATGTATTATCTAATGGCTGTTGCAAGATGATTTAACTGTACATTTCAATTTATTAGCTTAATTAGATAAAGGAAGATGTGGTGTGAGTGCCAATGAGACAACTCTCCATCCGAATAACAATTTATAATAAAGGTATGGCCTTCAACACAGAGCCTTGGCGCACACTGAACAGCAAGCTATAAAGGGCCCCAAAAATTAGTAATGTAAAACCATTCAAACAGGAAAACCAACGATCTAATTTATATAACTAGAGGCTTTTAAGAGCCTGTGTTGCTCACCTATTACTGGTGCTTTGTAAATCATGTGAAATAAGGTCAAAACATAATTAATAGTATTAGATATTAGATATTATCAGATACTATAATGATATCTAAGATAATAACTAAAAATTTCTTTAAAATTTACCAATTCAGGGACAGAAACCCAACAAAGGGTTGTAGAATTTGTCCTAAAAATTGTGGGCAGATAGATCTTCATCTGATTTTCATTTTTACCTCCTGTCAGATTTGCTCTAAATGCTTTGGTTTCAGAGATACACGCCAAAATCTACATTTTACCCCTATGTTCTATTTTTAGCCATGGCAGCCATCTTGCTTGATTGGCTAGGTCACCAGAAACATTTTCAAAACTAGATACCCCAATGATGATTGTGGCTAAGTTTGATTAAATTTGGCGCAGTAGTTTCAGAGGAAAAGATTTTTTTTAAAAGATTACAAAATTGTAAATAAATGGTTAAAAATTGACTATAAAAGGCAATAACTCCTTACAGGGTCGACTGACAATTTTGGTAATGTTGACTTATTTGTAGATCTTACTTTGCTGAACATTATTGTTGTTTACAGTTTATCTCTATCTGTTATAATATTCAAGATAATAACCAAGAACTGCAAAATTTGTTTAAAATTACCAATTCAGAGGCAGAAACCCAACAACAGGTTGTTGGATTTGTCTGACAATTTGTGGGCAGAAATATCTTAAAATCTGATTAACAATTTCACTCCCTGCCATATTTGCTCTAAATGCTTTAGTTTTAGAGAAAACTGCATTTTACCCTATGTTCAAATTTAAGCCATGGCAGCCATCTTGGTTGACAGGGGGGTTATCGAACACATTTTTCAAACTTCCAGTAGTTTCAGAGGAGAAGATTTTTGTAAAAGATTAAAAATTGTTAAAAATTGACTATAAAGGACAATGACTCCCTAAGGAGTCAACTGACAATTTTGACTTATTTGTAGAAATTACTTTGCTGAACATTATTGCTGTTTACAGTTTATCTGTATCTATAATAATATGCAAGATAATAACCGAAAACGGCAAAATTTCCTTAAAATTACCAATTGTTGGGCAGCAACCCAACAACGGGTTGTCCGATTAATCTGAAAATTTCAGGGCAGATATATCTTGACCTGATTAACAATTTTACCCCATGTCAGATTTGCTCTAAATGCTTTGGTTTAAGAGATATAAGCCAAAATCTACATTTTACCCCTATGTTCTATTTTAGCCATGGCGGCCATGTTGGTTAGTTGGCCAGGTCACCGGACACATTTTTTTTAACTAGATACCCCAATGATGATTGTGGCCGAGTTTGGTTAAATTTGGCCCATTAGTTTCAGAGGAGAAGATTTTTGTAAAAGTTTACGGACGCCAGACGCCGGACGCCAAGTGATGAGAAAAGCTAACTTTACCTTTCAGGTCAGGTGAGCTTAAAACGAAAAACAAGAAACATGTATGAACTACAAAAACAAAAGACAACTACTGTAAACATGTTTATATTATGTCTCCCTGAACCACTGACCGTACGTCCTTACCTGATATTTAAAAAGGAACAGTCCTAAGAGCAATGTATAAAAATCAGCTGTTAGGAGTGAAATGTTGACGGTTGTGGCACTGGTCTGTTGTATAACGATAGTCATACATGTATACAAAGCAAACTGACATATAGTAAAACCAACAAAACATATAACTGAAAGATACAAAAAGAATTTACAGTAAAATCTGGCAAAACATAATTAATTATAAACTGGAAACACAATTGTAGAGCAGGATTTGCTTACACTTCCCGAGCACATGAGATCACCCTCAGTTTTTGGTGGGTTTGTGTTGCTTAGATTTTAGTTTTCTATGCTGTGTTTTGTGTACTATGATTTGTCTGTTTGTCTTTTTCTTTTTTAGCCATGATGTCAATTTATTTTGGATCTATGAATTTGAATGTCCCTCTGATATCTTTCACACTCTTTTAAAGATGGTAGATCTTTCAAATTTTTTGTTTGCGTTATTTTTAGAAATCAGATGATTGAGAGCTCAACCTATTCATTCTTGTTGAATGGCTTGTAAATATCTATTCTTGAACAAAGTTCTGAAGGAACAATATATCCTGGTTTTGAGATTGATTTTTAAATATCGATAAATAAAATATAAATAATTACCAATTTCTGCTGAATAAAAATTCACATTTTCAACTTCATGCCTTTCAAATACTGCACTACAATATCAAATGAAAGTCATAATTTGGCACATGAGATATTAGAATAATTCGTCTAATAATCAAATTATGTTGTGTTATACAGGTAGCTTTTTTCTGGGTAGGTAGTGTTTGGGCAAACAAACCTATTCTTTTTTATGGCCTCATGCTGTATGTGAAGATATACATTTTGAATAACTGCTGAAAGGTTTTTGGTTTGTTTTGTATGGTCAGTAGATTTACATGTACAAGAAATGTTTTTTCATCTTGTCTTTTTTTCTTTTCTTTTTTGCCATGGCATTGTCAGTTCCTTTTGACTTACCATTTTTGAAAATTTCCACAAGCATATAGCAAAATCCTATGAATTTTACTCTTGTTTTAAGAGAAAACAGTGTAGGACACAGAAACAGTTAGAATTTTTGAATATTGAAAATAAAATTAATCTTCAGTTCTTGCATGAGATGATTAAAAATTCTTCTATTCTAATTTTATTTTTCCTGAATATTTTTTGTTTACTCAAATTCAGTGATATGTATTTAAAAGGGTAGTAATGCCCTTTATCATCAGACGTCAAACAGTTAATTTCAGTTAACTGGTTGAAATTTTACCATGATTCATCAAAATATCCTTTTTGTGATAAGTCAGATGTCACAAATAATTACTGTTAGCAACATTTTTAGGAAAAATTTAACGTGATGCGTCATAATCAGTCGATTTTTTATCATTTAAAAGAAAGTGTACATTGAAGACCCATTGGTGGCCTTCGGCTGTTGTTTGCTCTATGGTCGGGTTGTTGTCGCTTTGACACATTCCCCATTTCCTTTCCCAATTTTATTTTATCGTCGTGCACCAAAAATTACTGTTTAAGTCATTTGGCAAGAATTTTTACATTTATTCGACATGAAGGTACCCCCATTACTACCCTAATTTTATTTTGTGATGTGAACTTACAACTGGACTCCATTTATAAGACTTCCAAACAATCCAAGCATAGCCAGAAACTCTGTTCTATCAAAGTTCTTCACAACAAATTCTTCTGCCACATTTGACACACCATATAAAAAAGCACCACCCGCACAAAAAATATCACCAAGAACTTTGTTGGAAGCTGAAATTACAAATTAAAATTGTAATATTAAAATTTTAAATCAAATAATTTGGCTTTTGTTCAAATTCCATGTTTTCTTATTTTACGTTACTTTTCATTATTTTTTAAAAACTAAAATATCAAATATTGGCACAAAATATCATGTGACCATTTTTTAGCTTTATTTCTGCACTTTATTCGAGACAAAGTTACTTTTTTTTATTTCTAGTTAGGATAATTGAGAAATGTAATACAAAATGTAATTTAAAAATTATCTCCCTTTGTGTAATTCTTGTTTGGAAGTTAAAGAATTATCTCCCTTTAAGAAAAAACGATTCATTTTATCTCCCTTTATTTACAAATTTACAAATATTCACTACATCTATTTTATAAGCAAGTTTTTATATAATAACATGCAAGGAGGTTCAAATAACAAGAAATGTCAACTATAAGAATTGATTAACCTGAGCTGTATTTGGCATAACCAAATCTTTGATCCGCAATGCTCTGATATCAATTATGTACCAATTTATTTGGCCTTTTTTCATTTTTTGATTTGAGTGTCACTGATGAGTATTTCAAAGAGAAAGGTGGTATAAAATATAAGCTTTTTTTTTTTTTTTTTTTTTTTTATCTTTGATGAGTTTTTTAAACAGTCAATAAAATGTATATTATCCAAGGTAGGACAACAATTTTTTGCAGTAATCTAAAACAAACTTAATGACAAAATCGTGTTTAAATATACTGTGAATTCATTGTTATTCTTTGGATACCAATAAAGTTAATTTAGTAGGTACAGAAGAACCACAAATTTAAATATTCAATTAATTACAAATTTTTCATAAGAATGTATGCAGACGTTATCAAAAGAATGAACTTACATATCGACGAAAATTGGTACCCACAAAAATAAATGAATCTACAGTATATAAAAAAAACCTCTTTTTTTTTCTTGAAAAAAAAAAAAAAAAATGGCCATACCTTGCATGGCGGTTCATAATTATAAAACAATATTCAAATGCAGGTCTTTTGTCTACACCTTGCTTACAATCTATATTTGACTTAATTCTGCTCTAGTTTCTGTTTGAATAATATCAAGATTTGATTGTCTTCTGCCCAGAATAGAATGTAAAAGGCAGCTATGTAAGATCTTTGTTATGCATGGAAACACTGATTTTCTTATTGTAATCAGATTGATGACTATTTCTCTCATGAATAAGATCCAGGCAAAATTATTATTAAATAATTCTTTTATTTATTTTATTCATCAGCTATACATTTTACCAGTATTATACCTCCATCATTATCTTTGTTATTCCCTGTTAATGAATCTGTCAAAACAAGCGCTATCAGTCCTAGGAAACACGTCACTACACCTACGCCATTCACAAAGTGGTATCTCACACGTAACACAAAATACGACAACAACAGTACAGTAACAATACTAAAACAGTCCAACAACTGAAAAATATATAAGAAAGAGTACAGAGTTTATCTCTTATCTTTTTAAATTAACAATATTAGGTCAATGTCAGAAAAATATAAACTTTTTAGTATGAGGCTGAGAAACTGGGAAAGGGCGGGGTTCTACCGAGCCCTTCCCCAGTATTGCGCCAATTAAAAACTCAAGAGAGAATATTTTCCCCCCAAAATTTGAATGGCTAATATCTCGCAAACAAGCACATTGACCTATATATTTTTTTTTGCTATTTTGATTCCTTTATTTATCCCCTATCAATATAAAGTAGTGTTTTGAAAAGTTAATTATTTGAAACTGAGAAGCTCCCTTAACAATGACACAATTCCTGCACCTTACAAAAGTGATGTAATTTTCTTGACAAATATAGCATTATTTTGTAACTTGAATATCTGAGCATATATTTCATTGATAATTTCTGGAAATGTTAATTGATATGGTGTATAGAATGTTATCGTCAATGCATTTTTTTTGTATATCTCAAAAGTAATGTAATTATAAGAATTTAACGCTTCTTTTCATAATCTTACAGGGTGTTGATTGTACATTTTTAAAATTAAGATATCTGTGCTTCAGATAAATTGTGTTTCGTTCAATGCTTTTACACCCAAATAAAAAATAAAATTGCAAAAGAGAGATGTACTTTACTTGGCCCCTAAACAATAATTCATACTAGAGGTATACTTATTGGTTATGCTGCAGAGGAAATTTAAAATCCTACATAACATAAAATGACATATGAATACTGTAAATTCATTAATTATTGCATGCATTTAATATTGCAATGCAATTCTGTCATTTTAGACTAAAATGCAATTTTATTTTTTGTGATATTGAGAAAAAATTATTGCGATTATTTCCCTATAGCATTTTTCACAATTATAATAACATCGCAATAATTTCTTAATTTACAGTATATTACATTACCTGAACACTAGTGACAGTTGTATAAGAGTATGCTTTAACGACTAGATAATTTGCTTCAACATCAGCCAATGAAATGATGAAATACTTCCATCCAGAGGTCTTCAAAATGTATCCTAAAGATCTATCTCCACGGCGACAGGCAAGACTTACAGTAAATATCAGGCATAATAAAACATAATTCAGAAATGACTGGGCTGAAAATAGATATATAAACAGTTTTAATTAAGGTCACTCTGATTTTTTTATAATTTTCTGATCCAAAGGAAGAAAATCAAGACATTATAAGTATATTTTTTCACTTGTCATATCTATTGTGATTTTATTTTGTTTGAAAGGATATTTTAAGAGGGTTAATTGCATTTATACTGAATTAGTAAATGATTTTGATTTTTTAATATTTCTTATACAGTTTATTTCATTTTTAGAACAGTACTTTCCATTCATTTTATATTTTGCCAATTCTAAATTTAGAAAAATCTAATTATAATTTATTTTTCAAATGCTCATTTCTTTCAATGAGCACACAAGTTTATAAGTTTTCCCATAATTTGTTTTTCACTCTATTAAACACCATTTCATTTGTGATTTTTTTTACTTTTCAGAAGCAAAAAATATTTTACTGTCATGACCATTAATTGCAAACCAAATGAAACTCTTCCACAGAGCCATCTCCTTTAAACTTTTGTCTGTTCAATTGTCCCATTGAATAAATAACATAGCTATTGTTCTCTGTTTAGTTTTTTATTCTTGTGAATTGCTTTAATGCATTTTCATATACTTAAAAGATAATTTTTGCTTCAGGTATTAAGCAATGAGGGATAGATATTTTGTAGAAGAAATTTATAAGTCCCAGTAAATTTACTACACAGAGTTCAATAGTTGTTGTATCTATTTAATAGGACAATTAATTGACATGAAATTAAATACCTTGACCAAGATTAGATGACTCTGTAGAATTCATGTGGTTTACACTAATTCTTTAGATTCAATTACCATTAATGAGGCTCGTTTAAATTATACAGCATTTAAGGGTGGTAGACCTTGGTTCAGGGAGATAACTCTTTACATCAGTTATGCGTTTGTAAAAGTAAAGTTTCATCAATGTATTTTAAGCATTTACCTGAAATAGATTGGAAATAATCTATGTAACTTATTTAGCTAGAAGCTTAGAATATATTTTTGAAAATGGTTGACACAAACGTACTGATGATTTTAAGAGTCATTTCCCTTAACCTAGGTCTACCTCCTTAAATACTCCTTTATAGAAGAACAAGAATGTGTCCCCAGTACACGGATGCCCAATCCACACTATCATTTTCTATGTTCAGTGGACCGTAAAATGGGGTAAAATCTCTAATTTGGCATTAAAATTAGAAAGATCATATCTTAGGGAACATGTGTACTAAGTTTCAAGTTGATTGGACTTTAACTTCATCAAAAACTACCTCGACCAAAAACTTTAACCTGAAGCGAGACAGACAGACAAACGGACGACGGAACAGACTGACGCACAGACCAGAAAACATAATGCCCATAAATGGAAGATAAAAACATCCTGACTAACCTGTAGGAGTGTGGACCCCTTTACGAGACAATAGTCCACTAGTCACAGCTGTTCCACATAATAATAAGGAAATAAACTGTCCAAGTAATAAACATTTCCAAAAATATCTGAAAAATTAAATATTACAAATTAGTTCTGTATAATTTTTACAAATATGGTTGTTAAGAAACACAAATGTAGATACTTTGATATAGTTTTAAATCATGTCGGCTCTATTTTATTATTCAACATGGTAGTTTAAAAAAAAAAAACTGTTGATTTCTGTGATATATAAGACAAAGAGAACTGTTTTTTTAGGAAAATATTAACAATTTTGTGAAATAAATGATACTGATGTATCTGGTAGGCTATACATGAATGATGATACATTTGGGAACAACCTTCGCAGCCTTACATAATTCACTTACTGTAAATTCAGAAATTATTGCGAGGTTTTTATTTTTGCGAAAAATGCGACAGAGTTATAAACATAATAATTTCAACTCGCATTTAAAATATTTTATAGGAATTAAACATGATTTTTTTCAAAATCGTAAAAATTAAAGTCGCATTGAACATGTTGAAGTCAAAAATGACAAAATTGCAATAATAAATGCATGCAATAATTTCTGAATTTACAGTAAATCCATCATTATTGGAGAACTTGGTGTTGGATGTTGATCCTAGCTAGTCTCTATTGAATCTATGGATGGAAAGTGGCCTGTATGCAATAAATATGTTCTTGCCATTTGTTATAGAAATTCTATAGACATGAAAGATAATCAGGACAAATTATCTGTATAACATATACAGGGAGATAACTCATGCATATCTACCTTTCCTTAAATTGCTATGTGTTAGAGGTTTTGTTCATTGTTGAAGGCTGCACCATTACCTATCATGCCTATAGTTTCTAACTCCTACTTTATTGGTTTTTAGTGTCAAATTGTCTCAATGGCAATTGTACCACTTCTTCTTATTTTTACATTGAATTCACTAACAATACATACTTTGTTGACAGAATGCTTTTTAACTTTATGCAGACAAAGGTATAAACTTGTGAACACAGATTTTGCTTCTTGGAGTCGGGATCATTTATTGATATTTCTGAAGCACTGATTGTGAGCTCATGATGAGGAAGGAGAGGTTCTGTATCTGTTTCCTGAACATCACTGGACATTCTGAAATAAGACAGGAAAGCACATGTAATTTTCAGAAATATGACAGGAAAGCATAATTTTTTATGTAATCTTCAAAAATATATGACAGGAAAGCATATTTTTTCTTTTATGAAATTTTCAGAAATATTACAGGAAAGCATTATTTTTTTTATGTAATTTTCAGAAATATGACAGAAAAGCACATTTAATATTCAGAAATATTTTTAGGCCATAAGGACAATGGAGGATTTTGTTCAAAAATGTGTTCTTTAGACAGGCTTATTCAATACTTTACACATCATAACACATGATTTTTTTTTAAATTAAGTTACCTCCTCCAATATTATACTTTGCTTTTATTGAACATGTTCAAAGGAAAGTTAGTTAAATAATATTTTGTGTGTCCCGGTCATGCCTGTATGTACATTCATATATCAAATATATTCAAATGTTTTAATTATAAAAGGCCTAAGTGAGTACCCCTACATCAATCACTGCCAATCTATATAAAAAAAAATAATACAGTAACTAATAGAATAGACTTGTACAAGCCACACTAAAACATATTTTTAGATAGTCTTGAAACTAAATTTTGTGACAGAGTTATCTCCCTTAGTCATCTATGCTTGTTTTTGCATACTACAGGATAAAAGTAGGAAAGTAATAGTTCTTTTTCTTAATTCTTGAATTGTCTTCAATAATTGTTCTATTAAAGTGTAAAGTTGCCTTTACAATCAAATGAAGTGCAATATTATGAAAAAGGAAATTCCAATTTGTCTGTTATTTTCAAAAAACTGACTATTTGCAAGCCTCCAATAATTTTGTTTTCTTGGGGAAATTTTTGTTAATCAGTGTTTTTAAGTGTTCAATGACAAGAGGCTCTCAAGAGCCTGAATCGCTCACCTCTATTTCAAAAGAGAAGATTTTTAAATGTTAACAAACTTTATGAGCAAATTGCGTAAAATTGTCTTTAAAGGACAATAACTCCTTAAAGACCAAACAGCCTATTGTTTATGCGCATCAACTAACGCAACTTGGTAGTGACATAAAAGCTCTATTCATGACGTTGTTTCTAGCAATGAAAAAACGTCAAATTATAACGTCCTATTTCGCGTTTTTCACGAATTCCAACATGGAAACGCTTAAAAATACGTCTCCCAAGAAAAGAGGAATTAAACGTTGCGCTGATATCTTGTGGAAATTTAATACAAATGGTCACAAAAGATACTACACTATATTTAACCTTCGTTCTAATAAAAATAATAAAATATGAATTTTGATCACGACTTTTTGCATCTCATTTATTTATTCTTTCACATGCGTATAGATTTTGTCTTATATTTGCGCCGATCTGCATTTCATTTGTTTTCATTCTTTCACTTGGGTAGATTTTGTCTTTCATTTGAGCCGATTGTGTACAGGTTACCGGGGTTATTAGAATGGTGAGAGTTATTTTTATGTCCAATTTATGTTTTCTGGTCTGTGCGTTTGTTTGTCCGTTAGTTCGTCCGTCCGTCCAGCTTCAGGTTAAAGTTTTTGGTCAAGGTAGTTTTTGATGAAGTTGAAGTCCTGTCAACTTAAAAACTTAGTACACATGTTCCGTATGATTTGATCCTTCTTTTTTTAATGTCTTTTTTTCAAAACTTTCAAAAATTGAGTATTCAGAAGGTCAGGCCGATAAAAAATTATTCTTAGAAGTTTTGACATACTTGCAACGTATGCATGTAACTGATATCTGGATGATTCTCGTAAAATAATGTCCGATCTTGCAATGAAGTTAAAATTTATTTATACTGCTTGTTTGACAAAATCTCATAATAAAAATAAAATTATGACATAGGGTCATTGCCGTTTGTCATTTGTTTCATTTCAAATTGTCTTAAGAAGAAATGATAAACATGTCGGCTGATCTGACTGAAACTTACAGCTAATTTCCTAATTTATGAAGATCAACACTTTGGTTAGCTTGCTTGCTTTGTATGTATATTTTGTATAATTATATTTTGATAATGTCCAATTGAATTTAAATATCATATATACAGGTTTACATACCTATATATGAAGATGTCAATCTTAATTACAAAGCTTGAATAAACATTTATACAAACAAAGCAAGGAAGTCAACCAAAGTTTTACCCTACATGCATTAGAAAATTAGATGTAAAGCAAAACATATTAATCAAATTAATACTCAGCGAATATGAATTAAAATCAAAATGTTCGGTGTTTAAAACTTAATTGTTGTAAATTTAACTTATGACAAAAACAATTGCTCCAAAAATAATATCCAACATAAAATCTCTCCCTTTCATTTAGCAAACATTTCGATTTTCAATGCCGGTAACAACCTTGTCTTTGTTTTAATTTCCAAAATTAGCAATTTAGATTGATAATTTTTTATCCTGTTGGAGAAATCTTACTTTGTAGTTTTCAACAGAAAAATTATTTCTAAATTAATTTTTGAATTAAAAACTTTTTGTATTTTATATTTACTGTCTCGTTTATTCAAAACATGTGAGGTAGTAATAACAGGGATTGTATTTTATGATAGATGTATAAACGTTTTAGAATCAAAAACCGTTTAATTCATATATTACACCTATAATTTCAATTTCCTTATATCTAATAAGGGGACGAAAGATAAATATTCAGAAATAATGAATTCACAAAATAGATGGAATAATTTCTTTACGTTCATCTTAGTCAGGAAAATATATAATGGTATAAAGATGTCCGTCCATGCTTTTGTATGTCCGTCTGTCAACAGTAGCAAATGAGTTCGTTACGGCAAACTTCTGAAATTGACGCGAAAAAAAACCCACACACATCTGGTCTGATATAGTCAAATACTCTGTAGTTAGCAAGTGCAATTTTTCATTTCTTTTTTTTTTATTTTCAATAATTATTGTTAATGAGGAGCAGAGGACAAAAACAGACTTTCCTAACAAAAGCGGCGTGAAAGGTTATTTCAAACAATATTCCATTCCGACGGATGATGCATGTTTCTGAAGGTTAATATTGTGCGGCAACAACATCATAAGATCTAATACTGACACATGCATTTAATCTCTTGTATTACCGGATAATAAAGTAGTGAATATAGTTGTTATTCTTGGAAATTTAAATGTGGGTTTCAAACATCCAATTTGCGATTTTTTTTCAAATAGTGCGCCAGCAAGCAAAGTTTTCTACTATGACGTCAGATGCAATGTTCTGATGAAAGACAACTCTTTTCTTCAAAACGAACGAGAAAAATACATGAAAATTACTCATAACTTTTTTGAAAGGTCGGTGACATACAATTTTTTTTGCTTTATTTTGAAGAGTGCACATGGCACTTTCCTTCTTGAAATTATTATGAAGAAATCACTGGTAGATATTTTTTAATACTAAAAACGTTTTTCATTTTTACGTTTTATTTTTGGCGGGAATGAAATAAATCATATTTTTAAAGATCAAAACAATATGAGTCTTAAACTCTTGAACCTGTATTTTATAAATACAAATCTACTGTTTAACATGAAACAAGAATTATGCTTGTAGGTTTGATATAAAGTATTTTTTTGAGAGTTTATATAACAAGCAAATATTATGTTAATATTCGTGAAAACATGAAACTGAGGTTGCTATAGCGACAAAAGTAAGTCGGTAACCCCCAATTTTTTTCATCATATTTTGTTCCTCAAATCATGAAATACCTTCACACAAAATTTTAAGGAAAAATCACTGGTAGAAATGAATAGGCTGTTTGGTCTTTAAGGTGGCACGGTAGTATTTGCATTCCAAAATTTAGGTTGCTCTTTTGTGTACCCTACTTAGGTAAATGTATCTAAACAGTGTGATTGGACAAAAAATACAGTATCAACTGAACATACTTTCCCAAACTGAGGGATGAATCAGGTGTAGAAAAATATGAAATAATTTTACATACAGATGAAAATGAATTTTTGAGAATTTTTTTAAATTTTGTATTCACTGCACCATAAAAGACCTAAAATTACTAGTGGCCTTAGGTTTCTAAAAATAGCAAAAAAAGTAAACGGTCATGATACATATTCAAATTCATTTCTGAATAGTAAAATGAAAGTACTTCAGTTAAGTGTGAATGTAGATTTTTTTGCAGTGTTAGAAAGTGGTGAAAATTCTAAAAAGGCTATCATTATCCCTATGGGCCAGGAAATACTACCGTGCCACCTTAAGGGGGATATATATTTTTACACTAAATCAATGAAGGAACTTTTTTTACCTATGCAATTTGTAAGTTTATCAATAAAAAGTTGATTAAGTGCAACTATGATAAAACAAGCCTTAAATTCCACCCCTGAGAGTAAAAATTGCTGATTCAGCAAATTTTGCCTGATCTGTAGGTAATAATGTAAAAATTTTCATAGAAAGTAGAACTTCATTATTTTTATGTAACTTGCAATACATTTTTAATTATAAATGCTCGCTTTAACTTTTCGCAGTGTCTGACACATGTGCAACCACTGAAATTTGAGACGCGACATTCTACAGTTGCATGTTCATCCTATTATTTTCACCGAAATAAATAAATTGCATAATTTCTTATTTTTTTCAACATAAGTACAGCTATACTAGCTTTCTTAAGGTTTAATTAGTAGTTCTGATGTTACATGACACCAGTAGGAGCTTTTGGGGAACCAATAAGTGGTTAAGGGGTCCTTACTTATTCATTTAGCTCTCATATTGGTATGAAATAGAGATAGAAATAGGGGTTTCTGTACATTGAATAGACATTATTTTTGACAAAGAATGTATTTATGATGCTATATCAGCAAGATTAAATGGTTTATTCATTTTCCATGCAAATACCATTAGTTGTTAAGATTTTCTGACAGTGAAAAGCACAATAAATGCAAATTGATTATGTAAGGGGACATAATTTAACTTAATGCATACATGAGAAATAGACAAACAGTCAACTTAGAGATGTATTCTAGTACATGTATTGTCAAACAGGTTACGGAATAATAGTTAACTGCAATCTAAATACTCTTGTTGTATTGCCCTCATAATCTGAAAATGTTTAAAGTAATGTAAGGCATGCTGTAAAATGTGGAATGGACTTTAATATCAGTTTTCATGATTTGGTGATTAAACTGTTTCTTTTACTCAGATTAACCATAAACAGAGTTGGCAATCCAATAATTCCTCCTAAATCACCATGTTTGACTTCTGTGTTGATTTGAAACATCATATATTTGGGTTTTGTTCACTTCTTAAGTAAAAATGGTAAGATGAAAAAAAGTGAAAATCTGCCAGATGGGGTAGGGATGTAATGTTTCATTTTTTTTTAATAAGAAATGAGTGCAGACTAGTATTCTTTATTGTAATATGTTCCAAAGTAAGAAGTCTATGCATCATAGGTGTCATGACTGGTTTCAAGTTTGTTATGTCTTGGTTAAGGTGGCACGGTAGTATTTGCATTCCAAAATTTAGGTTGCTCTTTTGTGTACCCTACTTAGGTAAATGTATCTAAACAGTGTGATTGGACAAAAAATACAGTATCAACTGAACATACTTTCCCAAACTGAGGGATGAATCAGGTGTAGAAAAATATGAAATAATTTTACATACAGATGAAAATGAATTTTTGAGAATTTTTTTAAATTTTGTATTCACTGCACCATAAAAGACCTAAAATTACTAGTGGCCTTAGGTTTCTAAAAATAGCAAAAAAAGTAAACGGTCATGATACATATTCAAATTCATTTCTGAATAGTAAAATGAAAGTACTTCAGTTAAGTGTGAATGTAGATTTTTTTGCAGTGTTAGAAAGTGGTGAAAATTCTAAAAAGGCTATCATTATCCCTATGGGCCAGGAAATACTACCGTGCCACCTTAAGGGGTCAAATGACAATTTTGGTCATATTAACTTTTTTGTAGATCTTTACTGAACATTACTGCTGTTTACAGTTCATATCTATCTATAATAAAATTCAAGATATTAACAAAAAACTGCAAAATTTCCTTAAAATTTCCAATTTAGTGGCAGCAACCGTACAATGGGTTGTACCATTCATCTGAAAATTTCAGGGCTGATAGATCTTGACCATTTAAACAATTCTACACCTGTAAGATTTGCTCTAATAGCTTTAGTTTTTGAGATATAAACCAAAAGCTGCATTTTACCCCTATGTTCTATTTTTAGCAATGACGGCCTTATTTGTCGATGGATTAAAACTTCGGATATAATCTATAAACTAGATACCTTAAAGAACATTTAGTTAAAGTTTGAAGTTATTTGGCTATGAAGTTTCAGAGGAGAAGATTTTTGAAATAGTTTATGACAACAGACGACGGACACCAAGTGATGACATAAGCTCACATGGCCCCTGTGAGCTAAAATTACAAATTGACACAAATCAAAACTTTTAGAGGCTATAAAAAATACAATAAATATATGTCTGAGGACATGAAAGTCTCCTCTTTTCAAAAGTTATTGGGTTTGAGGGAAAGATGGAAAGACAGACGACAGAAGTGAGAAAGACAAAAGCTCAAAGATATCACTTAATGCCTATGACTAGTATATTTCCAATGCCAGAATGTAAAAATGTGTAATTCTTATAATTCTTTTATTTCAGTATTAAGTAAAGATATTTAGCATTAATATAAGCTTTAGAAATATTTAAATTAATTTGATAAATAATTAATATAAATCTTAACAATCTGTGTAAAGTAAATTATTATGTAATCCCCCGAGGATTAAATGACAATATAGAATTAAGGATTAGAGAAGTGCTATATACAAAAGTGATTACTTATACTTTTTTAGATAGATTAGGTTATGTCATTTGGTAAAATAGATCAATTAGCATTTATCATCTAAACTACATGTACAGATGTTGAGTATTAATGTATTTGTAAATTGAATAATGAAAAACACGATATATATTAGTTGACCATAGCATGGCATGTTAAGAGGGTAGTAATGCCCTTGACCGTCGGGCATCAAACAGTATATTTCCTGCTTCCATTGGCATCAAATTGGTTAAAATTTTACTGTTTTGTCAAAATATTCTTAAAATATTGAGATTCATCATTGAAGAGGTAGGAAAAAAATTAATGTGATTAGACAAAATCAGTTGATTTTTTTATAGTCATGCACCAAAAATTACCATTAACGTCATTTGGCAAGAACTTTTACCATTATTGGTTATGAAAGTACCACCAATATATCTTTCACAGAATTTGGCTAGGGACAGGCACTGCCGCACATAAGGAAAAGACTATTAAACATTTAAAAACGACTTGATCAGATCAATATTTCAGTCTGATGTCTTAGGACCAAATGTTGTCATATTTACCTGAATATACACATGTATGTGCAATGACAGTACTTAAATATCTGGAAATCCAAAGTTTATATTTTCATCACTGTAAAATATACATAGGTTTATATATTATACCCTTTGAAGATCATCACCAACTTTACTATACAAATCCTTGTGTAAAACATGAAAGAATTCAAACAGTAATATATTACCATCCTTCCTACAAGATTGCAGATAGCTATTTCTGGTTGATAACAGAGACATATATATATGTAGGACTCAAATCTATGGTAGGTTCCAAATCTATGGCAAATGTATTGTAGGAAGCTATTTCTGGTTGATAAAAGAGACATATATGTAGGACTCAAATCTATGGTAGGTTCCAAATCTATGGCAGATTCCTTATCTATGGCAAATGTGACGTCATGACATCCCACATCAGCTCGGTATTGTGCATAGCGCATTATTTCATCGCTAAAAATACATCTTTTTATTTGGTGACAATTTAAATGAAAAAGGTATCAGTTGATTTTTTTCTTTCACTTTAAGGATGTACTTAGGTGAGGTTTTGGAATAAGTGTCAAATGATCGGACTCCTTGGTGTTTTTCCATACGATACAAGGTAAAATATTTTGCCCCATAATACCTATTTAGACTTAATAGCGTATAAAAGGTCATTTGACAAAATTTAAGCAGATTCTTGATTTTTTTTCTTTTGATTTGAGACCTAAATAATACCAATGCAAATATAAAGTCAAAGTCCGAGTCAGCCTTTTCCCGCCATATTTTATAAATCAAATATCTCGAAAAGGAGCTCCATGACCTATCAATATTTTTAGCTTAATTTGATCCTTAACTAATACTCTACCAGCTTAAAGTATCAATTTTGAATTCTTGATTTATTGAATTTTACCTTAGATCACCTAAGTACATCCTTAATAAACTTTGACAGCGATAGACACTTGAATATGCGGTACTGAAAAAAGCCATGCCCTAGCTTGTTCATTGCAGGTTTTGGCCGGTACAGCACATTACACCCCACTTCTTAATAATATGTATGTCACATCTTCCTTTAAACCATCCGCAAATTGTTGTCGAGTGAAAAACCTCCATCTGCAATCACATTCAAATCTATGAGCTGCACAGTCAATTGTGGCAGCGAAAATGTAATATTGCTCTATATATTCTATTGTGACGCAATTTAAAGATCTGCCATAGATTTGAGTTGTTTGGCGTTTTTAACGTCACATTTGCTATAGATTTGGAGCCCACCATAGATTTGAGTCCTACATATATGTATATTATACTTCTCTGCTGATATTAAACAAGTATAAAGTCAGTTATTGTTATTAAACAAAAACTTCTCATTTTCTTTGTTTAAATCTGGATTGTGTCTTTATTTCTGTATTCATAAAAGAACATGTTTATTCTGACATACCTGCCAACTTTTCAAAATGTCCATGGGAGTTTTAGGTGCAAGATTGCTCTTATAGTTCTACAAAACCTGCATGGGGGCCTTCAAATACACTTTAATGTTGTTTTTTGGATTCTTCATACTTTTACAAGCCTATAGCCATTGTAGAGGTTATTGTTTAATTTAAATTGTGGACAAAATTGCTCTTTCAAAATTTCCATTTGGGAGCCTCCATGGGGGAAATCCCCCGCAAATAGTGACAGTTGGCAGGTATGTATTCATTATTTAAAAATTTACCCAGTTTCCAACACAGCTAAGTCTGTCATTTAATAGTTTGTAAGAAGCTTAAATATTTAATGATCACTCCTATCCTTAAATGGCTTATACATTTATTATATGGTGCTAATTATCATTTATATAACCTTTTTAAATTTATTGATGGTGACAAAACAAGTTTTTATAGCTTTTTAAAGATTTTTTATACATTGATCATGAAGTACACATTATTACATTCCACTGAGAAAATCTGCCTTTTTAGATTTTATTAACCTCTTACATCTTAACCTATTATTTTAATGCATATATCTTATTAAATGAAACCTCCTTTTAATGAACATTTTATGCATATTAAAAATCAAATTCAAATGAAACATAATTTTAAATATAAATAAAACTAAGTCACATATGCATACTTAAGTGATTATACTTGTATGGCAGATTAATTTGTAATAAAAAGGTCCATGTAAATATGCCTTGCATGACATTTCTATCGTTTATTGTTTAATATTTATATGTGCTGTACATATGTTGGAAATTTCCTTTTAACATTTAAAATTTTTTAAAGTTAATGGAAAACTCCATATATATTTGGAGGTGCTCCTAATTAAAGGAGGCTTATACCAAGAAGAAGAAGAAGTTTTCGTGTTTATTTTCAAGCAGTCTTTTCTTTCATTGTCATTGTTTTGCTCATTTTCTTTTTTTTTTTTTTTTTTTGTCAATTCTCAATTGTTTACATTTTATTCCCAATTCCAGGCCCTCTGAAAATATCCTTACACAAAATATTTGTGTACAATGATGGATTTTATGCGCAGGATACATAGTAATGAGAGAGTTTAATCAATCTTAAATACAGTACCTCTATCAGTGATTAAAAATACCACGTTCTTTTCCAACTGATCATTTTCTCTGACTTGATGTGGCTATGACCTAGTTTTCCTACTTTCTCTTTCCCTTTCTTTAATTTTTTTAAAAACACTTCGGTGACGGGCAACATTCCGTGAATATAAATCCAGAATACGACTCACACCAGTTTCAGAAACATGCACGTGCCTGTGCTGCTGCAAGAGGGTCTGGATGGGGAATTAGATTTTCAAATTCTTAATTATTCAAATTAAACTTTGTTCAAGGAATTATCACTATACATAGTGAAAAAGAACGGAAATCAATCCCGTGAACGATAATTGATGTCTGTTTTGCTCGGAAGTTTGACAGGTCGAGAACTCCAGATTTACTGACGTCATATGCATATTAATTTCCCAAACACAAGACCAATACGGCCTTGAAAAACTGGCCAATCGACTCAATGAACTACAATGCACTGTGGGCTACTACGAGTTTACTTTTCTTGAAAACACGTGAAATTAGTGAGAAAACTGTCAACTATAATACAGTGTCTGGGACTCTCAAGATAAATGTTTTTGTTCTGCGAATATGTTTATTGTAAAATATATAACATAATCTTCAATTTGTATGCTCAGATTAAAAAAAAAATTGTTTACGGGCTTCACGATTCGACTTTCTTTTTCGTCATGTTTAAAAAGTAGTTGAACAGGTTTTTTCCATTGTTATGCACAGTGGCGTAGCTTGCATGTATGCTCAGATGCTCAAGCATCCACATCATTTTGACAGGAAAAAAATTATAAATAAAGATATGTTCGCAGCAGTTAAACTCGGAGGTATCCGTATGTAACAAGGGTTAGGATATGAGGATAACATCCAATTATTTCCGATGAAGTATGCGTGGTCTTTTATTAAGGATAATTTAGTGGCAGTTGCTATTTGTCCGGCTAGCCGGACGAATAGTACCAGGACTATTTGTCCGGCCAATGCAATGCGCATGTCACTATTTGTGTGTGCGTGTAATATTATCTTCAGCAGCACCAGGGGGTAGCAAATGTTTGTAATCTTTATATTGTATTGGCCTAATCTTGATACTGGTAATTGAAATTGTTAATTGTTGTTTTATTCATACTGTATATAGTCCAATGTGGATAACGAATAATAAAATAATATAAGAAAAAAAAATTACATAAGAAGAGAGAAGAAATCGTTTGTAAAACAAACTTGGGACGTGTTTGACTCGTGCATTTTAAGTTCACGTAAAGGATTTTGTCTAGCTGAAAAAGTTACAAAATTATTTTGTCTCGGTAGCTATCAAAGAGAATTATAGATCCCTTGACATATCTAGTTATCCATATTTTGAGTGAGAGGTGGGATATTTTTTCTATAATGCCCCCACCCCAATCCCCCAAAAAGTAAACGACACTGTTAAAATCTTATTCAGAAATTCTGGGTGGGATTTTATTTTATTTACGTGAGGGGGTCGGGGTGACACGGTGTGCTCCTTTTCCCAAATTCCTCTTTTCTTTTTTTTTCTTCTGATCCCATCTTTATTGTCCCGTGTATTTCATTTCCCCACTTTTTATAATCCTATATCCAATATCCCCATGCACTTCAAGTCAGTTGTAACCTCAATCCCCCCCTATATATCACTTCGAGGGCTACTTTCAAGATTCCGGCATTTTCGGAATATAAGTAAGCTAAATTTTATTCAGTTAGACATGCAATTGTAAAAGCCTTTCTCAACTACTCTTCTCGAAGTTGCTTTGAACATATTTTCCACCATTTACACAGCTATAGCGACGGAGTCGAATAACTTTGTAAAACTATAGTTCTCCGATCAATTATCTTTATTTCCCATTTTCTTTCAGTTTGTGATTTAATTTTTTTTAGTCCCTTTTACAAGATTATGTCATTTTATGAAGAACATATACTATCCTGTTCCATTTGCAAATATCAAAAACTGCAAAATTTATCACAAATATTGATATCGCCATTTCCAGCCATGATCTTGAAATTGGTAATCAGTGATCGAATTACACGCGACCCCCTGGTGTTGCTGAAGATAATATTACACGCACTTCCGAACGCACATCATATGACATGCGCATTGTAATGGCCGGACAAATAGCCCTGGCACTATTCGTCCGGCTAGCCGGACAAATAGCCACTCCGTAATTTTAGTACATGTAATAAAACAAGATGGATAAATCGCAGAAAAGTGTTCTCGATTTTTTTTCGTAAAAAGATTGCGTCGTCGGCTACAGCAAGTGCAGAGGACGATGCACAGATCCTCGGACATGTTTCATCTGAAATTGAGCCTAGCGGAGCGCGCAATTGCTTCTACAACTGACTAACAACATAACTGACAACTAAACCACCATATCCTGATATCGTTTCCGGTGACATGAAAGACGACGTGAAAAAAAAACCTGATCATTCCTAGGCTTATCAGTAAATTCCAGTTTCTATCTAGGTCCACATATTAATTTTATTTTCAATAAAAGAACAAAATTCATATGTCCCCTGCATTGCACATATTTTATGTAACCAAGGAACAAGGGCAATAACTAATAAAAAATAATGTTTTTCCTTTTCCTTTTTATTTTTAATGGAGAAATAAAAGCTTTAGAGAACTGAATGCAATGGGATTTACGTTATAATTTATATTTCAAAAGGTCAAAGCTTAGGACTTATTTTCGAAATTGTCATTGCTGATGATATAAAAATCTGGCAAGAATTGTACACATGAGAGTGCAAACAAGACCGGATGGACGGACACCAGGTATTTCGATGATGTACCCTGCGACGCGTTAATGGGATCACTTCAGTTCCTATATTCCGAAGTGCCGCTGTGATGGGGCCGTTTTTTGAGAAATGCTCGGAAAGGGGATCACTTCAGTTCCTTTATACAGAAGTGCCGCTGTGATGAGGCCGTTTATGAGATGTCAAATATAAGATTGGTGGGAAACTTTTACATCAAATAAATAAATTATGAATTACATTCAATTTGGAGAATTTCGAGAAAACATTAAAATTTTGTTTGAAATATAATTATATGAATTGGTGGGTATTTTGAAATTAAACAAAAATCTAACCAGTGTCGGATTCTATGGAACAATTAATGTCTGAAAAAAAATATAATTTTCTGCATAAAATAGTCAAAAAAAAATTTCGCCTCGCTCCGCTCGGCAAAGGCATCCACATCATTTTAACCCTGGCTACGCCACTGATGCATTGTCCTTGTGAAATTATTTCACGGCGTGAAACAGTGAAATTTTAGATGAATTGCCCAATGCTACCGTCTTGTCACACATAAAATGGATAACATCATTAATGGTTTAAATAAGGTTGGTAAATGTACAAGTCCGTTAAAAAAATCCAATGTCACTATTAAAAAAAAATCGAAAGTTTGCAAAGACGAAAAACAAAATGAAACTACAGTTAGTGTAAACATATTTTATTAATTAAATTCAGTAATGTACACAAATAGGCATTTACATAATAATACATGTGAAATAATTAATAGGATCCAGAAACAAGCTGTTCGCTTATATTAATCCGTTTCCTAAAAAGAACATTTCATATTGTAATACTCAAGTATGTTAAATGTTAAAAAAAAATATAACAATGTTACACTAGATGGAAAGAAGAGAAAAAAACTTATAAGGTTGTGACACACAAGAAAGAAGAAAAAAAATATACATCGGAAATTCAATAATAAAGTGTATGTTTCTGAACGGACACAATTATTTAAGATATAAGTATTATACTTGTTGAACAAAATGTGTGTTATCATATGACAAATCGTTTGCTACTGAGTATAAATGTTTGAACTGCCAAGAATATTTCGATGTTTTGTTCGTAGCTGAAATCCATTGAACCGTGTAGCAAGATTTCTTCCGACAACAAATGTATTATATTGATATTATGAAAATGCTGTTCACGCAAAATGTGAAAACGGGGGCAGTGCAACTGACAAGTAGTGCGCTGTCGTTTCTATAGCACCACATAAACAAAGTGGCGAAGCCACTATATTTTTAACAAAAAGATGATGATTTAGAGAACTGGATTGCATACGAAGTCTTGAGTGATAAATTTGACCTAATCGCTTACCAATGTAAAAATAATTTGGAGGTTTAATCGCCCGAGACTGGACACAATTCCTGAATGCCCCCACCGAAGTACTGGTCTTAGCATTCTCAGGGAGGGAATTCCATGAACGTACAGTACAGTTGCCGGTAAAAAATAACTTGAATACAGAGCTGTTCTTGTTCGAACAGGGGGGATTAGGGACGAGTTTCTCGTATTATGATTATGTATGGTTGCATGGGATTCTGGAACTAATTAAGGTTGATAAATATTCCGGGGTAATATTATTTTTCATCTTGTAAAAATAAATTAATCTGTGGGCCTCCCTTCGATCTTTAAGCTTTTCCCAACCCGTTTCGAGATATAATCTCTCTAGGGACACCAACCTAGTACCCCCAGTTACGATCCTGGCAGCCTCTGTTTGTACTTTTTCCATCTTATCAATCAATAGATGTGTGTGGTTGTCCCAGATGACATCAGCATATTCTAATAATGGTCTTATATATGTTAGGTATATTGTCTCGAGTGTTCGTCTGTCAAGGATAAATTTAAATTTCCGTAGAACATTCAGTCGTTTGTATGCCTTTTCGGTTATTACATCAATATGTTTATGCCAAGTGCCATCGTTTGAAAGATGTAATCCAAGGTGTTTATGTGTTGATACCTCAGTTACAGTTACGTTGTCCATGTTAAGTTTTGGGTGATCAGACTTGTGAAGTTTCCGTGAAATTGTCATGGTCTCGGTTTTCTGAGGGTTAAAGGTCACTAGCCAATCTGAAGACCATCTATGGTTTTTTGCCAGATCACTATTCAGATTGTTTGCTGATTCTCGGGGGTCATCTACTATCAAATATAAACTTGTATCATCAGCAAACAATTTAATAGTAGACTGTATATCAGATATGATATCGTTAATAAATATCAAAAATAAAAGAGGACCCAGGATCGACCCCTGGGGTACTCCAGCCCTTATATTGCCCCACTCGGATGATACACTATTAATTACAACCCTTTGCTTTCTGTCAGATAGATAATTTTTTACCCATGCCAAAACAGAACCTTTAATGCCAATAGCTTCTAATTTCCGTAACAACCCCTTATGTCAAACTCTGTCAAATGCCTTACTTATATCACAAAAAATTACTCTAATTTCTTTCCCTTCATATAATGCCTTCCCAAACTCATTTGTAATATTCAGCAATTGATTAATGGCTGAGTCTCTTTGTGTGACTCCTGATTGGTTGGGTGTGATTATCTGGTTAGCTATTAAATAATTACGAATATGCTTAAAAACACATCTTTCCATGACTTTTCCGATAACGCTTATCAATGAGATCGGTCTATAGTTTCTATAGTCACTTGGAGTGTCCTTCTTAAATACAGGGGTAACATTAGCACATTTCCAGTCGGAAGTAAATTTGCCAACTGATAAAGATAGGTTAAATAACCTGCACAAAGGGTATTTCATAATTCCATATGCTTCCTTTAGAAGTCGTGGGCTTATACGATCTGGTCCCGATGCTTTTGATACATCCAAAATCTTCAAAATGTCTACTACCTCGTTCTCAGATATTATTAAAACTACAGTTGCTGCTTCACTACCTTCAGAACAAAATTACTAGTTTGAAAGTCCCAAATACAGAAATATGTCAAAAATCAATTACACCTATAGATGTTGTTAACTCTGCCAAACAAGAATTAAAAAAGGTCTTGTGTACTTTAGATGAAATATGAAGGATGATAAAGGTTTTGTGCATCTTCTGTACCTTTTAAATTCTCAAAATGAACTACCAAGTTGGTATTCTACAGACGTTTTTAAATATATTTCATAATGGAAAATCGAACTTTCTCAAAGATGTTTTCCTGTTTGAATGGTTTTACACTAGTAATTATGGGGCCCTTTATAGCTTTATGTTCGGTGTGAGCCGAGGCTCTGTGTTGAAGGCCGTACATTAACCTATAATGGTTTACTTTTATAAATTGTTATTTGGATGGGGAGTTGTCTCATTGGCACTCACACCACATCTTCCTATATCTGTTGTATACAAAAATAAGGAGATGTGTTATGATTGCCCATTGAAGCTCAAATGAAGTGGATGTAAGTAGTGATAGGCAACTGTAATGCCTTCAACAATGAGAAATACCCATACCGTATAATCGGCTATAATTGCCCTGATTGCTTGTTGTTTAAGACAAAGAGATAAACACATTCTTTTCCTCGATTTAAACTACTTTTTAATCATAAAAGAAGGTACAATATCATAAAATAATTTTGTGAAATCTTAGAAAGTTTAGTAATCTCGTTATATCTTTAACAAACTCTAAGTCTTCGCCTTTTTACGAACACAAAACTCAAAGAATCCTAATTTTTCTTTAACTATCTATAGCTACCTGCTATACAAAAGTTGCTGAACCCAATGAATATTAGCACCGGCTATTATCGACGGCTAACTTTACACTAACTAGTAGTAAGTTAGTCTGATGGGTAATTGTATTTTTCGAATTAGTAATCAAATGATTTACCGTAATTTCACTTTCATTGTTGACATTCTTTCTCTTTAAATAACCAGTACACGTTCAATGCATGCGTTGTCAATCTCTAGCTAGGGGTTAAATTGAAGTTCACATGAATACAGATTTAAAGAGGTCGACTCATTCACTTGCAAGTGAATTACTAATCATCAATGTTTTCTTAGCGTAATTGGGCAAAATTGAACCTTTTTGGCTGCAAAGAGCGAATTGTTATTTCACTATTTCACTTTCATTATTGATTGAACAGAAAAAAATCAAACTTTAGATTTTTTATATATCTCGTAGCTAGTACCCCTTTAAGCTTATGGGGTCAATTGAACATTTTGGTCATGTTTGACTTATTTGAAGATCTTACTTTGCTAAACAATATTGCTGTTTAAGTTTATCTCTATTTATAATAATATTCAAGATAATAACCAAAAACTGCAAAATTTCCTTTAAAATACCAATTCAGGGGCAGCAACCCAAAAGCGTCTTGTCTTATTCGTCTTAAAATTTCAGGGCAGACAGATCTTGACCAGGTCGAGAACTCTAGATTTTCTGACGTCAGAATATATTTGCATAGTAATTTCCAAAACACAAGGCCAATATGGCCTTGAAAAACTAACCAATCGACACAATGAACTACAATGCATTGTGGGCTACTACGAGTAAACTACTACTTAAAACACGTGGAATTAGTGGGAAAACAGTCAATTGATATATTGTCTGGGACTCTCATACCCAAAGTTTTTATTCCGCAAATATATTTAATGTAAAATATATAACGTAATCTTCAATTTGCATGCTCAGATTAAAAAAATATTGTTTATTGGCTTCACGATTCGACTTTCTTTTTCGCCTTGCAAAAGTAGTTGAACCGGTGTTGTGCATTGTTATGAATTGAACCTGCATTGATTTCACGACATGACACAGTGAAATATCCAATGAAGTGACCACTGTCCAGTAAGAAAATCATTTGAACTCTTTTAAACCTGTATAATGTCATTACAAAATCATTTCTGCCTAGAAAAACACGAAACTTTCATTGAAACACTTCTTTCTGTACTGAATGTGTATTTTTTTTATCAGGACCTGAACTAATAGTAAGAACATCATAATATTCAGTCTGCTAAAAAGAAGAGTTATAAAAGCGGCAGGGCCGGGTCCAGCCATTTTAAAAAGGGGGGTCCTAACCCTGGACAAAAGGGGATAGGGTTCCAATTACATGTCCCCATCCAAATGCACTGATCGTCCAAAAAAAGGAGTCCATCCCCCGGAACCCCCGCCCCCTGGATCCGCCACTGTACGGGTACGGTATATAGCTCGATACATTTTTTATAGTTTCATCCATCGATAATATCCGTTTGTTGCTAATTTTATCACAAAATATACCTCAGAGGTTTTTTTATCGTTCGGCTGCTGTCCTGTTGACATATGTAAAATATCTCCAATATTAAAAGTCTCTGAATCATAGTGGGTGCCATATTATCTTTTATTTTTTTCTAAAACGTGCTTTGTATATAGAAATAAGAAGATGAGGTATGAGTTCCAAATGAGACATCTTTCCAACAATGACATAATTTAGTAAAGTAAGCAGTCATAGGTCCAATGCTGAAAAGTAAGCTATTAATGACCCATAAATTACTTGTGTAAAACAATCCAAACAAAAAAACCAAAAAAAAAAAAAACCGGCCAAATTAAATATATAAAAGGCATGAAATCTATCCCATCAAAAAAATATATATTGTATACTAGGAGCCTGTATTTCAGTGGTTGTCGTTTGTTTATGTGTTACATATTTTTTTTTCGTTCATTTTTTTTAAATATAATTAAGGCCGTTAATTGTTTTACATTGTCATATCGGGGACTTTTATAGCTGACTATGCGGTATGGGCTTTTCATACGGTGATCTATAAATGTTAATTTCTGTGTCATTTTGGTCTCTTGTGGACAGCTGTCTCATTGGCAATCATACCACATCTTCTTTTTTATTATAGATCCAACGCTGCAATTTTCACAAAACATATCAAATTTTCCACCTTGTCGCACATACATATGGATAAAATCATTACAGTTAGCTTGCTTGCTTTGTTTGTATATTGTACAAAATATAAAATATACAAGTTAAACTATGCCTATATATATATATATATATATATATATTGTTTAAAGATGTCAATCTTATTTTCAAAGCTTGTATAAACAACTATACAAACAAAGCAGGTAGCCAACCAAAGTTTTACTTTGCAGGTTTAAGAAATCAGCTGTAATGATTTTATTCAGTTTGGCAAATGTCCGAGCCCGTTAAAAAAAGAACAAACTGAAACTACAGTTGCTGACTTCACTACCTTCAAAAAAAGGGAACAGTTTGGAAGTCCCATATACTGAAATGTGACCAACAAAAATACTTATAGATTTTGTAAACACTGCCATGTATGTAAATATTTCTTCGCCTTTTTTACGAACACAAAATTCAAGGATCCAAAGATTTGCCTTTAATTATCTATACGAACATTGCTGTACTCTTGAATATCAGCACCGGCTGTTATCGACGGCTTACTTTACACCAGTAAGTTTGTCTCATTGATAATTGTGTTTTTTCGCGGTTGTTTCGTTGCTTCTTATGGACAAATACATGAAATCTCTGTGCCATCATCAAACATGTTAATGGCTATATATCGGGTAATGCAAACCCTTTTATCTTCGCATAGAAACAACTCTTCGTTAATCTGAGCATGGAAGTAATACTTTATATCACGAACTATAAATGAGGATACACAAAATGAAAAACTAAGCGAAATTGTGAATCCCGCATTGCACGAAAAATGTGTTGTATTTCAGTAAATAACACGTGTCCTTGGTTGATTGTAAACACGTAGTAGTCCATCATGCATTGTGACTCATTTAGTGGATTGGTCAAAAACCTAGGTAAAAATAAATTGCGTCACATGTAAATAAACAATTACATGTGCGAGAACATAGTATGCTAATTTATGCATTTCCATATAAGGTAGTGGTCCCGACCTGTTGACCTGATAAACAATTTTACACAAAACGCTTTGCTCGAAATGCTTTGGTTTCGGAGATATAAGCCAAAATCTACATTTTACCCTTATGTTCTATTTTTAGCCATGGTTGCCATCTTGGCTGGTTTCCCGGTCATCGAAAACATTTTTTAAAGCTAGATACCCCAGTGATGATTGTGGCCAAGTTGGGTTAAATTTGACTCAGTAGTTTCAGGAGACGATTTTTGTAAAAGTGAACGACGGACAACGGACTTCAAATGATTAGTCAATAGGGTCAGGTGAGCTAAAAAGGACAATTCAATTGCAATCGAATTTTCTGTTTCTAAGTTAGATAAAACAAAATTGCAATATACCTATATCGATTATTTAGTTTGAATAACCCGCCACGGAAACAACTCACTGCAGGTTAAAAATATCTTCCAATGAAAAAAACCAGTTCATTATTGACGACTCATCACAAGTGCATACTATGTATATGGACATACGTGGTTTATTTTGATTTTTCAACATTGTATAAACTTTATTAATACGATAGAAATTAAAAAAAAAAAAAACACTTTTGTTTTTAATTAATCATATATAAACAAAATTAAAGTAAACATGCTGTAAACTATGAAACTGATTTATTCTCCGCGTTCGAAACTGCAGTAAACAAACGTACAAATGACCACGATCGTGTTTGTTTCAAAATGATCAAAAATGGAGTCATGTACTCTTAGCAGCTTAGCGAGGACAGAATAAAGGGACAGAAAGGATTACATTTGCTTGATAAAGGTAAGTTTTATTTGTTTGCCTTAGTACATTAAGTAGGTTGATTAACAGTTATGGATTTTATGAAATCTTTAAACATGTTAAACGAATCGTAAGGCGCACTAGGTAAACAATGTCATACTAACAACTTTGAAACACCTGGTACAGTACACAACTTTTTATATATTAAGACATATATGAGCATTATATGCAGCATATGTTGCATATAATTACACGTACACGACAAATGAAATACTTAGCTTAGTTTTATAAGTTTATAAACAGCTAAAGTGTATTTGGATATATGCACCGCTTGAACTATTGACGTCATACAGCAATCGCTTTTCATTTGTGGCGTCAGTTATTTTCTATTGTGACGTCAAAATTGTGAGGGAAGGGGAAATACTTTTGATCGAAAGCATTGTTGAAAGAGTACATTGGTAATTGTCTGTGTGATATACTAGTATATAGAACAACACGACTATCAAGTGTTCTGGAGATAAAATGGTTTTATAGTTTTATACGACTTTTAAAAATAGAGAAGCTGTACGTAACTTTCTTATAATTTTATCGATTTGTCAAATATAGGGACACCACTATAACTTCTATCGGTTAAACAATTTAATTGTCATAATTCACTGTTTACGAAATACACAAAAGTCTTGGAATACAGATACAAGAAAAATATGTACACAAGTTTCCGGTCATGGATCCGGATATATATATATAATTTAATTCCGTGACAAAATTGCTGATCAGAATATGACTAAGTTTCTTTTTGGATATATTTCTGGACAAAAGAAACGTTACATTTATAGATATATAAACAAACCTGTTGTTTTCATGAATTTTTCATTACTTTCATGCAATCCCAATTAGCAAGTAACAATGAAAATTTTCTTTATCGGAATGCATCAAATATAGCTCAATATCCATGATATCTATAAAAGGGAAACTTGTATGTTCAGTTTTTTTCTATGTAACGTTTCTTTTGTCATGTGCCTAAGAATATTTGAGATGTTCATTGTCGGAGTTTCATAGAATAAAATACAACAAATGCAGAATTATTTATAATTCATTTCTTAATGAAAAATTAGCAAATGAATAAATAGTGATTCCGTATCTTGAGCATTTTATTTTCATTTAATTTTTATTCAAAAGTTAACTATATATTTAAAAAAAGGTTTACATGACATATATAGCGTCAAATAAATATGACTTTTGTATATACATTTTTATACTGCACTCGTTCTATTTGAGCAGTCAAAATGCGTTGACCGTATATTTCTACATTTTGTATGTCATATCAAGGACGTATGTTAGTTATACGTCCTTGGTCATATACAGTCACTGACATGATATCACTTTGCCTCATGAATATTTAAATAGAAATTGCCGAAATTATTAATTATACTGCACTTGTTCTATTTGAGCAGTCAAAACGCGTTGACGGTATACTTCGATGTCATATACAGTCACTGACTCGATATCACTTTTCCTCATGAATATTTAAATAGAAGTTGCCGAAATTATATTAAATTATTCATACGACCTCTTCAACCTTTTCTTGTTTCCAATGTATATGTTACAGGGAATTTGTGAAATCAGTGATTTTACCAGACACAAGTTGTTTCCTTTTTCCTTTTTCCTTTTTCGATATTCAAATTTTGAAAAATATTACATCCAAACTGAATTTTTTTTCCCATCAAATTTTTTTTCACAAATTTTTTTTCCTCAAATTTTTTTTTCCTTAAAATTTTTTTTTCAAATTTTTTTTCACAAAATTTTTTTTCCTCAAAATTTTTTTTTTTCCTCAAATTTTTTTTTCCTCATTTTTTTCGTTTCCTTATTCGTTTTCTATTTCCTTTTTCGATTTTCATTTCCTTATTCGGTTTCTATTTCCTTTTTCGATTTTCATTTCCTTATTCGGTTTCTTTTTCCTTATTCGGTTTCTATTTCCTTATTCTATTTTCATTTCCTTATTTGGTTTCTTTTTCTTATTTGATTTTCATTTCCTTATTCGGTGTCTATTTCCTTATTTAATTTTCATTTCCTTATTCGGTTTCTTTTTCCTTATTCAGTTTCTATTTCCGTATTCGATTTTCATTTTCTTATTCGGTTTCTTTTTCCTTTTTCGATTTTCATTTCATTATTTGGTTTCTATTTCTTTATTCGATTTTCATTTACTTATTCGGTTTTTATTTCCTTATTCGATTTTCATTTCCTTACAATTTTACAAATTCCCTGTAACATATACAACGATGCGGGGAACGACTCAAACTTTTTTCTTTTACAATTTTTGGAAAAAAATATTTCACTTGTTAAAATTTTTTGTTTGCAACCTATAAATCATTATGTTTTATGCTTAATGCTGATATTTTAGTACATACTCAAACGAATTCATTCACCATCGATTTCGGGTTTCAACAGGTCGTGTTGTATGTTTCTCCGCCTGCATGATATGAGGCCTTATTAAGGGGGATTTTTCACAATATTTAAATCAAATAAACAACATTAACACATTAAACAACAATTGGAAATGTATTTTTTTAGATTGCAGTTTAAAGACAATAAAAGTGCATTGACTTGACATATCAACGATATAAGGATGAGGCCCGAAACGGGAAAAAAGCTCGACAAAGCCTCGCATTTCCCCGTTTCTAAGCCTCATCCTTATATCGTTGATATGCCAAGTCAATGCACTATTATTGTTTATCTATACGTCTATTAGGGAGCTACCATTTGATTTTTATGGGGAGGCTAGGATGAAATTTGAAAAAAATAGGCAGGACAGGAGTTTTGATTTAAAAAAAAGGCAGGATGAGACATTTTGCAAAAAAAAAAGAAGCCAGGATAACAATTTATGTAAAAGAAAAGTCAGGATAAACTAAAAAAAAAAAGGCAGGACCGAATAGAGTGAAAAATAAAAAGGCAGGACAGAGATTACAAATAAAAAAAAAATGCAGGACAAAATTTTTCATTCTAGCCCCCCCCCCCCCCCCCAAAAAAAATCAAATGGTAGCTCCCTTAGAACGGTGGTGTTTTCTTATATATTTATGAAGTGCCATCCGTATTAACTGTCTGATATCTATTCATTGCTCTGTTTTTTCTTAGCAAAATGTCTTTTTGTTATCTGTCATATAAGATAACAATACAACATTTTGTTGATGTAGTAAAATTACAACTTTTTAAATTTTATGTTCCAAAATACAAGTCATCCAAACAAACTTCAAACCTAAGGGAATATTTCAACATAATAAGAAGCTTTCCAAAACAAAATTTAAAAAATGAGAAAAAGGGGGGAAAGGGGGGGGGGGGAGGCAAACCGGGGGCTTATCGTACCTTGTCCTTTGGTATTATGCATAAGAAGAAGATGTTTTATTTCTGTTTAATTGGACATTAATAAAACAATAACGAACAGAAACATCAGTAGTCTAGTATATATGCAAAGGGAATAAATAAAAAATAGATGCTTTTGTGTTCTGTTGTGTTCTGTTAAATTGTTTCTTTTAAAATTGTAACACGATGATGACTGCTGTACCCATATTTTGACTATTTTATTTATTATAGATGTAGGAAGATGTGGTGTGCCAATGAGACAACTCTCCATCATCCAAATAACAATTTATAAAAGTAAACCATTATAGGTCGATGTACGGCCTTCAACACGGAGCCTTGGCTCACACCGAACAAAAAGCTATAAAGGGCCCTAAAATTACTAGTGTAAAACCATTCAAACTGGAAAACCCCGTTTTATTATGTCTGTTTAGTTCACGCATCAGTGTAAATATATAACGGAATTTGTTGACGCTGTCGCACAAAGTGAGAGGTTTAGCGCTATAAAACCAGGTTTAATCTACCATTTTCTACATTTGAAAATGCCCTAACCCAGTCAGGAATGTGACAGTTGTTGTCCTTGCGGTTTTTATGTGTTTTGATTTTGCCATGATTAGGGACACTCCGATTTGATTTTCCTCCGAGTTCAGTATTTTTTTTATTTTACTTTTTTTTGAACATCACGAACTACACACATAAAAAACATAGTTCAACAGTATATACCTCCTTCTCGGGTACATCCCAATATGCAAAGTTTCTATTAAGAAATAAATTGGCAATGTATTGGATATTTAATATTCATTCATTAATTCATTCTGTTTAATAAATACTTTAATATAACAGTCACTAACAATAGTTCATAATAACTCTCCGTCATCATATACATTAAGGGCATACGATACAGTTACAGGAAAGGTAATGCCGTTGCTAACGTTAAAATGTTATTTTCGCGACGTCATACTGTGGCATATAGGGAAAATATGCATTTATCGACATTTTGTTTCTGATTATTTAAGGAATGACTGTAATATTTTTTCTGTCTATGAAGAAATAACATAGAAATGTGGTTATTTTAAAGAGTGTACCACAATTTTTTTATGTTATTTCGAATAGACAGACAAAATATTACACAGTTATTGCATATAATTTAATTCTAAATTCCATTTTAAACCAGAGTAAACCATGAAAAAACGTTGATGACGTCACGGTCACATGACTTGATTATGTCTATGAGCTAATAAACAAAACGACGTCAGCCAATCAGAAGACGCATTACATCCAAAATTAAATTATACTGATTGAACTTTAAAAAGAGTACACAGACCCCTCTTTTTAAAATGGCTTTAGGTTTGATTACATATGAAGATTATTTGTACCAATTTTAATGAGCCAACATTGAATTTCTTTTTAATTTGATAAATAAATCTCAAAAAGTGCAGTGTTTTTCCTACAATCCTTAAGTTTTGTTAAGAACTGAATATTTCCAAAGAACTGTTGTACATATTAAGAGCGTATTATATAAAGAAAATTTTGCATAATGTTCCTACAATATCCGCTTGTGTTTATCTGTTGAAACTAAGTGTAAGGTGTGTCCAAAGGATATCAAGGTAAAAAAAACATAAATTTTGAGGAAAAGGCTAAAATTCTGACCCCTTTAAGGGCATACGATACAGTTTTGATCCCATATTGAAATTTTGCTGACAATTTGCATATAGTCTATTTTTGACATTAAATCAGGTCCAAATTTTATATATTTGCTAAAAATTCGGATTTGTGGACGTATTTTTCCTTTCGACTGAAATACATAACATTTTTTGTTTTAAAAGATAATCATAAGCTGTTTTTTTGTTAAATTATTTGTAAATTCTGTTTTATAAAAATGTCCTTTAAATCTGTGCAATTTGTTTTTCAAAAAACCTCATATTTATCAAATGTTCACGAAATCATTTTTTTGTTGTATATTCATCTTTAGAAAAATTTCACTATTTACGTTTTCATGAAAACTGACTCACATTATCTTCTTACGTAATCAAATCAAATGGCATTTTAAAAAAGAGGGCTCCATGAACTCGTTTTTAAGTAAGATAAGTTTGATTGAGAAAAATCAGTCGAAAACTGAATCCTTTCCTTATAAGTCATAGTTTGACGTCGCAAAAATAACACCATTTACGTTAGGAACGTCATAACCTCCCCTGTAACTGTATAGATTGCCCTTAATCTTATAAGTAGCACACGAATGTATATATTTTTATTACATATTTGAACTGCTGAAGAATAGCTTGTATGCAAATAAACTCATAATAGATACCAGGATTGAAATTTTATATTTACGCCAAACGCGGGTTTCGTCTACAAAAGACTCATCAGTGACACTCAAATAAAAAATGTTTAAAGGCCAAATAAAGTTCGAAGTTGAAGAGCATTGAGGACCAAAAATTCCTAAAAGTCTTGCCAAATACAACTTAAGGTAATCTACTCCTCAGGTAGAAAAGCCTTCGTATTTCAAATTTTTTGTTGTTGTTACGTTTGATAACTATTATTAACAGGCAATTTATAATTATGAACATGTATATCAATGATAACTCAAGTCAACACAGAAGTGATGACTAATGGGCTGTTGATACCATCGGGGAATTAAAACTTTGCTAAAAAAATATCATTGGACTAAAACTGTATCATATGCCCTTAAATCTATGCGTTAACTGAGATGCTCTTAACATTTCAGTTGAAAAGACATCTTTGGCATTGGAAAGATACAGAGTTGGAATAAAAAAGGACTTAAAACATGGATTCAATAAACGGAAATGCAACCAATATAAAAGAAGAAACTGTCGATCATAGTTACGATTTAGGACATGGAATTTCTTCAGAATTGACACATAATTCAAATAGTGAGTTAATAAGACCTTTGCATCTTTTTTCTCATCATGATGCACGTAATCTCGCGCGATCTAACGATATATTAAACAATGCATCTAAATTATCAATAACTACTGGTAATTATTTTAATCAAGAAGATATGGATAAAATCAAAATCAAAACTGAACAAAATAGTGAGTCTATGTGTAGAAATCTAGAACAGGAGAGCATCTTTAACAATGATCAAAATATTAAAATTGAGAAAATTTCAAATACAAATGCAGCAAAAAAATCTACTGATGATACACAAACTGATACGAAAACGACAGATTCGTTTCAGGATCTTTCCGTATCTGGAGTTGATGGGCAAAACGAAAATTCCACTGGTTCAACATCTAACGTATTTCTGGAGTTTTGGGAGGTCGACAAATCAGAAATGTCATGCAATATTGTGAAGGAATCATCACAGCTCATTGGACACAAAGTGAATGAAAATGAGATCAGCCTTGAAACAAAACAGAAAGAAAATGTAACATCAGCATCGGACATTTTGAAAAATAGAAGGACAAATTTAAAACAAAATCCTCCAAAAAGTACAAGTGCACAATATTTGATTAAGGAAAACACAGGAAATAATGAAAGCAGTTTTAAAGGGTCCGATAAAATATCGTCGACACCTGACAAATGTACTTCGGAAACTTTGAAAAATACAACTGAGAAGCTCTTGTCAGAAAAGGCACTGCCGTCAATTCTTAAACATCGACGGAAAGTCAATATAATTTATAAAAACATATCGGAACCAACTCAAACAAAGGTACCGAAGGGTAGTTTTGCCCCAATGAAAATAAAAGCAATCACGAAAGAAGATCAACGGATCTTTCCAGGTGGTTTAGGAAAAGTTCAAAATTACCGGGAAACTGATAGTTTATTAATAGATAAAGCTAATAGAGGGGCTGTCAATCAAGAAGTGAACCAACAAACTGCATCGGATCCTTTTGTCCCTGAAGGAATTGTGATGTACTCGGAAAGTTTTGATCATGCCACTCCAAGGATAGTACAACAAAATGATATGAGATCAAAAGGTTCCAAACCAATGACGAAAGTAGAACAACAGATTTTACAAAATGGTATAGCAATAGTTCAAAATGACCAAATGACTAATAAGGTATTGTTGGATAACGTGAGTAGAAGTACTGTCAACCAAGAGATGAGCACACAAACGTCATCGGATTCTTCTTTTCCATGTCATGCACGAATCGAAATGTACTCAGAAAGTTTTGATCGTGATACTCCAAGTATAGTACAACACAATGATATAAGATCAAAAGGTCCTAAACCAATCACGAAAGTAGAACAACGGCCACTACAAAATGGTTTAGGAAAAAGTCAAAATGACCAAATAACTAATGAGGCAGTATTGACCAATGCTAATAAAAGGGCTGACAACAAAGCAGTGAGCCAACAAACTTCATCGTATTCTTCTGTCCCATGCCATGAACGAACCGCAATGTACTCAGAAAGTTCTGATCATGATACTCCATTGATATATCAAAATAAGGATTTAAGATCGAAATATTTCAATCTAATCACGAAAGTAGAAAAACGGAATTTACAAAATCGTTTGGAAATAACTAAACAGGTTTTATTAGATAACGGTAATATACATGCTGTCAACCAAGAAGTGAGCCAACCCACTTCATCGGATTCTTTCGTACCGTCTCCCGAACGAATCGAAATGTACTCAGCAAGTTTTGATCACGATACTCCTAGAATAGTACAACAAAATGATATAGGATCAAACAAATTTAAAAGCAATCGAATTTTATATGTCGAAAATAGAACATTAAAGAAGGATATTGGAGACAAAAATAAAAGAAAGGATTTACAAATTGCTCGTTCAGAATTTGTAAACTTACCACCTCGGATACCTGATTATAAAAAGAAAGTCCTCGTGAGCATACTACCTAAACCAGGTTCAAATATCTTGCCCGAAAATGCACCAGCTAATGCTAACAAAACAACTCTACCTATTCAAAATTTACCAGAAACACCTGCAACTAACTTGTTGAGTTCAATAAACAATCCTTCCCAGCAGGCCAATCTAGACAAACACACTGCAAACCAAGATGCAAATCAGTCTCCACTACAATTTTTACCGTCTGCTTTATCACACAGCTCACTTCAGAATTGCATAGTTCTTATGGACCAAAACCAATCATGTAGTGTGATACCAGACAATTCATTAACAACAATGCAGCCGATTACGTATATTCCATTGATTGTTCCGCTTGAGTCCGTACCATTCGCAACATCTTTAACACCGTTACCTCTAGGCAGTATACCATTTCCAGTATCGTCAAGTCACTCAAATACTGTACCAATTTCTAACGAAAATTTACAACAGATAGCAGTTGAACAAAGGTTGAATACGGCATCAGATGTTATGGTAGTAAATCGTTCACCTGTTAACCCAACTATACATCCTAATTCGATAAATAACTTGGAATATGTATTAAATACAGAAAGTGTACAACCTAATTTGTCTTTTTCTTCACTCAGTAATAGCGTCCAACAGGATTATCTAGCTCAAACTTTTCCGTTAGTTCAGACAACGTATGGGAAGATGACAAACACAATTTCGTTGGATACAAATAACACTAAACATTCACTGCCAAAAGAAAGTTCTTCGCTCAAATCAGAAAATCAACAATTATTTAATTACCAGTTGGAACAAACTGCAGAACGACCAGAAAACCATTCAAATCGGTTACAATTGGAAGAGAGTTTAGATGCACAAGTGAAGAGTAAACCAAAACATGTATCATCGGATTTATCACTTAATGCTGCAGTCCGAGAGTCTTCCACTCAATCTTCATCATTTAAAGCAGGCACGAATACACCAGAAGAAAATATTGGCGATTTAAGCGTATGTGAAATAATGGGAACTCCACAACACACAAACTGCGAAACACTACAAAAGATAAAAAATAATGGTATACAAGAACAGCTGTTACGACCAAAGATAAATTGGAAAAATCTGAGGCGTTCAAAATATTTAGGGAATACAGGGAGACCGTATAAACCAATAGAAGGTATAAGCAGAGTACGCGTAGACGAAACAATGGGAACTGTGCAACAGATAAACTATGAAACACAACAAAAGGCAAATAAAAATCGTATACAAGAGCCTCGACCGAAGATAAATTGGAAAAATCTAAGGCGTCCTAAATATTTAGGGAATACGAGGATGCGGAAAACGCCTTTTTTAAATCGTATTCCAGGAAAGAAACGAAAGTACACAATAACAAACCCGCTTGTTTTAGAAAGGTTAAGGAGATGTTGTGCTGATAGGTATAAGACTCCGATGCCCTCCGATGTTATACATGATGGTACTGAGGTTGAGTCCCCGGACTTAAATATTGTGGTAGAATCAGTATATTCATTATCTCATGAAACTGACAGGGCAAAAGACGACCTTTTACATTGTAAATGGTTTTTGAAAAGACAACGTTCATATTTTATGAATAAGTTTAAACGAAAAATGAAATTGTTTGGCATTAGTAATCGTAAAGAATTTACAGACCCAAAACTAAGTACTCCATGTTTAGTTGTCCTGGATTCCTTACCAAACTTTCAGGAAAGAACATTAAGAAAGTGTCGACAGACAAGAAAGATATATACAAAGAAAAAAGAGGCTTGCACGCACCAATGCCGCGACAAGGTAGTATCCGATTTTTGCTATAAAATATCCAAAGGAAAGATAATTAAGCATTACAAACAAGAAATGGAACGAGACGAAAAGGATAAATATTTGACCCAGATATATGATTGCGATAACAAAGGATCGATAAATCTTGATATTTCGACACATGAGATTATGATGTTATTAAAAACAGCTTTGGTCGTAAATATGGTTCATAACTCAACAGGGCAAACGAAAACACCCTTACCAACAGATATCAAGGCCTTGATTCAGATGTTTCCGCGAATAGTGGATGCAAATGATAATGCATTCTGGCAAGTCAAAATCGCGAATAATTCAATATTGATAAATGCTACAGAATTAGAGAGTGATAATTTATCGGCGATTGTTAATGAGAAATTAAGACAAGATCGCCAAATAGAATCTTTGCGAAATGAATCAAATACGCAACCACCAGATTCAATTTTTAATTTATCGGATGATTCATCTGTAATCTTATCAGAATCGTCTGATGAAGAAGACGAAATTTTGATAAAGTTGGATAAAGGCGAGGAATGTGAAAAGAGGAACAACAATGATGATAATGACCCCACTACCTTAATTACAAAGTATACATACCACAGAAGAAGTACGAGTCCGTGGTCAGACGTGTCTGATGTTGATGATCGCAACTTAACAGTAGAAACAGCTGCTAACATCGATTCCTCATGTTCAGATGAACACATGGATTTGTCTGCAATTTCAAATAGTAAAGAACATACCGTACCAAGAGCAATACATGCAGAGAAACGTAGAAATAGTGTTCAATCTGTCACCCTAACCAGAAAACGAAAGAGAGATCCTTTAAATGATCAGGAAATGTGTAAAAATGACGCGAACTGCACACTTCCGTCTTATTCTGGAGAAGACTTTTCGGATGATATATCCAATGTTAATATTAAGACCTCTACTAGTGAAAGCATTATGCAACACTTGCAATGGAAGGACCTACTTTCCGACAGCATGCAGCACTATCCTACAATTGAAAAAGTTGTCCCGAAGCTACAAGAATTTAAAAGCAGTCTTAACGGAATGTTAAATAAAATTTCGTATAAACGTAAGAAGAAAACAGTAAGAGAGCCATCATATCAGAATCAAATTGATAGCTCAGATATAGACATTGAAATAGTTAATGACGAGACTGACAATCCCACAGGTAAACGCTTGTCCGTGCATGATATAGGTACACACAAAGACTTGACTGATCGGTTGATCACTGATATCTTCCAAGAATCAAATACAATGGATTTAAAATGTTCAACCGAAAGCAACTTGGAGACGATCAGTCTAGAAGATGACAATGATAGTGAAAAAGAAGTAAACTATTGTTAATATCACAGTTACAATTGATACGATTATTTCATCAAAGAATCAAAGAAAAGTCACTACTTCAAATAGTTCTTGTATTTGATTAACGCAAGAAAAATACTTATGCAGTAGATATGTTACCGTAGAAGCAACTATTTTGTGTTACCGTAAAAATGGGAAGTTTGGTTTGAGTAAGATTGAACGATGTTTGACCTTTTTTTTTTATCAATTTTTAAAATTGATTGTTATGTCAGAAAAACATTCAATGACACAAAAATATTGTCTTTTATGGATATGTTTATTTGTGGCTTTATCTCAGCATTATTTTAACATTATTTTGTTAGTAAAGATGGTAAAATCTCGAATACTTTTCTTCAATTATGATCCATGGGTTCTAGTAAAAAGTGTTATCCCACAAATGTTCAGAAGACCATGCTGGTTTTACTCATTGTTGAAGGCCATATGTTAACCTATGGTTGTTAAAAGCTACATGTATGTCATTTGATCACGTTTGGAGAGTTCTTTCATTGTCATATTTGCTTTAGTTTTTGAGATATACTGTGGATTCATTTATTCGTTGGTATTAATTTTTGGATCGATGAAAACTTGCATTTTCGTGGATATTTGAATTCATGGTTTTGCCAATCTCTGCATCAAAAACCTATTAAACATTTTTTTTTTAACTCATTGAACATCTGAATTCGTGGTTTAAGTGCAACCACGAAACCCACGAAAATTAGCATTCAACGAAAAATAATAAATCCACAGTAAACCAAAAATTGCATTTGACCCCCATGTTTTATTTTTAGCAATGGCGGCCATATTTTTTGACGAAACTGAATATAAAACACAAGCTTTCTTTTAAATGCCATAAGGATCGTCGATTAAGCTTAAGTATGCTTGGAATTGAATTGGTTCTCATCAACTCAAAGAGAAGACTTATTATGATATTCTGCTATTGATCCCTCACCCGCCATGCAATTTATACTCGGTCAAAATGTCAAAATCTGGAAAAGTTTACAATCGGTAAAATAACAGGTCTGACTACAATACTGATATCTAAAGTAAAGAAAAATCAAGCTCCTGTGATTTCTTGTTAGGTTCAGTAGTTTTCAGGAAGACGATATTTGAAGTAGTTTACAACATACGGACGACGACGGACGCCCAGTAATGGCAACATCTCACAGTTGAGTTAGAAAAGCAGTTATGACGAGACACGAACTAATGGCAACCACTAAAAGAGGGGCGAAAGATACCAGAGGAACAAACTGACAATGCCATGGCTTAAAATTAAAGACAAACAGACTTATAATAGTTCTCATGACACAACATAGACTACTAAAACCTAAGCAACACGAACACCACAAAAAACGGGGGGAGGGGAGAGACGCTCCGGAATGGTAACCCGTCGTGTTGCTCATGTTATTACAAACCCGGTAAATAGTTTAATTCGGTAGATCACATTCATGAAAAGAGAAGGGGATTATAGTTACGACGTAAGGAACATATCCGATAACATCTGTGAAGTGGATATTCCATAACTGTCAACTTACTCGTGATGGCGTCCGTAAAATGTATGAAGGGATGATTTCAACTTGAAGTTCGCGATTTGGTACTCTTGGTTTAATAGCTTCCTTGTGAGCAGCAACCATTTATCAAGAAAATCATGATAGGAAATTCAAGCTCGGGAATCTCGTACCAATAGATGAGATAAATACTTCGTATGCAGGCTCCTGACTTGGGACAGACACAGAAATGGGCAGTGTTTAACATTTTTGAAGGAGCGAGCCTACTTCCTAATCCAGAGCAGTGGTGTAATAGTAAAACATAAAACAAAACTATAAAAAAAAACCAGATCAACACAAAATAGGAAAACATCAAATAAAACAAAGACCGCACTACATAATTAATATGTTTCATTAAAAAGTAAACCAAAGATGAAGAACTGGAATTTCCTTCGTTGTACTGGATACAAAAAACTACAAAAGTATCCTTATTTTTTTATATTGATGGGTCTCCCAAGTGATCCATTGAAACGTTGTAATAACTATTAACAACAATTTTAACGTAAATCAAAACCGTTTCCGAGTTTCTGTAAAACACAGGAGAGATATCTCAAAATTATATATCGATACTATCAAATTTCAAAGATTCATACAATCCTATCCTCTTTCCTATTTTGAGCTTTCCATTTTTATATGGCATCCTTTCTATATGGTGTTTATACGCTATACCAGCCTGGGTTTTCTATAAGGATTTCCTTGAAAAACACGTGCTGTTTACAATGAAGCTATTGAAGAAAGGGTCGTAAGTGGTAAAGTGATGGTGAAGCTGTCTCTACAAAAGTTGTACAGATCCAGTACGAGTTAATTTGCCATTTTGTTTTGACATCTGTTTGACATCTGTTAGACTTGTTTGTCTTTCTGTCTTTTTCTTTTTTTGCCACGGCATTGTGAGTTTATCTCAACCTATGAGTTAAGAGGTACCAAAACAAGATAAGTGTTCTGAAAGGGGCACTTGCTGTCAAATTCATGTTCACCGATTTAATTCAAATTCTCATATTTTATTTAAAACAATATAAAACATTTATCCAAACTATTTAAAGTCTAAAATGAATAATAAAAAGGGCACGAGCTGGAGAATACGTAGCTTCGTTTCGTGTGTATTTTAGTCCAGATGCCATCTAATTAATTATCGAGTTGACCTCTAAAGTCATGCAATGACCATATAAGCGATGTAAACATAAATATAGATATAAATAGATTAAAAAAAAGTCGTGCTGTTGGATTATTCTATATCTATTTAATTTCATTTTATAGATGACAAATAAATGTTAACATCGCTTATGTAACATCTTTTTTACCTGTAAAAGAACGAATTTTGTGGATCGAATCAGTCAATCAAATGATTTACCTTTGTTTTACGTTCAATGTTTACATGCTTTTCCTTTAAATAACTTTACACATACAATTCACGTGTTATCCCTCCCAAGCTAAGGGGTTAAATTGAAGTTCACATGAATACGGATTTAATGAGGTCGAATTATTCACTTGCAAGCGAATAATTCAAAATCAATGATTTTTAGCTTATTTTGACAAAATTGAAACATACTGGCTTTTCAAAACTAATTATTATTTCACTATTTGCATTTCATTATTGATTGAGCAAATAAAAAAAAGAGATATTATATTTTTTTATACATCTTGTAGCTAGTGCCCTTTTAACGTTTCAGTTAAATGCATGGAATTAATAACGTGTCTTCGTCTGAATTAGTAATGTCATCTCTTCAACAATTTTATGGAAGTCATGAGTTGTAAGATCGCTATAGAATGTGCGGTCTTTCATCTTATGGTTTCGGCGGGATCATTTTGTTTATTTTGCCTCTCATTTCAGGTTGATAGATTGTGATAGTTTTTGTCGAGACTGAGACTTCTGTGGCAGAAATTTCAAAATAGGGATAGTGATCAGGTTGTGGCGGCGTTAAAAGACTTCATAAAAGCTTGATATTTCAGAAGTTGGAAGACATTTATATATCCTTCATACTTTTTATATATATACAGATGTCTTGTGTAATGACTTTTCTGTCTGTGATAAACTAAGGATTTTTTTTTATCCCAGGCATAGATTATCTCATCCGTATTTGGTACAACTTTTTGGAATTTTGGATCTTCAATATGCTCTTCTACTTCGTACTTGTTTGGCTTTATAAATAATTTGATTTGACCGTCACTGCAAAATCTTATGTAGACAAACCGCGCGTCTGGCGTACTAAATTATAAACTTGGTACATTTGATAACTATTCTGTCCATTATCTTTGACCTCAAATTCATGGCCAAGTGACTATTTGAAAAAATAAGTTTTTCAGTAATCTTAATTTCTCTCTTATTATGAGTAATAGGATAATTATATTTGGTATGTGTGTACCTAGCAAGTTCTCTGTGTTTGTCATACATTTTTCGCTAGACCTTGATCTCATCTCATTGATCAGTGAACAAGGTTAAATTTTCATTGTCTCGTCTATATCTCAGATACAATAGGTCTAATATATTTGGTGAATGGAAGGATTGTAATGTGTACATGTCCAACTGGAAGGTTTCATCTGACCTTGAACCCATTTTCATTGTTCGGTGGTTATAGGTAAGTTTTTGTGTTTTGGTGTATGTATGCCCCACCAACGATAGTAGAGAGAAATCATGTTTTCTGGTCTGAACGTCTGTTCATCTGTCCGATCGAGCGTCCGTCCGTCAGTATGTATGTCCTGCTTCCTATAAAAGTGTATTGTCAAGGTAGTTTTTGATGAAGGTGAAGTCCAATCTGAAACTTAGTACACATGTTCCCTAAGATATAATCTTTCTAATATAATTGCAAAATTGAATTTTTTTACCCTAATTTCACGGTCTATTGAACATAGAAAATGATAGTGCGAGTGGGGCATTCGTGTACTATGGATACATTCTTGTTTTAAGTTGAGTTTGTTTCTTAGATACTATAGCAGAGATGGGTCTGATTACTTTCAATGTAATTGATTAAATTACAATTACGTTGTCATTTGTACGATTAAATTAAATTAATGATTACATCATTTTTGAAAGTATCTGATTAAATTAATGATTACATTGACAAAGTAATCATGATCACATCTGATTACAATGAATTTAAAAACAAAACATTTTGAATGATGTGAATGAATAAACGTTCAATATAACTATAGCATTTTTGAGAAAGTATTTTATTTGGTTCAATTATAAAATGATAACTTTAAATTAAACTTCATTTATTTAAATAAACACCAAATTTCACTACATATATATACATTACACTTTATCATCAATGATCTCTGAATTATTTTAAATTACATTTAATAACGATATTTTATAATCAAGAGTTTTTTGTTTGTCTTCTGACCTCTTTCATAATTTATATGTATTCCAAGTTGCAGTTTATGGAAGTTTAAATGTGGATGAAATAAAGTTACCAGTTAAAACTATGTTATATTTTAATAGAAATGTTTAATCAAATTATAAACAATATCAAGGATTTGTATAGTCAGACTTATATTACTATACAAAACCTTGACAATATGTTAGTACTAAAAATCATTGCATTTTACATGTCCAGTCAAAATCCAAAAAAAAAAAAAAAAAAATAAACAACATATTTGTCCAACTTTTAATTTAGTTTGTGCTAATTAGATAAATTTTCATGTCTGATTTATCTTTTATCATATATATTTCCCTACAGCTATACTCAATTGGTAATTGCAATAAAAACAAACATTAATTAGTCTCCTACCTGTCAATTAAAAGTTGACAAAAATCACAAAAATTAACAAAAGATTATAATTCAGGGTTAAAGAAAGTATTACTTGAATATATAACAGTTATTATCAAATATTAATATGAAGATTATTAAAAAACGATGAATATACATGTATGTACAATATCTTTTAACAAAAAGATATATAATTGTATTATATGTCTCTGCTTAGGCTAATGATGACTTTTCAATACTGTAACTTTATTTTTTACTGAAGTAGACATGCTTGAAGTAACCAAACCATTTTAGTATGTTTAAAATTTATCATATGAATAACAAAGAGGTTCATTTAATGACCAAAAACACAATTTTAGATTTTTTTCATTGTAATCAGAATGTAATCAAAAAGTAATCATGATTACAGGGTATTTTGAAAAGTAATTGATTAAATTAAATTACATGTAATCAGATTTTTGGCTGATTAATGATTACACTGATTACTTGAAAAATAGTTATCAATTACAGCTGATTAACGATTACAATTACAATTACCCCAAGTCTGTACTACAGGTATATGTAATATCTTAACTTTATAAAAAAAAAACCATGTAATTATTTTAAGGTGTACATATCTGTATGGAAGCATTCATTTGACCTTGAACTTATTTTCATGGTTCATTTATCAATGTTTATTTTCTTGCTTATGTTTGTTTCTTGGACACTATTCGCAATATGTCGACAATATTTAGTACATAACATTATTATAAGGTGTACATGTGTTTCCAGTTTGGTTTACCTGAGTGACCTTAACCTAAGTTTCCTGATTCATGTTTAGTTTAGTTGACAGTTTATTAAAGGGGCACTAGCTACGAGATATATAACACATCAAAAGTATGATTTTTTTTTGTTCAATCATTAATGAAAGTGAAAAAGTGAAATAATTATTTGCTTTTATCAGCTAAAATGGTTAAATTTTGTCAAATTAAGCTAATAAAAATTGATAATGAATTATTCACTTGCAAGTGAATAATTCGACCTAATTAAATCCATATTCATGGGAAGTCCATTAAACCCCGTAAAAAGTGATAGAATAACGCATGCATTGTTCGTGTACGGGTATTTAAAGGAAAAGAATGTCAACATTGAAAGTGAAACAAATGTAAATAATTTGATGAACTGATTCGATCCTCACAAAATCATTCTTATAAAGGTAAAAACGACACTAAACATAAATTTTTAATCTAAAATACAAAATTTAACAGACCTATAAAAATCCAATTGCACGAGTTGCTTAATCTATTTATATCTTTGTTTATGTTTACATCGCTTATATGGTCATAGAAGGTCAACTCGATAGTTAAGTAGATGGCGTCTTGGCTAAATTTTACACGAAACGAAGCAACATCTTATTGAGACCATGTCCTGTAAATTGTTTATTTGATATTTTTTATAGTTTGGGAAAATGTTTTACATTATTATGAATAAGATATGAGAATTTTAGTCAAATCGGTGAACATGAATTTGGCAGCTAGTGCCCCTTTAAAACATTATATTTAGGAGTTCAAAATAAAATCAATGGTCAGTAAAGAAGGTGGAAAATCTCAGCGTGTGCACCCTTGTCTGCATGTGTGGTAAAGATTTTGAAAACTTTTGTACATGTAGGTTCCTATTGGTAATACCGTCTCACTATATTATTTAACCGTGACGATATATATTACAATATGATATAAGGGAGCAAATCAATATGAAGACTTATTTCAGGTGCAGTTGATGGCTGTATGTATGTGTGTCACTGTGTGTTCAGTTGATGGTATAGTTGAGGCCAAAACTTCCCAGTTCACTCAAATGAAAAAATCGTGTTTCAACATAAGTTCACTTCATTAAGATGAAGGGGACTATGCTTTGTATAGTTAAATTAATTTAATTTCGTTATCTTGTTTCTTAAGTTAAGTAAATGCTTCCATTTAAATTAGAAACCTTATAATAGTAGGATGATTCACTTGTCATTTCTTTATTTAATACATCTGTGTATGCAATATAATCTGAAATCAAAAATGAAATAGTATAATTAATCATCAAATAACAAAATGGATATCTTAGTAGTTTTTGTTACTGCCGGTTCTTCCAATTTTGATTAAAATACTGATTCTGAGCTCGCTTCGTCAACAACAAAAAAATAAATAGAAACGATCCCTTCAACTATCTGTTTGAAAAACTATAACGTCTATCACTGGAATTTATGTCTGCAAGAGGTTGCTTTCGGCAAATGAAGGTAGATGAATGCTTATGAATGAGATCGTAATCTGTTACATTGCTCTAGCAAATGTTTAATATTTAGGCGTTACATATGAATCCCGATTTATCGACCTTTCTACTATACTTATACAGGTGTATATCTAACACGAAGCGATATTGGTATACTAGACGTTAGTCATATTAATGATCATTAATATTACGTCGCAGTCATCATTGCGGTCTGTGTTTAAGTCCTGTCGATTTCTTTCAATCAAATTCAACGATTGGGATTGAAGCTCGCATTACACCGGTTTTGAAATATTTATAACTATTGGCAAATCAATTTTAAACTGACACTGAATTTATGAACATAACGGAAGTCTATTCTACATAAAACTGTTTAAAGTTCTTTGCTCATCTAATCAGTAAAGACGGAAATTCAATGCATTGGTTCATTGCCTCAAGGACTTTGTATCATATCATAACATGATGATTTCTAAGTTTAAACTGTTATGATTTCAGGAAATATCTAGATATCTAGAAGTCCAAAACTGCAAAAACATGTCGCTATTGAGTTAAGACACATACATATTATACATGTTATATCAGTTAACCAATTCGTGATCGTGCACATATAACTTATGCAGTGTTAATTTCGGCTGTTCTCCCTTATAACTCAGTTAGTCATGCTAATAAAAATCTGTATTGTGTGAATATGTGCAGTCGTAATGTATGAATTGTAATATGATAACACGTTCATAATTACTTGTTATTGCAATAGAAAGTGAATTTTGATGAAAAAGAAGTATTTTCCCGCCTTACTTTCCTTGTTGTGGTACAGTAACAAAGCGTAAACTTGACATAAAGAGAATAATAATATACCTAATTGTATTTTGAGAAACATGTCTGCTTCAATTTCTAGCACCTCGACAAGGACAACGTCCAAAGCATTTAGTTGTTGTTCTCCTTAAATTAAACAAAATACTACAATATTAGAATCAGATATTGTTATTTTGTTAAGCAATAGCTATAGGTTGTATTTCTGTAAATATTGACAATGCAATTTTCCATAGGAACCCCTTTTACGGCTAAAACTGTATCACTTTTACTATGAAGTTTTGAAAAAAATCTTATCCTAGAATTGAAAGTTCATATACACTACAATTTTTTTCACAGGTCAAAATATAGGGTTGTGTGGCATATTCTCAACGTTTATATGCCCTGAACTTTTCAGAGTTTAAACTAACACTAAGTTTTTAACTTCCCCTACCTCGAATTAAGGGTTACCACCGATTTTAATGTAAACAATATGTACATGTATATTTACTGGTAACATTCCCAAGTTATGTCTCTATGAGATGGAACACAGAGAGCACAACTGGGAACCAGTATGTAAACAAAATTGATTTTCTTATGAATATTCTAAATCTCCCCAAAATAGGCGTGGTTTGAGAAACAGCTGTATTTACAAAGTGTAACATATAGTTTGTTTACAAATACCTCCTTTATTGTACAGAAAATTATAGTTATTATCATCAATATGCAGTCGGCAAACATTCAGCAATCGCATAGTTTTACTCAGTATAATGATTTGGTTAGATAAATCTGCAAGCTTATTGAATTGCTGAATTATTCAATTCGCTAGTACACCAAAAAAATATATATATATACAATCTTCTATTATTTATATCTACGACCGGCATTCATTATATACTATTTTCATATGACCAACTTTTGTCTCTAGAGTTTATAATTTGCGACAGGTTACCTTTCTTAATCATTAGTAGGTCATCCTAGTTCTCGGTAAAGAAAGAGCGACGTAAAGAAGTAAAATAAAGCTTACGATCGATCAAATTGGGGATGGGAATTGTTTTATGTTATTCATAAACATAAAATTGGTACTTACAGTTAAATTTTCAACCAAATTGCGTCAATTACATTGTATGTGTTTGATTTTACTTCTTTTGAGTGATCTTATTTGACAGAGTATTTCGTACCATATTGTAGGTTACCCGTCGAAAATTTATATAATCCAAGGTTTGTGAAATGACTGCTTCCGAAAATGGCTTCAAATAGAATATTGAAACTACTATATTTGTCTAAAACAATACTTAACCCTTAACAGTACTTTTAAAAAGTGATACAAGTAAAAAAAAACTTTCAGGTACCTTTAGGTAGTTGAAATAGCTTCCACTGAACTGCTCTTCAAATAAGATGACACATTTGTTTTTGAATATATGTCTGATGACCACAATTTCACATAATAAACGGACATAAATAGTTATAAAACATTCGCATAAGTTACAGATTGAATTTCTCCTTCTGTTTCACAACAACATATGAGTTATAAAGACACACATCTACCTTGTGGCAGAATCGAACAAAATCTTTACTTTGAAAAACCTCTATGGCATGCGATAGTTTTTTGTACCATATCGTATAATATGCATTCTTACAAAAAGGAAATTTCCTGTCCCATGAAATGGAACAATTTTCAAATATATATACTGTGAAAGTACTTTTATTCGTGAGGTACCAATTTTCGTGGTTTTCGTGGATGACTTTATCCACGAATTTAAGTGTCCAACGAAATAAAACAACCATTGTCCAAATCAAGACATGGAAGGATCCCCATCGGTAGGTTTGACCACTGATATGATCTAGAGAATATATTGAATAACGCCAAATCTGAGAATACTTTAATAGAAGTCACAGAACTACAACCGCATGCAGGATCATACCCATTTAATCTTTAATAACCTAAACAGTACAACTTTTGATCCTTTAATTCTCATAAAAAATATTTTTGATCGATGAAAGTCAGATTTCCAGTATTGATATGTTAGTATGATAAAGTGTTCATTTTATATCCTCATAGTTCTCGTACAATAATACTTTCATGCTGGGCTTGATTTTGATAAGAATTATTTGACAATTCAAGATACGTTTATAGCATTTGTTTATGTTACTATTTTCAATAGGTGACATGTTTATGGCCTAATTAACACCTTTGATGGTCTTTAATCTGTTGATCACTTTATCATGGGTTAATAAGTGTTATCATTACGATTTACACGGGTCAATGTTTACTTTGCAACCTTCGTTTCTAAAGGCTTTAATTTTTTAATTTTTTTTTTTAGAAAATTAAAATCCACGAATTTTTAAAACCCACGAACATGTAAATATTGTTCTACGGAAATTGATACCCACGAATTAAAGTACTTTCACAGTATAAATACTTACGCACACCCTGCTTTGCAATTATTATCATAGGTCCTACCATTTGAGCCACACACAGGAAACTTCAATTTCGGACATGTACATTTTCTGCACGGACAACGACCAGTACATGCTGCTTTGACATTCCTAGAAGTGAACATGATGATTAGCTGGGTTACAAACTCAAACCGAGAGAGACATATCAACCATAAGAGAAAAACAACGAAAAAGCACAAACACCGAAGTGCAACAAAAAATATATAACAATCAGAAAAACGAACTATTAGATACCAACTACCATATTCCTGACTTAGTACAGGACATTTGGAGAAAAATGGTGGGCTGAACCTGGTTTTGTGGCTAGCCAAACCTGGCGCATTATGATATCACATGTTTTCATTTTTAGCTTTATGATGAGTTACTTTTACGCAGTTGCGATTGTGTAACAATCAAACCTGCAGCTTTTTCAATAATGGTACCTCAGACACAGTCGTCACAACGTATTGGAATTTCAGTTGATTTAACTGTGCATATGATTTTATTAAAGCGCCACTGCTGAGTAGATTTTAAACGAAACACGCGTCTGGTAACCAATGTATAAACCTGGTATTTGAGACGAGTCTTTTGTGCACAGTTTGTTTCCATGTTAAATTTGATAGCATCATTCTTTTCATCTGTCTACCATAACTTGCCTTTATACTATGTTAAGTTGAGTTCATTTATATCTTTGGGTACCAAAAACATGAAGACACGAGTGATAATGTATCTACAGAATGTGCACCTTAACGTTAACTCACTTGCACTTAGCTTCACATATAGTATCATATGTTCTTCCATTTACACCGCATACAGGTCTACTGAACGGACAATCACGTTTGGAACACGTGGTGGAAACACACGGACACTTTTTATTGCATTTAATCTTTACATTTCTAAAAAACAAAAATTTTCAAGCACAAGAGATACCTTTGGAAAAAAGTGTATATTTCCTTTGTCAAAAGGAGGTATAAGATGAACATAACTTTGGTTCTTAATATCAAATTATGAAAAAAAAGCCAAAACTTTTTTTTCAGGAAATAGAGAGTATAGTTCCATCTTTTAACAAAACGTCTGAAAAAGAAAAAGTTACATTCATGTTTACATTTAATGAGTATGACGGAACTAAAATTATTGTCAAGAGATTTAAATGGTCTATATGTTTTAAAGAAATAGCCTAGCTGATAAGCAACCCCAATTATGTAACACATATTTATGAATATTTTATATTTTTATTATATCCTTGTTATGGTATATTTAATAAAAATTTCAGTAGGAATATCGTACATTTACTTTCAAATTCACAAAAATAAAACATCTTCTGAAATATCTAAATTGATGAAATACTGATATCATATGAATGTTACTTAAATTAGACTATTTTATTTATGTATTTATGTATGCATGTTTGTAAATCTTGTCATGCTTGTCTTGGTAGCAATCCAATATTTTAATTTTACACTAATATAATGATTTGAATTGATTTGAGTTGATTTGTTTAAATAGTTTACTTGCTAAATCAGTTCTACTTTAGTTCTCATGAGATCATTCTAACAACAGCTCTGAATCTCATCTTATATTCACTTCTCGATTTTACACACTCAGATTTCAAGTATTCATAATGATTGATAATGCAGATGTGTTTTTTAACTCTTGAAAATTGAATTAAAGTTATTCAAGTTGTCAAAACTTATGCCCACAAAACAAGTTACCAATAATGATAATTTATATATTGTTTTAATTATACAAACAACTTGAGAGATTTAAAACTGATACTTCTTACTTACGCACATTTCGCCTGACATTTATTAATATATGTTTGACCATCTTCTCCACAAACACGGTTCACTCTCTTTGGACATTTATCATTGCAGTTCCCATTCCCACATGGACATCTTCCTTTGCATTTAACTTGAACATTTCTGTAAGAAAAACATAATTGATATCATGAAAATCACTTTCGTTCACTGATTATTCCAACAACAAATATCTTTTGAAATAGAATCTGCTTAGACCAAAACGCAAATCTAGCAATCTCAGTTGGGAGAGATAGCGAAAAAAAACATCTATGAGGACGAAAATCAAATTCCCTTTGCAAAAAGTAGTTCATATTCTGTTTGGTAATGAAAATGCCATAATTTGAAGACAATACCAAAAACAAAAAAAAAAAAACATTGCGCAACAATTAAACACTGGTGCTCCGGAAAGATATTCAATTTCTACTTGGAAAATAGGACACTTTCCAGAGCGACAAGAAAAGTACGCGTTCGTTTCTGAAGAAAAAAGAATGAAAACAGATTTAAAAGTAGGAATAGATATATAGCATTTTTACTACAAATCCGTTAGATAATTAATACACATTTTACAAAAATCTTTATTTTTACATACCGACACCTCATCGCCACGCAACTGTTATCATGGGTTCTGTCGTCCGTTCCACACACAGGGTCATTTATTGGAGGGCAAAGTCGTGAGCAACGACAAGGACAGGGCCCTTGACATTTAATCTCAGCTTTTCTATAACGATAAATTAAAAGTTAAAGCTTTAAAAGATTCTTGCAAAATCGCAGGAATTAATTTTGTGAAGATCAAATTTGTTTAGTAAATGTTGTCAATAAATCTATTTATTTTTGCTAAGAACTCGATTAATGATTACGGTCAAATTAATTTCTGAGGCCATGCAAGCGTTTTGAAAACGTTTGCATTTATTATATTAATTTTTGATAGCCATTTACATGCTATATGGGTAATCTAATATGAAATTTGGGAAAAAAACACTGTCCATGAGTATCTAAGGGCAGATGTTTTAAAGGTCAAATGTAATTGGGTTAGTTATAATAATTACATACTTAACTTGAATAGTTTTGTCATTAACAAAAGCAATGTAGATAAAAGTTCAGAGAATAATGATCAATAATCAACTTCCTAACAGTGATCTTATTTAGATTAATCGTTATTGTTGAATACGTCAAGACTGACTGTTTATACTTGAAAAACGTGGTTATATTATCCTTATAGTAGCAAGAAATTTAATTGATTTTTTTGCATTTTATGTAATATAATATCAATGATTTCATTAAAAATATCCATTAATGTAGACACTCGAATAAATTAGTTGTTCCTTTGTTAAGAGCTGATTTACAAATGCTTGTAGAGCAAACATTTGATTGACTTGATTGCTTTGTTTGTATAGGTGTTTGCTCAAACAGGATTTTGCACAGGAATTTTCGTATGAAGAAAATGGGGATAAAATATGTTTTACAGCTAGCTAATTCAGATTGACTTTTGCTTGCAAAAATAAAGTTTGTACAGATTACCAATATTTGATTAGGAAATTAATATCTACATCCATGAGTAACTTAACCTTGAGAAATAAGATCCCAGATATTACAAAGATTTTTTATCTCTTCTAAGGGTTAATAGTTCTTACGTACTGACATTTGGCCCTACATTCGTTGTTGTATGTAATTCCATCAGATCCACACACAGGGTCTCCCCGTCTAGGACACTTTCTACATTTTTTTGGTTTGCATGGACACCGTCCTCTACATTGCACCTTAACTTTCCTAAAATTAAATGAACAATTAAATTATGTAAATACCGACGAAAGGATGTTTTTTTTTTCAAAAGAAAAATCAATAAAATAGCTTGTCGAAATAATCCCCTTGAGTAATAGTTCCATACCTGCATACGTAAATTAGCTTTTATAATGTTTAAAATATATTTAGTTGTTCATTTCAACTTGTATCTTAATTTTGTAGTATGCTTTAAAATTTTCTTTTGTCTTTTAATTGTTTAATTTTAAATAATGCTTAAACACTTTTTTCCTTCGATTTGCACAAATTAGTTTTTATTTGCACAACATTTATAGGGATGCATTTCAGATTATGCTACATATTAAACTGTAATTTATATATGCATTTAAATATATGCTGCCCAACACCCTTTTATTCATGCTTTGAACTTTATGTTATGTTTATATGTATATAATGCCATTTATAAGCCGTTAAAGATAATGTTTGTTTGGCTATATGAATCCGAATTAAAAAAAATCGTATACGTTAATATGCATGGATATCACAATGGGAAACATATTCATCAATGTTTGAGGAAAAACATTTTTTTTTGTTTAAAAGAGGGACGAAAGATACCAGAGGGACAGTCAAACTCATAGATACAAACAAACAAATAAAAGTTCAGAAGACACAACATAGAAAAGTAAAGACTTAAGAAACATGAACCCCAACAAAAACTGGGGGTGATTTCGGGTGCTCCGGAAGGGTAAGCAGATCCTGCTCCACATGTGGCAATCATCATGTTGCTTATATAATTGAGTAAGTGTACCTTTACATGCATCTGAACGCAAACGTTATACCGTAGTAGGTAACATTCATGAAGAGGGAAGGATATTGTAGTTACGACATAGGAACATATCCGATATCATATAACTAAACATTTGAAATAACCAATACTCTATGTTTCAATGTCATTGTAATATATAATAAAAATGTTTGAACTTAACTGGGTATTAAGACGAAGAAAAAATTAGAAAAAAAATAGGGATAGTTCACATAATGGCCCTGGCGATAGTTGATTACTCAGTCGATATACCGTTGTATTTTATAAAGTTAGTTAAAGAATATATAATTTAACATAAATCTTACTTGCATCGTTGAGCTATGCATTTATTTGTATAATTTTTACCATCCACTCCACACACTGGATTATTGTTGGTTTTGCATCTACAGTCACAAGGACAGGGCTTTCTACAAAGTACTGGTATTCCTCTGAAAACATAGCGAATAAACAATTTATATAGATCTAAATTTCCTTTTGTAGATGAGACACAATAATAACTTAAAATGAAACATGACGTGGTTTCATTCAAATGTCAATCACGTCATCGAATCTACAAAAATATTTTGAAGTTTTAATAAAGCAAAAGTCACCATCTAAATATTGTCTTTTCATCTTCAAACTATTGTAGTTTATGTTCAACTTACATGTTCTACAACCATTTTATCAAATAATCAATAACTGTGCTGATAAACAGATTGATTCCGTCTAGAATAAATGTTCATATACATGTATGTATCAATTATATTTGTTTTTTTTTAAATCATATGTTTGTATCAAATACATTTAGGTGAATAACTAGTATATTATGTTTGTGTATTTAATAAATGTACCTTTACTTACTTCTGAACGCAAAAATATATACTGTAGTAAATAAATGTCAGAAAAATATCAACTCTTTTGTTTGAGGCTTTGAAACTGGGATGGGCGAGGGTTTCCATTCCTTAACGAAATTGTGAAGAAAAGTGACTTGACATGATATCGATATTACACGAAATATCATTTGTTACTATATTTGATAGATAAAGACAACAGAAGGTGTTCGAGCTACTGTTTGAAAACTCGGTTTGTACCAATTCTCGCCTTATTTATTGACTGCAATAACAAAACGTTATAACAGTTAAATCAGTCATGGTCTACCTGGATATGATAGTAGTTATCAAGAGGTACCAGGATTATAATTTTGTACGCCAGACGCGCGTTTCGTCTACATAAGACTCATCAGTGACGCTCATATCCAAATATTTATAAAGCCAAACAAGTACAAAGCTGAAGAGCATTGAGGATCCAAAATTCCAAAAAAGTGGTGCCAAATACGGCTAAGGTAATCTATGCCTGGGGTAAGAAAATCCTTAGTTTTTCGTAAAAATCAAAGTTTTGTAAACAGCAAATTTATAAAAATGACCAGATTATTGATATTCATGTCAAGACCGAAATGTTGACTACTGGCTGGTGATACCCTCGGGGACGAAACGTCCACCAGCAGTGGCATCGACCCAGTGGTGTAAATAGTTATCAAAGGTACCAGGATTATAATTTTGTACGCCAGACGCACGTATGAAACCTTTTTTAAACAGGTGCACAAATCGTTTATTTTCGAGGATTTTCTTATTTGTTGTCTGATTGCATTCTTTGATCGTATTTCAGGTGAGCACACTTGTTTACTTTTCAAAATTTTTGATACGATCTAATGATTTCTAATTCATTTTTTTAAAAAGCCGTATGAAAACCGCTGAATGACCATTTTGTGTTTGCTGTCACCTGATGTTTACATACATCTCTCTTTATATTCCGACGCAATTATACATTATCGATATTCATTAACATATGTACATGAAAAGGCAAAGTGTTTACTCGAGACAAATCCACTACACACAATTGACAAAATATTAAGCAAATAAATAGCTCTCGTATTGCTGTTCTGTCTCTCAATGACACAGTGAGGCCTCCAACATAGAAAACATGTTAATACATCACTGGAAGATAAAGACGGATCATAAAGCACCGGTTTTAGTAAAAGATTATGGTCACATCATTATTTGCTCTTTTCTGATACATATAATTTGATGTGATATCGTAATACTATCTGACCGGAATAATAGATTTGTTATAATCTGGTCACCTTAATTCTATCTTGCAATGATATGGTGGCGAGAAAAATCTGGGTTCACAATCAGCAACAATTGTATTTGTCCACGGGAAGGTAGAGTGAATCTGAGACGTCGAGGGATTGAATTATTCTAGTAATTTACTACTTTACACTATTCCTTAGTCAATATGAGGAATAAGAAAACACACCGTAATGTTTATATGTTGTCATGGAAGCTGTTAACGCAAGATGGAATAGGTAATAGGGTGAAACAAAAATACCCGTATATAAAACACTTACAATCGTCTGGCTATGCATAGATTAGAATGTGTGATTCCATCAGCACCACAAACAGGTCGGATATTTTTAGAACATTTCCTCACTGAAACAGTAAATATATAAGCATTAGAACTATGAGGTAAGTAAAGACAATGACAATATCAAACGGAAATGCGGGTTTAACGTCAAATAAACATCAACACATCATATAAAAGTAATACACTCCACCCATAACATAGTAAAAAATGACAAATAATGAGGCAAAGAAAAAAAAGACAAACAAAACAAAACAAATACAAAAGAAAAAAAGGAAAAGAAAAGAAAAGAAAAGACAAACAAAACAAAACAAATACAAAAGAAAAAAAGGAAAAGAAAAGAAAAGAAAAGAAAAGAAAGCGAAAAAAGAAAGGAAAAGAAAAACAACACAAAAAAAGAATAAAGCGAAAAAAAAAGTAAAGTATAAAAGACAAACAAAACAAAACAAAACAAATAGGGACAGGGAAAAAAGAAAAAAAAAACAAAACAAAACAAAACAAAACAAAACAAAAGAAAAGAAAAGAAAAGAAAAGAAAAGAAAGGAAAAGGAAAATAGATGACTAGAAAATAGAGAAATTGAAAGAAAGAGAACACAAAAAGAAAAGAAAAAGAAAGTGAAAAAAACCGTAAAAAAACAAATAGGAAAAATATGAAGACGAGAAAAAGGGGGAAACAGAAAGAGGAATGACATAGGAATAAAAATAAAAATGAAAAAAAACAAGGCGATTTTTATTTTAGAATTGATGGACAATCACAGAAGATTATACTTACGGGGAGGTGGAAGACCTATCGATAGACCTGAAATTACAATGAAATATCACACATCTAATACTTCAATCGTCACTTGAATAATAACAAGTACAACAAATTATCAAAAAGAATAAAATATTGGTCCTGAAGGGAGGTCTTTATGTCTGCATTCTTTAATTATTTGTTCTCTGTTCTATAAAGATGAAACAGACCGCAAAACTTCCACATTCTTTCATACAAATAACTGATACGTGAGTTAATATCTAAATGAAGATACTTTTCAAATTTCAACTGCCAAAATATATATATCTATAGACAGCCTTAAAATTCAATATGTTCCATTGAGCAAAATAGTAGTAGAAACAATTTTAACCTGACGTTCGACCAGGAGGCAACAACAAATGCTATCACGAAATCATAAAAGAAAAATACATTTCCTTGATTGAATGCACACTTGATATTTGATCAATTGATTATAAGCAAACTAGAAAGCTACAAAAAAAAAAAGATTCTAACATGTCGTATGTACAGCAAAGAAGACCGTATAACAATTGCGCAGAGCGTATTCTAAACAAATGAACGTGAACAAAGTGATGGGTAGGTAAAATGTTTAAATTCAATTCCTTTATTCTTTAGCTTCCTAAACGTAAGCATACAAAGTAATAAAACAAAAAGAACGAACTGAAAGAAAATTTCAAATTAAAAAGTCCCTTATCAAATGGCAAATTCAAAAGCTGAAACACAACACACGAATGGATAACAACTGTCATATAGATATAGGAAGATGTGGTGTGAGTGCCAATGAGACAACTCTCCATCCAAATAACAATTTATGATTATAGGTCAATATACGGCCTTCAACACAGAGCCTTGGCTCACACCGAAAAAAAAAGCTATCAATGGCCCCAAAATACTAGTGTAAAACCATTCAAACGGGAAAACCAACGGTCTTATCTATATAAAAAAAAAAACGAGAAATGAGAAACACGTATAAATTACATAAACAAACGACAACTACTGAACATCAGATTCCTGACTTAGGACAGGTGCAAACATTTGCAGCGGGATTAAACGTTTCAATGGTACCAAACCTTCTCCCTTTTTTGAAACAATAGCATAACATCACAACATAGAAAATCACTCGATAAAATTTCAATTGGTAGGCTTAACTCAATCAAAAAACGTAAATTAACACACTATGAACGAATAAATTTTATCTGCGATACCTGAATGCAAATACACAGTTAATAAAATATTACAGTAGGGATAAACATTCAAGGCCATTAAGCAAACAAACAAGTCCAAACAAAAGCATGGCAAGACACTGTCACAGAATATAAGTTCCGTCATACTATTTATTCCAAAGATAATTTAGTATGTAACAATTGGAATTATTGCTATGTAATATTTATTCCATCAGCATAATAAAAGGACCGATGCCTCAGAATTTTTATCACATAAAATAAATTCCAAAAGGAAGTGTTATTACATAATAAATTAACTTTGGAATAAATATTATGGTGGAATTTTTATCTTATGACTGGTATAACATTTTGACTTTTATCATTTTGACATCATTCATCAAAATGAAAAAAAAAAAATGGAAAAAATCTTTTGTTATAATTATTCTGATTGGAAAAAGTATTATGTAATATTTATTCCCGATCGGAAAAAGTGTATTATAATATTTATTCACAATTGGAAAAAATATTATGTAATATTTATTCCAGATTGGAAAAAGTAATATGTAATATTTATTCCCGATTGGAAAAAATATTATATAATATCTTTTCTGACCCAAAAATATTATTATATTCTATCCATTACAACTGCCGAAATGATAAATTGGTATTTACAATTATTATAAGAACAGGTATCTTGAATATGGGAAATAATTGTTCCCAATGGTGTAGACATTGAATATGTTGTAGATATTGAATAATCATTTCTGAATTATCGACAATTACTGGTATGCCTTTAAATGATACTTTTCTCATTAGAATTATCATTTATATTTCACAGCTGAACTTGTTAAACATTATTTACTTATCTTCAACATATGTCCCATCATTTAAAAACATAAATATTTTCTCATACTCATCAGCCTCCATGGTTAAGTATACAATCAGGTGTTGAGTACAGGTGAATTTATTTAACTCATTAACACTTTTTATTTAGCATAATTGATAATAATCAAATAATTAACATTTAATCTGTTTTGATTTAGAATATAATCAGCATTTAAAAAACAGATTTAGAATATAATCAGCATTTAAAAACTGTTTTGATTTATATAATAATCAATCAAGTGTAAACAAAACTTCAGCATAATAGGAACATTTGTTATACTCATCAACATATACGATAAGTTCCTAATATCAGTGGAACAAATATAATACAGAAGGTAAAAGTATTCCATGACATAGTTTCCGCAGAAAAAAAATATTATTAGAATACTGTTTCCCTCAGGAACAAATATTATTAGGAACAAACATAAGTTGACACCGCGAAATATTTAACCCTTCGAAAATAATCACTTTTAAAAAAACGGTTTTAATAATATCTACAGGTAAATGAACAAAAACTTTGTCGTTTTAGGCATACTACTTATGTGTATAAAATTCTTCCAATAATTAGAAATACCAAGAAAGTTCTGTCATATAAATACATAATATAACACTAAATAAAAATTGGGGTGAATATCAACAATACAATTATACAATTAGAACTAGCTAAAACGTCACTGTGCAGATTTAAGGAGAATAATATCGATGTTCATACAAATAACAACGTAGAACAAAGAATTTAAAATTAGTAGATATTCCAAATAATCAAAGCTGGTATAAAGACCAGAAGCATATTAATATAAAACTACAAAAAAACATTATAAACAGTATCAACAAGTCGAATTAACAAGAACATACGATTTGAGAGTACTCGCAGTTACTGACAGCTAGTTTAAAGCCAAAAACAATTAATAATAAAAAATCATGCATCAGAGACTAAAATCAACTAAAACACATCCAACGGATTTAGTATTCTAACGTCATGAACAGTCAGAGAAGACATGACTTGTGAAATGAAAAAAATAAATGTATCGACAGGTAGTAGGATAGTGAGGAGCGAATTCTTTAGAGATAAAAAATAACAAATGTGTGTCTCTATACATCTCGCCTCAAAAGAAAATACAATTTATGTTTTAATTTTCCTATGACAAAATCGATATTAGTGCCAATGTAAACTATATTCAGAGTTCTAATTACAATATTGGTACGATAACCCTTACTTATAAGTTTGTTTAAAGGGTCGATGAGTTTACACGGATCACATAGTGATTTCCTCGCTTTAAGTACAATATGACCGTAAAATTTAGGATGTGAAATACCATTTTTTATAAGAGAGGTACAGCCAAATTTACAAATCAAATCTTTGTATCTATGAAAGAATTTAGTAAAAGTTTTAAGTAATTTATGGTATCGAAATCCCTGACACAATAATTTCCAAGTGATGCATTGATTACGTTCGTTAAAATATATGACATCAGAACACAAACGGGCATACCGAACGAGTTGGGATATATAAACACTGTATGATGGAGCCAAAGGCACATCGCCGTCTTAAAAAATGAAAATTAACAATAGGAAATGAAAAATCGTCTCTTTTGTCGTAAATTTTAGTATGTAGTTTTCCGTTAGAAATTGAAATGTTTAAATCTAGAAAAGGACAACTGCTGCTTTTAGGTATAGTTAAAGTAAGTTCTTTTGGGTAAATTTCGGAAGTATATTTAGAGAACTCTGGATTATTCAACGAAAAAATATCATCCTGTAACGGTAGGTATTTTCGAATGTATCAACCAAATATAACAATGATGGGTCTTTACTGAGTTTATCCATAAACTGGGATTCATAGCAATATAGAAATGAATCTGGTATTAAAAGGGCACAGTTAGTTTCCAAAGGAACACCTACTACCTGAATATACCTGAATTGGTACAGACATTCCCTTATATTGAAAGGGGTCACATGAACCTGGTTGTTAGTCTAGCTAAACTTCTCACTTATATGACAGTGGCATAGAATTCCATTATATTGACAACAATATGTAAATAAAACAAACAAACATAATTGGTAAAAATGGCAAAATAGAGGTACAGCTGTCAACATTGTGTTATAATCTTAATCACACAAGCTTTTTCGTGAAGTATCACACAACTGTTTTTCAAATACCACGAGAGAGAGAAAAAGAGGTAGGTGGTATCGCTATTCTACCAGACGATTGCAAAATTTTGAATACCAGACGATTGTAAAATATAAGCAGCAACTAATAAGTCACAAATATGGAAAAGAGGACGGAATTTTGGCAATAACAACTAAAACATATCTGTGGCCATGTTTCATAAAGATAATACATAAAGGTCAATCAAAACTAAGGAATATTAAAAAAAAAACCCCAAAAAAACCCTAATTGGTATATATACTTATACATGTCTGTTAAAAATCTCATTGTATTAAAAGTAATCGTTTGTCAGTTTATCACTCAGAAACAAATATACTTACCGGGACCGATCGGTGGACCTGAAATTACACAAATAACAATTTTCTCATTTGACCACTATTGAATATGTTATGCATTCTGATTATTCTAATCGTTACATGTCTATACAATATATACAAAAGAAATGTTCCCAAAAGGTTAAGGTTACATTATTAATTTAAATCCCGAAGCCAGCTGGAAAATAAAATTTTAAAGATTTAATAATATTTGAAAATCAAGGCCTACTTGTATTATTATAATGAACAAGCGATAGATTATACCTACGCATCAAAATAATAACACCATAACAAAAATACTCTTCTCCCCACACAGGAAAAAAGAAGAGTAAACAAAGACAAAGTAAAAAAAGGGGAAAAAAGTAAAGATAAAGAAAGAAAATATAAAAAAAAGAAAAAAAAAAAGAATAGAAAATAAAAATAAATTTTATAACAAGGATCATTGAAGCACACTAATACAAACTTAAGCTTGTCAAAGATAGCACAAAACTAGAATGAATATGAGTGGAATTATAAAAAGAAAGTAATTACATTCAATTTTAAACTTTTAATCTTGAATTGCTCTTTTTAATCTGCTTTGAACAAAGAAATACATTATCCCAACTTATTTAAAATTACATTTGACTAAAAATAATTATTATTCTATTTCAAAAGTTAAAAATGCGACTTCTTGGAATTGATGGGACATACACAAAAGATTATACCTAGGAGGAGGCGGAATACCTATCGGCGGACCTGGAATTAAACAGATATATCACACATATAGTACTGTAAACACAGTCTAGATATGGAATGATATGGATTGGTAATGTTTACATGATAAAAAACTTACTTAATTTCAAAATTTCGAATTATACTTCACTCCAGGTTGAAACTTTCTAAAGAGAAATTGACCATGAAAAGTTTGAAAATGCCTGTACCAAGTCAGGAATATGACAGTTCTTGTCCATTCGTTTTTGATGCGTTTTGTTATTTGATTTTGCCATGTGATTATGGACTTTCCGAATTGATTTTCCTCTAAGTTCAGTATTTTTGTGATTTTACTTTATGCTATTTTTCGTTTGTTTTATATATTTCGACGATTTGATTTTGCTCCTATTGGCCTTTCATTCGCACCAAACAAACGTTTCTATTGAGCCACAAATAATATATGAGCTAAAACAATACTTACGCTGTGAAAGACCAAATCTACAGCTGATAAGCAGAATTAAGCCAATGCAATACATAATTTCTGTTACTGCTAGTTATAACGGTCTGTAAAGATAACATGTATATATATTACATAATTGTTAAAATATTAAAATAAAGGTATGCATGGGAATAAAAGGATGTGTAGGTCAAAAACCAATGTTCTAAGTCTTTAATTACGGGAAAGGCAGATTCTAAAACCTCCTGCTGATTAAATTTATTGCTAGTACTGGAAGATACATACTTGCACGAGAAAAAAAAAACATAAACAAAAACAGTAAGAAATTCGGAAAGCGTGCACATTTTGATTGCCATTACATCCAAAGTTATAATAGTAAAAAGAAAGATCACAAAAATACAGATTTCTGAGTAAAATTCAAAACTGAAAGTCCCTAATCAAATGGCAAAATCAAAAGCTCAAACACATAAAACGAATAAATAACTCTGTCATGTCATATTCCTGACCTGTTACAGACATTTTCTTTTGTAGAAAATGGTGATAAACCTTTGTTTATAGCTAGCTAAACTTTTGTTTATAGCTAGCTAAACTTTTGTTTATAGCTAGCTAAACCTCTAACTTGTATGACAGTAAGTGTCAGGAATTGATTTGACAAAAGAGGGAACTACCGACGCTTTTAGAGAGTGTCTGCCTCGATTAAATAATTCAACTAGATGTGAACGCCTATTAATACATAAGAATTGTTCAATGCTCTAAAAAAAAGGTTATGACACAGGATAAGTGAAATGAGCTATATGTCGTTGCATGTAAAGAGGCTTTTTTGCTTGGTAGAATGGTAAAACAACGGTAATTTTCAGATTATACTATTGCAGACACTTCACATAATAGGAGACATAGCATTTAACAGTTATTTCTTTGTTAAGATGGGTTATTTTATCATTTGTGTCTAACTAACATCTCCTTATATTCAAACTCATGACATTTATCACCAGTCAATTTTCCAATCATATACATAAATCAGGAAAGGTACTTTCATATACATATACAATCTTTATAATCAGCTTTGAAAAATAAATACAACATAAAGTGAAGTTTATGTAAAACCAATATCAATAAGAAATAATTGAATATTATTACGGTCAAATTGACAAATGTTACAATATTAATGCAAATATTAGTATATAGTGTTGCGACATGACGTAATTAAGATACTTTGAACAACAATACCATGCAAAATACATATATATTTGAAATTTTTATCAAAATTTGCTTATACTTATAGAACAAATATCGAATACATACGCACCATCAGGCTATTAGTATGGTCATCAACAATCAACAAAGACCAAAACTGTTTGACATTTTATTACACATGTTTGGTGAACATAAAAAAAAAAAAAAACGTTTTCATCAGACAAACCCATATCAAGAGAACAACACGGGGGACATCAAACATTTCATTCTAAAAACATACTACTGATAATCTAACTACCAAAACACCAGCACTGTTGTGATATACAAGATTATCTAAAACCCGGCTTAAAATTCTTCTGTTTTTATAAACCCGTTCTAGGCTTTAGCTACAAAATGATCTATCCGAATAGATATTAATTATTATTGCCTATTTTGATATCAATAGTTTCAACGCATTAATAACCATATCTATGATAAAATCTCAATTCCAGGCTCGACGCCTCGTTAAATGTTACAAAGAAAACAATAGATTTCATCCCCATTTTTGTATATTTAGTCTATCAATTATGGTGCACCATAAGTGTAATGTACTTTAATTTGTCATGAGCAATGCCATGTTTTACAACAAGAATTATCCTTCAATGGTATCATACCATTTCAGGATAATTCTTGTTGTAAAACATGGAAGACATGTGTAGAGTGAAATGCAGGTTGAACACTAATATTTACATTTATAACAGCCTACCTCAAAAAGATGCTGTTCCCTGTAACTGTTTAACATAAAGCTCAGAGTTGTGTAAATATTCGTTTAAATTTCTCCCATTGTAATTCTCAATTGTTAAAAAAAGCGAACGGGTCTAGCTTTGCATGAATCTTATTAAGTACTTACATCTGTCGTTTACGTAAAAAATTAACATTTTTATAAATATATATTTTATTAATAATATTATTTTTTCAGAGAAGCTTATAAGAAGTTGCATTTGTAATGCGGAAGTTCAAAATATGACTTAATCTGATCAGAGAAAATGTAAAGATATTAGTGTTGCTCGTTCTGAGGTTAAATAAACATTCTTAGTCAAACAATATAATTATGATATGTGTTCCCAATTTTTAAATTTCAACAAATAAAAATAAATGGAAACAATATATTTTAAATTGCATGCAACCGGAGCGCAATTTTCGTATTTAACATAATTGGAAACACTCAGAGCTAAATATTTGAAAGCAAAGGGTGTACCAGAAATGACATTTGAAGAGCTATATGACTAAACAGGACCTTAGAATAGTAGCCAATAAAATTGAGAATGCTAATGGGGAATGTCTCACAAAGACAACAAACAACCCGACCAAAAGAGCAAAACAAACAGCCGCAGTCCACCAATGGGTCTTTAACACAGCGAGAAAAAAAAACCCACACAAGGAGATGGGCTTCAGTTTTCACCATAACAAAAAAGTTTACTGATTCATGGGAATGAACGTTATACTAAACTCTAAATATACAAATTCAAATCATACAAGACCAGAGGCGCCTGACTTTTGATAGTTGCAAACATGCGTCGGGGTGAAGGATATTTTGTGAGATTTCATGCCTTCCCCTTTACCTCTAGCCAATATAGAAAATAAAATAAACCAAACACATAGCAATACGCACATTTCAACTCAATTTAAGTCCTTATCCTTATCCTTTTTTGATCGATCATCATTCACCAATCCTTAATCCTAAATTAATAAAAATGCATCTGCAATAATCTGTAATAAGTACTTAACAAATATAACCTGGAAGACTTATGCATGTCGACAAACAAAAATTTCGATCATGGCACTATTAATCGTGTACATATTTGAATCTTGCTTGCAGATATTCTTAATTATATCGTAATGATATGTAAATAAAAAAAACAACATTTAATGCACTGAAGTATATTGCATAATGTTGCAACACGACACGTAACAATCTGTGAAATCAATTGTTATTGACGGTCAACAATAATATGCAAACAAAAGAGGAAAGACATATGATGGATTTGCCTGGAATGTTACGCAATAAGTCTTCTATAATATGAAATTTGTCATAATTTTTCAATTAACACATAATCTGTCGAATGTTTGTTGGTTGATTTGTGAACTGGTTTAATATATTAATCAGCAGCATTTACTGCATGAAGATGCATCTTGTTACTTTTAAATCATTCAAATAATGATTTTTTTTGGTGAAACGATTATTATTTTGTTATTAGATATAGAAAAAGGAGAAGATACTAAGGGAACATTCAAAATTTGGAACGACGTGTATATTATATGGACAAAGACTGAGCAACACGAACCTCAAAAGGGTGGTGAAGGTGCTATGGAATGGTAGACACGTCCTGTTAATGGTAAGTACAGATTTAATTATATTCAAATCATAATTAGTGTTAAAGATCACACTTGGTTTGCTAGTGATGGTTATCGAGTTTGCATTCATACAAGCATGGAGCAATCAATTGTACACGATTTGAATGGTCAAATTTAATTAACTTATCTGGCAATCGATGAACTTTAGCTTTTCTTCCATATTGAAATCATGTCACCTTTTCATAATTCAATAAAAGAACTCAAATTAGCGGAATATTATTGTCACTATTTTGTATTTAACTTTACAGTATAAACAGCTCGATGTTGACACACTTGTCAATACAAACCAAATTCAAGATTATGTGGAAGACAAAAACAGCGTGTGGAGAAAATATAAAGACGAAAAGAAACAGATGTCAAGAAAGAGGTGCGTTAGTGGATTAAATAGTCTAAGATCATGGATTAAGGCTAGATTATGATATTTTCAACTGTGTCATCTGCTAGTTAGGTGTGTATATCAAATTAGCAGATTAACATCCCAAGCAATATAGCTGATACAATATACATCACTGGAGCAGCTCCTCTTTCTGCAGCCGTTGATTGGATGCTGATTTTGTGGGGTTTATATCTAATGTTTCAATTCAGAACTTAGCTTCAAATAATAATTTTTTTTTTATCTGATTATTCTATTCTATTCAAGTACTTCTGTTTCTTGCCTATCTGTATTTTTGTTTATTTTATGCATTTGTAATAAATTTTCTCGTCAATTGTATAATTACCGAAATATCCACCTCTTGATCACTTTTGATAGGTCATATTTTTGTTTTTTATTTCGATAAAAGATATTGAAATAATTATTAGCTGACAACTACGAAGATTATTGTTTGTGCATCTATTATGCTAGTACCTCATGATTTATAACATGACAATTGTCATCTGTTTCTCGTTTTGAAGTCATATATAAATTCATCAAATATACAAGGTTTTAAAAGATTACCGCTTGTTTCGTCTATCAGTTACCCCAGAATCAACAATGTTACACATTTGCGAAAAAGCATGAGTACTTACTTCAAAAACGAAATCAGAGATTTAGCAAATGAAAAGAGTGGAGTGAGGAAAAGCAAAGCAGTAGTGGCTTTAGAGGTGATTGGGTTTTGCAGTCTTATATTAATATTTTGATATGTTTATTTTCTTGTACTTACGTCTTTTAGATATACTTTTATTTCAGGTTCTTAAACTTTCGTGTTTGATTCGGAAAAACTCCATTAATTCTCCCGGTTTTTAGTGGAGTTCGTGTTGTTTCTTATTTATTATTTATAACTGTTGATGTAAATGTCCTTTGGTTTTGTGAATCTTTGTTTACTCCTTGGTTTTGATTGTTATTGTCTTTGGTATTTATTTAATTTCCTATTTCAACATTGTAGAAATATTGTGATTCTTGTGTCTGCATTTTGTATATTTCTGGCAATGGTTATGTTTTGTATTTTGTCCTCTATTTAAATTACAGCTTCTTAAAATTATGTTGGTAGATTAAATTAAACGAATGTATCCTATCCTATCATCGACATTGACATGCATTTCAATCATCATTTAATCGAAATAGTGTCGGTAATATGGGCAACTTTTATCATAGGTAAATAAAGGCAACAGTAGTATACCGCTGTTCAAAACTCACAAATCTATGGACAAAAAACAAAATCGGGGTAGCAAACTAAAACTGAGGGAAACGCATTAAATATTAGAGGAGAACATTGACACAACATTAAAATGTAACACACAGCAACGGACTAAGCATTAGACAAAATCCGATGCGAATAACCAATATAACATCAAAACCAAATACATGAATTTGGGATAGAAAAGTACCGTGACACGTCTTATAGTAATGTGAATTCACAGGAGAAAACAAACGACACAACGGAAACACAACGTAAAAATGTTACACACACAGAAACGAACTATGATATAACAATGGCCATTTTCCTGACTTAAAGAAAAAAATGGTTGGTTGAACCTGGTTTTGTGGCATGACAAACCTCGCACTTTGATGACATTGTTAAATATATCATTAAAATAACAACATAATAATACAGGACTACAATACAAATAAATAGGAGAACGTATTAGGCAAAGAGACACATGAATAATAGATAACAAAAGGCATCAGATTTAAAATTCAATATGTCAAAGACGCGCCTCGTCCACACAAGACTTACCAGTGACGCCCAGATATATAAAGAGCTCTGAGGATCAAAAGTTGAAAAAGGTTGTGCCAAATACGGCTAGGGTTTTCTGCTTGTGATAAGAACATCCTTATTATATAGAACAATTTATGCTATTGCAAACAGTAAATTTCATCAAATGAATATAAAAGATTTACATGATAAAACTGACGTCTTAACTAATCACAGAAAACAAAACCCGAATACATAATACATTGAAGACCAACACAGAAAATAGACACAACCGACTCAGTCCAGGCCTGAACGCAAAAAGTCATAACAATGACGTCACATACGAAGTGGTGAAAAGGCACAATATTACGTCACGCAGACATTTGAATTTCTAAAACAGCTCAAAAATGACGTAATATTTGAAAAATTATATCTTAAAAATAAGATAGAAATAGGATTGATTTAAGATTATAATACAACTAAATACTGATATTACATTTAAACACAATGCACATTGCAATACTAATTAATAGCAATTAACTATACTATATATATGTCCGGTTTGTTTTTAATCTAACTTCAAACATAAAAATCGTAGAGATTACTTTGAACAAAATCAAAACTAATAAATGAAGGCGGTGATTAATTGTCTTTACCATAACACATGAATTTAATAGAAAAGACGTCACCCAAATTGACAAAATCCGATGAAAATTACAAATATAACATCAAACTAAATACATGAATTTAGGATAGATAAGTACCGTAACACGTCTTATAGTAATGCGAATTCACACTCAGCAAAACAGTCACAATCGGGAACAAGTCACGTTCGGTAATTAAAAGATTAGACGACGTAATGACAAACCACAATCTACCATGTGGTAAAAATGTCCTTAGCTAGTTTGGTCAAAGACACATCATATGGATCAACTAATTCGTGATGGTGTCCATAAAATTTACGGAGTGTCAATTTTAATCTGTCCTCCTCGTAACCTTGTTGAAGCAGTTTCTGTGTAAGGAGCACACTTCTGTATATGAAGTCCGTATAGTGTGAACATGCACGAGAATAACGTATCAATTGTGATATGTAAACACTTTTTTTCTATTTGTCTTTTAGAAGGTTCTGAATGAATACTGCTTCATACGAGTACAAAAACAAATCGGCCAGTAGGGTTGCACAATTAGTACCCATTGGAATACCGCCTGTCTGTTGAAATATAAATCCTCCAAACTCAACAAATATATTGTCGATCAAAAAGTCCAGCATTTTGATAATATCATCTTCAGTATATTTTCTGGAAGATTCAGTGTGATTCTTGACATATATGAACTAGTGTAACCCAAAACCAGAAATTTGTATCTACGATTCCCATTTTTATAGAAAAAGCTCTGTTTTATGAGATGGTGAAGTCGATCTTTCAACTGAGCATGGGGAATAGTAGTGTATAGCGTAGAAAAATCAAAAGTCTTTATACTGCTGCAAAATTGCAAAGATTGTGATCGAAGATTAAGCAGTAGATCTTTCGAATTTATGAGAATCCACATCTGGTTAACACCACTGGTAGAATATATATCATCACAATATTTGTAAGGCCCATCTTTAACTGTAGAAAGAATAGTAGTCAGTACTTTAGAAAGATGTTTAGTCGAACATTTTGAAGAACCAGCTATGTATCGTTTTTTATATGGATTTTTGTGTAGTTCAAATAACTCTGTGCATAACTTTATGGTACCGTCATTTTTTGTCAAAGTCGTTTTCATTATTATCATTTCAAAAAGCTATTTGCTGCTTATCAAGGTGACCACTTGACATTTAACAATAATGACTGGTTTTATGCCAACATATAATTACACCAAGCATACCTAGGGTTTGACTGGACACAATTGTAAAGCAATATGATAAGACAGATTCCTACAAAAGCCTTAAACAGAAATGAAAACAAAGAACAATGATATAAACTCACTTATTTTTTTTATAATGTGAAACTTTTTCTTCTATTGATCTTTTCTATGTACACTAAATAATTCTTACTAGGTTTTATATATAATAAACATATGCAACCTATTATGGTTAAATCTGCAAATAAAAATGATTTACGTTTAGATCGGCTTTGATAATCAACCAATCAATACAGGAAAGTCTTGGACGTTTTTTTGGTGTACCATAGCTTTGCATTTATAAAACATTGTTTTTTTTTTAAATTTTAGCAGGTAAGAAAGTTTAAAAATTATGTCTATTCCATAGTTAGCAATAGGCTTTTCATACTCTTTAATCATCTTGTATGTAAATTCATACAACTATTTAACCTTACAATATATTTCAATTTGTACAGCTGATAGCTCACAACACTCAGGTTGAGGACGGCCACTTGCACCGATTTCAACAGTAGGTATCTTAAGTCATAAAAGTATTTTCATATATAGATATGAGTGTCACTGATGAGTCTTATGTAGACGAAACGCGCGTTTGGCGTACTAAATTATAATACTGGTACCTTTGATACTAATTAGATCCATCTGACTTTATTCACTGAATGCTATAATGTTTTCTGTCAAAATAATAATTTCAGAAGGTTTGCAATTCAACACTTCAATACTTGTGGATAATAAGGAGGATAAAAGTTCACTGTCAAGATGACTAATTCAACAGGAGATAGTGCTGTACTGACATAAAGCTTTACCTTTGTTCCAACCGCTTTGTTGAATTTAAAATATACCAATAAGAGAAGAACCTAGGTAGATGTAGTTACGTAACTGATCAATACATGGCTAGTCGACATGATATACATTATCCAAAAAGCCAAACTGTTCGGATTTCTTCATTGAAATTACCGTTTAAACGTATCTGTTATTAGTTGATCTCCGACATAAAGTGTCGTCCAATAGTTATCAAAGGTACCAGGCTGATAATTAGATACGCAAGACGCGCTTTTCGTCTAGATAAGACTCAACAGTGACGCTCAGACCAATTCGTAATGGTGAAAGTCAAATTTGTATGGTATCGATCTGAAGTTGTATTCATCCAAAGGTTGTTGGGAGAGTTCTGTTTAAGAAGAAAGTCCTAGTCAATATTGTGTTCACATGCACATACGAGCTAGTTACGAGTCAATGAGATATATAAACGGACATATTATAAATCAATAATTGGATATGCTCTTAAATAGACAGAAAACAAATTTTATTGAATAATAACCTCACTTTACGTATACAATAAGTTAACAAGGTCGGTTGGACACTTTAGATAAGGATACACTATACCGAAACTTTTAAATCTATTTCATTGCACACATTATTATGATAGACGCCTTCAAAATGTTCAATTAGCATAATAAATGGTTTGCCTTCTAAATTTGAAAACAAAGAAAAGGTTGGCAACATCTTTTAAAAATGTATTCAAATTCATGTAAATCCATATGTTTATGCTCAATATCATTAATTATTCTCTGCATTTTCTATCGCTTGCATATGTTTTCACCACACGAGGTATGTTAAGTTACATATTTGTTTCCAATGCATAATGTTTACAAGAAACGATTTTTGTTGTCACATGATTATGTGTATTATCAGGTTTTCATTGTTTATTCTTTTGTAGGAACTTATTTATCTATAATGATGAATAATCTGTGTGCCTTCATGTTACTTATGTATTTCTGTTTTGTAAATATATCAGCTCAACTGCGTTGGCCACGTGAGTAGATATTCTGTTCCTTTTAAATATTTTGAAAAAAATGTTTCGTTTGATTTACTTAACAACCCTTAAATTAAAAAAAAAAAAAAAAAAAAAAAAAACAGTAACGAAAAACAATATTTGATAGCACTTCATCAAAGAATGATCGGATCACAATCATAAAAAGCAAGCCGCATAGAGTATTAAATTTTCTTATATATAAATCATTCATTTATATTCTCATAACAACCCTTCTCATAGTCGACAATACCTAATGGATTTTTATCATTGTTGAAGGCTATACTTTATTTTATAATTGCTTTCTGTATTTTTGTCTCTGATGAATAGTTGTCTCATTTCCTCAACTTTATATAATTGACATCAATATCAGTATTAACCTAAAACATTTCTATAGAGTAGGAAATTCAAACAGACCGAAAGTGAAATCTATAGAAGTAAGTTTTTGGGTTTTACCGTAACCATCGGATAATTCTCCAACTCTTACGTCCAATGGAAAACAATGTTTCACTGTTTGCACATGTTATTTTTTATATTGATACCTTCGAAAAAAAAACAACATTAAAACAAACACCGTGGCATTCATTCGTAACTTTGATTGCATACTGATCGCTTACACAAATTGAATAATTATTTAACATACGAATTTCCTTTTTTTAAACAATGGTATACTCTTGATATATTAAGTAACCTATCATAAAAAATTATATGAATTACTTTTACAGTATCATTAAGTCAGCTTATTATTCATGTATCTTTCATTAAGTAAATCATTCTTCACTTGTTTATTCGATATGATAATCTATGAAGGTCAATACTTACTAAGGCCTGAACCCGATTGTTTTTGTTTGGGGTCGTCTTTGACTGAAAGCAAAGACTATTCAAATCACACAGGCAAACATTGTTTTTACATATATTGAAGGTAAGTCAAACAACTGTAAAACAAATTTGTTAACTTACTCTTATTGACAGACCTTAATAAAATTAACGGTACCAATTTTCTTGCACCAGATGCGCATTTCGACAATATATGTCTCTTCAGTGATGCTCGTGGCCAAAATATTTGAAATCCAAAGCTTATATAAAAGATGAAGAGCTATAATCCAAAAGGTCCAAAAAGTATAGCCAAATCCGTGAAAGGAATCAGAGCTTTGATTGAGGGAGATACATTCCTTAATTTATAATAATTTCTATCATTTTGTAACAGCAAATTTTAATAACAAAAAAAATCCGTACTTTCATATATGCTTTATGAGTTTGATATATATATTTTAGCTCCATTAACATGTCCATCATCGGTGAAATTTGTTTGCGGAGAAGATGGCAACTCATACCGTAATTCCTGCTTTGCAAGAAGAGCGTAAGTATGTTTTTATTCCAAACGATTAGATAATGACATACATCCACTGAATATTCATCCTTTATTTTTCCTCCAATTGTTGTTAGTTATCTATCTTCCTCAGTTGAAATCAAACAATTGTTCAGCAATTTTCTACAATAAATCATAAGCGTTTAGTTTTCTGATTTCATGAAACCATATTTCATTACGATGATTACATTAAAAAATTGATTACTACACCTTATCAATTTTATACGTCCTAAGCGAGTTACTTTCATCTGGAACGCCCCAAGTTAAATATTTGAAATCCAAGGATGTATACGAACTGACACTGTTGAAGATCTTTTTGAAGACAAAGGGCATGAAAAAATGGGCAAATCCATCTAAAGTTAACTTTGCCTTTAAGTTAATCAATACATACGCTTTCAGGAACAAATACATTGCAAACACAGAAAGAATATTAGTCCATTTCATTTAGGAAGTTAAAGTAGGAAATGATAGCTTTGAATATATCAAAATGTTATCATTGCTTTAATTTTAAACAATGTTTCAGAAATGATCATAATTCAATCTTTTTCAAAAATGTTTTTTGCTTCAATATTATTCTATATTATACATGTATTGCAATATCATACTTATTCTTGTCTTTGTGTGTTTCACTTAGGATGTTGTGCTATTTTTGATTTCATAGGATTTTTGTCTTGAAAAAAATTCCCTCGTTCTTATTTAATACATTTCAAACATTTGTTTAGGTACTAAAGTTAGACCTCTATTTGTCAATGGTTTATTGATTTATTGATTTGGTAAATACTAGGATAAAAGTAAAGCAACTTACTAATCCCTTTCACAAATATGACGTATAAACGTATTTTAACAGGAATAACATGAATGATGTAAAGTTAGATAAGCCGATTGATTTGAGGCAACCAATTTAATCCAAGTTCATTTCCCCGACCTCTGTTTTTTAGCACAATGGTGGTGTTTATATGAGCTTTATTTTTTTTAATTTCCGACTGACGTCAGATATCTTTTCTATTTGTCATTTATTCTGTTTATTTTTAAAAAGAGATATTGAGTGACAAATTGTTTACTTTAACTTATGCAAAACATATAAAGTTGACACTAAAATTATGAAACATCGTGTCATTCCATAATAGAATGGAAGAAAACAGTTGTTTTAATTTGTTTCATCTGATGATATAGCCAACCGTTTGCTTTTATCTGTACTATGAGCATTTAAAAGCCAGAAATAAATACATATGTAAACACGCTAAAATAGTTATGAAAGGTACCAGGCTTACAATTTGATACGACAGACGTGCGTTTCGTCTACATAAGGCTCATCAGTAACACTCCGATCAAAATAGTTTAAAAGCCAAATAAATACAAAGTTGAAGAGCATTGATGACCCAAAATTCCAAAAGGTTAAGCCAAATACGGTAAAGGTCATCTATACCTGGCAACAAGAACAGGGACATGAACAGATCAACATAATTCAAAAATATAGAATTGCTTGAGCGAGTTGAAATCAGTTTCAAACTAAGTAAAAAACCTCTCAACGGATAATTTTTATTTTTATTTTATTTTATTTTTCTCTCAGTTTTGGTTTGTTGCCCCGATTTTGTTTTTTGTCCATAGATTTACGAGTTTTGAACAGCGGTATACTAATGTTGCCTTTATTTATATATTATTATTCACTTATTTTCAGAAATACAAGAATAGAGTGTAATAAGAAATGCCCCTGTAAATCATCATGTACATCATCATGTTCAAATACTTACCAACCAGTTTGTGATAGAGATGGGAAAACTTTTTTTAACGAATGCTATGCAAGATGTGCGTAAGTACAAATTTTGTAGATAAAGAAGAAAGAAAAAACCATTATATATTTTTAATATCTTTACTACTAGTATTTCAATTCAATTTTTGTCCTGACTATGTTGAGTTATTTCCCACAGAACAAGAACTCAATTTTCAGTCAGTTATTCTTAAATACATAAGGAACACATTTGGCATCTACAAATGACTAGTTTATTAAGATCTATTATACAATTTGTATACTACAGTGTAACCTGCCTAATTCGAAACCTTAGTATCCTGCTTTAACCGCACATTTACATGGTCCCAATATATGCCTAGCTTTGCAAAAACAAAAACCTGGGCATTCCGACACCCTTCTTTATCTGACATTTTTGTATGGTCCCTTGTGTTGGATAAAACAGTTTAAACTGTAATTAGAATATTAGGTGGCAGTACAAAACAGTTTCATATATCACATACATGTATAAAGCTGTTTTTCAAAATTATCAAACAGTGAATACATGTGTCTTTCTTTTTATACTAACGAATACACTTTTGACTATTTAAGATTTGCTACAGTGAAATGCCAAAATCGATGTCCATGCGAGACATCTTGTATATCCTTTTGTAAAGACACTTATAAACCAGTGTGTGGAAGCGACGGAACAACCTACAACAACGAATGTTTGGCTAGATGTGCGTAAGTATATACACTGATTTAAATGAAACGTAAACTTTTAAGGTATAAAGCCACTAATTCAGGCCCGGTCGGAAAGAATATACAAGAAAGTAGTTCATATTTTAAACAAAATAATTCCTACGCATAGTTGTATCTTTGTCAATAGCGGATATATTTTGGGAAGTTTTGGTATTGAATTAGAGCTTGGGGACTTGGGAACACTGTAGTTTCCTTGTTGAAAGGTTTATTTGAATAATAAAGAAGTGTATTACATTTTTATAGGAGGGCACATTTTGCCTATTGTTCAGATCAGAAGTTCCTGTTTTTGTACTATCAAACTTCGGGTAAAGTAGCCATTAATGCTTGAAATTACAGAGTTTAACATAAAAAGCTATGGAGCTATGCATAAGTGGTTGAAACCTTAAGTTTTTTTTTTGTTGAGGAGTCGGTTATCACGATAAGTTAGTTTTTATATAAAAGTTTAACGCTTATCAGTTATAAATTTTTCTCGTCGTATAATTCAACAGAGTGGGGAAGGGGGTGTCAAGAATGTTCAAATAAAAGACAACAGCCGACGGTCGAGACTTCCTAGTCTGAAGAATCATGACATGTCAAGGAGTGTTAACCCAATAGAAAATACTCAAAATATATGCATTTCTGACTTTTATACCGTCAATAAATATTGTTGTTCTAAAATTTTTGTAGGAAATTGTTTTTAATTTTACTTTAAAGTGGGATTTTCTGTTCTTATTCGTATAGGTTTGGCAACACGTAAGATTTATTGATCCAGATATACTAGTAAACAGAAACCAATGAAAAAAAAAAATCCGAAAGTATAAATTTAAAACATGAAGAAAAGAATGAACTATTTATATTTTACTTCATTACTAAGACTAGGACATCATATGGCAAGCTTATTATCTATCTGCAGTAGCGATTGGCAGTTAAATAGTACAAAATAGATGAATTAAACTGCCATGCTTTGTTTTGGAGATTAAAAGTGCCTCTGGCGTACACAATTTGAAGCGTGGTATCTTTAATTAGTTTATGGTTTTGTTTTTGTTTCGAAAGTTTGTTGCTGTTATGATTTTATAAATTATTAATTACACATCAATCATTTCAATTTTAGAGGTTTTACCATTGAATGTGACAAACCCTGTCCGTGTGAATCTTGCAAGTGCCCAAATTTACCATTTCAAGTTTGTGGTGCTGATAACAAACAGTATAAAAATATGTGCTTTGCTAAATGTGCGTAAGTATACGAGCGGGATTGTACCACATTTACACATAAACCTCTTTTTTGTAGTAAATTCATTCTTTGTTTATTATTATAACTTTCCATTTCTTAATGTACTCAAACTTTAGGGCAAACAGAACAAATAGAAAATGATTATGTAGTCTAAATGAGTCTAATTTCAAACTTTACGGATTCATGCAGTACTATTTCACTTTGTGTAAGATGACTGATTATGGTTGAGGTTAAATGTTCACTTTATGTATCTGATAGTGCTTTGTGATAGGCATGCAACTCATATTTTGTTTTATTTACATTCTACAGCTTTATAAAATCTTTTAAAAAAGTGATCACACGATAGAGACAATTTGTTTTTGTGAAAATATATTTACATATTTGTTTTTTTATTCCAGAAATGTGGATGTGTCTTGTATTCCTAATTGTCCATGTCAATGATGATAGATACAAAATGAAATTATATAATGAATTTGTTTACACTATATTGGTAGTATGGTTAAAAATAAAATAAAAGCGTCTTTAATGATCACATAATAAAATCTCTGTATATTTCAATGATTAAAAACAGATTTACCATAAGACAGTTAATTGATTAATGAAATTTAAAAGTCACAACCAGTCTGCTTTAATTGACTCGGAGATAACAATCAACAATGTCACAAGCGTTTTTATCTTACTTTATAAAAAAGACTAAACTATCAAGATTTTAAAGAGATATTCACAATTCACACCAGGTCAATTCATTATTTGGTGGTTGTAGAAATCGGTCATAAATAGTTATCAAGGTCATTTTCTGTAATCATTACGTATTGTCTTCGAAATATTGGGTAATCAATATGCCAAATATCTTTTTATCCAAAGCCATACAAATTCTTGTAAGACAAAAGGATAATTCAATGGTTGTAAATGGTTATGAAATTCATATTTTTGTCCAAAATGAAATATTCTGAATATATACCGGATTTCCATATTTAAAATTAAGTAAATATGACAATGATACATTCTTCATGATTATGTATTACCTTTAAGCAGACTAAGAATATCAGACCTGTCATAATGTGTGACAAACAAAAAAGCACATCTGAAAATCAAGGGAATAAATATGACTGAATGACTGTATCAATTTAAGGCGACATTATTTGACCGATGTTCAAACGTCATGTTCGATAAAATAAGGAATTAAGGTAACTATACAGACAGACAGGGACCTATTTAAACTCCAAAAGAAGCAATACTGGGTATTTCATACTTTATCAAAATGTAACAATCAACAATAGAAACAACCGGTAATAAGTGATATCAGACAACTACACTGGTACATTTGTGTATCTTAAGAGATGATCTCAGAGAAAACCATGCAAAATGGTCCAGAAGCAAGGTTGTCCAAATTTTATATAACTTGGACAGTAAGTTGGTGCATGGATAAGCTTTCAAATGAGAAATTATTTTTTCTCAAAAATTTAAAATGGCTGTCTCATAGCGTCCATCTTGGAAATCCAGGTTTTCTTAAAATGGCCTCAAAATAACAGCAAAATGAAGGAAAATCAAAACAATTTATTTTTTTACACTGAATTAATACATACAAACACTATATGTTATTTGTAACACAAACATAGTACAATTTGTTTTTACCTTATTTCAAACTTTAATCATATTTTCATCAAAGGAAGACAACTTTTTAAAAATGGCAATTTGCCAAAAAAATGAAAATAACCCAAATTTCGAAAGTTTAAAAGTATATGGTGCCTAAAATAACGCTTTATTTTTCAAATCACTATTATGAATTGATAAAACTACTACTCCATACTGCTTTCATAAAATATTGTGCTGGGGATTTGAGAATGGAAAAAATTTTGCCACTTCAAAATTTGCTGAATTGGGAAAAATTGATCCACTGAATATGACTTATCTTAAATGGTGCTATAATAAAGAAACATTAAAGTATGTTATTTAGTTCATTTTCCTTTTATAATGATTTACTGGGAAATAAGTATCCACCAACAAGGGATAAAAGGGGGGGGGGGGTCGAATATACATGAATTTTCTGTATGCAACACCTTTTTCTTTTTAAGAATATTTTAATTTTTCTTGTTGTTAGAAATGAATATTAATCATTTTGTACAGTTTAATATCAAATTTTTCATAAACTATTCATTTGCCATTGTAATAAATAGTTTTAAATATTTTACAAAAACGGATAACGAAAAGACCATAGTGACACTTGAGTGAAATCTGAGATTTGGTTGAAACTTTTCAAAAGATAATCAAAGTATACAGTCTCTTGAAAAAATCTTGCACTGACTTTAAATAAAGTTATAATTTCAGTTATACATTGTACCATTATTGTCCCAGTCAGAAAAATATTTGTATCCAATTTATATATAGGGTGTAAAAAGTTTCTACGTTCCTTATTCAACCTGAACTCCTAATGAAATGTTGAACTAAAAACCACAATAATCATGATAATATTTTCATCCAGGCGCATATTGAAATAAAATGCAAAGTATAAAATAATAAACTTGAAAAATCAACTAAAAATCTTCAAGATGATTAATTCTTGCATACATTTATATTGACAATTTGCCCTTGGTTCGTGAGAACAGTGTATATAGATCAAAGGAGAAAAAAAAATCTGGTTGTAATTCTTTTTCATAAATAATTGTGTTTAATAAAAAAATTAATTCCTTCATAATTCTATAATTAACATATTATAATCAACAAATGATCTAAAAAAAAAAACGAAAAAATATTTATTAACTTTTAGTGACAATTTATTTGTAAAAATGCATATGAAGGACAAAGTCTGGTTTTGTCGTCAACATCTTAGTATAAATAAGTCTTCTATCCAAGACTTTCAGCGTACATTGTATAACACTCATTTTCAGGAGATAATCATTTTTATAGATCATAAAACATCTTTTTCTGTCAAAAATTCAAACAACTTACGGACAAAATGATTGAAGGAGATGTGGGATACATTTCCACAAGACAGCATTCCAACAACACAAAATAAGCATTTTTTTAAAACTTTCTTTTTTCAGGAAAAAACAAGTTTCTGCACTATACCATCCATACTTCAAGCTCTATATTCTCCAAATTTGAAAAGTCATGAGTTATATTCAACCATGTCAGACTAACAATATAATTAATCATGTAACTACCTCATACATGTATTTCCAATAAACATGTGTGTGTGTACTGCCTAGTATATCAGATCTACCCTTATTCATAATCATAACTGAACTGATGTTTAATTAAATTCTATTATATCATTCAATACAGCTAGAAACACAAATGTCAAAATTGTCAAAATCAAATGGGAATTTATCAATACCATTTTTTTTCTTCATTGATTGTGACTTTACAACTAGCTTAGCATACTAACACAAGAATTTTATGGGATTATCAAAACTTCATCTACAGTTATAATAGCAGAGCTTTCTAGATATTTACAGCAGAAAAAACTTCATTTACAATACCAACAGCATTTTCATTATAATCATTCATTTCTAACATAGATATAACTTCTGAGAGATTTTCATCATTATCTACATTAATGGTGACATCCCATTAGTCCGACAACCATTATTCCGACAGCCCATTACTCCGACAGCCCACTATTCCGACAGCCCATTACTCCGACAGCCAACTATTCCGACAGCCCATTATTCCGACAGCTCATTATTCAGACAGCTCATTATTCCGACAGCTCATAATTTCCAAATGCATTTATCTTATGTGTATGGGTAAATTTTCTCTAAAAAGACCAACTCCGCTCTATATACTATTTGTGGTTGTCCATTTTGATTCCAAATTTTCTTTTCATGTGGGATATTTGTCTCAGTATATTATATAAGTATACAAATCCTTTAATTATCTAATTGTAATCAAAAACTTAGTGAATTATGTGTTTTGGTTAAATATACATATTGGTATCATCGATTTAAAAATTCAAACAATGAACACTGACAAAGGCAAACTTGACACTTATTTCATTTAAAGATTGTTTTCAAAAAGAAAAATATTTAGATATCATTAATTTTTAAAAAGGCAGTTCATCTGTTACTTAAGAATCGGTGCTCATCCATTACATTAGGAATTAAAAATTCCAGATTCTCAAAAAAATCAAAAAATCGTATTGTACAGCTGATAAAGTTGAGGATGAGCGTCATTTTTCAATCGCATGCTCATAATATAAAAAAGAAGATGTGGTATGATTGCCAATGAGACAACTATCCACAAAAGACCAAAATGACACAGACATTAACAACTATAGGTCACCGTACGGCCTTCAACAATGAGCAAAGCCCATACCGCAGTCAGCTATAAAAGGCCCCGATAAGACAATGTAAAACAATTCAAACGAGAAAACTAACGGCCTTATTTATGTAAAAAAAAAATGAACGAAGAACAAATATGTAACACATAAACAAACGACAACCACTGAATTACAGGCTCCTGACTTGGGACAGGCACATACATAAATAATGTGGCGGGGTTAAACATGTTAGCGGGATCCCAACCTTGTATTGTAATGTCTTAATGTTGACCCAATCATTATACCGCCGCTTCTGAAAAAGTGTGTGGGTGGGGGGTGTAACTGTCCGCCAATCCGTCAGTAAGTCCGTCAGTTTGCCCGTCCGTCCCATGAATATTTTGGTTGCATCTTTCTCATGAACTAGTTATTTCTTAAAATATGTTATAACTTAAACGTAATAATACCCCGGGGGTTACTTACTATATTTTTTAGTGGTAAAGGTGTGCCGCAAAACAGGGTCACTTTTTCATGCCCTGCTGTTTAGAACAGGGTTTCTTTTTCAAGTCCTGTTGGTTAGAACAGGGTCGCTTTTTATGCCCTGCTGGTTAGAACAAGTTTTTTTTAACAAAAAGTATTAGTCTAGAACAGGATCTCTTCTTCAACTGTTGAAGATACAGTCTAGAACTCTGGTCTAGAACTGCATCTTATTTTATACGGTCTAGAACAGGGTATACCTATTCTGAGCATGTATAGAACAGGGTATGTTTTTCAATGTTTTCTGGTTAGAACAGGGTATGATTTGGCAAATGCTATCGGCACAGTTATACCCGAAAGGATAGTCATTAAACCCCCCCCGGAATAATACAGACAGACACATTTTATTTTACCCTGATACCCTGATAAGTGTCGAACTTATGGGTTGTCGGATTAATGGGCTGTCGGAGCAATGGGTTGTCGGACTATTGGGTTGTCGGTATATTGGGTTGTCGGACTAATGGGTTGTCGGACCAATGGGTTGTCGGATTAATGGGCTGTCGGAATAATGGCGTGTAACCACATTAATCTCCTGAAGTTCTGTTCGTGGTTTCTTTACTGCCAAAGACGACTTAGATTTTGAAATTATGTTTGCAATAAATCCTTTAATTTGTGGTGGGTTAAGCCATTCTTGTTTTGTAAAAAGCTTGTTGCCATTTTCATCTGTTGCTTTCCTTAGCTCTTCAGACAAAGCAATAAAATCGGGACGTGAGCTAGTTTTTTCACATGATGCACAAATTTCTTGCAAGTAATTTTTCACTTTATCTGAAAACCTTACATTCGCTCTCTTTGATTTCAAGCCCCAACCTCTTCTTGACTTGTCTGTCAAATTTACTGAAACTTCAACTTCATGACTTGCTTCCTGAATGACATTTTCATGGTACTTTTGCAAATCAATACATGAGGAAGAGTATATCTGAACTGCTGTATCAATAGAAGATATGGTATTTTTCCTGTAATTATGATTTCCTAAGAGTAAATGACGGTCAAGGTTACTTGATGTAGCAAACACTTTATCACATGAAAAGTCAGGGCAAGAGAAATATGCACTAGATGTAGAACATGTAGAAATGTTCATGCTGTTTTCTGAGATTGGTTGATCCTCCTCTAACATGTCTAAGGAAGGCTGCGGATCATCATGATCATTATGGCACGCCGTTTTTATATTTATTCAAATTTGAAGATATCTTATTTATTTAACAAGATATCTTATTAAGTATTAAGATATCTTTAATTTTTATAAGATATCTTATTTATAGTCGCCGTCAGCTGAAATTCGTAGCGGTTATCGGTAAAAATAATCTAAACTATCAATCGCGTTCACTCGAGATATAGTTTTTCACATTCCATTCATAAATCGCAAAAAGAAAAACCACTACTGACCTACCTTTTAAGTGATCGCACTGTAATAATCCTGACCTTCACATTTTCCAGAATATTTTCCATTGTAATTCCGCCATCTTCGTTTCTATGAGGATCATTTGTTTACATATGACATTCGTCACTGTACGCAGTTTCCTGAAATGTTCCTTTCATTGATGTGATAAGGTTTCCCGCGCTTTATGCAAATTTTATGAAACTGAACTCCACGGAAACACTTCCGGTCAAAACAATGGCTAATTCCACCATTCAAAATCGTCTATGAAAAAGTGAAGGTCAGGATTATTACAGTGCGATCACTTAAAAGGTAGGTCAGTAGTGGTTTTTCTTTTTGCGATTTATGAATGGAATGTGAAAAACCATATCTCGAGTGAACACGATTGATAGTTTAGATTATTTTTACTGATAACCGCTACGAATTTCAGCTGACGGCGACTATAATTTGAAAGTAAATAAGATATCTCTATTAGTCTATAAGATATCTTTATTAGTTTATAAGATATCTCTATAAGTTAATAAGATATCTCTATTAATTAATAAGATATCTTATAAAGTATATAAGATATCTTACTTCTTTATAAAGATATCTTTTAAATACATACTTTATAAGATATCTTATTAATTAATAGAGATATCTTATAAACTAATAGAGATATCTTATTAACTTATGGAGATATCTGATATATTAAATAAGATATCTTTATAACCAATTAAATAAGATATCTCTATAAGTTAATAAGATATCTCTAAAAGTTTATAAGATATCTCTATTAGTTTATAAGATATCTCTATAAGTTAATAAGATATCTCTATAAGTTAATAAGATATCTCTATAAGTTTATAAGATATCTCTATAAGTTAATAAGATATCTCTATTAATTAATAAGATATCTTACTTCTTTATAAAGATATCTTTTAAATACATACTTTATAAGATATCTTATTAATTAATAGAGATATCTTATAAACTAATAGAGATATCTTATCAACTTATGGAGATATCTTATTAAGTAAATAAGATATCTCTATTATTAACTATATAAAAGATATCTTATATAGTTAATCAGATATCTTATATAGTTAATAAGATATCTTATAAATTAATAGAGATATCTTATATTTTAAATAAGACATCTTATATATTTAATAAGATATCTTTATAAACATTTTAATAAGATATCTTATTTAATATATAAGATATCTTATTTAATAAATCAGATATCTCAATTAATATATAAGATATCTCATTTTGTTATTAAGATATCTCAATTAGTTTATAAGAATCTTATTTAACTAAATAAGATATCTCGAAATTGAATAAATATAATAACGGCGTGCCATAGATCATGGGTATCTTCAATTCTGTTATCTGCAAATTTTTGAAGTTTGCCACTGATGGGTTGATCTTGTGCGAAAGGATCCAAAACCTGAAATGATAGAAAAATATTATCATGAAAATAATTTTAGTACGATAAATATATTTATTGTAAAGAATTGGGTATTAATCTCAATATTTTATTGAGCGGTAAATTCATTTAAAGATGAAAGATACATGTCTTTTGATTTACTATGCCACACACACTTTTTCATGTTTTTCATTTACTTTCAAACCATTTGTTTTGTAATACAGTGTAACTTGCCTAATCTGACACCTTGAGTATTCCAACATCCTGCTTTAACCGACACATTTTCGTTGTCATTTTCATATCCTTGCAGAAATAACCTGTGTATTCCAACACCCTGATTAATCCAACATTTTTTTTTTGGTGCCAAAGAGTGCCGGATTACACAGGTTATACTTTATTTCATTATATATAAAAAAGAAGATGTGGTATGATTGCCAATGAGACAACTATCCACAAAAGACCAAAATGACACAGAAATTAACAACTATAGGTCACCGTACGGCCTTCAACAATGAGCAAAGTCAATACCGCATAGTCAGCTATATAAGGCCCCCATAAGACAATGTAAAACAATTAAAACGAGAAAACTAACAGCCTTATTTATGTACAAAAAAATGAACAAAAAACAAATATGTAACACATAAACAAACGACAACCACTGAATTACAGGCTCCTGACTTGGGACAGGCACATACATAAATAATGTGGCGGGGTTAAACATGTTAGCGGGATCCCAACCCTCCCCCTAACCTGGGACAGTGGTATAACAGTACAACATAAGAACGAACTATGAAAATCAGTTGAAAAAGGCTTAACTCATCAGAAGGACAAAAATACAAGTGGACGTGGCCGGGTACTTATACATCCCGACACAAAAAGACACAATGAACAGATCTGAGAGTACTCGCAGTTATCTGACAGCAAGTTCAAAGCCACTAACAACTAATAAAAAAATCATGCAACTAAGACTAAACTATCAATCCGTACACATCCAACATCTAATGGATTTAGTGTAAAGACGTCATAAACAGCCAGAGAAAAACATGACCTTGTGCAATGCCAAGTTACAGGTATCGACAGATTGTAGATCCATGAATATGTGTATGCATATAACATACTAGTAATATTTAGTTAGCTTTTAATTTACTGATAACAAAATCAATATTTATACCAATAAAAACAATATTCAATGATCTTATTACAGTGTTGAATAAGTAACCTTTTAGAATAAGTTTATTTAAAGGAGCGACAAGTTTACATGGATCATTTCTAAATTCCCGGGCACGGTTAACAACATTTCCGTAAAAATGAGGATGTGCTATCCCGTTTGAAATAAGATTTTTACAGGTACAACCAAACTTCAAAACCAAATCTTATAACCTGGCGAAAGTTCAAAATTATAACAAGAATGTGTCAAAAGTACACGAATGCCCCACTCGCACTATTATTTTCCATGTTCAATGGACCGTGAAATTGGGTAAAAAAATTAATTTGCCAATAAAATGAGAAAGATCACACCACAGGGAACATGTGTACCAAGTTTCAAGTTGCTTGGACTTCAACTTCATCAATTAAAACGTTGTTGACAAATTAAATTTTTGGTATAAAAACATGTACTGTTTGAAAATGCCACTTGAACATGTTGAAAGAAAATGATGATAGATCAATTGTTTTATTCTTATTTTTTTATTACTATTACTGTCTCATTGGTGTATATACATGATATACCTCACATCTAATCTTTGTTAGTCCTATATACAATGTACATGATATATGATTTTTATATAATTTTAGTTTGTGAGTTTCAAATGTTTCAGTCCTACAGGTAACTTACCTCCAGTTTATATACTCTCTCTACTGAAATAGTTTCACTATACTGGGTACTGGTCTTTATAACATGTCCCTCACCAACTTTATAAGCTTTTCTTGCTATAATACCATCATTTTCAAAATTAAAGTTGTTGTAAGTGCTTATCCCTGGCATTCTCATCTTTGTTTTAGGTTCATCATCTGCATTTACTGTAACAATACACGATTGTGTCCCTTTTACTCCACCATAACTGTCAAGTGCTAATTTCATACTCCTTGGGTTTAAAACATCATGACCTTTATTTGCATATTTATAAATGTGCATGCGACAAGATCCAGTTTTACTGTCACACAAATCCTTGCCTGATTGGGCCTCACTGAAGTTATACTCTGCCACTTTGATAGGAAACTGCCCATTGTTCTGTTGAATGAAGGCAAGAAGATTAGTACAATGGTAACAAGCTGCGTTGTCACTTTTCAAGAACACCTCTTTTAGTGTTGGTCTGGTAGATTTTATGTTTGTTAACAGGTGCAGTATGATATTTGCTACAGAAAACCAACCCTGTGACCCATTCTCAAGGATATGAACATAACACTGAAGATCGAACTCTTCATTTTCAGACTGAGTGACGAGACAAGATATATGCCAGCTGATACCTTTCTTACCAAAGAAATCAGATTGTGTTTCACGGAATTGATAAGGCAGGAATTTCATAGCCCAGTCTAAAATAACCAGATCTTGGTCAGCATGAAGATTTTTCAAGACATTTGTTCTAGCTTGATCTTGATGTATTGTTCTAAGAATGTGCTTTTTCCAATCAACAAGGCTCTTCTCTGAATTGTCTAATTCATATGTCAACTCTTCAACAATTTGGTCTGGAATGTTTGCACTTATATCATAAAGTTTTATTCTTATCTGAGGCACGCAGCTCTCAACCAATGAGCACTTCTGGCATGAAGTTTCATGTGAATGTTCACAAGTAGTAGCAAATTTTGCATCACCAGGGTCACTGAGAGCAAACACTGTACAATGATCTTCGCAGCCATCCAGTTTGTGTAAGTGAGTTTTGTATTCAAATTTCATAAATGTGTTTACCATATGTAAAATGTTTGTCAGTTTCTTTGATTCAGGATATGTGACTCCAAAAGTCTCTAATTTGGTAAGCAGTTTCAGTAAGGTATCAATGGCCCCCATTCCTAAGGCAGTAATATTATCCAGGCCTTGTAATGATTTCTGTTTGGAAGCATGACAGACATTTAAAATTCTATACAAAGAAGCCCTGCTAAAAGTATCAAATCCACTGTCTTTGCAGTAACTGAGGTAAGTCTCAATGAGTCTTGCATCTATGACATTTCTTATGACTTTAGGAACCTTTATCTTTTCTTTAGATGACATTTTTAGTATTGTTTCTCCAAATCCAACAATGTTAGAGTAAATTGGATTGAGAATAAATTCAACTCACTTTTGGCTTTGATAATTTCATCCGGTAAATTTTAGGTTGATTTAGGATAGTTCCAGGTCCACTAACAAGTGCATGTTTTCTAGCACTATCTATCTTGTTGATGGTGAGTCCTGGAATCAAGGTTTGCAGCTCTGTCTTTGTGTGATTGTTTACAATTATGGAAAGAATTTGGGTTTGGGTTCTACTATCAGAAGTGTTTTGAAATGCTTCCATCACGCTAGCTGTCATGTTATCTAATTTGATTTCTTGTGTAGAATTTATTTGTATTTTCTCCAATAAAATGTCTTCCTTGCAGGGTGCCATGATACTTAGAACAAGTTCGATACATTCGCGGGCTTTTTTGGTATAATAAGATCTTGCGCTCTTACTTGTTTCTTCCCACTTTTTTGTTAATTGGCTAGTGATTGGCTCAAACGATTCAGAAAGTATTTTCATTGCTGCATTTAATTTTTCTCTTGGTGTTTTCTTTAACTCGTACCAATCCTGGCTACTGTTTTGAGTATTACCTGTAATTAAAATTTTAAAATACATGCATGATTTTTTTTTACATTGTCATTAAATTCAGAGCCTTTTATAGCTGACTATGCCGAATGGGCATTGCTCATTGTTGAAGGTCATACAGTGATCGATAGTTGTTAATTTCTGTGTCATTTTGCTCCCTTGTGGAGAGTTGTCTCATTGCAATCATGCCACATTTTTTTCTTTATATATGTATAGGATTATTATCATATTCATATTTGTATGCCAACCATTCTTTACTTTTACTTCTTCATGTTGTGTGCTTAGTGAAATAGTTGATTAAATTAATGGTGGATAGATGTGTAATTAGTTATTTCATACCACATCTTCTTATTTCATACATAAATTTTATTCTTATATACGTGTAATTGTTGATAACTGTACCTGCAATACTAGAAAACTTGTCACTTTGACTTTGACTTTGCTCTGTATCCATACTGCATATTATGTCTTGGGAATTTATTTCTTGGTCTGAAATAATAAAGAATATCATATCACAGCCTTATTAAGGTTCAAATCATTTAGCATGTTAAGGCTGGTGTTTTTCGTTAAATTTTTACAATACTTGATCAAATGGAAACAATTTTTCCCGACTGTCAGCCAAAATATACTATTTATCATGGTTATCATGTATTTAGATTTTGGATATTGGACCATATTAGGTAAAAATCCAATTTATTTTTTTTAGGTTCTTAGACCACATTCATTCTGGTTAGGAAACTTATTCTATGTCAACATATAATAATTTATGTCAACTATTCAATCAGAAAACATATACATGTATTGCTGTATCAAGCTTGAACATGTTGAATGTTGTGTCCATACTTGCCAAACTCTTCAGGGTTCGACCTCTGCGGTCCTATAAAGCTGAGCCCTGCGGAGCATCTGGTTTGAATTAGAATGAACAAACTGTCCCTAGTGTTATTTATTGTTATATGCTAATTACCATTTGAAGTCTGCTGAAATGAATCTTCCTGCAATGAATAGGTCTTGCTGCATGCTGAAAATCTCATAAACTGATCTAAAAAAGATAAAGAAAAAAATATTGAGCATTTTCATTCACTACATTTATTCAGTTAGGTCTACATCTGAGAAGCTTTTTAACAATTACAATATATTTGGTGAATGTTATGTACATATAATTCTAACTGTTCTGTATTGAGGTATTTTTTAATCTTGATTTCATTCAGAAAGTGCAATTTTGAGAGTTTTGTCATAAATTTACTATCAAATCTGTCTGTTCAAAATAATAAGATTGGGAAGGAAACACAATTTTAATGAGACAAAGTGTTGACTGGATTAGCCTGATTAGTAAGTTTAAATATGAGAATTTTCTATATAAAGAAAACACATTAAAGTGTTGAAGGACCAGTGTGTAAAAGATTTTTTTTTTCAAATTATGAAAGAAAATTAGCAAACTTATCTTTAAAGATATTTGGGAAAAACTATTTTTGTGTCAACTTAGCAGAAATAATTTAATGATTACTGATACTGAACAAAAAAATATTTTAAAGATGAAATAGAGGGTGATTCATTCTTCATGATACATGTACATATAAATTATTTCTCACTATTATCATTTATTTCATTCTTTTGTTTATTAATGAAACTGGAAACTTTATATGAGGCATTCCAACTCAAGTTGCCTTTATATTCATAAATCACCAAAAGGGATATAAGTATTATAAAGACAATAAGACAGCAACCTAATGACACAAATAGAAGACATGTAGTTTTCATAGTTTTATTTTACCTACATGTAGAAGATGTAACTCAGGTCATTTGTTGAATTATTTTACATTTGTCCTTTCCTGGACCTTTTACATCTTTAAACATTTGTTAAATAAGATACTATGTGGTATGGGTTTTTCCCTTTGTTGAAGGATGTGCAGTGACCGATAGTTGTTAATTGTAACCGTTACACCTTTTGGTATTTGGGGGGACTTGTCTGATTGGCAATCATTCTACATCCACCCATATGTAAATTCAACATTAGCGATAGACATATTCCTACATACAGTATACATGTAGGTGTAGGTTTGAATATAAATTAAAAATTTTGTTACAATAATCAATCAAAAATCTTACCTATATCTCTCTGTATGATTTTTTTGCCTTCTTCAGATCTTGGTAAATGCTTCCTTCTGCATGCATTACAAATTCCTGTAAACAGGTTACAAAACATTTTTGTTATTGTTTATGAATATGATAAATATAAAGTTTTTTTGTACAATATTTGTTTAAACAAGTAAATAACAGTGAATATTTTAATAACAAATGCATATACACATGTATATATATGTATATATACATCTATAATGTAATTTCATTATTTAATGGTGAATCCATTATATATATATATACATGGTTAACGTTGTTCACTGAGGCTCTGATTTTGACCAATGATAATACATGTATACCAAGTATACATAATACATGTATATTGTTGTAGTTATCAGCTGTCAGTCAATTGTAACTGATTTTTATAAATCCCTTTAGCTTTACCAGGGCTGGGTCATTTGTAAAATAATAATATTCTTGTTTGTTGTGTTCTGTCTAGTACATGTAAATATTAAAATACACAACTACAATGTATCTAAGTCACAACTACAAAATATACATGTAAACACCACTTCCATGACTTCTAAATAATAATTATGATAGATTAAAGGTTAAATAAAAAAGCTTTTAAATTTCAAATCTATTATGTTATACATTGTATATGCCTCATAGGCCTAGTTATTCTTTTATTCTAATTGCACCTTTTTATTATAAACATTTGTATATAGGAATTTAGCATTTTTAGCCTGACAAGAGTGCAGAGCTGTCAATTCACTTTTTTCACTCCACAAATAAAACAGCAAAAGAAGAGAAACAATCATTCTGGGAGGAAGTGTTTACACATGAGTGACATGACATTCTATATTTTTTGTGTTTAATCTATGTGTAAAATTTGTGCATGCTATTTATATATAATATAGAGACATACATGTGCCATATATGTACACTGATGTCATCACTGAGTAATGTTCATGTAAACATGAAAATATTTATCCTTACCTGCACCAACAGGAATATCAAGGCACTCCACTTTCCATCCATATTTCTTTTACAACTTGTGCCTGGATACCTCTTTCAACTTTAGCATGGCTATTTGTTGGATGGAATGTTGACTGGCATCTTCTTTGTTGTCTTCTCCAATAAATCCCCAGATTGTCCCTATGCTTTGGGCAAATATATTTCTCAAGGGTAGAGGAATCCAGTGAAAAATGCCCATATCTATACAAGATAAGAAGTCCCTCTGGTATCTGTAAGTCTGTATCACAGGATAACCCACGAAGATGCTGTGAAATTGGCTTCTCACATTTCAAAATGTGTATATGACCTCCTCAGATGAAGCATAATATTGGGAGCTACCACAGGGAGAATTATTATTGAAGGAACATTGTTGTGACATATTAGTATAATACCATTTTCTATGTTTTACTGTGTAAATAGTCTCTTTATATATATGCAAATGTTACTTTGTATATTCTTTCATCATCTGTGATAACTAAGACTTTCTCAACTAATCTGCTTTACGTTACTTCTTTTTTGAAGAAGTCATATTAGGGGAGATAACTCTAAGATAACTTTCTTTAACAGATCCACCATGTAGTTGGGATTTCTTTAAGGTTCGATCATGAGGAAAGTATCAAAACCAAAAATAAACCCTTTAAACAATCCTTTGTCATTAATAAACAGTTCTAAGAGAATATTTGATAAATTTGATGAAAAATGTGTTTTTACCACAAACCGTAAAATTTTAATGGCATTTTTTTTCTTCAATTTTGTTTTTCTGATAAAAATTAAAAAAATTCTTAGTGAAATGTTTATTGGATTATATTTTGAAACATTTTGAAACATATGGCAAAAAAAAATACGGTAATATCATAGAATGTGGTTAAAACATCTTTTAAATTTCATGTATTTCGCATCAATTCCCTTGTAACTTAAACTGTACAAAATACAGCCTATAATCAAATCACCAGCAAAAGCTTTTAAACATCAATAATTTGTCATATAATAACCCCTTCTAGCCAAAAATATAAAAAAATTAAGCGTTATTTTGACAGTAACGAGTCTCAGAAAACACCTCTCGTATGTATTTGTCTAAACTGACACAACTTCCAAATATTGGCAAAGTTCCAATTTTCATACAACAGACAAAACAATGAGTTTTTATTAATTTGTAACATATATTTTGTGATTCTATCATAGAATATATCATTATATAATGTCAGAATAAATTTTTTTCTAAGTTCAAAAATTGTGCGATTTCGATGAAATTTCAAAGATTTTCGGATTTCCCATTTGCTAAAAATAGAAACACGTGTTACTAAAAATAGGACAAACAGGTATAATTTGAAACACTTCCAAAGTGATGCTGAGTCATTTGACATTTCAACAAACAACACAAAAAACCAAATCTCAAAAGTTGCTTCTGGACAATTTTTCAAATTTTGCATGGTTTTCTCTGAGATCAGCTCTTAAGATCAAAGAACCTTAAAAAAATCATGTCGCTTTTTTTTTTAAAACAAAGACATCGTATCTGTCCACCAACTCGTGAATATGATCGCGACGCTTATTTGTGGCGATTTCAGTCGTTTTCCTGATTACTCGGTTTCAGCCTTTTTGTGTACGTATATTTTTGGTACGAAATGAACACGTGAGGACTTCAGATTACTTTAAAAGTATTCTCCATTAAAAGAGTTGGTATTGCTTTGTTTCATAAAAAAACAATAGCCAACATATATACAAGTATCTTGTCTTATGGATGGATACATTTTACATTGTAAACATTCAAACAAAACATTCTCAGAAACTGACATTATCAAGATGCTTGATTTCTTGATCGACAACATATTTGTTACATTTGGAGGACGTGTTTTTCAACAGACTGTCGGCATTCCAAAAGGAGACCAATTGTGCCCTCTTCTTGCTGACTTGTTTATTTATTGTTATGAGGTAGACTTCATACAGTAACTTCTTAACGATAAGAAGTTAACAATATTCTTTAACTTTACTTTCCGCTATTAAGATGATGTTCTCTCATTAAATAATTAAAAAATTGTTAAATGATACAACAAATACAATTAAGACGGCCTTAAAAATTGACTTACATCTAGAAATTGACAATGAGGGTCGGTTGAAAACAATTCTTACGACAAAAGAGATGTTTTCAGGTTCCCAATTGTGAACTTTTCATTTCTAAGTAGCAACATTCGAACAGCACCTGCATACGGAGTATATATATATCCCAACTGATACGATATCCCCGTGCCTGTATTTTCTATCATGATTGTCTTGATAGAGGGTTGTTGCTCACAATGAAGCTGTTGAACCAAGAGTTTCAAATGGTGAAGATGAAATCATCCCTTTGTTCTTAGCCTTCCGGAGCACATGAGGTCATCCCCAGGTTTTGATGGGGTTCGTGTTGCTTAGTATTTAATTTCCTATGCTTTGTTATGTATACTATTATTTACCGGTTTGTCTTTTTCATTTTAAACCATGGCGTTGTCAGTTTATTTTCGATCTATGAGTTTGACTGTCCCTCTGATACCTTTCGCCCCTCTCGTAAAATTGTATAGAAATGTAGTCAAGAAATAAAATTGATAATTTCCGTAAAAGGCAGCTTTACCATGGACAAAAGGACTAACGTTGAATAGACAAACAGAAGTAACATTCACAAATGATTCAGATAATTTCAGTTTGAAAAACAAAACAAATTAAGATATAGAAAACAACTCAAGTTAAAATGTAGATGCAGAGTTACCATTGAAATATTCTTGATCATTTTGTAGTAAACATTACTGAAACAAAAATCCAAAAAATAACAAAATAACCAGAAAGGCATAAATAGTCAGTCCAATAAAAACAATCAAATATTAGAATTGAACATGTCAATGCAATTGTGATATTCGAACTCATTAATAAATGCAACACGGTTGGTTTTATACAAGAGACACAGCTATACACTCATTGATACCAGCATTAAAGTTGTGTACACCAGACGCGCGTTTTGTCTTCAATCTATTACTCATTAGTGACGGTCGAATAAAATTTTAAGATGGTCAATTGAAATACAACGTTGAAAAGCATTTAGGACCCGAAAGGTTTTGTCAACTGCATCTAAGGTAAAAGAGGGACGAAAGATACCAAAGGGACAGTCAAACTCATAAATCTAAAACAAACTGACAACGCCATGGCTAAAAATGAAAAAAGACAAACAAACAACAGCACACACGACACAACATAGAAAACTAAAGAATAAACAACACGAACCCCACCAAAAAACAAGGGGTGATCTCAGGTGCTCCGGAAGGGTAATCAGATCCTGCTCCACATGCGGCACCCGTCGTGTTGCTTATGTGATAACAAATCTGGTAAATAGTCTAATTCGGTAGGTCACATTCATGAAAGGGAAGGGGATTGTAGTTACGACGTAAGGAACATATCCGATATCATTTGTGAAACGGTTATTCCATAACGGTCAACCAACTCGTGATGGCGTCCATAATATTTACGAAGGGATGATTTCAACTTCACCCTTTGGAACTCTTGGTTTAAAAGCTTCCTTGTGAGCAGCAACCCTCTATCAAGAAAATCATGATAGGAAATGCAAGCACGGGAATATCGTATCAATTGGGAGATATATACCCCGTATGCAGGTGCTGCTGGAATGTTGCTACTTAGAAATGGAAAGTTCACAATTGGAAAGCTGAAATCATCTCTTTTGTCGTAAAGTTTTGTTTTCAACCGACCCTCATTGTCAATTTCTAGATGTAAGTCAAGATATGAGGCCGACTTAACTGTATCTGTAGTATCCTTTATCTCTAGCTCGATTGGATAGATGCGTTCCACATAGTCACCAAATTTTGAATTATTTAGTGAAAGAACATCATCTATATAGCGAAAAGTAGAGTTAAAGGATAATGCTAACTTCTTATCTTTCTTCCTAAGAAGTCCCTTCATGAAGTCAGCCTCATAATAATAATAAAGAAACAAGTCGGCAAGTAGAGGGGCACAGTTTGTTCCCATTGGAATGCCGACAGTCTGATGAAAAACACGTCCTCCGAACGTAACCAATATGTAGTCAATCAAGAAATCAAGCATCTTGATAATATCAGTTTCAGAGAATTTTTTGTTCGAATCAGAGTGATCCTTTACAAAGTAGGATTTATCCCTCCATAAGACAAGATACTTGTATCTACGTTGGCCATTCTTTTTTACGAACTCTTTCAATTTGTCTTTTAGTTTGGAATGTGGAATACTTGTGTACAGAGTAGAAAAGTCAAACGTTTTAATACTGTTACAAGATGAAAGAGAGTTAGATTGTATGTACTCTAAAAGATCTTTGGAATTTTTAAGTATCCACATCTGATTCACGCCCCCTCTAGAATAGGCAGTTTCACAATAACTTTGAAGCCCGTCTTTGATTGCTGATAAAATAGATGTTAATAATTTAGAAAGAGGTTTCGTGGAGCACATGGAAGACCCAGCAATATATCGTTGTTTGTAAGGACACTTATGAAGTTTAGGTATCCAATACAGTGATGGCAGATCCAGTTCTTCATGTCTGGTTGAAATTCCAAAGGAACACAGAACAGACCTATGATGATCCATGATTTCTTCTTTGGTAAGTGTTGTGAGGGTATATGTTGAGTTTCCAAGAGAATTGTCAATACCTAATTCGTTTATCAAGCAGTTAATGTAATGAGTTTTACATACAAAAACGATGTTGTTTGGGGCTTTATCTGCGGGAACAACAACATATTTGTCATGGAGGTAGGATAGGTGTTTTGCAACATTTGGGTCTTTAAGGATTGACGTAGCATGGGCATTGATAGACCGATTCAGTTTCTCAATTCTGATTTGTATCAACGACCTCACTGTCTTAATTCATTCGGAAAGAGTGTCTATGTCTTCCTTCTCGCGTTTAGCCCATTGCCTGGCATAATCCTCAACTGAATCCATCAAAATTTTATTAAAGTTGTATTTCCAATTGAGGGATTTAGGCTCACGATATTTCGGACCTTTCGATAACACATTTCGTAGAGAAGTGTTATTAACAATGTTGTCGTCACCGGTAATAACGTGGCCAGCAGGATTATATGTGAATTGGGAACTAGCACAAGTGCAATCAGGAGGTTTAGACTTGAAGTCGTCAATATCGAGATCCTGCAAAACGTGTTTGTAATTGAAAATTTTAGTTGCTATAGGTTTGATATAGGTATAAGAAATGATTGGTACAGACTGTTCTTTGAAATAAGGAGGTATTTTCGATTGAACTAAGGTACCCAGAACTTGTTGATAAATATTCCGTATCAACTTCACAAATAATACACGATGGTCTTGAAGTATAGATTTTGCGTACTGACGTTGTTTATCATCTAAATAACGTGTTATATTATTCTTTTATTTGTCTTTTTTAATATTACTTTTACTGTTAAGTCAGTTTTTTTAGATATCCTTTTTGACGTAACTCTGTGCTTATGTATCCCATTATACTTTGAACGACAAAATTATTTTTTGATGTGACTCTGTATTTATGTATCTTGTCATACTTTAAATGACAAAATTATTCTATTTATCAATAGTAATTTTACTGTTAACCAACTTTTTTGGGATATACATTTGACGTGACTCTGTACTTATGTATCCCGTCATACTTTGAACCACACTATTATTTCATTTATTATTACTTTATACTGTTAAGTCAGTTTTTGTTATATCTATTTTGCGTGACTGTATTTATGCATCCCGTCATACTTTGAACGACAACATTATTCCATGTCTACCTGTGCGAATTTCAAACGCGCAATTTTACACCAGTACTCAAAACCCTCCTTCCTTGATGGGTGCATTTTACATAAACAAATAAAATCGTATAATATAATAAAAATGAGGATGTTAATTTGATGTATGCCTTTTTGTGCCTCTTCGTTACATTTGTTGTTTTTATAGTGATTAAGATGATAACACAATGTTGACTGCTGTACCCCTATTTTTGATATTTTCAACTATTGTGTCTGTTTGTTTTGTTCACGCATCGGTGACAATATAATGGAATGTGATACGACTGTCATACAAGTGAGAGGTTTAGCTAGCTATAAAACCAGGTTCAATCCACCATTTTCTTCATTTGAAAATGCCTGTACTAAGTCAGGAATATGACAGTTCTTGTCCATTCGTTTTTGATGCGTTTTGTTATTTGATTTTGCCATGTGATTATGGACTTTCCGAATTGATTTTCCTCTGAGTTCAGTATTTTTGTGTTTTTACTTGTAACATAAATATTCGGCCGACACATTAATTAGGAATTTAAAATGCGTGTCATCATACCAAATACATTATTCTTGAAAAAGAACAAAGCCAACCAGTCTTTGATTTATTCTTAAATACCACGTGACAAGCAGAAAAGCAGTAAAATCTGTGCCTTAACCAGACATTGGAGACTGATACGCTGCCACAAAACCTACGGGGTGGTCTTACAGATTTTGACCAAATTACCATAAAATCCATTGATCGACTTATTGATTGTTTTAAACGCTTCTTTCTGTATTATTGATATTTCGTTGCACTGAGTTTTTATTGTGATGAACGAATTAACATTTATAAATTTTATGTTGAGATTTGTTTTCGGTAGATAGACGATAACCCTGGTTGAAACATGTCCTATAGTATTTACAAAGGCATGGTAAAATACATATGCTAAGTTTATTCAAGCATGAATTATCTGGCGACTTTGTTAAACATCTCTTTTCATTGTTTGGCCAAACTAATCTTTACTCGATAGCTCGTCAATATGACTATGCATCCTATGATAGGTAATATAAAAAAAGATTGTAATGGTCGGTCGCTGACAAAATGAGCAATATGTCATACAATTGTAAGATATGTTAACAGTCTGTTTGTTGTATATGACCGGAGAAAATTACAATGGAAAGAATCTAACATTTTTTTTATTTATAGTTTTTCCCGGTACATGGGAGATAACCCTGTTTGAAACACGTCCAATTGGTAATTTCAAAGGCATGACAAACACTATATGGTTATTCACTTATGTATTATTTATCACTCTTTGTTAGACGTCTCTTTCGGTGTTTGTCCTATTAATGTTAACCTTTTAATTAATGAAAATTTGTTAAAATAGTAACGGCAGATGTTCACGAGACAAATGCCAACTGCTACAATGGAAACATTTTAAAAGTACAATCTTTGCTGTATATTTCATTGGAAACTTTATGCAGATGAGCAAAAATCTTTATGCATATACCCAGTAGGGTAAAACAATATCTGTTATTTGCACTCAAAGTAAACAATAGTTTGTTTAACAAATTCAATGATGAAGGGTTAATTTGCATTGTTCGTTCAGGCCAAGGAATAATTTGTGTTACACTTATCATCTTGAATTATGGAATCTATATGGAGGTTTATTTAAAGCTCTTTAGGTTGCACTTTGGTAAATATAGACAAAGCAATTTCCTATAAGAACTCTCTTTACGGCTAAAACTAGCACTTGTGCTATACAGTTGCGAAAAACATTTTATCATAGAATGGAAAGTTCTTGTGCTCTACTTTGTTTTTCAAAGACTAAATATTGGGCCGTGCGGAATATTTTAAACATTTATATGCGTAAAACTATTAATGATATAAACTTGTAATAAAATTATTTTATGTCCCTCCCTTCACTTTGGTTCATCCTCAGAATTTAATTTGGCCGCTATTGATGTGTATTTGTACTTTGAAAGTTGTATTACTATGAGATGAAACATATTTAGACATTTTATATTTCACAAAATGAGGAGTGGTGTTTGAATTAGCTGTATTTTTAAGTGTAACTTGTTGCTACCTTTGTTTTTCTTCTACTTGTACTGACAATTTAATGAAATCTTCATCTGTTGGAAAGAATGATGAAATAGTCGATTCCAACAGGGATATAACACTGATTTTCGTTTGTGTTTTTTAATGAAGTATATGTCAATTAGATTAAAACACAACGGCACAATAAAAAGGAAAACCATCAACAGCTAACCATAATAGAAGGTTTCCTTTATTTTTGTCTAGGTCAAAGTCAATGTTTGAAAAAAATTACATAAATAATCAAAGATTTGTAATTAAGAATGACGTACCATAAATGTAATTGTATTCTATATAAGATTTGCATAAACGTTTGTGCATAGACACAGGTATAACCATAATCTCACTTTGAATAACTTGCTTATAATTTAAACTATCTAACAGATAAAAGATTGTTTTCCGGCCACATCGTTAACAATCTTTAAATGAACTACCATACTTTAAAATGACACCAGTATAGAAGATCATCTATAAGCAAGACTGTGTGATAAACTGTATACATCCGTAGGAGATAGGACGTTTTATGAAAGATAGATGCCTGTCCGTCCGTCCGTAAACACTTCAAAAGTCAGCTCGAATTCGTAATAACTAATTCACATTTGATTTAACTTTGAAACAACATTGAAATTGATCACTTTATTTTTTTTCATTTTTGAATTTGTCATCTGAAATGCATTTGAGTTCAATGTTCAGACAAAAATCAATGAATGTTTTTAAAACAGAGATAAGTCAGTTTTAAATGCCATTATTCTTGTTATATTGAAAAAAATAAATTTGTATTGATATTTATTTCAATTATATAATTCCGTAATTATGATTTCTCGGTTACTAAATTTTTTGTAAACGTCCTGTTCATTGACTTCATACACGATTAGAATGAAAACGAAATTGAGAAATCTATACAATTAATGGATCATGTAGGGGAAAAATGCGGGATGAAGGTTGTAAATTGTCGAATGTCATGGATAATACGTTTAACTCCGCCACATGATATATGTATGGGGCTGTCCCAAGTAAGGAGCCTTTATTGCAGTGGATGTCGTTTGTTTATGTGTAACATATTTGTTTTTCGTTCATTTTTTTTTATATAAATAAGGCCGTTAGTTTTCTGGTTTGAATTGTTTCACATTGTCATTTCGGGACCTTTTTATAGCTGACTATGCGGTATGGGCTTTGTTCATTGTTGAAGGCCGTACGGTAACCTATAATTGTTAATTTCTATGTAATATTAGTCTCTTGTGGAGAGTTGCCTCCTGGGCAATCATACCACGTCTTTTTGTTTTATAGGAATAGAAATTAAGCTTCGGAACAGACAATTTGAGTACCCCTCATAAAAGTTGTTGCAATGGTTCCGTAATAGACGAGATTGATACACTTTACCTATACACTAGGCATTGGATTTAATTTCGACATTTTAACCGGATTGGGCATCGAATCTATACATCACAACTTAACAACAGGATGTCTTACTTTGTCTATGGAACTTATAATACAAAGCATTGTAGCACATAATAATGCTAAAACTGAACGCATTTTCTATATTTTTGGTCTCAGCTCAGCTGAATGGACGGCGTCAAATGCCTTCATCTTTATTCAAGAGTAAATATTACTTTATATTCTGCAGTCTTTTCTCTTAAGTAAATCATTAATTATTTGCTAATACCATATCACAAAAGCTTAGAATTTAAGCTTTAAGTTTCACTAAGGAGTTTATCTAGCTTCCTTCAGCTTAATCTTAATGTTGAGGAGTTTTGAACATCGTTAAACTTCTGCTGCCTAGATATTCAAAAAAAAAATATTTTATGCAACAGCAATATTGTAAACGCTGTTATATTATTTATTATTTAAAACTTCATTACAACTATTTATGATTTGATTACAATAATTTATAATTCTATAACAATTATTTAGTTTTATTAAAATATGGTATTACAATCATCTATTATTAAATTACTAATGATTATGATTTTATAACAATGATTTAAATTTTTTTCCCATGATTTACATTTTTATTTCGATTATTTAAAATGTTTTAAGGATAATTTGAATTTTATAACATTTATTTAATATATTAATACAATTATTTAAAATATTATTACAATTGTTTAAAATATTATTACAATTATTCATAATTTACTTACAATTGTTTATAATTTTAATACAATCATATACAATTTTGATACACTTATTTATAATTTTAATACAATTATTTATAATTTGAATACAATTATTTATAATTTGAATACAAATATTTATAATTTAAATACAAATATTTATGATTTGATAACAATTGTCTTTAATTCAATTTCATCTTTACATCTTTTAATTACATCTTTTTATATTTCAATTGAAATTATAAGTATTTAAAAAAATAAAAATATAATTATCTTACTTAGGATTTCTTAATTAAGATTTATATTATGCTTAAATACATATATGATAAACACCACCATTGATTGATAAGCTGAAAAATATCTTAATAATGGTTCTTAATATTTGTTAGAGTTGAAAAGTAGCCGTTTGCATTAAATTACTTATTCAAGTCGATAATGCTGAGCTTTAAGGGAGTTCGCTTCTCAGTTTCAAAATAATTAACTTTTCAGAACACTTGTTTATATTGATAGAGGATTAATAAAGGAATCTAAAAGCAAAACAAACATATAGGTTAATGTGCATGTTTTCAAGATATTAGCCATTGAAATTTTGGCGGAAAAATATTATCTCTTGACTTTTCATAGCTTTATCATTAACAAGTTTAAGTTCTCAAAAACTATTAAAAATAATTAAAATTTTATAACACTTTTACAGAAGGCTTATCATTATACATTTGAAATATTTATAACAAGAAAAATAGGAGTCAATGGGCAATTTTTTTTTCAGGCATTGAAATCGATAAGTCCAGAGGATTCCGAAAATCTGACAAAAATCACGAAACATGACAAGAGAACTTCCTTAATGATGTCCTTAGGTGAGGTTTTGGAATTTGTGTCAAATGTTCGGACTCCTAGGTGTTTTTCAATACAATACAAGGTAAAATATTTTGCCCCGTAACACCCATTTATTTTTTCACATAAGACTTAATAGCTCATAAAAGGTCTTTTACCAAAATTTTAGAAGATTTTTAATTTTCTATCTTATGATTTGAGACACAAATAATACCAATGTAAATATAAGGTAATAGTCCGAGTCCGCCTTTTCCCGCCATGTTTTAAATATCAAATATATCGAAAAGGAGCTCCATGACTTATCAATATTTGTAGCTTATTTTGATCCTTAACCAATGGTCTACCAGCTTATATTATCAGTTTTAAATTCTTGATTTATTTAATTTCACCTAAGTACATCCTTAAGTTAAAATAACGTCGATTTAAGCAGACCGTAAAATACGGAGTCGCATTAAGAAATTGAAATACATTAAATCAGAGGAATGTTTAATATAAATATGATTATATGTGCATTTCTACTGTTCCACAATTTATATTATGTAATTTTGTATTAGGATTACATTCACTTCATTACATTAGTTATGTTTACATAAGCTTTCAGGTTTGTTTTGTAAATTGTTATTCAGTTAAAGTTATGCATAACTTGTTTATGACACAAGAACTGAATACTTTGCCTCCATTCTTCTGGTAATACAGGATTACAAATACAAGTTTAGATCGGATAATACGAAACTATATAACTTGACAGCATATGTTACCGGATAATGCTAAATGCTTCGTATTTCACTTAAATAAGAAGTAATACTGTTGAAATCATTTATAACAATTTAAATACATGAAAACATTCATTTTGGATAAAATTGACAAGCGGTTAGAATCCACGGTAAGATACGACTCGTAATAGACTAATAACACTTGATGTTGTTTAACTTCACTTTTAGCACCATTGTGCTGCTTTTTTGCGGTCAAGTTTTAATATGGAATAACCGTTTCACATATGATATCGGATATGTTCCTTGTGTCGTTACTACAATACCATTCCCTTTTCACGAATGTGACCTACTGAATTAGACAATTTGCCGATTTGTAATAAAATGAGCAACATGACGGGTGCCACATGAAGAGCAGTATCTGCTTACCCTTCCGGAGCACATGAGATCACCCACAGTTTTTGGTGGGGTTCGTGTTGCTTAGTCTTTAGTTTTCCATGTTGTGTCTTCTGTACTATTGTTTGTCTATTTGTCTTTTTTTAATTTTTAGCCATGGCTTTGTCAGTTCATTTTCTATCTATAAGTTTGACTCTCCCTCTCGTATCTTTCGTCCCTCTTTTATTGGTGGAGGAAAACGGGGTGCCCAAAGAGAATCTAAGACCTTTAAAATGAATACTGACTATCCTTAACAATGAAGAAGTGAAATTATAATAAAACTGAACGTCAAGAGAAATTCAAACGGAAAGTCCCTAACAAATTGGCAAAATAAAAAGCTCAAACACATAAAACGAATGGATACCAACTGTCATATTCCTTGCATTGTACAGACATTTTCTTATGTAGAAAATGGTGGATTTAACCTGGTTTGATAGCTAGCTAATCCTCTCACTCGTTTAATGTTGAGCACATTTGTCACGTGAGGGATTCGACCTCGCAACCTCAGTGTTGACAGGCTAATGATATAGTGATTCGACTGGCTAGATCACTCGGCCACCGACAAAGTAATCTGATACTTGTATTAAAATAGAGAAAAGTATGAAATAAGAAATTAGAAAAAAACCACACGGTATGGTTTATATATTCTATCGTATAAAATCACTACATAAATGACATCCTTGATAGTACGTTTATTTGATTAATTGATTAATTTTTGCTGTTTTGAAGCCACTTTTAAGCACCGCATTTAGGCTATTTCGTGGCGGCAAGTTTTTATTGGTGGAGGAAGCCCGGAGAAAACTACCGACCTACGATAGGAAAACTGACGTTTATTTGAACAAAATCGATTTAGAAGAATATAATACAATATAATCATGTTTTGAAAGTGCCAAATTTTTTTTTAATTTATAAAATATTCATTTTTTTCATTGGGAACTAATTTCAAAGATAAACACTTTATCATAAACAATAGCCATGTTGAACAAATTATCATCATAAACCTCTAAACCGACTAACACGTTCATAGTTTGAAATTAGGAATATGCGGCAATGTTTGCAATATTTTTATTTTTCAGATCTGTCCTAAGTTGTGATTGAGAAAATAATGATACGAATGTGGGTTTTGCTGTTTATATTTTTCTGCCATGTTTTCGAATCCTCTCAGACGCAAGCTCGTAAGAATCTACATCTAAGATATTGAGTTTTAATTTACTTTGTTTTTATTTGTATTCTTTGATATTTGATACTATATCAACTGAAAGTTTATTTTTGCATTTCCGACAAATTACTCATACGAATCAAGTGAAGACGTTTACTATATATATGTTTTTAAACTTATACAATCCCATCGAACGCGAATGTGTCATGACTATCTGTTACTCATAACATGAGATATAAGCAAATACATGGAAACACTCAAAGTTAAAGGTTCTTTTTTAATACATTTGACACATACCAGGAATATTGGTTTACATTTTAAGTAGACAAGACTGCTTTTTGGCATAATTTTGTGTAATCAAATGTCGATTTTTATGACCAGTGTAAGATTGATTTCATAATTATTAGATTAGATATTTTTCAAAATGTAGTATTTTATTTATTTAAGGAAGTTCGCTACTCTGTTTCAAAATAACAAGCTTTTCATAACACAAGTATATATTGATAGGGGATAAATAAAAGAATCAAAAAAGCAAATAGGTAAGTTTGCTTGTTTTCGAGATATTAGCCATTGAAATTTTGGCGGGGAAATATTCTCTCCTGATTTTCATAGCTTTTTAGTTGACAAGTGTTAGTTCTCAAAAACTTAAAAAAAATAACAAAGATTTTATAAGACTTTTTCAGATTGCTTATAATTATACATGTAAAAGATTTATAAAAAGAAAAATTGGGGTCAATGGCCAAAAATTGTTAAGGCATTCAAATGGATAAAACCATGTCGATACCGAAAAACTATGGCCTGGGCTTATTGTATCGGGAATAGAAGTCAAGCATAAGCGCCACTACAACAGTAATTAAAACATAAATAACCTTTTTCATTGTGCCGTTACAGATGAACTTTTGCAAAACCATTTGGAAGTAATAATGTATAAGCATTATGTAAAAGATATATATCTCGATATTATTTCTAGGTTTACAAATAGGTAAACTGTATAAAAACTAAGTAACAGCTCCCGCAAGTTGACAATAAATACTTGAAGTTTGAGCATCACTTTTTAAGGTACTTGGGTCTTCATGATCACCATTATGATGTGTTTTTGTTTCAAAGACGTTTTTTGTCGAACGTACATGAAGAAAAATTCACCACCATGGTCACTTAAACAAGTAAAAAAATAATATAGAAATAAATAAGATATTTTATTTGTTTCCTTAATGTGAACAGCAAAATTAAAATTATTTGAATGCAAGCATGAAGAAAAGAAACTAATTTTCATCCTTTCTTTTTTGCGACAAATAGCCTTATTCAGTTGTCACGACAAATGCGAATTAAAAAGCAAATACGATGTCTTTTATCCATGACTTCAGTCGTCGTTTGCATCAGTTTTTACATTATTATGATTTGGATATTCAAAAGTCAAATTTGTCATATCGTCTGCATACTGAGCTAAAAAAATATATATATAATGATTTACAGCTGCTCCTTTATGTCGCTGTCAACATCAATACTCTCCTGTTTGTGGAGATGATGGCAAAACATATAAGAGTGAGTGCAAAGCTAAATGCGCGTGAGTATAAATGTACTTTAATATTTGACCAGTTCTTAAATGGATTAAGCTGTGTAGGTCTCTTGTGGAGAGTTGTTTTATTGGCAATCATACCACATCTTCTTCTTTTTTTTATAATTCTTGTTAACAGCGAGTCTATATTCGCAAATAGTTTTTAAATTATTTTTTTTCGTAAATGTTGTAATAACCTATGCCCTGAATGAAACTAAAATTCAACGGTTATTAGTTATGTCTATAAAAAGAATAAAATCAGTAGAGTTCGAGATATAAGTGTCGCCGTTCTCTTCTGAAAGAGGGGCGATTGATTCTAGAATAACATTCAATCTCATAGATCGAAAATAAACTGACAACGCCATGGCTGAATGATAAGACAATATTAGCAAACATTCGTACAATAAGTAATTTGTCGAAAATAAGTACGAATTATGTATAAGAGATTATATGGCATGACTTTTGAAAAATTATAATTTTCCTGTTGTTGTATGTTGTAATATCCGTCTTTTTTGGTACAATGGCTATATATGTATCACTCCTCATTAATCGTCTTTTGATCATGTTGATACATCACTATTTGTTTTAGCTGTTACCTTTCTGTTCTGTTTAATTTTTTTCATTCAACACACAATGCTTAATCGACTTTCATCCTTATGTGTTAACCATAATCATTGTTCCACGAGGCAATTGGCCGTTTCAGAATCTAAAGGGCTATGGGTAATTGCATTGTTCGGACCCCAAAAACAAATGGTTGAATTTTCATTGTTAATGAAATTTTTAACCATTTACAACGTTATGGTGTACACTTTTGAAAACATTTCCCAGGATGCATTAGATTCTGAAACAGCGAATTGCAGGTTTGCTCAATATCACAAAAGGAAATTAAAAATTTGAAATCTATTTCAGTGGAGTAAACATCAAATGCAAAAATAAATGTCCCTGTCCTGATGATGGTTGTAACTGTCCAACAAAATACAGACCAGTTTGCTGTTATAATGGCAAAACATATTATAATGAGTGCAAAGCTAAGTGCGCGTGAGTATTAATGAGCTTTAATATTTTCTAGCTTTGAAGGGGAGAATAGCTATTTTCTTTCACAGTAAGAAAAATCTCGAGATATTATTATGTTTGGATATTTTTACCTATCGGCAACTTCACTTAATAAAAGTGAAAGCAAATTGTATGACTTTTATCCAAAGAAACACTGATTTTTTTTCAAAAGAAATCTTTGTTGACATTTATTCATTTTATGCAAAAATTCGTCAAAGCATACAATGCTACGTTGACTTTCATTGGATGTTTCCTTTACATATTTATCGGTTAAATGTTATAACGAAGATATTTAATGTTCAATTTTGGTACAGGAACTTGCATTTATTTAAATACAAAATGTAGTGTAAAAATAAGATTTGATATAGCTCCGTAATTTATAAATACACTGCGCTGTCTACGGATTTAAAATAGGAATGAGATTTTTTGCTTAATTTGCAGCAACTATTTAGGTTCTATAAAATTTGATTGTTTGAAACGAAAATTTTGTTCTTTCGCTACGAGACAGATATCGAGGCACTAGAATGAAAAAAATCATTTACACCACGTCCCCAAAAGAAAAAAAAGACACAAATTTATATAAGATAAGTTCTAAAAAAAAACTGCAAGTCTTTCAGTCTGAGTTACTATTATTTCGGATGATACTTCTTCAAAGGAGTACACTTATATGTACATATTTTGGGTCATGGGACATGACGGTCAGTTTTTTTTTCAGTTGACATTGAGTGATTGGCTTTCAGATGTCAACCAAGTTGATATTAAATTAAAGGAATGGAACTCATACCGGTCTCTTTTAGTGTACATTCAGTAATGGCATAGTTTAACAATTTGTTTCATTGAAATAAACAAACAATGTAAAATTCAACAATTTTAAATATCTGAGTAGAATAACGTCTGTAATTTGGTTTTACAAAATTTCTTAGTTATACAGGGGTTGTATTTATAAAAAAAACCTGTACCACGGCAGCAATATTGCACTTGCTTTGCATTTGTTTTGTTCCGCTGCGGATGCGAACTTCAGCTCGTCCCTTAACAAAAATGTATGTTAGTTCAGTGAAAATGATCTGTTTAACAATACTTAAAAGTCGATTGCCATACCGCATCACTGCTGTCTCTTTTCTCGTACAATTGCAACGTGTATCGCTTTTGTAATTGTTTTGTTTTAATACTGTTGCATAACAAATCCCTATTTTTCAGTTTTTACCTTTGTGTTTTTTGTTTTGTTTAACTTTGTCCAACCAACACAATGCTTAATCGAATTTCATCCTTATTAGTTTTTCATAAGTATTGTCCAACAAATCCATTGCAGTTATGTTCAATACAACTAACGGAAATTTAAAATTAATATTTTTATTTCAGTGGCGTAAAGGTTCAATGCAAAAGTGAATGTCCCTGTCCCGATGATGTGTGTAAATGTTCAAAAATATACAATCCCGTTTGCGGCAGTGATGGCCAAACTTATAGTAACAAGTGCAAAGCTAGATGCGCGTAAGTACAAATGTAATTTAATATCTGACTTGCTCCAAATGGAGATGATTTATTTAGTTTCGGGGTTACAAACACCTAGAGGGATTATGCTATGCAAATATCTTTAATTATCAGCAATTTTTTATAAATAAAAATATTGTTTTCTTAGTAAAGCAACAGATTTTGATTTTTATATGAAGATGCACTTTTATATATATTATATAATTTGTTATTAACTTTTTTCAGTTTTGTTAAAATTCATTCATTTTGGACATTGCTTTATTGATTTTATTGCACATATGGTTTAATAATTTTGTTTCAAATTATTTCGATTTCTACTCATCAGATCTTCTTCAAATGAAGTAAAATTACAAACTTTGTTGTTTTTTTGTCAGGTCTTGTGTTATTCCGGCCTTTTTTCAGTTGACATTGAGTACTGGCAGAGTTTAACAACTTGTCTCATTTAAATAAATAAACAATGCTGGATTTCTCAATTTATATCTAGGCAGAAAGAACAATGTCATAAAGTTGTAATGATTGAATATGACTGATACGTCCTTAATGTACAAAATTTTATAAGTTATTCACTGGATGTATTCGGAAAGTACATGTATCACGGCTGCAATATTGCTGTTGTTTTTCATTTATTCTGTAAATTGATAGCCTTTAATGGGATCAGTTTATATGGACTTCTTTTTTAGTATGCCTTTGAATGTATTTTTTACGCAAATATTTTCTCACACCTATTTTTCGTAAAAGTCATGATAACTTGCACAGAGTTCAGTTGAATGAAAATAAAATTTAACAGTTTTTAGTTCTGCCAGTGAAAATGATCTATTTAACAACATAAGTTTTAGTTCTGTCTTTGAAAATAATCTATTTAACAGCATAAGTTTTAGTTCTGACTTTGAAAATGACCTATTTAACAGCATAAGTTTTAGTTCTGACTTTGAAAATGATCTATTTAACAACATAAGTTTTAGTTCTGACTTTGAAAATGATCTATTTAACCGCATAAGTTTTAGTTCTGACTTTGGAAATGATCTATTTAACAGCATAAGTTTTAGTTCTGTCTTTGAAAATGATCTATTTAACAGCATAAGTTTTAGTTCTGACTTTGAAAATGATCTAATTAGCAACATAAGTTTTAGTTCTGACTTTGAAAATGATCTATTTAACAACATAAGTTTTAGTTCTGCCAGTGAAAATGATCTATTTAACAACATAAGTTTTAGTTCTGCCAGTGAAAATGATCTATTTAACAGCATAAGTTTTAGTTCTGTCTTTGAAAATGATCTATTTAACAACATAAGTTTTAGTTCTGACTTTGAAAATGATCTATTTCACAGCATAAGTTTTAGTTCTGTTTTTGAAAATGATCTATTTAACAACATAAGTTTTAGTTCTGCCAGTGAAAATGATCTATTTAACAACATAAGTTTTAGTTCTGCCAGTGAAAATGATCTATTTAACAGCATAAGTTTTAGTTCTGTCTTTGAAAATGATCTATTTAAGAGCATAAGTTTTAGTTCTGACTTTGAAAATGATCTATTTCACAGCATAAGTTTTAGTTCTGTTTTTGAAAATGATCTATTTAACAACATAAGTTTTAGTTCTGACTTTGAAAATGATATATTTAACCGCATTAGTTTTAGTTCTGAATTTGAAAATGATCTATTTAACAACATAAGTTTTAGTTCTTACTTTGAAAATGATCTATTTAACAACATAAGTTGTAGTTCTGTCAGTGAAAATGATCTATTTAACAGCATAAGTTTTAGTTCTGTCTTTGAAAATGATCTATTTAACAACATAAGTTGTAGTTCTGTCTTTGAAAATGATCTATTTAACAACATAAGTTTTAGTTCTTACTTTGAAAATGATCTATTTAACAACATAAGTTGTAGTTCTGTCTTTGAAAATGATCTATTTAACAGCATAAGTTTTAGTTCTGTCTTTGAAAATGATCTATTTAACAACATAAGTTGTAGTTCTGTCAGTGAAAATGATCTATTTAACAACATAAGTTTTAGTTCTGACTTTGAAAATGATCTATTTAACAACATAAGTTTTAGTTCTGTCTTTGAAAATGATCTATTTAACAGCATAAGTTTTAGTTCTGACTTTGAAAATGATCTATTTAACAACATAAGTTTTGGTTCTGACTTTGAAAATGATTTATTTAACAGCATAAGTTTTAGTTCTGACTTTGAAAATGATCTATTTAACAACATAAGTTTTAGTTCTGTCTTTTAAAATGATCTATTTAAGAGCATAAGTTTTAGTTCTGTCTTTGAAAATGATCTATTTAACAACATAAGTTTTAGTTCTGTCTTTTAAAATGATCTATTTGACAGCATAAATACCTACTGGATAATGAACTATATGACATGGCTACAAAGTCGATTTCTATACTGTTACACTACTGTCTTTTAACGTACATTAGATTTGTTTCCGAAGCTATACTGATATTTCTCCAAAACCAATTAACATAACATATGCGTAATTAATCTTTTTCAGTTTATGCTAAAACTCACTCACTTTACACATTGCTTGATTGACTATCATTGCACATATGACCTTTCTAATTACCATTCAAATGGTAAAAAGAAGATAAAGTATATGCTCAATATTACTGTAAAAATTGTTCACTTTCAATGTAAAAACTTCCATCATTTTAATAGCACAAAAGTAAGATTCACTGGCAGTGGCCCTGATATTTTTATCTTTGACTAAAAAAATACATTGCATAGAAAAATTACAACACATATGGTAATGTGTTTGACGCTAAATGCGCTGTAGTTTCAATGTTCTCTGCGGCCAATATTCGACTTTTTAAGGGCGAGACAAAACATATTTGTTTTGTATAAGAGATAAATCGGTGTATTCGGGTGATTTAAAGATTATCCCCCTTTCCCCTCCCCCAAAAACAAGCAAATTTATCTATAAAGTGATATTTACAAAATAACTTAAATCTTATGATTTTGTTTAATACAAATATGGTCTTTTCCGAAAAAGTATACCTCGTTGTAATTGTTTTTACCAGGACATTAGTTTCGCCAATGTCTATCAGTTTACATTAAATTTGATTAAAAGCTCAATATAATAACTTTCCTACTTATAATTAACAAACAATGTCATTACTCACACTGAAGATGGGTAAAATAACATCCTACCGTAGCATGGATGTTTGTCACATCAGATACATCCATCATTTGGTTTTATAAAATTGCTAAATTGTACATAATGGTACATATTCGCAGATATTTTCTAACATAAAAATTTCTCAAAAAGTACTTATAAAATTACGTCCTGGTTCGTTGAATGATATTTCAATTCAATATGTCTAGTTTTGTGTATGCAAACCATTAAAACCATTAGAATCTAAGATTTGAAAGAGTCGCCAAGGAATTGATTAGAAGCAAACATGAATACAACCAGTTATTTGTTGAAAGTAAACTAAAATTAATATATGAATATACGAAGATTAATCATATATTAACTGTGACACAGGATTATATAAACTGACTGAAAAAGTTGATTTTTTCATAATGTCAAAAATATCTGTTTACAATGGCTATAAAATTGAAGAGAAAATGTATGATTGACAATTAAACAATTATCCATGCAAGTTAAAATGAAGCGAATGTAAGCAATTCTTAGGAACCGTACGGTCATCAACAAAGAGAATAATCACATACCGAATGATCGGCTATAATGTCTATTTCTTTGTCATTGTCTTTTTTATCATGGTTAATAATAGGTTAATTTTTTTAGTTTTAGTCTTTGTGTTTTGTTCAATCATCATTTGATTTTCATTATTATTTTTCAAATGGCACAACAAATGTAATGCTGCCTAGTTCAATATTACTTAAGGAATCAATTACTTAAGGAAATTGATTCTTTCAAAATTATTTCAGTGGAGTAAAGATTAAATGCAAAAGTAAATGTCCTTGTTCTGATGATGGTTGTCACTGTCCATTGATATACCATCCCGTTTGCGGAGGTGATGGCAACACATACGATAACAACTGTGTGGCTAAGTGCGCGTAAGTAATAATGTTATTTAATATCTTACTTGCTCCGAATTGCTTTAACAGTAAAAAACACCTCTGTTTGAATATCTTTAACTATCGGCAGTTTTATCTAATAAAAATAATGTAGGTAAAGTATCAGCTTTGTATCCGAAAATAATCTGAAATTTATCCATTTATTTATATATAGGATGCGTAGTTAACATAATTGACTTTCATTGCACATATGCCCTTCATAAGTACAGTTCAAATTGTGGAAGAAAGATACCATATATGCTTAATATTATGGTAAAATTTGTTCAATTTTATTGTTAACAATTGCATTATGTTTAAAATAGTTCAAAGGTAAGATTCACTGGTAGTGACCCTGCAGTTTTTATCTTTGTCCAAAAATATTCAAAGCTGCTTGTGGTATAAGCAAGATAACTTCAATGTAACATTTAATGATTTTGATTAAGGTCTTCTCCGAAAAAGTATATCTCGTTGAATTTCTTTTTACCAGGCCATTAGTTTTGCCAATGTCTTTCAGTTTACATTCAATTTGATTAAAAGCTCAATATAATAACTTTCCTCATTATAATGAACAAACAATGTCATTACTCACACTGAAGATGGGTAAAATAACGTCATACCGTAGTATAGGATGTTTGTCAGAGCAGATACGTCCATAATTTGGTTTTATAAAATTTCTGAATTGTACATCATAGTATATATTTGCAAATATTTTCTAACATAAAAATTTCTCAAAAAGTCCTTATAAATTACGCCCTGGTTCGTTGAATGATATTTCAATTAAATATGTCTAGTTCTGTGTATGAGTAGCATTAAAACCATTAGAATCTAAGATTTGAAAGAGTCGCCAAGGAATTGATAAGAAGCAAACATGAATACAACCAGTTATTTGTAGAAAGTAAACTAAAATTAATATGAATATACGAATATACGAAGATTAATCAGATATAAACTGTGACACCGGATCATATAAACTGACTGAAAAAGTTGATTTTCTCATAATGTCAAAATATCTGTTTACAATGGCTATAAAATTAAACAGAAAATGAATGATTGACAATGAGACATGAGTTATAATGAAGTGAATGTAAGAAATTTTTGGCAAACGTACGACCATCAATAAGGAAAAAATCACATACCGAATGATCGTCTATTTCTTTGTAAATGTTTTTTCTTTATCAGGTTTAATAATACGTTTTTGTCAGTTTTAACCTTTGTGTATTATAAATCAATATTTGATTTTCATTATTATTTTTCAAATGGTACAACGAATGCTGCCTTGCTCAATATTGGTTACGGGAATTGAAAATTCAAATTTATTTCAGTGGCGTACAGGTTAAGTGCAAAAATAAATGTCCTTGTGAAGATGTTTGTTCGTGCTCGAAAGAATTAAGTCCTGTTTGCGGAGTTGATGGCAAAACATATGATAATAAGTGTATAGCTAAATGCAAGTAAGTTTGACGTCACTGACAATACGACGTCGACAATAGACATGTACAATAGTTGGAACGTTATGTTCCCGCGATAATCTCAACACCTGGTTTATCATAGATTTATCATTAGTTTGTTTGAAGCTCACACCTAATTTGTACAACTCACAACGATGAATAGATGGCTCACAAATCAAGAAACTATTTGGTATATCTTTAACTGTTTAAGGAAGTTCGCTACACAGTTTCAAAATAACAAGCTTTTCATAACACATGTAACAGTAGTATATATTGATACGGGATAAATAAATGAACCAAAAAAGCGAAAATAATGTAAAGGTCCGTGTGCTTCTTTTTGAGAGATTTTTGCTCTCTTGAATTTTCATAGTTTTATCATTGACAAGATTAAGTTCTCAAAACTATTAAAAAATAACAAAGATCTTATAACACTTTTACAAATGGCTTATAATTCAACAAGATTTACATAAGGAAAAATGAAGGGTTAGTTGGCAAATATATTAAGGCATTCAAGTGGTTAAACACTGAGGATTCCGAAAAGCTGACAAAACATTCAAAACATGACAAGCGAACTTCTCGGGAAAAGTTAGAATGTTAGCAGTGCTCAATATTGATATATATATATAAACAATACGTTATAAACAAATGATCAATTTGTGTTAAATTCTTTTTATCAAACGTTACAAAAAATAAATTGTATATTTGATATATCAAAAAGAATTATGAATATTTTTTTCCCAGTGGCGTGAGATTTAAATGCAAACGAAAATGTCCTTGTAATGTATGTGCATGTCCACCTGTATTTGCACCTGTGTGTGGAGATTATGGTCAAACGTATGACAATGCATGTGAAGCTGTGTGCGCGTAAGTACTAGTATAAAATGCATGAGAAAATTTTGAACGTTTATCGGGAGTAGATTAATTATGTGATTCCTTAATTGTAAAAAGATATGCAAGTAGATATATGAGATAGCAAGTGTTGCCGGGCTCCCATAAAGAGTTTAATGTGCATAGACATTTGCAGAATAATGCGTATATACACCAAGTTAGTTGTGGTAGTAAAACAAGTGTCAGAATCCTCTTCCCTTGCATGAATGTGACCTACCGAATTATACTATTTACCGGATTTAATATCACATAAGCAACACGACGGGTGCCACATGTGGAGCAGGATCTGCTTACCCTTTCGGAGCACCTGAGATCACCCCTAGTTTTTTGGTGGGGTTCGTATTGTTTATTCTTTAGTTTTCTATGTTGTTCTAACATAAAAATTTCTCAAAAAGTACTTATAAAATTACGTCCTGGTTCGTTGAATGATATTTCAATTCAATATGTCTAGTTTTGTGTATGCAAACCATTAAAACCATTAGAATCTAAGATTTGAAAGAGTCGCCAAGGAATTGATTAGAAGCAAACATGAATACAACCAGTTATTTGTTGAAAGTAAACTAAAATTAATATATGAATATACGAAGATTAATCATATATTAACTGTGACACAGGATTATATAAACTGACTGAAAAAGTTGATTTTTTCATAATGTCAAAAATATCTGTTTACAATGGCTATAAAATTGAAGAGAAAATGTATGATTGACAATTAAACAATTATCCATGCAAGTTAAAATGAAGCGAATGTAAGCAATTCTTAGGAACCGTACGGTCATCAACAAAGAGAATAATCACATACCGAATGATCGGCTATAATGTCTATTTCTTTGTCATTGTCTTTTTTATCATGGTTAATAATAGGTTAATTTTTTTAGTTTTAGTCTTTGTGTTTTGTTCAATCATCATTTGATTTTCATTATTATTTTTCAAATGGCACAACAAATGTAATGCTGCCTAGTTCAATATTACTTAAGGAATCAATTACTTAAGGAAATTGATTCTTTCAAAATTATTTCAGTGGAGTAAAGATTAAATGCAAAAGTAAATGTCCTTGTCCTGATGATGGTTGTCACTGTCCATTGATATACCATCCCGTTTGCGGAGGTGATGGCAACACATACGATAACAACTGTGTGGCTAAGTGCGCGTAAGTAATAATGTTATTTAATATCTTACTTGCTCCGAATTGCTTTAACAGTAAAAAACACCTCTGTTTGAATATCTTTAACTATCGGCAGTTTTATCTAATAAAAATAATGTAGGTAAAGTATCAGCTTTGTATCCGAAAATAATCTGAAATTTATCCATTTATTTACATATAGGATGCGTAGTTAACATAATTGACTTTCATTGCACATATGCCCTTCATAAGTACAGTTCAAATTGTGGAAGAAAGATACCATATATGCTTAATATTATGGTAAAATTTGTTCAATTTTATTGTTAACAATTGCATTATGTTTAAAATAGTTCAAAGGTAAGATTCACTGGTAGTGACCCTGCAGTTTTTATCTTTGTCCAAAAATATTCAAAGCTGCTTGTGGTATAAGCAAGATAACTTCAATGTAACATTTAATGATTTTGATTAAGGTCTTCTCCGAAAAAGTATATCTCGTTGAATTTCTTTTTACCAGGCCATTAGTTTTGCCAATGTCTTTCAGTTTACATTCAATTTGATTAAAAGCTCAATATAATAACTTTCCTCATTATAATGAACAAACAATGTCATTACTCACACTGAAGATGGGTAAAATAACGTCATACCGTAGTATAGGATGTTTGTCAGAGCAGATACGTCCATAATTTGGTTTTATAAAATTTCTGAATTGTACATCATAGTATATATTTGCAAATATTTTCTAACATAAAAATTTCTCAAAAAGTCCTTATAAATTACGCCCTGGTTCGTTGAATGATATTTCAATTAAATATGTCTAGTTCTGTGTATGAGTAGCATTAAAACCATTAGAATCTAAGATTTGAAAGAGTCGCCAAGGAATTGATAAGAAGCAAACATGAATACAACCAGTTATTTGTAGAAAGTAAACTAAAATTAATATGAATATACGAATATACGAAGATTAATCAGATATAAACTGTGACACCGGATCATATAAACTGACTGAAAAAGTTGATTTTCTCATAATGTCAAAATATCTGTTTACAATGGCTATAAAATTAAACAGAAAATGAATGATTGACAATGAGACATGAGTTATAATGAAGTGAATGTAAGAAATTTTTGGCAAACGTACGACCATCAATAAGGAAAAAAATCACATACCGAATGATCGTCTATTTCTTTGTAAATGTTTTTTCTTTATCAGGTTTAATAATACGTTTTTGTCAGTTTTAACCTTTGTGTATTATAAATCAATATTTGATTTTCATTATTATTTTTCAAATGGTACAACGAATGCTGCCTTGCTCAATATTGGTTACGGGAATTGAAAATTCAAATTTATTTCAGTGGCGTACAGGTTAAGTGCAAAAATAAATGTCCTTGTGAAGATGTTTGTTCGTGCTCGAAAGAATTAAGTCCTGTTTGCGGAGTTGATGGCAAAACATATGATAATAAGTGTATAGCTAAATGCAAGTAAGTTTGACGTCACTGACAATACGACGTCGACAATAGACATGTACAATAGTTGGAACGTTATGTTCCCGCGATAATCTCAACACCTGGTTTATCATAGATTTAACATTAGTTTGTTTGAAGCTCACACCTAATTTGTACAACTCACAACGATGAATAGATGGCTCACAAATCAAGAAACTATTTGGTATATCTTTAACTGTTTAAGGAAGTTCGCTACACAGTTTCAAAATAACAAGCTTTTCATAACACATGTAACAGTAGTATATATTGATACGGGATAAATAAATGAACCAAAAAAGCGAAAATAATGTAAAGGTCCGTGTGCTTCTTTTTGAGAGATTTTTGCTCTCTTGAATTTTCATAGTTTTATCATTGACAAGATTAAGTTCTCAAAACTATTAAAAAATAACAAAGATCTTATAACACTTTTACAAATGGCTTATAATTCAACAAGATTTACATAAGGAAAAATGAAGGGTTAGTTGGCAAATATATTAAGGCATTCAAGTGGTTAAACACTGAGGATTCCGAAAAGCTGACAAAACATTCAAAACATGACAAGCGAACTTCTCGGGAAAAGTTAGAATGTTAGCAGTGCTCAATATTGATATATATATATATAAACAATACGTTATAAACAAATGATCAATTTGTGTTAAATTCTTTTTATCAAACGTTACAAAAAATAAATTGTATATTTGATATATCAAAAAGAATTATGAATATTTTTTTCCCAGTGGCGTGAGATTTAAATGCAAACGAAAATGTCCTTGTAATATATGTGCATGTCCACCTGTATTTGCACCTGTGTGTGGAGATTATGGTCAAACGTATGACAATGCATGTGAAGCTGTGTGCGCGTAAGTACTAGTATAAAATGCATGAGAAAATTTTGAACGTTTATCGGGAGTAGATTAATTATGTGATTCCTTAATTGTAAAAAGATATGCAAGTAGATATATGAGATAGCAAGTGTTGCCGGGCTCCCATAAAGAGTTTAATGTGCATAGACATTTGCAGAATAATGCGTATATACACCAAGTTAGTTGTGGTAGTAAAACAAGTGCCAGAATCCCCTTCCCTTTCATGAATGTGACCTACCGAATTATACTATTTACCGGATTTAATATCACATAAGCAACACGACGGGTGCCACATGTGGAGCAGGATCTGCTTACCCTTTCGGAGCACCTGAGATCACCCCTAGTTTTTTGGTGGGGTTCGTATTGTTTATTCTTTAGTTTTCTATGTTGTGTCTTGCGTGCTGTTTGTTTGTCTTTTTCATTTTTAGCCATGGCGTTGTCAGTTTGTTTTAGATTTATGAGTTTGACTGTCTCTTTGGTATCTTTCGTCCCTCTTTTATAAAAATAATGGATTATTGCTATTCTTTGATCTAACTGACTGATAGTTTTCCCCTACAGTAGAGTGATATGAAAAATTATCGCTAGAAACAGAGGGTGCACGTGCTGTTGTCAATGAAATTAACACTTCGTCATAGGTAAAATAACGGTAAACAGATTATCATTAGTCATCTCAACTCGATGTCTTTTTCTCACTTTCGCCGAGATCGAGAAAAGCAATCTAGTTGAGATGACCAATGATAATCTCTTATTATACGACATGACGGAATATATGATTCTCATATCAAGTATTGTATTATTTCATGTAGTCAATTGGCCCTGCGTTTCTGGAATTAAATTTCTAATTAATGTTCAAGCATTTTCATCTTATCTGTCAGTGCCTTTGTGCCTTATCAAAGTTTCTACAATTCAAACGACAGAGCATAAACAATATAACTAAATAACATTGTTAATATTTTTTCAGTGGGGTGACACCAAAATGCAAAGGTAAATGTCCCTGTAGCAAGTGTGCCTGTGAAAAAACATACCGACCAGTTTGTGGAGATGATGGCAAAACGTATGATAATAGATGTGCTGCAAAATGCTAGTAAGTTTTTGTGAAAAGTAAAATCACAAAAATACTGAACTTAGAGGAAAATCAATTCGGAAAGTCCATAATCACATGGCAAAATCAAATAACAAAACATATAAAAAAAGAATGGACAAGAACTGTTATATTCCTGACTTGGTACAGGCATTTTCAAATGTCGAAAATGGTGGATTAAACCTGGTTCTATAGTGAGTGAATTTCTTTAATTCTTCTGATTGGCTATGTGTTTGTCATACTTTGAATAGTATAAAATTTAGATTTATGTTATGTCGAACTCCGTTATTTGATTATCTTAAATAAGTTATCATGAGTTTGACTGTCCCTCTGGTATTTTTCGTCCCTCTTTTATAGTACCTTCTCGTTAATGTGTTTAAATATTCAAACTTATCCGACGTTTCGTTGGTTTTTCTAAATTCAAAATAATTCAAATAAAGTTTTTCCGACATTTTAACATTTTTTTCTTATAATATATACTAGTCAAATAGTCAAACAATGATCGTGCATTCTCTATATTAATATAAGAATTCGAATATTTGTGCATAGGGATTACAACACAATGCAATGATAAATATCTCTTTCGATTTCTATTTTTTTTCCTGCATAAAACTGGCTTTCAGATTCTGTTAAATAGTGTGTCATCTCTATTACTCTGTTGTGTGTTATTATTCAATTTTAAAAAGCTGCAACAATCACTTTATTCCTTTTTTGTGTTTATATCTTTGGCTCGAATATTACAACTACTATTTTGCATATTCATAACTAATTTATGAAATTGAGATATGTTTTCTTCTGTAGTGGAGTAGACGTAAAGTGTAATCGTAAATGTCCCTGTAAATCGTGTCACTGCAATAAAAGATACCGTCCTGTTTGTGGAAGAGATGGCACAACGTATAGTAATAGGTGTAATGCTAGATGTGCGTAAGTATTGTAATACACTTATCATAAATACCAGGATTGAAATTTTGTATATGCACCAGACGCGCGTTTCGTCTTCAAAAGACTCATCAGTGACGCTAGAATAAAAAAGTTGTAAATGCCAAATACAATACGAAGTTGCAGAGCATTGAGGACCAAAAATTCCTGAAAGTTTTGCCGAAAACAACTAGGTTAATTTATTCCTGAGGTAAAAAGATTGCATTTTAGTACTTTTTATTGTAAAGCAGATTAAACCTATTTTTCTCATTTTTTTAACGGAAGCTTTATGCACCAGTTGCGCGTTTCGTGTTCAAAAGACTCATTAGTGACGCTAGAATAAAAAAGTTACAAATGCCAAATAAAATAAGAAGTTGCAGAGCATTGAGGACCAAAAATTCCTAACAGTTTTGCCAATTACAGCTGAGGTAAAACGATTGCATTTGAGTAATTTCGATTGTGAAGGAGATTAAAACTTTTTTCCAATTATAAAGGAACCCTTGTAACAAGATGTTTGAATACTATTTTAACCTCATCTTAAAATCTGTGTTCACCTTTTTTAGTGACGTCTTATTCAAATTTCTAATGGCACAGTACGAATTTGTTATCTTATTTTATCCTGTAATACATGTATTTTTCTTTCAAATCCATACTATCAGTCAAAAGATATAACAGCTGAAAAATCATAAGGAACCTAGAAAATTTATATGTTCCTCGTCACTATTCGTAAAACTCGTAAATTCATGGTCCAAACCCTCTAAATTATTAAAATAACCACAAATTAGTTTTTCCGTAAATAACTAGTTTAGTTCGGTATCATCGTTATCCGGACGCATAAACACGTATCCATTCGTTAACTTCTATTCAAAAACAATAAATGACAAGTAGCAATTTTTTTAGCGATTTGTAACGGTTAGTTTACGATTTGTTATCTATAACCTTGTTTTGAGTCGCGTTAAGATGGCTTTTCGTATGTGTACAATATATACCGAAAACGTTATGTGTGGCTCCGAATTGTTAAAGAATATAGATGTATACTTTGAGTATTTTTACGTAACGTTTACATTTTTAGGAAAAGTAAACAAGCTGCGAAATTGTAATGAATAATAAGTAATCGTCCATAACACGAAACTATGTGATACAACACATAACATGTCTTAACAAACACATTTGAGCTTCGATGTATTGTGTTTTTTCGATTTATATATGTAAAAAGTAAAATCACAAAAATACTGAACTTAGAGGAAAATCATTTCGGAAAGTCCATTATCACCTGGCAAAATCAAATAACAAAACGCATCAAAAACGAATGGACAAGAACTGTCATATTCCTGACTTGGTACAGGCATTTTCAAATGTAGAAAATGGTGGATTAAACCTGGTTTTATAGCGCTAACCCTCTCACTTTGATGACAGTCAAATTCCGTTATATTTACATTGATGCTTTAACTAAACAGACACAATAAATATAATAGTCACAATATGGGTACATCAGTCATCATCGTATAAAATTTTTAAAAGGAACAATTTAACAGAACACAAAAACATCTATCTACAAACACATTCATTGATTTGTGTGTCTGACGTCAGAAAATTTTATACGTCATATAAATTTGTCGTTCAATGTGCATACAAACAATTTTAAAATTTGCATAGGCAATGTTAGCATATAGGGTTAAAAAATCAAAAGTATGTAAGAATAAATTTCAGAAATAGACCGAGATTGAAAATAGTCCAAAAGTTAAATTGCAATAAACACTCGTAAAATTTCCGTATGTTGCGTAAGTTGCACAAAGTTCTCCGTGACAACCCGTATCAACTCGTTGAATTTTTTGCAAATAAAATTACCGTAATAACTCGTTAAAAGTAAAATCACAAAAATACTGAACTCCGAGGAAAATTTAAAAAACGAAAATTCCCTAATCAAATGGGAAAATCAAAAACACTTGAAACGATTGGATAACAACAGTCATATTCCTGACTTGGTACAGGCATTTTCTTATGTAAAAAAATGTGAATTGAACCTGGTTTTATAACTGCTAAACCTCTCACTTGTAAGACAGTCGCATTAAATTCCATTGAATTGACAATGTTGCGTGAACAATACAAACAGACATAATAGGTAAAAATGTCAAAAACAGGGGTAGAGCAGCCAACATTGTGTTGTAATATAAATCACTAAAAAAACAAACAAATGTAACAAAGAAGCACAAATAATAATCAGCAATAAACCGTAAGTAGCTCGTAATAACTAGTAAAAGTGGTCAAAACGTTAGGATCCATGAATTTGTGCAATCTATAAGGACTTAAAAAGATGAGTTTGTAATGGAGGCATTAGGCACAGTTATGATCTTGTCAGGACTACGTCATGATGTTGGATCATATGGTAGCGACTTGTATCTCTGTTATTTGTTTCCCAATACTTTCGTTATCAGTTGTGGGAGTATAAAAAATTATAAGAATTAGATCAACTCTCCAAAACCGCTATTACTAATAGATTGATTTGTCTGTTGACGTCTTATTTGATATAGATCCTTATTCCTGTCTACGTATCAGCACCCAAACCAAGAAGGTCAGTGATGACACGGATACCACGTATAGCCGATTATAAGTCAAGTGTTTGTAGTATAGTTTATCAAAATTAAATGTTGTAAATTTGGAAAGGAAGAAAACATAATTTTAACAATGCCCTCCAGGATTTGCAGGGGGCAATTTTATCATAAGTGCATGCAGCCATACTACACAGATTTTTAATTTATATGAATTTATGAATTTGGCAAAAAAATACTTCTCGGGATTTTTATTTAAGAAAAAAATTAATGCTAAAACATTTTCCTTGTTGAAAACAGTTCGAATTCATATACAGGTAATTTAACGCAGAAAATGAAGGCAAAATTATAACTGAATACAAAATGTGGAAATCAAATATTTAAAACATTCACATAGATAGATACCAGAAAGAGTTTCATAACCACTAAATGATGATGTAAATAAAAATAAATTTGTCAACTCATCAAAGGTATTCTACATTGACCAAAAAACAACAACATACAAGACATTCTTTATTTTTTTTGTTTAGAAGATAGTTATACATGTTAAACTGTTTTCGGTATTGCAAACTTCGACAAACTAATAGACTCGTGTTAAAAAACATTTTTATTTTGACATTTTGCAAAGTCATTTCAAATATTGCAAGATTGACAAATTAGTCGCTTTTATTTTCTGCGTTGCATATCTGCATGTTTTGTGCTATTTAAAGAAACAGTATTTCTTTGCAGTCGAGTAAAAGTAAAGTGTTTTGGCCAATGTCCTTGTGGTGGCCATGGTTGCAGATGCCCATATTGGAAGCGTCCAGTGTGTGGTGATGACGGTAAAACATATGTTAATGCATGTTTCGCTAAGTGCAAGTAAGTTTTCTAATTTCATATATCGTTCTATTACTGAGAAAAGCTTTTGTTTGAACACAAACTATATCTTAACAACAAGATACTTCCCTCTTATCACAGTTTGGGATATCAATAATTACATTTTGTTTTTACATGCGAGCATTCTTATGTATATCAAAATTAAAGAAATTAGACAGAATAAAATCCCGATTTTAACTTTAAACCCAAGATTTAAAGTCACCATAACGGAAGAAGGCACTGAACGAGAAAAAGCAAACAAGATGGTACTGGACAGAATAAGAACTTCCTGTCGAGAACAACCTATGGTTAATTGTGATAGTTTGACATTTTAAGAAACTATAGGAAAAAGAAAATCATATATGGAAAAAGGAATAAAGCATAAATCTTTTACCATAGCCTTGGTTTATATTAAGGAGGAATAACTTAGAATGTTTTATCTTAAACGATTTTGACATGAAAATAAAAAGAGGAATTGTCAAATGGTGAAACCAAGTGTGTACATAAAAGATACAACTAGCATTTAGTCTTACATGGTACATTTGCAAATGAGGCGATAAAATATTAATCAACAACACTTATTAACTATAATGTAGTCTATTCCCCTAAACTCCATCAATCTAATAAACAAATAGATCATGTGCTTTGACAACTTTTAAACAGAGAACGAAACTATAACGGTGAGGGTAGATAATTATAGTTTGTCAAAAGTAAAATGACAAAAAATACCGAACTCCTAGGAAAATAAAACGGCAAGTCTCTTATCAGATGTCCTTATCAGACCTCAAACAAATTATTCTAATGTTTTTAATTGTTTCAGGGGCAAAACTGCTGTACGTTGTAAAGGAAAATGTCCGTGTTTTCATGTAAGTATTAATCAAATCATTTTTTTAAAAATAATTCTTCATTTATTACCATACGTATACATAAACATACTAACGCTGTGAGACCAGTACTGTAGAGGTACTTTTTTTGTGTAGTACGTATTTGTCTGATAAACAATATCAAATTTACATTTTCACAAATATCTATGAGTAAAAAAAAAAACAAAAAACAAATAAATTATGCGTGCAGATCTTAAAAACAATTCATAACGACTTTGACAGAAGACATATCAGTTTTAATCAATAAAGGCCGATATTCCTCCATTACTCAAGACCTCTTTTCCAAATATCTGAAGGATAATATACAAATGAAGGCAACAGTAGTATATACATGTCATTATACCGCTGTTTAAAGTCATACATCGATTGGGAGAAAACAAATCCGGGTTACAAACTTTAAACAACGGAAACACACCAATCATTAGAGGTAAACAACGCAGGAACAGAAACAATGAAGTGCCACAATAACACAGTCAAACGCAATATACATAGAAACGAATTATTTGATTAAAACTGCCATATTCCTGACTTGGTTCAGGAAATTTGAAGAAACAATAATTGTTTACAACATCAATGCTTTCTTTTAATTCACTTAAATCTTGTTATAGTCAATCAATTCTATCAATAGTACAGCTAGTATATGTCTCACGAACTAATTGATATGAATCATTTATTCAAAAATAAAATAATAAAGCTCTCAATGGAATACTGGTATAACTGACAATTGATCACAGATTTTGTGAAATATTGTCAGATACTATAAATCTGAATCAAAAGGGAAAGCTCAATGAAAATTCTACCTTCGTTGCACATTGTAATGTAATCCATAGCGGAAAATAACATATTAGAAAAGAATGGCATACCTAAGATCACTAGGATTTGCCGAAATTCTTAATCCGTACAAGGTATACATGCACACAAGGCAAATGAGGCACAATAGTAACCATACTTGGCTTTGCCAAAATTCTTAATCATACACGTGCAATGTTCAACAGGATTAAATCATATATACACTAGGTTTGTATAAAATATTTTTTTTCTGTTATCATAAAATTGAGAATGGAAATGGGTAATGTGTCAAAGAGACAACAACCTGACAAAAGAACAAAAGAACATCCGAAGGCAACCAATATCTCTTTAACACAACGAGAAAATCACACCCCCAAAGGCGTGCTTAAGCTGACCCCTTGACAAAAAAGAATACTAGTTAAGGGGGCTCGCGGGTCTAAATCAATTTTTTTAATTTAATATAAGATTTCGCTATATTTTTTTATAAATGAACTTTATCTTATACTTAATAGAAAAATGAAATAAAAAAATGGGGTCACCGTTCATTTACGCTCACAATCTGCTTTAGAAAGAAGCATACATTTTTGTCAATGTCCTTTTTTTCTGTTGAACTAAAAGGAGAAATAACGGTAATATCGAGAAAAAAAAACTAAATTACAGAAATCGCTTAAATTTTACAATTATTTAGTTTATGTATAGCTTATTCGAAAACAACAATAAAAAATATAGGTAACCGATGAGTTAAAAAAGATATTTCAATTTTAATGCCTAAAAATGGCATTTTTGCACCAAAGGGAGATAATTTGGAGCTTTTTCAATGAAATTTACATTTTAAAAGTCACCTGGGGCCAATACCAATTTTTTTTTAGAATGATTTTTGTACCATATGATAACGTAACAACTACTAAAGGTAATTAATAAAATTTGTAATGAAAAATAAATGTTACATTTTTTTCGGAAAATCCTATACCCGCGAGCCTCCTTAAATGATAATGGAGGAAACATCAAACTTATAAATGAACTAAAAGAAACAAAACCATTTATATTTAATATCTATATTGTTGTTTATATTTTCAGATTGGTTAAAAGTCTATGTAGCGATTATTCTGTCCGTAGAAGAGTTTATGCTTACGTATCAGAAATTTCTGTTATATATAGAAACGCTGTTCAGATGTTAATTTAAAACCAAATATCAAATGTACAAAATACATATTTTCTTTTATATAACGCAAATAGTTCAGGTGAAGAAGGATATGCCTACCCTTTCAAAAAACCTGATATCCTCCCAAGGATTTAAAAGGGTTCGTATTGCTCATTTTTAGTTTTTTTTCTGTTATTTGTCCTTTGTTCGTTTTTCATTATTTGCCATGACATTGTCAGTGTGTTTTCGACTCATGCGTTTGAATATCTCTTTGGTTTATTTCGCCCTCTTATATTGTAATAATTTAATTTTGGATGTAACGCGTCTTCTGATTGGCTGACGTTATTTTGTTATCGGCCCATAGATATAATTTAGTCATGTGATCGTGACGTCATCAACGTTTTTTCGTGGTTTTCTACGGTTTAAAATGGAATTTAGCATTAAATTATAAGAAATGACTGTAATATTTTTTCTGTCTATTCGAAATAACATAAAAAATGTGGTGCACTGTTAAATAACCCGCTACGCGCGTTATTCAGTGTGCACCAAATATTTTATGTTATTTCTTCATAGACAGAAAAAAGAGTACAGTCATTCCTTAAATAATTATATATAGTCCAGGATTTTAGTGTAATCTTTTCCTTCTACAAATGAACAAATGCATTTTTAACAATTGGAGATAATAAGGTTGAGTGTGTATGCAAAACAAGTGAACATTTATACTGTCTCATATTTGTATGTCCTTTCAGTTCAGTCATATAGAATGATATTAACTTAAAAAAACAATGAAAACCAAACAACCCATAAGTAATCACAAAATGACAAAAAGACTTACAAATCAGTGGTTATTGTCTCCAGCCAAGTCACAAGACACAGCCTTGACGACTTATGAGTGTTTGACACTATTTGCATATCCTCAACAAATGCAGAACATTGTGCACACATATCTTGGAATAGAGTTAGTTCATTCACTATATCACATAGTTAAATACATAACCAGAATATCTGACTTGATTAGGCGTCTTCATTTTCACTAATCTATATTAAAAAAGCAAAAAGGAGATATTTTCATTATTTTTCTCTAAGTGAAAACTAGTTTCCATGCGGTCTGCTTATCTTCTTTAAAATGTATATAAAAGTATTCATATCCACATGTATATACATCTAGATATTTTCATATTGTTGTCTATGTATTACAAAATACACTATATCAATTGAATTTAGCTTCAATTCGTAAATTGATCAGATGAAGTTTTGGTTTGTAGCAAGGGTCAGTTTAGTTATTATAAATTTGATTAAGTCTTTCAACTGATGTCATTTGAATTTAGTATTCCCAATAAAACTGCATATAGTCAAGGCTCTGGGTAGAAGACCGTAATTTGACCCATAAGTTTTTACTTCTAAAAATTGTCACTTGGATGGAGAGTCGTCTCATTAGAATTCATACCATATCTTCTTATATCTATTTAAACAATTTATGACTCGACACACCCGGTCTTGCATCTTCTGCATTTCAGGCGATGTACTAAGTTTGGTGTTACCTTGATTGGTTATAATTGATATTTTAGACTTAAACATCAGCATACAACTGTTGTTTTAATATACTTCACATCGGAACGCTAAATAAATCAGTAATTAGGAGGTAAAGGTCACCATTACTTCAATTTTCCTTACGGTATTTGTTTTATTGTATTTGAAATTACAGTATTATTTTATAGAAGTATTGCATATCTATAGCGAGGATTGAGCATAAACAGCACAAAATCATACATCTAATACCTACTTTTGCTTCTTTAGATTAAAGTAGAAAAAAGATGGCAATACTATTCTATATAAAAGAAATTGATCAAAATACAAACGAAAGTGTACAAAACACAACACAGAAACTCAAAACTGAGCAGCACGAATATAAATTCATTGCAATAGTTCAAAATTCAACATTTGGACATTCAAACATGAATTCATACATTGCCCATACTTGCACCTATAATTCTTATTTTACAGTACAAGAATAAGTTTAATTGAGTTAATTAAGAGAAGTTAATTAAGTATTAAAGGCTTCTGTCGTGCAACCTTGTTTTTTTATATGTAATATCATTTATCCGACAAACAGGTTTGTATTTATATATGAAGTCCATGATCAACTGGTAAAATGTAGAATGTTAAGGAATATGGATAAGTTAAAACGAACTAATAGTGAGGACAATGTGATATGTAACAGATTGAATACTAAGTAGTTTAATACGATTGGTGTCTAAAAAAATAAACCTTGTATTCATGATGTGATTGTTGACTTCAGAATATAAAAACAGATAGACTAAAAATGCCTAATAAAATAAACCTAACAAAATAAAGCTATAAAACCAGGTTTTACATGTTCAATCCAACATTTTCGAAATGAAAAATGCCTGTACCAAGTCAGGAAAATGACAGTTGTTATCCAATTTTTTGGTGGTTTTGCGTTTTTGAACTTGCCATTTGATAAGGGACTTTTCGTTTTGAATTTTTCCTCGGTGTTCTGTCTTTGTGATTTTACTTTTGAATAAAATACCACTTACTTAATACGAAAAAAGGAAAAAAACCCAACTAAAACCTAGAGATAACCAAATTTTGTGCTTAATCGATTTATGACTATGAACATAGGTATTCTACTATTGTTTTTATTTTGTATCTTTGTTATTATTTAGGATCAAAGTTATAACGCCAAAAAAACGTCAACAATTAATATTGTTATAATAGTTTAAATAAAACTAATATGGATACAAATAAAACTACTACTAGTACTGATAGAAAAGTTAAAAACAAGAGTAATAATAGTGAGAATTCTCTTATGTTTTTTGGCTGTTTGATTTGATTGGCTTAGCCTGCATCATGAGACGATACAGCGACATTTCCATTGGCAAATCGTTAAGTCATTGATAACTTGAAAAGGTAAAGATGAAGTACGTTTCGTTCATAGCAACGGGCAAATGTGATTTGTCCATAATATAGGAAACAATAAATAAAACCAAAGATACAAATGTTTAAGTTAAATGAAACTTCAAATTATAAAAAAAAAATGATGCATATTTGTTTTTCAACTAAATGGCTATTTTATATCATAAATATGTATTTCTCAAGAAAATTCTATAAATTGTCTAAATTTAGAAGAAATGACTTTTGTTTAATTGTTTGTTTCCAGTAAAAAAATCGTCGATATGTTTTCCGTATGCAGTGAATTCAGCTTAACCTTTCCCGTAAAAATCCGGTTATCTTAAAGCGCATAGATCTGTCATTGAAATAAACTATTATCTTATTGTACATATTATACCCGTTCTAAATATCCATGCTTTTTGTTGATTGTTTCCTAGGGTGATAATCGGTAAAATACGGCTTCAACACACAGACCGTGAGTTTTTTTTGACGATTATATGAATTTGATCCGTAAAAGATAAAATCCTGCAGAAGACACCGTTATAGTATATATATGTATTGGTTCGAGGATTAGATAACATTATTTTTCACCAGTCACTCGTTTCATATGACTTTGATAAATATAGGTTTCATAACGAGAAGAATTGAATATTGCTTGATATCAACTATCGTTATTCTATTGAAAAATTATCATAAATTCACCGAATGCTCGTTTATTACAAAAAAAAAAAAAAAATAATAATAATAAAATTAAGATAAAATTATATTGCCGGAGTTGATATCAAGCGATATCAAGTTCTCACTGGTTATAAAACCTATACTTATCATTATTGTATCATAATCAAAAATTAATACTACCATTATCTTCTTACAATTTAATTTTGGATGTAACGCGTCTTCTGATTGGCTGACGTTATCAGCCCATAGACATAATTTAGTCATGTGACCGTAACGTCATCAACGTTTTTTTTCATGGTTTTTAACGGTTTAAAATGGATTTTAAAATTAAATTATAAGAAATGACTGTAATATTTTTTCTGTCTATTCGAAATAACATAAAAAATGTGGTGCACACTGTTGAATAACCCACTACGCACGTTATTCCGTGTGCACCAAATTTTTTATGTTATTTCTTCATAGACAGAAAAAATATTACAGTCATTCCTTAAATATCTCATATAATAATGATTACAACTATGTTAAGAAGATCAATGGCTGTCTCTAAGCTATTGAACAAAGGTATGACAATAAAATTGAAGATACACTTACAAAAGGAAATAGATGAATGTAAAAGTTTTGATTTGAAAGAGACAATCAAAGTTTGTATGTTGTTGTTCTTTATCAAACCATGGCGTTATCAGTCTATTTACAACTAACGAGTATACTACCATTATCTTCTTACAATTTAATTTTGGATGTAACGCGTCTTCTGATTGGCTGACGTTATTTTGTTATCAGCCCATAGACATAATTTATTCATGTGACCGTAACGTCATCAACGCTTTTTCATGGTTTTTAACGGTTTAAAATGGATTTTAGAATTAAATTATAAGAAATGACTGTAATATTTTTGCTGTCTATTCGAAATAACATAAAAAATGTGGTGCACACTGTTGAATAACCCACTACGCGCGTTATTCCGTGTGCACCAAATTTTTTTATGTTATTTCTTCATAGACAGAAAAAATATTACAGTCATTCTTTAAATATCTAATATAATAATAATGATTACAACTATGTTTAGAAGATCAATGGCTGTCTCTAAGCTATTGAACAAAGGTATGACAATAAAATTGAAGATACACTTACAAAACGAAATAGATGAATGTAAAAGTTTTGATTTGAAAGAGACAATCAAAGTTTGTATGTTATTGTTCTTTATCAAACCATGGCGTTATCAGTCTATTTACAACTAACGAGTTTGATTCGTACCTCTGTTATCTTTCATCCCTTTTCAACAAACAAAGTCTTACACAGCTACTTTTGCATAGGTACTATTTCTGTACTAACAATTTGTAGTACTGGAAATCTACTTTTAATATTCAGTACTATTTTGTTACTCTAAGATTATTGTAATATTTAGGTACCTGTATTTTACAGTACTTTACGTGTACTTGAAATTTAGGTACTATAGATGTTTGGTTACTACCGTTATATTTTCAGTATTTTGAAAGTTTTTCTATTTCAAATCTCTTAAAGTTATGATTTTCAAACATGGAATATTGTATTATTTCTGTACCAAAATATTTAGTACAAATCAAGTACTGTAAAATACAAGTACCTAAATATTACAATAGTTTTAAAGTAAAGAAATAGTACTAAATATCAAAAGTAAATGGCCAGTACTGCATTTTGTTAGTACAGAAATAGTACCTATGCAAAAGTAGCTGTGTAAGGAATCCAAAAGAAGAACGTATGCACCACCAGGGTAAGCGCCAGTTTAGTTCAGATACCAAAACATATAATCGGTCAACCAATTCGCGATGATGACTGTTGTACCTATGTATGTCGATTTTATTCTTTCTCTCTCTATATATAACTTGAAATCAAGAGGAAAATTTTAAGAATTTTTAAATATATAATACTGTTTAAATAACAGCATAGACATGTTTAACCTACACGAAAACCAACACTTTCATATCAAAATATGTCATGTTTAATGAAGAGGAAATATTCCATCTTTATTGAAAAGGAATTTCATTCCATTCTTTAAAAAAGGCTTCGTAATGGCCGTTTCAGAATCTTAAGAACCATGGGTAATTTCATTATTCGTACCACAAAACTTAAATAACGTCACTTAGTTTGTTGAATTTCCCATGTTAATGACATTTTAAACCAATCACGACGTCTTAGTGTACACTTTTGAAAATATTACCTAGGATGCATTAGATTCTTAAACGTCGAAATAAGAAAAGATTGCATACAGCAACATCGTATACATGTAATAACATGTTTAACCCCGCCGCATTTTTGCGCCTGTCCCAAGTCAGGAGCCTCTGGCCTTTGTTAGTCTTGTATTATTTTAACTTTTAGTTTCTTGTGTACAATTTGGAGTTTAGTATGGTGCTCATTATCACGAACCAGTATATACTTGTTTAGGGGCCAACTGAAGGACTCCTCCGGGTGCGAGAATTTCTCGTTGCATTGAAGACCTGTGGGTGACCTTCTGCTGTTTCTGCTCTATGGTCGGGTTGTTGTCTCTTTTGGCACATTCCCCATTTCCATTCTCAATTTTATGTATACGATGTTGCTGTATGTCGAAATTAAGTTAAGTACAACAGTTATAACTGATTAAGAATATGATCATATGAATTATCATTAAAAATAAAGTAAAGAAGTTGTTGGATAATTGTCAATGTGACAATTCTTAACCAAAAAACATAGAAATTAACAACTATTGCTAAAGCAGAAATTTTCGTGGGTGATTTAATTTCGTTTATTTCGTGGATAAGAATTATTTAACTGTAGATTAACATTTTTTTATGATCTCACAAAATCGTATTGCCGTTATATAAATGATGAAAATAAATGCATACGATGAAATAAATAGGCTAATTGATTAGACAACGAAATTTAAATTAAATTTTCTTAAAGTCAGATGATAATCCCAATCTTTTGTTTGTACAGTAATAATTAATGACCAAGAACTGTCAATCAATGTCATTGAATAGTTTAATGTGGCTGTAATTACCTCAAGTCCTAATTGATTTATTACATTATCATTGTCCTTGGATGAAACTTCAAAGGTGTCTAAAAGCCAGTTAGGCTGTGCAGGTCACAACACTGGAATAGTGCTCACTGCTACTATGAAATACAATTATTGATTTTTCTCAACAGCGAAAGTTAAGATCAGTTTTGAGTATTGTCAATTATAAAGTGAGATTTTCATTATTGTTTTCTTAACTTAAAAACCACGAAAATCAATCCCTACGAACTTACTTTTGGATAAAAAACCACGACATTTTAACCCAACGAAAATTAATGTTTACACAGTATAAGTAAGCTTATTTATCCCAAATCATTATTTACATATAATAATAATAAAAATATTAATGATAATAATAATGATAATTAAGAATATAATGATAATGATAATGATAATAGTGTGCCAAGCATGTATCCATGTTTTAATGTGTAAGTGATAAGTTTTTTTTTAAACACTTAACCATAACTAAATTCTTCAAATAAAAACGATAAGTGCCGATTCAGACTAAGGATTAAAACAATTCCTCTTAAATTGCATGGGGAATATGCGATGTCTGGCAAATAAATCATTCATAAATCATGATAGACCAATTAAAAAATCTCTGTGACAACATTTAGTAATTGACAGTCGATTATGGTTATGGCTGTTGGTCCTGCTTTATGACAATAAAATTACTGAAATAGTATCTTGTATTGATTAAGCCATTGTATTATACAATAATGATGTGAAAAACTTTTTCACAAATATATAAGAATGTTTGCTACTTTGTTTAAAAAAAAAGCTATTTCAAAGGCTGTAATAAAGTAATAGTATATTGAATACGGAATAAATGAAAGCAGTCGTTATTCTTAGATATATGATTTCTTTTTGTATTGATTGTGTTTGGCTTTGATGTAGCTGCTAGTTACAGCTGCAAGGGCGCTGTAATATATTTTGTTGTTGTCATAGACGTACACATATCCTGCCACGTACGAACGGTTTTTTTGTTTGATGCTTTTTCTTAAAGTGAGATTTTATGTTATGAGCAATATGAATTTATTTGAGTTTGTAAACGATGTAAAACGATTGAAGTTGACAATTGGAAAGGTGAAAACTACACATTTGTCTTAGATATTTGTTTGAAGTTACCTATATGTGCTAATATCGAATTATGAAGCAAATATTCTGCTGTCGGTAGTATCATAAACACCCAGTTTACAAAGAAACCCCAATAACAGACAGATTTATAAGTAACATATGTCAAGCTCTTTATAACCCGAACTCTAGCAAAAGTAAAATAACAAAAAATAACCGACTACAAGGGAAACTCAAAACATGTTCTTTATAACATGGCAACATCAAATGCTCAAATATATCTATTCTCTAATTCTTATTTATTTAATTCAAAGATACAAATGACACCAACACATATTTGGTAAACTCTTTTTCTTCCTTGTTTACCGTAGCTCAAAGTGTCAGTTTGATATTCAAAATATAGCGATAACCTGTCTGAGACCGCTTAAATGACAATGAAACCTCTGGTCCTTCAATGCCAATGAAATTAAATGATCTTTAAGACTAAAAATATAAGAAGATTTGGTATGAGTGACAATAACACATCTTTCCATATATAAAGATCGTATCAACATGATCAAAAGATTTATCAGAATAACATCATCTTCCATATCTAGGGAGGGCTTACATTGTCATTTTTCAGCGAAATCGTTTTAAGTATCAGGTAAAATGGCACAGGGCTATTTTTCTTCAAATTTTGAGAGTTGCGTTAGGGTAATATATTGAGTTTGTGTCTATTAATAGTTTGTTTTAAATTATTCAGATGAACAATACACTTTTCTGTGACATAGTAGCCATACTGCTGTCGAATATACAGTGTTTTTTTAAGTTGTTAGCTGTGACAGCCCCTCAAACAAACACACACATGGTACGTAAATGCACAAACACATAAAAGAATTATAACTGCGTAAGTGAGAAATTGTGATTGAAACTAACATAAAGCATTTGAACGTTTTGAAAAAAGACTTTATATAAAAAGCGAATTGTATTATTTACTTCTAATAATAAAATGTTTGGAAATTTAACCACAGTTGTCTGAATTTGAGTATAATTTAGTTTAGAAAAAAAAATCCGAAAACAATATTAGTTTCTTTATTTAACGATAGGGATTTAGTTAGCTACTTAATGTAATTGATATTTTGAATTTTCATGACATGAGATACACATTCTCAAATAGTACTATCATGCTTTAAATGTTTTCGAATGTTAAATTTTATCATATTCAGCTAAGAAAATTTGAAAATCGATCCGACTGTTAGCATGCGGTTCGATATTGAATATCGAATAACGAAAAACAAATCGGCCGCTTACATTTTGTACTTCACACACATTTAGGAAGTCACCAGATTTTGATTTTGAAAAGATATATATGAATTATTTAAAAAGTTTTCTTTATTCGCTGAAATGTATAAACTTTTCACAAATTATTCGGACGTTTATAGATACTAGTATAAGAATATATGGTATGAGTGCTTAAGAGACAACTCACAAACCAAATCACAATTGATAAAAAGGAAACCATTATAGGTTAAAGTACGGTCTTCAACACGGAGCCTTGGCTCACACCGAACAGCAAGTTATAAAAGCTAAAAACACTATAAAGGACTAAAAACATAAATCCATTCAAACGGGAAACAAACTAATGTCTAATGTCTGTGTCATTTTGGTCTCTTGTGAACAGTTGTCTCGTCTCATTGGCAATTATACCACATCTTCTTTTTTATATCAACGTTTTTTTCACTGTCTTGGTAGATCTTAACTCATTCATAGAAGACTGAATATTGTCTGACTTTTAAACAAACATTTGGGTAAATTTTCTACAACTGCAAAGATTCCCATCGCCAACATACCTTAGTAAATAAACCTCAAGACTTAACACCGTTTTTATAGAGTCGTAATGACTAATTGCCTTTTTAACTAGAAATATATATATATTATTAATTAACGGTGTTTCGGGATTTTTCAGTTAAGTTCTATTTTAGCAAGGGTCCCTTTTCAAAAGTCTCCTTATTTAAAAGTCTTGTTTTTGCTAGGTGTTCTTTTAAATTTTTACTGCGTTTATACGCAATGATAGGCATCTGTTTTAATATTGTTTTACAATGTTCATCTCTTTGAAAAATTGCCAATGTTTCTTAATAGCTCTTTTAAGATTTATAACTGTAGGGTTATATTAAGTTACTAGTGTAAGTGGAATTTCCCTTTGTTTAAAATTATCTGACAGAGTACTGCGTCTTTTAATCTTGTATTTCACATCTTTTATGTTTTTTGCAGTTTCCAACTTATCATAGTCAGAAGATGTTTGTTAAGATCAGTTTCGTTGCTATTGTTTCTGATGTAACGAATTGTTTCACCTGTTTTAATACTTCTATATGTAAACTTAAGTAGAGGGTCAATGTTGATTGCAATTGCATAGAATTCATCAATTTGTGATTTGTTGCACTCTGTAATCATGAAACCATCGCCACGATATTGACAAATCATGCTAATGCTATTTTTAAATTGAAATCTGTCTTAGACTTTTGTAAGTATTGTTGACAGATGCAGATCGGTGGCAGTGGGTGATAATATTCCACCTTGTGGCGCCCCTATAACTTGTTTATATAAACATGATAAAGTCCCATTAAATTGGAACTCATTGTTTTCCAATATAGTTTTTGCAAAAGATATTAGATCTGAGTTGTTTGGTACTTTAAACTTATACTTTGTTCGATCAATTTGATCTAAGAAATTCTTGGTTGTATCTAGTAAATTGTCAATGTTCATGTTTGAATACATTGAAGTAATATCATAGGCAATTAGTGTACAGTTACGTACACTGGTCTTTGACTTTATCCTATTGATAAAATCTGTTGCGTCTTGAATGTAAAACTCTAGTTTCCTTAATAAAGGTTTTTATATTAAATCTAAAAAAAAAAACTGTTCAATTCTTCTGGTTGGAGAATTGAATTTATTGATTATAGGCTTGAAAGGCACAGCTAATTCTCCTATTTTATACCTATCTATTTTGATAGCTTCTGATGAGTCTTGCCGAATTTTATGTATCTTAAGAAGAAGGTACATGTATCCATGTTTAGGATTTTTGCAGTCACTTAAGAAGTTATAAGTGTGCTCATCACTTTCTTTGTTTGTTTAAGGCATTAGTTCCTGCATTAATATAATCAAGTGTGTTTACTACCACAGTTGTGTTGTTTTTATCTGCCTTAGATATATAGATGCAGTCATCTTTTATAAGAGAATTGAAAGCTGTACGCTCTGCGAGTGTTAGGTTGTGTTTGAACTGTTTAACCTTTAATCTAGAGATTTCAAGTTCTGTATCAGTTATGTAACATTCAAGGGCATTGTTTCCGTTAGGAGGAATATGCCCTGTTTGTAAGTATAAAGGATGAATTTCTCTAATTGTGTTCGTAGAGTAGTGAAATCTCCATCTCAATTTTCTAGCTAGTTCAAGAAAATCCTTCAAGATTTGTTTACGTGTGTAAGTACCTGAAACTTTAGGAGTAGGAATAAACTTCATCCCTTTTCCAAAGAGGAGGTATTCCTCATTTGTCAGTAGTCTACTGGACAAGTTCAACTCAAACTTTTTGCAAGATTCTTCTCGAATCTATCTTGATTTGTACTTGTTATTTAGTTTACGGGTTTTAAGTTTTTCCCGTTTTCTTTTGTTCCTATATCTACAGGAACTCCTAAATCTTTTGCAAACCATCCTAACAGTAAGAGTAAATTGGTAAGACTGTTTGCAGAAGGTAGAGCAGCATATGGCAAGCATGCGCAATGCACAACAAACTATTAACCAATAGACACAGGTGAATGAAAAGATTTAATATTTCCAATTTTAAGATAAACACATAAAATCCAAAATTATAACAAATCCAAGTGAGATAACGCACACATATTAAACTGACAACCTAGAAATTAAAATCCTTAGAAGATTCACTGAACTATAGTAACTAAAATCCTACACTACATTAATCAAATTATTGTATGCAAAACAAAATCTTAAAAATTTCTAAATCTGTCCTTTTGTTTAAAACCACTGCTGTATGTTTGGATTCGTGACAGATTTCCTTTGCATTTAGCCAATTTGGTGGCACATTCCTCCTTGATGTCATTAGCTGTTTTAAAGAAACTGTTTCTTTCTTCAAACTGTTCACCTTTTAGGAACTGTTCATCTACCTCTTGGACGATGCTGTCCATCTCTTTGCCAACTTCCGTAATGGCTTTTGTAGTAATGCCAGACAGTGAGGAAAGCACGTCCGTTTTGATTCTGGCATTTAGTTCCCGGACTTGATCTTTACAAATTACAAATTTACCATCACAAATTTATAAAAAAGTCATTTCAGAATTCTTTGACTTCCTAGTAAACCGAACGCCTAGTGTTGCAACCAGATAATAATAGAGATATTATTAACTTAAGCAATTAAAGCTTATGTAAAGTCTGCAGGGTAAATCGATCTGGCTTAAATGGAAATGCCTTAATAAGTACTATTAATATAGACTGACCTAATAAGTCTAAGCAGAGTTGACACCAAACGCCATGTGGAGTAAACATGTTTAAAATCAGTTTAATATAATGTACACTGGTTTCACATTAGATTTGTTCACAACAATACACCTAGTTTAATTACCTGTGCTTGTAAACTATATGTCATTTTAAATGCTGATTACATCGAATCGAATCCAAATTTCACGGACACCTTTTATGAGGTTAGGAAACGACCATTTGACATACAAGAGGGGTGTGGTTATGGTTTTCTTCATAAAGATATTCTGATCCCCAATTGAATAAAAAATATTATTATGGTCAAGCAGAAGACAGAGGAAATTATTTTGAATCCAGATTTTCATCATACATTATAGTGTCAAATATTAAAAAAAACACAATTTGATTGATAGCGTCGAAAAAACCTATTAAAAAGTTCTCAGAAAAAAATGACCCCTACCCCTTTGAAGTTTAATGGTTGTTCCTTTATAAGAGCATTTCGATGATTTGTAGTACATGAAGATACTGAAGATGTCACTTTTATGGAATGAAAAACGTAGGTTGCAGCATAGTGCTAACAGACGAAGAAAAAGGATTGAGATGTTTAGGATTACTGCATTTATTTATTTTCTGTTTGTTTCAAATACCATATTTCCTCCAAGGAGTATTAAGAACAAAGGAATAATAACAATTTCACATTTTTTTGCTTTTAGCAGTCGATGTGTTGCAATCCTACAAAATGAACCAAGAGCTATGACCAAATACTACATGTCAATGCTTCTACAAAACTACGACTTTTGCTCTAAAATATCAGTTCGTACAGTGAAAATTAACGCTGTTTTATTTCTCAGTGCATTTTACCGGATCGGAGGTGCTTGCTAAACGATACAATTAATCGCACACTCTTTTAAGTAATGCATTTATGAGTGAATCTTTGATAGAGTAAAGACCAGTTACAAATATTTCTTCGAACGTCCAGTCGATTCGGGAATACATTTTTAAAGGAATTATGTGTTTGGCAAAGATGATGATTGAGTCTTGAAAAGGGTTTATAACTTTATAAAAGCTATATAGAGTTGGTTTTATTTTTATAACATATCAAATTATGTAAAGAGTGTTATTAATAATTGTTATAAATATTAATTTTATTCAAAAAAAGTTTCTTCTTTAAAAATACATGGTAAAATTCCTGTTCTAACTACCTAGTTTTATGTACACTTAACCTACACAAGGCCTACTTTGACTATTGACTGCATGTAGACTAAACATGATTTAAACTACATGTATTACTCGATTTATTTCACTTGACTGGGCGGGGTTTAACCGGTTCGCTCATAATAAACCAGTCCATCTATAGATAGGTGTTTTGGATAAACTCATCAATGAAGTCTCCAGTCATTCTTTTGTAAATTCCTTTGAGGACACTGATAGGTGATTAGAAATCAACAACAATAATAACGGCAATCATCCTTATCACACACATCTTCAAATAATTCTACTTTCACAACACCGAGTTTATGTCAATGTGAACACGGCCTTAATGTATTCACAATAACTAGTGATTTTGTACATCAGACAGAAATTTAGTCTACACAAGACACATCGGTGTTTTTTTACTGGTGTTTGTCCTTTAGTCCTTTTTTGTTTGTTTGCCATGTCAGTTTGTTTTGGACATATGACGTGGATATTTATGTTGGTATATTCCGTCTGTCTTTGAACGAGGGTTGATCTTATATAAACTGATTAGGTATTATCAACACAATCTGTAGCTAATCGGTTTACTTCCAGTTTAAACGAAACATATAAAAGTGTTCTATCATAAATGAAACAGTGACAACACAGATGATTGCATGTCTTGATGATCACTTTGGTGGTATTTTATCACAAAAGAGAAAGGTAAGGATTGTCTTATTTTTCCATGATCATATCTCCATATCAAATATTAGGCAATTTGATTAAAAAATCATTCATATTAACTGTGAGCATTTATTGAGAGTGTCAAATAGTTACAATAATTAAATTTGAACTTGCATTCTGACATTAAAATCACTTTTCAAAATGAAATGTCACAACTGCATCCATTTAACCGAAAACATTAAGTTGAAATACCACCAAATTATGGTACGTCACATCAAATTGCATACGAAAAATGGTGAAAAAACATTCCCTTGAATTTTACAGTTATAGATAATTAATCCTACATTTTATTGAAGTAAATAAAGGCAACAGTAGTATACCGCTGTTCAAAACTCGTATATCTATGGACAAAAAACAAAATTGGGGTAACAAACTAAAACTGAGGGAAACGCATTAAATATAAGAGGAGAACAACGACACAACATTAAAATGTAACATACACAGAAACGGACTAAGCATAAGACAAAATCCGATGAGAATAACAAATATAACATCAAAACATTTCTGGGTCATTAACATATATCTTTGGTATTTCGAAAAAACATATCTTTTTCATTTTGGGTTTCTATAGAATATTTTGGAAACTTGAGGTTACATGGTTACTAAAGCTTGTACATGTACACAGGTCAAATAAGGGGGACATTTTGATTGGTTAACTTCCAGTGATTGTTTTTCTCTTATATACAATGGAATGTTATGTGAATTTTTTTTATTTAGTACTAAACAGGATAAACCTTTACTCATGACAAGTATTTCTTTATTTGAAACAAAGATAAATTCTGCAGAATTTTTTAAAAAGTGCAAATTTAACAAATACCTTTACAGGAAAATCAATGGTGGCATTCCTCCTTAAGATTTAAAATACAATTTTAAGTTCTTGATTGATTATTTTCCAAATTATCTACATCAATATGTTTTTATCTAAATGACTTGCCTATATTCAACTTGTGTTTGTATGTTTTTTGTTAATTTTCCGTGTTAATTTCTTAATTGACTTTGTTAATGGGCCAATAAATTTAATATAAAATTGAGAATAGAAACGGGGATGTGTTAAAAAGACAACAATCCTATCAAGTAGCAGAAAACAGCCCAAGGCCACCAATGGTGTTTCACCACACCGATAAAACCCCTTTACCCGGTGGCGGCCTTCAGCTTTCAATGTTTTGTATATCTTGAAAATACCGTTTCGGTATGCCCAACCCAAATATATAATGTATATAACAAGTTAATTAGCACTCGCGTACACAGATCATTTACGTTCGTCGGTTAAAATCAATAGTTTATACAAATATACAAATTGACAATCTAAATTTACATGTTGCATGGTCGATACGGATTCTATTTAAGGTAAGCCATGTTTTCTTTAATGATTCTATTTTCGTTGCTTATAAATATTCCTTATGTATATTACAATCTTTTGGTGGTTTTCGAATAAAATACGATTCTTCACTTTTTTCATTTCGAATAAATAGTCTTAAAATCTAGAATGAAGAGACTTTTCCATACTGCAAGTTTGTTTTGATTTCGTTATACCAAAAACAAAACTTAATAGTTTAAAACATAAAATCAAACGCAAACATACGATAACGACTATTCAAATCACAACTTAGAATTCAAACAGTGTATACATAAATTATAAACACAAAAGCGATACCAATTTCACGAAATAAAACTATACATAAATTATAAACACAAAAGCGAAACGAATTTCGCGAAATAAAACTAAACACAATCAAAAGGAAATGCAAAAACTGTGGTTGACACGATGAAAACGTTGCTGTATTTCCCCAAGCCTTGTCCCAATTGAAAAAGCAGGAAAACACTGTATGCTTCGATTATGAAATCTGACTTTTTCACAACACAATCTTTACAAATGATTACTATCTGAAAAAGTCTGGATACGTATTCTTGACCTCCCTGAATAGATGACGTAGTAAAGAAACTATAAATGCATCGGCACGTATTAGCTCGTTTCTGCATGCTTGATTGGTACAGGCCAATAATGATAAAAAACAAGTAAACTCATCATAGATACCAGGATCAAAATTGTATATTTACGCCAGACGCACGTTTCGTCTAAAAAAGACTCATCATTGACGCTCGAATCAAAATATGTTTAAAAGGCCAAATAGAGTAAGCATGACCTGAACCAAAAATTACTTCTAGTGACTATTGTTGAATTCGATGATTGAAAACTCCTTTTGCTTTTATGAAATTCTAACAATTTATATATATAGAATTATGTAATGTGCATTCATTTGATATATTGAGAAATTTTGTCAGACAAGTATTCACAAACACTGAGAATTTGATACATCGAACAAAAAAGCAGTATAATCTATGATAAGAAATAAGTTTTAAAGCTTGCATTTTATTATCAATAGTTCAAAATAAATTCTTCTGAAATATTTAAAATTCCAACAAGACAATAACATGTATTTGTTAGATTTTATACTTTTCAGACGATACAATCTATTTCAATTTTGTCTTGATTTTTTTGCAAATTTATCATTCAAGAATAATGTGGTGAAAGCATCACTTCCCCGTTTGATGAAAAATAACAACAAACAAATAATAAAAACCACAGGTTACAAATGTCATGCGTCCGAAGCGCTTTTCCGGATTTACATTCATCAAGAACGCTCATAACCGGATAATTGAAAGATAATGATTTACAAAGACCGTAAACGTTGAAGAGCTATAATCCAAAAATGGCATAAAAACATAGCCAAATTAATCTAACCTACTTTGCCTCAGGGAGGGATAACTTTTACCATTTCAAATTCATAAAAAATTGGTCATTTCAGTATTCTTTGACTTTCTAGTATACCGGACGCCTAGTGTTGCAATCGGATAAGGATAGGAATACAGATAACATTCAATTAAGAAATCAAAGCTTATGTAAAGTCTACAGGGGGAAATCCGATCTGGCTTAAATGGAAATGCCTTAATAAGTACTATTAATATACACTGACTTAATAAGTCTTAGGCAGTGTTGACACCAAACGCCATGTACAGTAAACATGTTTACAATTAGTTTAATGTAATGTAGACTAATTTCACTTTAGATTTGTTCACAACTATACATCTACTTTAGTACTTTAATTACCTGTACTTAAGATTTGCTCACCCTTGTAAACTATATGTCATTTAAATGATCATTACAAAGAATCGAATTCAAATTTCACGGACAACTGTTCTAGAGGTTAGGAAACGACCATTTGACTTCAAAAGGGGGGTTATGGTTTTTCTTCGTCAAAATATTCTGATCCCAAATTTAATAAATAGCATTATTATGGTCAAGCAGATTACAGAGGAAATTATTTGGAATCCAGATTTTCATCATACCTTAAAGTGTCAAATATTGTAAAAAATAATTTGATTGATATCGTCGAAAAAACCTATCAAAACGTTCGCGCGAAAAAAATTTAACTCAGAAAAAAATAAACCCTCTCCCTTTGAAGTTAAATGGTTGCTCCTTTACAAAGGCAATTTCGATAATTTGTAGTACTTAAAAATACGATAGATGTCGCGATAATGCAATGAAAAACGTAGGCTGCAGCAGCGTTCTAACAGACGAAGAAAAGGTTTGAGATGTTTAGGATTACTTTCTTTTCTGTTTGTTTCAAATAACATATTTCCTCCAAGGAGTATGTAGCATAGACAAAGGAGTGACAACAATACCACATCTGTTTGCTTTTGGCAGTCGATGTGTAGCAAACTTTCAAAATGAACCAAGAACAATGACGAAATAATACCATGCCGATACTTCATAAAAACTACGACTTGGGCTTTAAAATAACAGTTTGTACAGTGGAAAGTAATGTTGTTTTATTTCAATGCATTTTGACCGGATTGGAAGTACTTGCTAAATGATGCAATTTATCGCACACTCTTTTTATAATGCATTTATGAGTGAATCGCAGAACGAGTTAAAATCAGTGGCAAATATTTTTTCGTACGTCCAGTCGATTCGGGAAGACATTTTCAAATGAATTTTGTGTTTGGCAATGATGATGATTGAGTCTTGAAAAGAGGTTGATAATTTGATAAAAGCTATATAAAGTTTTTTTTTCATAACAAAGCGAAATTCTGTAAAGAGTTTTATTAATAATTGTTATAAATATCAATTTTATTCAAAAAAACGTTTCTTCTTTGAATAAACATGGGAAAATTCATGTTCTAACTACCTAGTTTTATGTACACTTATCTCAAACAAGGCCTACTTTGACTATTGACTGCATGTAGAAAAAAAAACATGATTTAAACTACATGTACACATTGAGTTTTATCAATTGGAACATAATTGTATTTTGTTTACGTGTGAATAATTCACTTTCACAACACCAAGTTTAGGTCAATGTGAACACGGCCTTAATGTGTTCACAATAACTTGTGATTTTGTACACCAGACACTATTTTCGTCTACCGGAAACACGTTTGTGTTTATTTACTGGTGTTTGTCCTGTAGTCCTTTTTGGTTTGTTTGCCATGTCAATTTGTTTTGGACATATGACGTGGATATTTATGTTGGTATATTCCGTCTGTCTTTCAACGAGGGTTAATCTTATATAAACTGATTAGGTATTATCAACACAATTTGTAGCTAATCGGTTTACTTCCAGTTTAAACGAAACATATAAATGAAACAGTGACAACACAGATGATTGCATGTCTTGGTAATCACTTTGGTGGTATTTTATCACCAAAGAGAAAGGTAAGGATTTTCTTATTTTTCCATGATCATACCTCCATATTAAATATTAGGCAATTTGATTTAAAAATCATTCATATTAACTGTGAGCATTAATTGAGAGTGTCAAAAAGTTACAATAATCAAATTTGTACTTGCAAACTGACATTAAAATCACTTTTCAAAATGAAATGTCACAACTGCATCTATTAAACCGAAAACATTAAGCTGAAATACCACCAAATCATGGTACGTCACATCAAATTGCATACGAAAAATGGTCGAAATAACATTTCGTTGAATTTTACAGTTATAGAAAATTAATCCTACATTTTATTGAAGTAAAACATTTCTGGGTCATTAACATATATCTTTGGTATTTCAAAAAACCATATCTTTTTCATTTTGGGTTTCTATAGAATATTTTGGAAACTTGAGGTTACATGGTTACTAAAGCTTGTACATGTACACAGGTCAAATAAGGAGGACATTTTGATTGGTTTACTTCCAGTGATGGTTTTTCTCTTATATACAATTGAATGTTATGTGAATTTTTTTCTTTAGTACTAAACAGGATAAACCTTTACTCATGACATGTATTTCTTTATTTGAAACAAAGATAAATTCTGCAGAATTTTTGAAAAGTGCAAATTTAACAAATACCTTTAGGGTAAATTAATGGTGGCATTCCTCCATTAGATTTAAAATACAATTTTAAGTTCTTGATTGATTATTTTCCAAATTATCTGCATCAATATGTTTTTATCAAAATGACTTGCCTATATTCAACTTGTGTTTGTATGTCTTTTGTTAATTTTCCGTGTTAATTTCTTAATTTACTTTGTTAATTGGCCAAAAAAATGAATATAAAATTGAGAATAGAAACGGGGATGTGTTAACAAGACAACAATCCTACCAAGTAGCAGAAAACAGCCCTAGGCCACCCATGTTTTTTTACCACACCGCTAAAATCCCTTTACCCGGTGGCGACCTTCAGCATTCAATGTTTTGTATACCTTGAAAATACCGTTTCGGTATGCCCAACCCAAATATATAATGTATATAACAAGATAATTAGCACTCGCGTACACAGATCATTTACGTTCGTCGGTTAAAATCAATAGTTTATACAAATATACAAATTGACATTCTAAATTTACATGTTGCCTGGTCGATACGGATTCCATTTAAGGTAAGCCATGTTTTCTTTAATGATTCTATTTTCGTTGCTTATAAATATTCCTTATGTATATTACAAACTTTTGGTGGTTTTCGAATAAAATACGATTCCTCACTTTTTTCATTTCGAATAGATACACAATGTAGTCTTAAAGTCTAGAATAAAATGACTTTTGCATATTGCAAGTTTGTTTTGATTTCGTTATACCAAAAACAAAACTAAATAGTTAAAAACATAAAATCAAACGCAAACATACGATAACGACTATTCATATCACAACTTAGACATTCAAACAGTGTATACATAAATTATAAACACAAAAGCGATACCAATTTCACGAAATAAAACTATACATAAATTATAAACACAAAAGCGAAACCAATTTCACAAAATAAAACACAGTCAAAAGGAAATGCAAAAACTGGGTTTGAGACGATGAAAACTTAACTGTATTTTTCCAATTCCTTGACCTTATCGATAATTGAAAAAAAAACAGGAAAAAACACTGCATTTGTTAGTCTTGTATGATTTTTAATTTTAGTTTCTTGTGTATACTTCGGAGTTTAGTATGACTTCTGTTATCACTGTACTAGTATACATATTTTTTAAGGGGCCAGCTGAAGGACGACTACGGGTGCGGGAGTTTCTCGCTACATTGAAGACCCATATGGTCGGATTGTTGTCGCTTTGACACCATCCCCATTTTCTTTCTCAATTTTATTCGATTATGAAATAATGTATTTTTGTTTTGTAAATCGAGACAGCTAAAACAAATCAAATGACAACTTTATAACTCAAAAACATTTCATTTTATGTTTTACAAAAACAATTCAAACATAGTCAAGTGTTTCTATGTCGATACATTTGCCTTACTGACAGTTTCAAAGGTACCATCAACCTAGTATCCAGTTCTTGATACTGACATGAAAATATAGATATTGTTTTATTAAATATGATGCTTGGAAATTATTTTAAATTGAGGAATACATGCAATGTTCAAAATGTTTGCCCTGTTTTTGGCTATATAGTTTGTCCCTCTTACGTATTTTCATTTTTCTTTTTATAAGTGTTGGATTTAAATATTTTGAATCAAGACTCACTGATCTGAAGAGACGTTAATTGTCGAAATGTATATCTGGTGCAAACCAATAGGTACCGTAAATACCTATCTAACACTACCTTTGAAAATTAAACAATAAGTAAATAAATAGAATAAACCATTATTCTTTTAATTTTATGAAACGTAAAATCAACAAAGAATCTTTGATGAAAATCTATGATAGAGACTATGAGTAGAACAGAGTGGCGAAAGACACCAGAGTGATATTCAAACTCATAGATCCAAAAAAATTTGACAACGTAATGGATAAAAAGAAAAAGACGAACAGAAAAAAATGTTACACAAGACACAACATAGAAAACAAAAGACTAAGCAACGCGAACCCCTCCTAATACTGGGGTGGGGGGGGGGGGTGATTTCAGGTGCTTCGGAAGGGTAAGCAGATCCTGCTTCAGGTGTGGCTACCCTCGTATTGGTAATGTCATTGCATGTTATAACTCTCTCCTTGTTGTAATGTCATACACATGTGACTTAGTATCAACTTAAAAGGATTATGCACGCTGTATCTGCAACTTATACTTAAATAAAGCTTAGATTTAAAGTGTGCACTTATGTAAAATAAGACTACTTTTACGGCTAAAGCTATGCCACTTTTATTATGACCTTTCATATCACAGAATGGAAAGTGTATATGCACCACTATTTTTCTTACCGGTCAGGAGATAGGTATGTGCGGCATATGTCAACATCCATATGTCTCAAACTTCTAGGAGTTTAAACTTATATTAAATACTGTTGTTCCTCCACCCACCCCCGTCACGTTGGGTCAAGCTAGAATTCAATTTAGTCGCTATTCATGTGTATTTATTTTTTTTCCTGTGTATATTGTGAAAACACATAAAATACTATTGCATGTATTCATATATTTATATGTTTCTTTTTGAAAATGCATGGCTTAGCTTCATTTTATATCACATTGTCTTATTAAAATTTTTACTAAACATTCAATAAGCTTTTTTAGAATCTCTTTGTGAACTATTTATGTCATAATACATGCTTGATAAAGGACTCTTAGCAACTGAACGCAACAATGAAAGCTTTGTCATTTTAAGCAGAGTAACTATCTCTCCATGACAAAACAGCTGCTATACTGATTTATCTTTTAAGACGTCCTTTTGAAATGATAGAAATGTTATTTAAGATGTTTTGTTGTTGTTTTCATTCTATGACTTTCATGTCTTCGCCTTAAACCATTATAAATTCTTGAAAGGAATGAAAACAAATCTTCAATCCCAAAAGTAGATTTCTCAATAACTTCAATATTATTTAAATCAACAACATATTAAATGCAATAACATCTAGAAATCAAATTGATATTCAAATTATATTTCATCTACGAAAATTGTTTGTAATAAGACCTAAAGAGACTACAAAATGTTAATATCCGGAACAATGTTCTATTCTGATATAATACACAAGTATATCGTGTTTTATGATATGAGTCATGCTCAATTGATACATCTTTTCCAATTAACTGAATAACACTAATAACGAATTCAAAAACAAAGCTATTAGTAAACCAACACTGCAGACTACCGTATATTGGTCGTGTTAAATCAAATTCAGATTAAAATAGTGTCCGTAGTGAAGTATTGATTATTCAATCTAGCAGTATTTCAAATATTTATTCAAACGAAATAAAAAATTACAGCTTTAACCATTTCGTTATAATTCCATGTTTGTAGGACCATTAAATTGTATAGCTGTTTTCAAAGGAAACTTTAATGGTGAAAGCTTACAACGTAATGCATTTTTTCGATATGACTCTAAAAGTTTGAGTTGAAGTATTATCATACAGAAAGTGCTTGGGTTAATTAATTTTTTTTACTTAGAGGATAATAAAAGCAACTAGTACATATTACAACACAACGTGATTATGTAAAATTATGTAAAATAAGAAGACTTGTACTGCAAATAGCTATTAACGTAAAAAATAAATCCGATACAATTGACTAAACGTCATCGTGCAGCTTTCAACAATGTGCCAACCCCAAACGAAAATCAGCCTTTAAAAGGCATCGACAAAACAAATGCAAAACGATTAAAAAAGCACGTGCTGCAGACCAATTTATGACAATAAAGAAGGTAAAATACATAACATCAGCAACAAGCGACACTTACATACTTACAGTATCCTAGTGACTTTGGACAGAGACTAGATGTATAGGGGGACACAACATTATATTCGGAACAAGATGTTGTTTTTTTCAAAGTACATCCAATCTCAATGATAACATCCATTGTTTAGATACTTATGCAAATATGATAACAAATATGAAAATGAGAAACAAACATAAATAATGTCAACATGGTAATATCTATCATGTCTATATTTAATTAGTTTCTAGAATAAATCTTTTTATCATCTAACACAAAGAACACACTCACAATAGATTTGTTCTTTGGATTTTAGTGTAGGTCTTTTCTAATGTTGGCTTTGTTTACTATAACAAAATAAAACACCTAATGACCGATATCTTTTTATAATGAAGGGCGTAATAAATTAATCATTGATGTCTTGTTTAATCCTCATTACATACTTATTTGCTAGGAAGATTAGTTATATAATTATGGCTGTCAAATCCCTAATCATGTAGATAATGTGAATATATATAGATTTGTATAAATTATTTAATTATGACTTTCATACGAACTATAATAATATCTATATGTGTCCATGATAAGCCGATTTTGTTAACAGAATGAGCATAATGAGCAAGTAAAAAAATGTCAAAATAATTTAATTTTGGATGTTACACTTTAAAAATTATCTGATTGGCTAAAATGATTTTTCGTCTTTCAGCTTATGAACATAATGCTGACATGTGACCATGAAATCAATAACATGATTTTATGATTTACTGGAAAATAAAGGCGAAAGATACACGAGGAACGTTCAAACTTCTAACTCGAAAAAAAACTGACAAAGCTATGGTAAAAAAGCAAAAAAAGACCAACAGACAAACAATAGTACACAAAAAAACAACATAGGAAACTAAAGATAAAGCAACTGGAACCCCATCAAAAACTTGGTGGTGATCTCGAGTGCTCCGTACGGGTTAGAAGATCCTGCTCCACAAGTGGCACCCATCGTGTTGCTCATGTTAGTATAAACTAAGTCATATAGGTCACATACGATAAAAGGGAACGAAATTATAGTTCATTAAGATCATTTCATTCCGACAAAGCAAAATATTGTCAGAGCATTCGATTAAAGATCGCTAGAACGAATGTCGAAGAACACACATTTAAAGTAAAGCCATATCAATGTTTAAATTTATTTTAAAAATACAAAATCAGTACTAGAAGCAAAAACAAACCCCAACATATCAGATAATTATTCTTCATGCGTGATTTTATTAAAGAATGATGAGTTTTTTTTGTATTTTACTTTTCGGGTAGGTTTATAGACAACATTAACATAAAAACAAGGATGTAAAGCCCTGGTTTTTGTTATCAAAATCTAAATATATTGAAGCACAACTAAAAAAACCAAAATACATTGTATTTGATTCTAAGAAGAAATCAAGGAATAAGGAAAATAAGGAGAGCCGTGGTGCAGTGGTTAGCGCATCTGACTACTAACGCAAAGGTTCCTGGTTCGATCCCAGTTCCTGGGTGAAAATTTTAGGGACTGAATTTTCGGCACTCCCTTAACACCATTTGCAAGTATCTTGAGAAACGATGATCGTACGTCGGAAGGGGACGATTAATGGCTTATTCGTGTTAAGAAAGAGCCATATCTCTTGCAAGCAAAAGATACCCTTGTAGATTTCGAAAAAATACTAGGCTAATTCCGCTTCAAGGCAGCACTCGCACCCGCAAAGTTGAAAGGGATTAATATTAGTTACAATAACTGGTTTTCCAATCCAATATAAATAAATATGTTCAAACTTAGAAGAAATTAAGAAAATTAAGACAACAACAGTTTCATTGATATGTTCCTAATCATAAATCAACTGTTAACAAAACTTTAAATTTTTTAAATACTTAGGCTTTTCTACCTAAGCAATATATTTCCTTAGCTGCATTTGGCCGAATTTCTAGGAATTCTTGGTCATCAATGTTCTTCGTACTTTATTCCGCCTTTTTAACATTTTTTTTATTCGAGCGTCACTGATAAGTCTTTTGTAGACGAAACGCGCGTCTGGGTTACATATAAAATTTCAATTCTGGTATATATAATGATTTTATTTACCAATATTCAAATCTCGGAAATAGATTAGAAGACAAACAGATATAACTCAAAATGTCAAAATCGGAAAGGGGACTCAAAATATATAATTACAGATAAGTCGACAAGTCTTTTGTCTAAAGATCTAAACTGCCAAAACGTGTCATTAAAGATTCTAAAAATAGCTATAATGTTAAAATCAACGATTTCGCAATGTTGACTGTAGAAGAATATGAAGAGTTAATTTTAGTCGTTCTACAACATAGGTTTATTTAAGCAGTTTTGTGATAAACCGAAGATACATGTATGTTGCTGGTTGGAAAAAGGAGTTTGATATCAATAGAGTGTCATAAGTTTTACTTTGATGCAGTCCAACGGCGTCAGTATATATCGAGGGAGATGGGGTGCGGGTGCGGGTGTTGAGAATTGAATTAACAATCATTTAGTTTCGCTTCATTCAAACTACCGGTTCGGTCCAATCTAGTAAGGCAAAATTTTGCCCAGGAGATTTTAACGCTATTTGACGGTATTTTGTCACATATCAACGTACAATATCCGAAAATTTAAACAAAAAGACGAACTTTCGTGCTGTATATAATAGTATATATTCATTGCGTAAAATTTATACCTATTTTAAATTTCAACAAACGAATTCAATTCCGCTACACTTCATGAATAATTGCGGCACATCAACGTCATGATACACATGACGGTATATACATGAAAAAAATCCATAAATTTGCTGGTTTAAAAAAAAATCAATCTTTATTATTTGATTTGTGATAAAACTTTTCATACCAGGATTATAATTTAATACGTTTATGCGTTTCGTCTACATAAGACTCATCAGTAACGCTCAGATCAAAATAGTTGTAAAGCCAAACAAGTACAAAGTTGAAGAGCATTGAGGACCAAAATTCCCCAAAAAATTGTGCCAAAACTAGTAAAAAAAGCCTGTGAAAATATAAGTTTTATCACTACAAGTTTACAGCTTATTTGACGGAAAACTGTTATCATACGGGTAAACTAATATAATAGTAAACTGAAAAACGATATTCTACCACACTCGACCGACCGGGTTTAACTATAGCTTTGGGTACCCTTTTGTTTTATCAGCTGTTCATTTCTTTAGATTTTTCAAACGTTGTGGCTTTAAGTATTACAGAAGAGAAATAAATAGTTTAAAAGCAAAATCCACATAACATCAATGACAAAAACATCATTAATTACTAATAATTTGGTAAAGCCATATAAGAACAGTGTCATTTTGTTTTAAACCCATTGCTAAACAAATGCAACAAGTAAAATATATAGGTAGCGTAACGAAGTCAGTGGATACATGAAGGGCATTAGAAAAAAAGCATAACAGTTGTATATACATTTTTTTTGTAATTGTTTTTCTTTCATTTTAGGACAACCACAGTGAGAAGCCCTACAACCATTTCGGAATAAAATGAATGTAAGTATCTTTATTGTTAATATATTAAAACATTATATATATATTATATACGGTTTATTGTTAATGAATAGTGGGTAAATGATGGAACGTAAGTACGAAAATTTGTGCAAAGAATTGTATTGTTTGTTGACAGTAATACTAATGATTTTTTTTAATCCCAACTGGAAAACCGTAGCTGTATTTCATGAATCATGAATTCTAGTGTCCAAAATTATAAGCATACTATCTCTGATAAGTTTATTTTCTTATTGTATAGTTGTTTCATTACACTATCCCATATATTCTTAAATGCTTTTTATTTTAATGTCAACTTAAAGAATACAGGTTTTACATTTTTTTGGAGCGCAGAAAAGAAGTAAAATTCACTTAAACAATAGCATGCATGATATTACGCATATGAATGAATGAATACTTTACTTTTTTTCTCTTTAAACAATTGTTACTAACACCCTCTAATATTTCTTCCGATAAAACAAGCACGGCACTAAGAAATTGTGCAAAGAATTGTATTTTTTGTTGACAGTAATACTGATGATTTTTTTTAATCCCAACTGGAAAACCGTAGCTGTATTTGATGAATCAGACTTCTAGTGTCCAAAACTATAAGCATACTATCTCTGATAAGTTTATTTGCTTAATAGAATTTATAGAATAAAGCTTTATATTTTTTTTACCAGGCAACAGATATCATACTAAAGGAGCCAAATGTAAGCAATGCGGTTGCAGCAGTATTTTCTTCTTTAGCTGGAGTGACAGTTTTAGTGGACATCAGTTATATCATTGTCTGTTTTAAAGCACTGAAGAAGACTTTTCACAATCTTACAATTTTAGCTATTTTTTTTAGCGACATTATTTTGGGTGTTTCAGCAGCGCTCTTTTCGCTAGGATCTGTATTTAAACATGAAACAGTTGGATCTTGTGTTCTTCAGATATTTCTTTTTTCATTTGGCATTCAATCAAACTATTGTTTGATATTCCTACTGTGTTTACAAAGATACTTAGTAGTGAGAACATTCAACTTTGGGACCATTGGACATTTTGAAAAGAACAAATTTATATATATTGGAGGATCAATGGGCTTCACATTCATACTTTCGCTTTGTGCATTGATACTGATACCACAAGAGGAAAATATACAGGTTTGCAGACCCCAGACTGTATATGGAGATAGATTTTACATTGTTGTACTTGTTATATGTTTACCAGTTACAGTAATTATATTTCTGTTATTTATAATGTCTATTACCACTAGTTGTCGTTTATGGAAAATATATTTCAAAGGAACGGTTGCGCCGATACAAGGAAATGGAGAAGAAACAAATATAACTGAGCAGGTTCGGTCCCCTCACATTACAATAGGACAAAGTTGTCAGACTTTACAGAACAATATTTCACTCGTTCCAAGACAAAGGAACAGCAAGGAAGAAATTACTTCAATTCATGATATATTTATTCAACAAGTTAATTTGAAACCCGAAAACATGGGAGACAACAAAGAAAAAGGAGAATCAAGTAAAATTATGTGCAGTCGAAATCACCGTGCCTTTGATGATCCAAACTGTTCGAACAGCAAAAGAGCTGAAAAGAAAATGGAAAGTGTCAGACGTGAAAGTTTATGCGTTGGAGAAAGTAACTATATAGCGTTTCAAATGACAAAAGAAATTCCAACAAATCCATCAAAGTCCGTATCAACGAAAAATGATTGCATTCGTGAAGAAAATATGGAAACAAATATGGTTGGTTTGAATCACAACGTTTCTATAGTATCCACTGAATCCGTGAATTCATTTGATGTTACCACACATTTCAAAAGTAGGTGGGAGATGCGTGCATTTCTAACAACAATCATTATTGCTATTCAAACTGTAATATTAACCGGACCTTTCGTGGCGTCGTATTGGATAGAGATTTTATCGAATTTATCTTTAACATTGCAGACAAAAATTATACTTTTGATGCCATTGCTTCTCAACTCATTTTCAAACCCTTTTCTATATGCTTGGAGAATCCCAGAAATTCGACAGGAATTCGGTAGACTCTTTAGAGGAAACACTTGGTCATGTACAAATTCAGTTAAAACATAAAATATGATGTACTGCCTTGAAATGTTTGAATGGCTTTTATATTTGACAAGGTTGTCTGTTTTGAACACTTTATCGTGTTGAAATTATGGTAAAACATTACAGTATATGATGTAGCTCCTTGAAATGTTTAAAAGGTATTTGCATTTTGCAACCTTGTCATTTTTTAACACTTAACCATGTATCAATTAAGGTAAACAACAAAAGTACAGTATATAATTGACTGCCTTGAAATGTTTAAACGGTATTTCCATTTTGCAAGGATTTCTGAAATAAATATATTATAACTTCAGCATATGTGACCATTGTCTGTTGATCAATATCAGAAGTGAAAGTATGTATTGTAGAACATTAGACTTCTTATATAAAGCTTAATACACAATACAGATAGAAAAAAAAATTATACAAAACAAAACAAATTCGAGTGTGGCATCAATTGAAAGATAATTTAAAACCTTTCCAAAGATGTATGTGAACCTCTCGAGTCTGAAGCGTAATAATATATAAAGTAACATATATGTATATATCTATTCATAGGCATGCGATGAAATGATTTGATAATATGAGCAGATATGCATAAACCATATAAGTTGAGATCGTAGTAATAATTTGCGTAGGACATGAAGAAAAATTCGTCCGCTCGAAAAAATCTTAACTTAACAAGTGTTATGCATACTAGTTATGGTTCTCATTGGTATTGGTATACTTAATTGCTGGCTTTAAAAAGGATAAAAAAGCCTAGGCTCAGTATTGAAGACCGTACCTTGACCTATAATGGTTTACTTTTTAAATTGTGATTTGTATGGAGAGTTGTCTTATTGGCACTCATACCACATCTTCTTTTATCTATTTACTGCAATGTTTGTTGCTCGTGTTGTGTGGATTTAGTAGAATGTGTTCTCGAGCTTGTGGTGTATGCCTTTATATTTTTTTCAATTATGTGAGAGAGCTTTCATATGTTTAAATCTTAAAGCATAAGCTCCGTATTGAATACCCTACCTTGATGCAAAGCTCTGATTCCTTTCACGGATTTAGCTATACTTTTGGACCTTTTGTATTATAGCTCTTCATCTTTTATATAAGCTTTGGATTTCAAATATTTTGGCCACGAGCATCACTGAAGAGACATGTATTGTCGAAATGCGCATCTGGTGCAGGGAAATTGTTACTGTTAATGTTATTGACCTATAATGGTTAACTTTTATAAATTGTGACTTTGATGTTGGCTCATTGGCACACATACCACACCTTCCTATATCTATAGCATGGATATGGATACAGTAAAAACATAAATCAAATAGGATTCATAGTACATAAAGGAAAGTAGTCCACAAAAAGCTTCACTTGAAACTTCCCTGAGAGAAACATGCGCTTCAAAAATCTAGGGTGATATCTATATTTTTTTACAAAATTGAATTAATATAGGGTTATGTCTTATGTAAATAACATACGTTTAAATACTTTTATGTCTGTTTCTTTATTATTCGACTTTTTGAATATTAGGAAAAATATCAATTCGAAAATTATTTCATATAAAAAAGAACAAAATAAATCTTTTCCGCCAAATTTTAAATCTTTTTACATTTATATTTGAAAATCAAGCAAGAATCTATTTTTATTTTTTTCTAAGAATTTATCAATTATAAATCTCATCATCTTTATAAAAAGACGTTTATGATTTTGTTTATTCCTGATGAGCTGAATGTAGAATATTTTTATTTTGTAAACACATCAAAAATAAAAAAAAATAAAAATAAACAGCGATTAAAAGCATATTACATATAATAATGTCTATAATGTTCTAGCTTTGAATATTTGTTTTTACCTTTTTGGTTTGAAGTTTAAATCTGTTCAATAAGTTTTTGATTTTTAAATATTTTGGCCTGGAGCATCAGTTAAAAGTCATTGATTCTCGAAATGCGCATCTGGTGCAGACAAATTGGTACTGTTTATATGTTATTACTCAAGTTTAACTTATTTCATGTATTTGTGACAATTTTCCTTTTTAAATTATTTTAGAATGTGTTGTATACATGTACATATTCCATGCATTGCTGTTAAATTTCCATCGATAAAATGTTTCATGTGTTCCTTGTTTTATTGTATAGAAATAGGATGTCTCATGTTTAATTGTTAATACTAGTATTTACAATTTCTTATCTGATGCCATTTTGCATATTTTTATTATACCGGAAACACGTGTTATATTTTCAAAACATTTGTTTTTGTTTTTTGAATAATGAATCATGAGTTGTGAATTTTAAACGATCCTTCTTGGCTTTCGTATATGTTGTCTTGACTTGGTTAATTCGATCAATCAAAACATGTTCAAACTAAACTGTAAACTTTACAGGTAATATGGAGAAAGTTTTTCTCAAAGACAAGGAAGGTACAATTTGTATGTCAAAATGACTATGCTAACTATTAGTATGTTTTTGATACGCAGGTAAAACCTGTACGTTATAGTTTTCTCACACCGAAAGTATGTCTTTTAAACTTTGAGCTTACTGTTAATAACTTCAATCATTCTCTATCGGGGTATACTGCGTGAACTATAAGTTGCACTCTGTAAATACAGCCGTTTCTCAAACCACGCCTCTTTCGGGGAGATATATGATATTCATAGATAATTTGATTTGTTGACATACTGGTTCCCAGATATGATCTCTATTTTTTCATCTCATAACATAACCTGGGACTGTTACCAGAATAAAACGTACTATTTCGGTGAAAATGAATTCTGAAGTGGCAAAAAGTAAAGGAAGGCATATTACATAATTGTAGTGTAAGTTTATACTCTGAAAAGTTCAGGGCATAAAAATGTTGAAAACATGCCGCGCAGCCCTATGTGTGGACTTCTGTATTAAATAGTAGTGCATAACAATTTCCTATTCTAGGATAAACATTTTCACGAACCTTCATAGTAAAAGTGTCACAGTTTTAGCCGCAAAGGGAATTCCTATGAGAAATTACATTGTCTAGATTTTCAGAAATGCAACCTATTATGTGTTATTTATTTTACATTATATCGTTATTTTACATTTACATGATTTAAGGATGTACTTAGGTTAGGTAAAGTGATTTTTTTGTCAACTATTCGGACTCCTTGGACTTTGTCATACAATGCAGAGTTAAAAATATTGCCCCCTAACACCCATTTTTCTTTTCATATAAGACTCCAAAAGCTCATGAAATGTTATTTACCAATATTTAATCAGAATCTAGGTTTCTTTTCTTTCTATTCAAGAACACAATAAAACCAATGCAAATGTAAGGAAAAAGTCTGAGTTAGTCTTTTCCCGCCATTTAAATCAAAAGTTAAAAATATCTTAAAAACGTGCACAATAACGTTACAATATATTTAGCTTATATTTTGTTCATAACTAATTGACTTCTGACTTAAAGTATTATTTCTATTTGTTAGGTTTCTTCATTTTATTTCTTAGTACATCCTAAAGTGAGTATTGGTTTGTACCTGTCCCAATTCGGAACATACTTTTCGGTTGTCTGATATAAAATGTTTTACAAAGATGTAATTTGTATTATGAATCTTTGTTTTTCTTTTACACGGATACATACATGAAAACTTTATTTGACAAGGCATGTTACCCATTATGATTATAAGTAGAGGTAAGTAAAGAACCAATTATTGGAAGGATACTGAAAACATAAATTACTTTAACATTTCCTTTCTAATTGTGAAAACATTTTTAAATAAATCGATTCACAGTTTTGCATATCTATTCTTGTTCTTTTAAGACAGACAGGTAGATACTTTCAATTTTGTTTGTTAGACAGAAAGCTAGAAACCACATACATGCAAATGTAAACACAGGTAAGAATCTGAGCTTGGTTTGCTTAATGATATAAAAACTAGATTGACGAAAAAAAGTTATTTATTCAAAATAAAAAAATGCAAATTATAAATTTTGCATATACAAATTTCATATTAACGACAAATTATAATACGTTAATAATACGGAATTACATCAATTCAGATCATATCAGTTGAATAAATGACACAGATTATCAAAGTTGGGATAGAATAGTAATCAAAGGTACCACGATTATAATTTAATACGCTTGATACGCGTTTTGTCTACGTCTACATAAGACTCATCAGTGACGTTCATATCAAAACAATTAAAAAGCCAAACAAGAATAAAGTTGTAGAGCTTTGAGGACCAAAAATTCCAAAAAGCTGGGATAAAAATCTGACACAAATACAGAATTAGATTGAAGTGGATCACGTTTTTTTTCTAAGTTTGAATTAAAAACAACTGTTATAAAATTATGCTGTCTTGAATGTTTTATAGCTTTATTTTCAGAAGGCAAATACAACGGGTCATAAAAATGTAGCTCTTCATATAAGACGTGTTGGCTTCTATCAAAAACATATTATGTTATAATACAGTGAAATGTGATCACTGGATTTTCTTATAGAAGGTGATTGTAATTTTAAGGACAAATATCTGTCACTTCCACAAGTAAAACTCAGTTTAAGTTTTTAATAGAGGAACTGCACAGTTGATGCCTAAGAATTATACTATAACTACAAAACTGTATGAATAAAGGCATCAGTAGTATACAGCTGTTCGTAATTCATTAATCGAGTGAGAAAAAATCAAATTCGGGTTACAAACTAAAACTGAGGGAAACACATCAAATATAAGAGGAGAACTACGACACAACAGCAACACAACACTAAAATGTATCACACGCACACACATATGAAGTTATGTTCTGTAAGAAACGGATAATACTGTCCGTATTTCTACAAAATTGTCATAACGATGTTGTGCAATAGTATTTTGTCTTGTGTACGTAAATCATAAAAGTCATCTTTTTCATCAAAAATTACATTTAGAACAGAATAATACATCAGACAGGAGTGATTTTAAGTAAGTGAATTAACAAATGCTGTCTTACATGCAAGAGGTTTAACTACCTATACAGCAAGGGTTTAATACACAATTGTCAACATAAGAATATGCCTGTACCAAGTCGGGAATATGACAGCTGTATTTTGTTCGTCTAATATATATGTTAGATTTTTTGATTGTTCGATTTGATAAAAGTCTTTCCATTTTTGTTTTCTCTAGAATTTGATATTTTGTTATATTTAACTTAAATTTTTTGCTGTGTGTATTTCTTATATACTATTTTACAGTTTAGTAGTATTCTTTAATATAACAGAACTATAAACAACTGTCATACATATATATGAGGTTAAGCTAGCTGCAAATCAAGGTTTTATTCTAATAATACCTGTACCAAGTCCGGAATAGGCCAGCTGTATATCTGGTAGCTACCTATGTCTGGAACGACTTAAGCGGTTGTCTTCTCTCATGATTTACTGTATTTTCAATTTCCTGCATAGCTTACATCCGTTTCATACGTGCTTCGCAATACGGGAGTAGGGTTATGTAGTATAGAAATGAACAGATATGTGATCTCTGCGCCGGAGATTGCTCTATTTGTTGTATTGAACATTGATGTGTGGGTGGATGGCAAATCTTTGATCGTTACTTTTAATTATAATAAAACACATTATTATTAGACCTTGAACGATTTATAACAGTTTAAGACATATAGTATCGTACAGGTCTTTTATCGAAGACGGTGTAATGCCCATTTAATGCTTTCTAGATTCTCCGTTAATTATCTTTTCATATTATTGAAATATACTACATAACTCCTTTCTGCTATTTCTAGGTTAAGAGTACTCAAAGTTTTTGGTAGATTAATGTATCATGCAATACATTTTTTTTTTAATTTCACGTTTTATAAAAGCTTTTCTACATTTAAATTTATAGTGTCAAAAGATGATCGGACAAAGTTTACGACATAAATGGTTAGTAATTTATATACAATATCCACATCAACAACAGTAGACGAATTGAGTGTTTCATGTACTACAAAAACATTTTTGTATAAACCAGGAGACTCAACAATGGTACTGCTTCGTACAAATGTTTTACATCTTCTAACTCTACTCTTCAAACTAGAGTTCGTGTTTAAAGTAAACTGTTATGTATTTGTCGCAACTCGTTATAGGTAACATGACCGTAAATAACATTGGGGATTGAAATAATGAATGTTGTCAAAGAGACAACCACCCAACAAAGAGTAAAAAACAGCAGAAGGCCACCAGTGGGTCTCCAATACAGCGCGGATCTGATATCAAATGATACTGGTATTTCATGTTATTTTTGTTTTTCTTTTAAAATGATTAGTCCTTGAACGTTATTTCACATTTTCTGAAATTTAACTCCGTTATTATAGTCTATAAGCATGATGCTCTTTTGTTCTTAAAAGGGCATTACTTATTAAGTGATTAATAATTTAATCTTCGATGCATGATTTTGTTTATTAGTTGTTATTAGCTTTGAACTAGCGGTCAGTAACTGCGAATTCTCTCAGATCTGTCTTTTTGTTATTGATATGTATAAGTAGTCGGCAACGTCCATTATGTGCTATTGTTAGATGTATTTTTATATGTATCCATATGATGAGTTAATTATTTTTCAGCTAAATTGTTACACCATTGTCCCATGTTAGATGGAGGGGAGTGATCCTGTCAACATGTTTAAAACCGCGACATATGGGCTTTGCCTATGGTTTGATGCCATACCGTGACCTATAGTAGTTTATTTCTATTTCATTTGGTCTCTTGTTAGGAGTTGTCTAATTTGTTATCATGCCACATATTCTTTTTGGTATATATTAGCTGTAAAATTTGTGTTCACCGATTTGAAAAAAATGATCATATATGATTCATAACACACTAAAACGTATCCAAATTAACAATAAACAATGCATGAACTCGATTGTATCGCCATTTCGTGTGTATTATAGTTTAGACGTCACCTTATTAACCATCGAGGCTGACGACGGTTATATGACCAGACATAAGCATATTTATAGATATAACTATATAGCAAGCATGTGCAATTGAATTTTCTAAAACTACTCGTAGTTAATTTTTTTGTATAGATACAGAAAATGTTTCTCGTCCTTTTGAGCTGAATGAGAATAATACGGTTGTGTGCGTACATACTGAGTAATACATAAAGTAAACTCACGTTAACGCCGCGTGCACTTTCGTTACAAAAACAAAAGTTAACTTCAATCTTCGCGTACATTTCGTATTTTCCCGTTTACTGTAATAACGTTAACGTGGTCAAAATTGAAGTGTCTGAGGTCATTCCGAGGTAACACGCGTTTACTCTGAGTCCGTTTTGTCAGTAAGTTTGTTTGATTTCATATTAAAGGTAAAAAATACCGTCATTATCTTTTTTACTGATACATGTATGCATTATTATTATAGAATCAATAATCTAAATGGTTCACCCTCGTTTCACTTTCAATTTTGACAAATATCCAACGTAATCCCCGCCATATCCTAAACCACATCCACCATATTCTCCGATATGTCCTAATCTCAATCCACCGCCCAGAGCTCCAGATAAGAATTTACAAATTGAGGGTTTTATCCACCATTTTTTATGTAATTGAGTGATACAGTTTTTTTAAATTGCATTATCAATTCCAATTCACACCCTCACACAAACAACCAATTCGAGATTTCACCATCAAGCTACTTAATGTATTGGTTTTTTTCCCATTAACATACTATTGGATATTTAGGAATGTTATAATTACATTATATCATGTGAGATGTTCATCTCACAACTAGACCACATTCACATAATCCTACAACATCAAATAAATAAATGACAATGTTACAAAGCACTTGCAAATAAGACAGCTATCTTAATCATACAGAACAAATAGACCAAAAAAAAAAAAAAAAAGAAAAAGTGTCAAGCTGCAGTACAAATGTATAAAACGTCAAAACGGATATGTGTGTTCACTCATCAACTAAAATGAACTTGAAAAATATATAAACTAAATTAATACTTGAATGTTTTTGTTTAATTTTATTTACATAAATCTGGATTAAGTTGCCCCTTATAAGAACTTTTGGTTTCCGAGACTTTCAGACTACATATTAATTGATTTGGCCTTTCAGTTTCACTAGTCCAACTGATTTAGGTCTTGACGAAACCCCGTGTTTTTCGTTCTAACAATGTTCTCGTTAAGGCACGCAAGCCTAGCGCTAAAGCACTAGCTATAAGATAGGATAAGATAAGAAAACTTTAATTTGATTCGGCATAAGTACAAATAAGCATCAACAAGCTCTAAGGAGCTTTTGACCGAATATAAAAACATATGAATAACATAAAAACAGTGCATTTTGACATATAAAACAACCTGTAATACAAAAAAAAAAAAAAAAAGTTGAAAATCTCACATACACAGCATGCAATAAAAATATGCAACAATTTTTCGAATGAAGTAAAAACATGCTAGACCAGAGCAACTAAAAGCAGCATAAATAATAAATAAACAGCTCAAGAATTTTCTGCAAGCAGTACAGCGACATTCCAAGCCGTTCCAGGACTGAACAAGACTTTTAAAATGTGAAAAACTGTTTTCAGTCCTGAAATGGTTTGGAAGGCTGTTCCATAAAGTAGCAGCAGCAAATTTGAACGATTTTTTTTTACCGTAACGGGTTGACTTCACCTGTGGAATTTCAAGAATATTTACATACCTGAAAGAACATTTAGATTTTTTAACATTCACCAAATTTTGTAAGCACGCAGGAGCTATGTTGTTTATAATTTTAAAAGTTTCTAGAGCCATTATTCTTATCCGTCTGATCTGCAAGGAGGGCACCTTAGCTTTAAGTAAGAGGTCCTCGTAGGAGCTGGTAAAATTCTCATATACAAAACGGAGTGCTCTTTCCTGCACCTTTTCTAGTTTTTTGGAATTTTTCTCAGTGCAAAATGGCCATGCCAAAGGGCAAAAATTAAAATTACTAAGAATAAAAGTATGAAATATAGTAAGTTTACTAAGTCTATCCAAAACTGAGCCTAAACGTTTTATAACATTTAATTGCTGTGATGCCTTCCTACAGATTGAGCTAATATGAACATCAAAATTTAGCTGGTAGTCTATTTCAATGCCTAATAATTTTACTTTTTTTTCACATGTAAGGTTCGAATTTTGAATATGTTTAGATGGGTTCTTTTCAAAGGTCTTTTGGCCAACAGCCAAAACTTGAAATTTGTCAGGATTTGCTTGCATTTTATTCACCCTGAACCACTCAATAGGTATTTTTGAATCCGATTCCAAAGTTGAAATTAATAAATCGAAATATGGAGTACAGAAAGACAAAGTATTGTCATCTGCATAGTTATATAAACTACCATTTTTAACAAAAAGAAAAATATCATTTATAAATATGTTAAACAACAATTGCCCTAGTATCGAACCCTGTGGTACGCCTTTTATGGATGTCAGCCCAATCACTCAGGACATTGTTGACTTTAATTTGCTGTTTTCGATTAGATAAATAGGACTTTAAAAGAGCAACTGCATTGGGGGTTAACCAAATGCTGATAATTTATCTAGCATAATATTGTGAGGCAGGCAGTCAAAAGCCTTAGAAAGATCCATTAATACCGCTGCAATGTACTGGTTTTTATCAAGAGCTTCACGCCAGTCTTCAAACACTCTGAGAAGTGTGGTCTGACATCCATGTCCACGTCTAAATGCACACAAAAATGGATTACATATTTTATCAAAATAATCAGTTAATTGAATTTCATATATTTTTTCAAAGATTTTAGAAAATATGGGAAAGACACTAACTGGTCTATAATTTGTTTTTAATAATGGGTCACTCTTTTTATGAAGGGGGTCACTTGGGCTTCTTTAAGTTTATCAGGGAAATAGTTATTTTCAATTGACAAATTTACAAGAGTTGTCAGCTGTGGTGCAATATAAGATTTACATTTTTTTTTACTATTTTTGCTGGAATACCATCAGCTCCCGTAGCCTACTTTATGTTTATTTTATTCCAAATTTTTTCGACATTATCATTAGATACTTTTTTTTAATTCAAAATCAGAATCATGCTTTCTTTTACTCAAAATTTCTTTTATACTTGAGTGATTTGAGAGGTCATATACCACATCTGCTCCAATTTCCAACGTCTGCTACTGTGGAGAAGAAATTATTAAAAACATTTGAAACTTCATTTGAACAATTTACAATTTTGTCATTTTCACATAATAACATTTTTTGCTCTCCACAGTTCCCTTTCTTTTGAGAAAAATGGTTTGACTGTTTTCCAAAAATCGCAAGATTTTGACCCACCTGAGCAACGTTCTAAAAAGTATAATCTTATTGATGTTCTCTTTATCTTTGTTACTAAATTTCTTTGTTTTCTAAATTTCTCCCAATTTTTGTCACTCCGAGTCTTGTTATCATCATAATTATCCCTCAGCTATCAAAAAGATGCTGAAAACATGCTTCTATTCAATTATTTTACCGGACATTTTACTGTCGTTTTAATCCATTGCTATGTGTAACGTTAAATCCTGAGCCATTCGAAAAAAATATGACACCATGTTAATTGCTAATAGGATAAACGCAGAGAAGATCGAAATGTTTTCATTAACACGTGCACTTTTTCAGCAACGAAAATTTCAACAGGGACCTATTTCAACTACTTGATGCAATGCTATATTTTCCGATTATAAATATTATGATAGATTTACGCGACGACTATGTAATAGATACGGGTAAATAATGCACACGACAGCGAATAAAAGCGTTAAGAATTGGGTATAACTCCTTTGCATGAATTGGGTTTTTGAACGCAGCAAGGAACAATTGCATTGGGTTTTTAATTATTTTTATTGCGTGATGACGCAAATACGCAGCGTATCTGGAGCTCTGAATCCTCCATATCACCACATCTGCCATATCCGTAGCAACCTAAGCCACTGTATCCATCGTATTTGTAGCAACCTAAGCCACCATATCCATCACATCCGCCATATCCGTAGCAACCTAAACCACTATATCCGTAGCAAACTAAGCCACCATATCCTAAACTTTAGCCGCCTAAACCGCCAATTCCACCATAGCCGTCATCCTGCAGCCACTATGCCCATATCCATATTCATAGCCGTTGCCAAGGTACGGAAGATGTGCGTTTGTATCCACTGCTGAAAAAGGAAAAGAAGAGCAATAGGCTAGTGAGATTCATTTTTAGCAGGAAAAAAAATATCCATAAAAGTGGATATAAACAGCAGTAAACTACCGCATTTTGTCAGGATCTAGATTGTTACCATGATGAAACTGTTACAGTAGTGTTCATTAAATCATGTATTATGTTATTTGTCAGTTCACGTTCGGTCCATATTACTACCCTTGAGAAACATGTTCTTTGAAGGAGTTTTAAAAGCATAAGTCACTCAATATGTTGGCTATTACTATTCATTTTAGTACATCTGAGATAGGTTCAATGGTCTTGCGTATTTAGCTGAAATAATAACACCACAACCAACAAAATGCTCTTTCAGCTTTTAACAATATCGTGGATTATTTTCAATCAAACTATCACATTATAAATGCCTGAAGATATTAAAAAAACAACACCATGAGACAGCTGGTTTTATAAATTGTTTTTCCAAACCTATGGTCATCGTTATCCATATCCAGAACTCTGTAGGATGAAAAAATATAAAAGCGGCATTCCTTTGCTTGTTGTGTGTTCTTTTGCTGTGTATGTACTGATTTTGTGTCAGGAATGTAATATTTCTAGTAAATATTAGAGACTCGTTTGAAAATGTTTAAATTCAATGAGGATTTGAATAGCTACAGATTTGAACGTGAGTGAAACAAATATTGGCGTTTCACTTTCCTTCCGCTATAATTATAGACGTTCTTATACAACCTTGGTACATGTACCTTTGCGAATGAGATAACTATCCGCTACATGTCAACTGAAGCGGATGTAACCAAACATAGGCAACTGTACAGCCTTCATTATGAGAAAAAACCTACCCCGTATAGTCGAATAAAAAGACATGAACAACATATCGTCGCTGGGCTTCTAAAATGTCGTATATGACTTTTTTGGCTAAAAATACTTTTTGACACCATTGGTCTGGGCGGGAGGAAATCTTTGGTATTACAAAATAGTATGCAGTTAGGCCAATCAAAATGTGTGAAAACATATTACAAAATTGCCGATGTCAGTTGTTTGTAAAGTATGCTTCCAAAATGTTGTATGAAAACTTGAAAATCGTTGTAGAATGGCTTTGGGAAAAAATAATTGTACATTTCTTTATTTCTGTGAAAATAATTTAAGTTCTTGGATAATCCAAAAATGTCAAAGTTTTTATTTCACTGCTATTTACAAAAATGTTCAAGTTCACATACGACATTTTGGAAGCATGCATTTTGCCAAAATTTTCAAAGCCTATTTTTGAGATATTTTTTTCTTGAAAAAATTGTAATTTACAACATTTTAGAAGCCCAGCGACGATATGAAATAATTCTATTGAGAAGTTTTACACCTTATTTCATAACAAAACAATTTATGAAAAACATGAATGACAGACAAGTACCAACGACGATCACTGAATTTCAGGCTCTCGACTTGGACAGGCACATAAAGACGGCGCGAGTAAAACATATATGTGAGCGTTCAACCCTCCTCTTTGTTATGTTATTTTTTGCCTGCTCTCGATGTTTCGGTTTTGTGTCTTGTAGACCGGTATAATTCAATGTCTTGCAATTAGTGGTTTAAACTATTAAAATCAATTATATTTAAATAATAATTATGTACATGATGTAAGAATGTCATGAATACGGCAGAATTTCTATTTTACTTGTGTTAAGAAATATACATTATCTAAACTTTGTAATTGTTCTTATGTACCATTATCAATTGCATAGAGGAGCAGTAGCTACGAGATACATTAAAAATTTAAATTATGATTTTTATTTTTCACCCATTAATGAAAGTGGAACAGTGAAATAGTAATTCGCTAATAGCAGCCAGTATGGTTCAATTTTGTCAAAAAAATGCTTAGAATCATCGATGATGAACTATTCACTTACAAGTGAATAATTCGACCGCCTTGAATCAGTATTCGTGTGAGCTTCAATTTAACCCCCTAGCTATAGATGGATTATGCATGATTGATGCATGCTATTTTTGTATAGATTAGACCGTTGGTTTTCCCGTTTGAATGGTTTTACATTACTTATTTTTGGGGTCTTTTATAGCTTGCTGTTCGGTGTGAGCCAAGGCTCCGTGTTGAAGGTCGTACCTTGACGTATAATGGTTTACGTTTATAAATAGTTATTTGAATGGAGAGCTGTCTCATTGGCACTCATACCACATCTTCCTATATACAGACTATTAAAAGAAAAGAATGTCAACATTAAAAGTGAAACAAAAGTTAATCATTAAATTGACCAATTCAATCCATAAAAAATCATTCTTATACAGTTAAAATCGAAAATTAACTCTTTTATTTTATCTTTAAATTGAAAACAAACAGACAAAGAATAATCCTATTTATATTAATGCATATGTTTATAAAGTGTTCTGTGACTGTCGGTTGTGTTCGTGGTCATTTCGATATTTAATAAGATGGCATCCAGACTTAAATACACACAAAACGAAGGCCATGCCAAGTAAATTGTTTATTTTAGACTTTATTAATTTGGATAAATATTTCACATTGTTATAATTCTAATAATAGAATTTGAGTAAAATCGGTGAACATTGACAGCTATTGCCACTTTAAACCAAGAATACTTGATTCCATTGTCTGATCCAGGAAAGGGCGTAGAGGGTTTAGCCTCCTTTTAAATCAAGGTGTTCTGTTGATGCCTTTATTCTTATCCTTGTACTCCAGAAAATCTTGGCGACTAGTTCTGTCAGTTCTTTCAAAAGCTATACATGTATCAATGATGTTGTAAGTGTTTCTTCAAACACCTAGATGTGTAGGGTGTTGTATAGGTTTCGCATTTTTTTAATTCTCGGTAGATATAAAAAAAAAAAAAGAAGTTGGGGAATGATTGTCAAAGAGACAACTCTCCACAAGAGACCCAATGACACAGAAATTAACAACTATAGGTCACCGTACGGCCTTCAACAATGGACAAAGCCCATACCGCATAGTCAGCAGTAAAAGGCCCCGAAATGACTAATGTAAAACAATCCAAACGAGAAAACTAATGGCCTAATTTATGTACAAAAAAAGAACAAAAAACAAATGTATAACACATCAACTAATGATAAGCGCTTAGTAATAGGCTACTGACTTGGGACAGGCACATAAATACAGAATGTGGCGGGGTTAAATATGTTAGCGGGATGACAACCCTCCCCTAACTTGGGACATAGGTGTAACAGTACAACATAAGAACGAACTATAAAAATCAGTTGAAAAAGTCATTAACTCATCAGAAAGATACAAATACAAATACAAATAACCAAAACAGAGTGGATGTGGCCGGGTACTTGTATATCCCAACAACAAAAAGACACTAAGTTCGGATCTGAGAGTTCTTGCAGTTACTGACAGTTATTTCAAAGACACTAACAACTAATAAAAAAATCATGCATTTAAGATTAAATTATCGAACAATGCACATCCAACATCCAATTGATTTAGTGTAAAGACGTCATAAACAGTCAGTGAAAAAATATTACCTTGCGTAATGCCAAGATACAGGTGTCAACAGAATGTAGATCAATATTCTTTTGATTCGCAATGCCTGGCTGAATGGGATACCACATGAGCAGTGTTTAGGGTGACAACTTTAAGAAAGAAAGAAATTGATGTTTGCCTGTTGTTTTCGTATGCAGGTCCGTTATAATGGTTCGTTCTGGATGTAACTCGTAATATCAAGGATGTTTATTTTCTGCATAGATGTTTCGAGTGTAAATTCAATTGAATGGCGAAAAGAGTTACAGCCTTCTAGAAATTCTTTCTGATGCTCTTGTGAATCTGTCCATTTAAAATCAAAATCGTCAATAAAAGGAAACCATGATAATGGCTGGTATTGAGCACTAGCTGAGAGACGTTTTACAAGTTGGCCCATAAATATGTTGACAAATAACGGGGCCATTTATGTGTATTTGTTATTGAAAAAGAAGTTATTTTTCTCCAGCACTAGTTTCAGAAGTGTAACAAGGCACTCAGTTGGAGGATTTTTATCACTACGAGTTTTCCATGCCTATTGTAGAATGTTGGTATACATTGTCCATGGATGTGAAAATAGTATATATATATTGTTTTGTAGAGGATAGAGGCATTTCATTTTCTTTAAATAGTTAGTCTTAGACCAATTCGATAGACTTTTATGCTTGAAAGATTGTTTTTCTACAACTGGTGCAAGAAGAACAAGTTTGTTCTGTGTGCGTCTTTGAAAGCCCAGTGCGGATTAATTAGTTAGTATAATGTTATATAATTTTACAATTGTATTGTATACCTTTAGCGTGAAATGGCGTTATAGATGTTTTCAATTGTTAGAGAAAGAAGATCGCCAGAAGAGCTTCGATAAGGAAGAGAAAAAAATGTCCGAATTAGCTGTTCTATCCATACAAACACTTTCTGTCCCCCCTTAATAAGATAAAAACGGATGAAAATGGATGAAAATGAATTTTAACAATATCAGAAAATGTATAGCGATTCTCTAAAAGGAGAAATTTGTATGTATTTCCATTAGGCGGCCATCCTTGATACCGATCGGCTACAAAGTAACAACACTTGGTCAGCACCTCATGAGAAACATTCATGCTATGTTTGGTTTCATTCCATTTAGTGGTTCTCTAAAAGAAGTCATTTGTATGTATCACCTAGGGTCCTATGTTGAACTAAGTCCCCCGCTGGTGACCATCCTTGATGATGGATTGGCTTCAAAGTAACAACACTAGGACAGCACCTCATACGAAACATTTATGCTATATTTGGTTTCATCCCATTCAGTGGTTCTCTAAATTAAGACATGTGTATTTATTTCCAATTGGGTCCAAGTTAACCTAAGCCCCCGATGGCGGCCATCTTGGATGATGGATCTGCTACAAAGTATCAACACTTGGTCAGAACCTCATAAGGGACATTCTTGTCATGTTTGGTTTCATTCCATTTAGTGGTTCTCTAGAAGAATTTTCAAAACGTTAAAGGTTAACGACGACGACGACGACGACGGTAGACGGACGCCAAACGATGAGAATATTTTTTTTTCAATTTTGAATTTTGATCTGCTGTTAATCTAAAAAACGACCTCTTCAACCTGTCCTTGGGTCTCGGTTGCCATGTGGTCTAAGTGGTTCTACAATGTACTACTGTAATCACTAGCCAATAAACACTTCGTTGTGAGTTCGAACGCTGCCCGGGCGTGTGCACTCGACTCCAATCTTAATTGTTTAGGATTGTCAGTTTTTCTATCGAAGGTCGGGCGTTAAACACCAACAATCAATCAACCTCTCCTTGTTTCCAATGTATACAACGAAGCATGGAACGACTCAAACTTATTTCTTTTACAATTGTTGGAAAAACACATTTCACTTATTAATATTTTTTGTTTGAACATATAAATCATTATGTTTTATGAATATTGTTGATGTTTTAGTCCATATTCAAATGGATTCATTCACCATCGATTGGTTTCAACAGCTAATGTACACTTGATTGTGGTGTATATTTCTCCACCAGATGTGAGGCCTTTTTACAGTTTTTCCCCCCAATATTTAAATCCAATAAACTACAACTGAAAATATTCTTTTTCTGGATTGCAGTATGAAGACAATAATAGTGTATTGACTTGACACAGAAATGGCGAAATGTGAGGCTCTGCCGAGTTTTTTCACCATATTGGGCCGAATCCATATGTCAAGTACACTAATATTGTCTAAGGCTGCGTATTTCTTTTTCAAACTTAATGCACATTTTTTATAAAGCTTTTCGTTAGAGATTTTTATTTTATATACTTTCCATAAAATCATATTTGATGTTTAGAATTGTGGACTTATATACGAGTATAACCTGATAAAGTTGATACTATGAACTATAATACAAGTGTAAGCCGCTTTTTCCTTTTTTTTTTAACAAAAGAAGTAGAGAAATTACCAACAAACAAGTAGAAACGTATAACTGCGGGAAAGAGACAGAAATAAGAAACGAAATATTAACAAATACCACTAGCTAGGATTGGAGGCGTCTTCTGGCAAAGAGAACATTGATTTAGGTTAAGGAAGAAAAACAACTAATACTTATACACAAATGATAAAAGAAAATTAAGAAAATAAGACATCGAAGATTGTAAGCAAGCACAGTCAATGTGATATGTTGGGAGCACGCTAAATATAGCCACAGTTTTATAGTAAAAGACGCTAAATAATATACAAAACAGAATTTAACTCAATTCAAAAGACATCAAAATGTTATTCAGCGCTAAACATTATTGTTGGAGACTATTTATCGCATAATCTAAAATTTTGCATATGTTTAAAATGTTTTAATTCAATGGATTTTTTAATTTATTAATTCCACACACGGCTTGAAAAAATGAAAGCATATAAAAAGCAACTTTAAAAATCTTTGCAAAATAAATACTTGTTAGTAGAATGGAAATTCTACGGTCACTTAAAGCTTCATTTTCACATAAGTAGGTAATTATAAACTTTAACGTTTGAAACAACGTCAAAATCGTCGTTTTATTGGGAACGTCGTGTAACGCTGAGTGGTGGTACTTATACCGTGCGTAACGTCTAAAATATGAAGACACTGCTATTTTTAGTGTTTGGTACAGGTTAAATGTCACTGTGCACCACAGTTCAACATAGAAATCTATTGTGAAAAAGAGAGAGCTCTTTATGTCCGAAAACATTGTAAACATTCAAACATACTATCCACACTTATCTGTGTCCACACTTGTAAATAATAACAATTTAAACGTCAATAAAGTCTCACTTTCAGCTGAGTATAACAGAAAGTAAGAACACTGATGAAGCAAAGTTTATAACCAAGGTATAAGTTATATGGATCGCTATTGACCCCCTACGGATCCATAGAAGCTTAGTAAAATCCATAGGAGGTGAGGTCAAAGGCCGAATCTCCTATGGATTTTATTCACCCTCTATGGTTCGTAGGAGGTAAGTAGTGAACCGTATAAAGAATTTAATGCATATCGCACGCGGAACTTTTTCTGCTATGTTTTGTAGAGAAATAAACAATGAAACACAACAACATTAATAGAAGACGTTACCATTAAAAGTAGACGTGACGTCGTGAACCCACTATGAAATTTACAACCCCCTACGGATTCATATGGGTCACTTCGTGACGGCGTACACCAATCACAACATGATAATTTACCCGCGGTACGATATAGGCAATTAAAGGCTATCGTACGATCTTCAACAATGACACAAACCCATACTGTGAATCAAACTACGTGTACATGTATTTATAAACGTCCCATTTTAGAGAAAATGTTAAACAATTCATACAAGAAAATTAACGACTTACATGTAATGTATTACATGTGTACAAAACAATTTACGAAAAACAAATATAACAGACACAAGCCAACTAAAACGGTAGTTATACAAAATGTGACGCTTCTACAAAAGAATAAACTGTAAAAGTGTAAAATTTAACAAAAAGTGAATTTACACTGGCCTCTATGATTGTAATTATATCATTAAACTATATATCTCCTTTCTCTTTGTAAAATACAGGGTATTTCCCAACTGTAAACAGCTCAGTGACTTAGCATTACACAATATTTTTAAATATAAGGAAGTTTAATTGATATTTATTTATAAGTTTATCGGTTATAATTTTATATAATTATATATACATGTAGTTACAAATTTATTTACACACGAATATATATATGTATACATAGATTAGATTTATGCGTATATAGCTAAGTGAATATAAATATATTGATGGATCCTTTCAAGTCCAAACTAGATTTACCGATTTTGTCACTTGTCAAAATCTCGTGTTCTATAGTTGGTCAGAAATTCATACGGAATTTATGTTTTAAAGTATATCGCAGTAATACATTGCATCAGCCGTATTGCGCCGCTCGTAAGTATTTAGTTTATTTAGAAGATTCTAATTCTTTAAAATGAAATTGTAATTGTATATATCTTGTAAACACTCATCGATCATTTATCTTTTTGTATTTTTGTGTGCTAGACGGGGGATTGGCGTGGCTATTTTTTAACTGCAAACTGACAAAAGAAGATATAAACAAAATTTGTAAACAAATATAGTCTTGTGTATGTGTAATATATAGAAATGTGTTCGTCATTTACCAAGTCAATACAGTTCTGTTTGAAATTTCTAAAAATGGTGTAAAATATTTTTATGCCCCACCTACGATAGTAGAAGGGCATTATGTTTTCTGGTCTGTGCCTCCGTTCGTTCGTTCGTCTGTTCGTCCGTGCGTCCGTTCGTCCGTGCGTCCGTTCGTCCGTGCGTCCGTTCGTCCGTGCGTCCGTTCGTCCGTGCGTCCGTTCGTCCATGCGTCCGTTCCTCCGTGCGTTCGTTCTTCCCGCTTCAGGTTAAAGTTTTTGGTCAAGGTAGTTTTTGATGTAGTTGCAGTCCAATCAACTTGAAACTTAGTACACATGTTCCCCATGGTATGATCTTTCTAATTTTAATGCCAAATTAAAGTTTTGAACCCAATTTCACGGTCTACTGAACAAAGAAAAACATAGTGCGAAGCTCAGGTTACAGTTTTGGTTAAAGTTTTTGGTCAAGATAGTTTTTGATGAAGTTGAAGTCCAATCAACTTGAAACTTAGTACACATGTTCCCTATGATATGATCTTTTCTTATTGTAATGTCAAATTAAAGTATTGACCCAATTCCACTGTCCACTGAACATGTAAAATGATAGTGCGAGTGGGGCATCCGTATACTATGGACACATTCTTGTTTATATATATTTAGGTCTAGTTATACAGTCGAAATTTCAGCAACATACACAAAAAGTCATCGCTGGAAGTTTGAATTCAAATGCATTGAACATTCTAGAAATAATTAGCATCCTTGTACTAAGGTAAATTAATCAAAAATTATTGAATTAAATATTGCAAATCAACACATTTAGATATGGCTTATTGCCAAAATGAATAAAGCTACATGCATGTATTGAAATAATAAACCTGTAATTATTATTAGCGAAACGTAAAGACCTACATGTACTGCATTGTATTTAAACTCAATAATAACCAGACAGAATTTTAGTTCATCAAAATTATTAAAACACCACCTAATCTTTTAATCATGAATAAAACGATGCAATTATAAGGATGACGCATGTCGATTATCAGCCCATTGTATGATAAGTTCTCACTTGTCAATTCACACGAAAAAACTAATGGCCTAATCAATGTACAAAAAAATTGAACGTAAAAAAACGGTAACACAGCAACCAATGAACAGGTCGGTTTCACAAAAAAATATTACGATTAAGATTGAGATTGATCGTAAGTCATGAACAATCCAGTTTTTGTTTAAACATATTTATTTATGGTGGATTGGGAAACAAGTTTTACAACTTATATTAATCCTTTTCCACTTTGCGGGTGCGAGTTCTGCCTTGTAGCGGCATTATCCTGCTCTTTTTTTGAAATCTACAATGATGTCTTTTATGTGCAAGTTGTATGGCTCTCTATTAACACGGGGCAGCCATTTATCGTCCCCTCCGACGGACTATCATCGTTTCCTTAAGACCATACTCACAAATGGTGTTTGTATAGTACTTACGATAAATCTCTGACTTGCAGGGGGACAGGCACATACATACAGAATAAGTTGTTCAAGATCGTTAAGATTAATTACCATAGGTAATACAGACAAACAATGATTTATTCTTGAAGTTATGTATTTATAGATTCAGAGATAAAGTCTGTCGTCAAGGAATTTTAGTGAATATTTTAAGGTTGTGATTGAACGAATTTGTTAGTACAGCAATAGATTATAATAAATGTTTCATTTTTTTAAATTTTTTAATTGAGAACTAGTAAACGAATAAAAGTAAAAATAAACCCAAAGAATACACATTGTATAAAAATCGAATCCTTTGGATTTTCAAACGTGAAACTTACTCTATTATGACTAATTTTAAAATACTTCACTTGACCCACATGATTAATATCTGTGTACTATGATATTTTAGGTATAATATAGTAGGTCTGAAGCGAAATGATTTTGTTTGGATGATGCTTATTCAGGACAAACAATAAACTCAAACACACCTGAACGTGAAAAAGTGTACTCAGTGTAAATAGTATAATTTCTAATTTTTAGGACCCCTCTAATATTCTATCACCATGAGAAGAAATGTAGATGAATTCCCTAAAAAGATCAATCTTTTATCTTTCTTGTGAAAGTTTTCGGTTACATTTATGGTAATAAATATCATTAATATATTACATATTTTTTTTCTGTCTATTTTCTCCTCTGATAGATGGACATGATTGTATCCAGACTGTTAAATACATGAATACAATATGAAATTTTAAATATTTGTAACAGACATAATGCTGTTACATGTGTTTAGAAAGTCAATTAAATCAAAGCTGTAAGATATTTTGTAAAATCAAGTTTTATGCAGAGTTTACATTTACTATTATCAAAATTAAGTTGACCCCGCCATGTTGGTTCAAGGTTTTGAAAACAATCGATAGACATTTGGGTGACAATGCTATCTAAAATCAAGTTTCAAGCGCTCTCTTCTTAATAAATGATTTGCATCAAATGCGGCGCGGGGCATATACACGGGGCCTATAGGTCTAATAATATGACAAAAATAGGAGAGCCATATCGGCCTTCACCTAAAAAATGCGTATCAGCCATCTTCCAGATTGAAGAGTAATGTACAATCTTTGCGACTAACTTGCTTATAAAGTAATTCTGCCGGTTTTTAAAAATAGTTTGAAGGAATTGACTCATTTTTTTCATTTATGTGACATCCTATATTATGACAGGACAATTATCTGCATGAATCACTATAAGCCTTACAGCAAGCAATGTCATGTTCGTACCAAGTGCCAAAATGCATATGGATAGCTCTTGCATTTTCGTACGTTGTTCAAGGATCTTACAAAACAGGTAACCTACTTTTGTTTGCTTATTTTACAAGCGCCAATAAAACAAATAGAGCAATTATCTAATACTTCCGATAATGCATACATGCACATCCGAATACAACATGCTTTAAAGAGTTGTCACATATAAAGAGAATACTTCTTTCTCTGCACCTTAAAGACCAAAAACGACAACAGTTGGAAGGGTTCGTATAAAAGCTACTATATGTTAAAATATTTCCTCCTATCCTACACACACTATTTGTTTGTCTATCACTTTTCTAAAGCAAGGTCTTAATACAGACTCGTATATTTATAGATTATCGTTGATTATAATCTGAACGAGATTAATTTTCTTGCTTTTTGTACAGCGAAAGTCAGAAAAGCAATCGAGTTGAGATGACCAATGATAATCTGTTTATCGCTATTTTACCTATGACGAAGTTGTTAATTTATTGATAACGGGCACCTGCGGTCTTATTTTCTAGCGATAATGTTTCATATCATTGGACTCCGCTGAGAAAGAAAATTACCAATCAGCAAGATCAAAGGAAAATTTTGTAAAATAGCGATACATATTGATAAACTTCAATATTTATTTATATGATATACTGTACACCATTCAGCACATTCAATCTAGAAGTTCAGATCTCAAGCATATATCTTATTACAAATGTATTGATAGTAAATCATAGTTTTACATTATTTATAAATAAATTTATTTCGTTTTAAGTATATATTTATCAAAGAGTGCGTATACAACTGTTTAATTATAAAAGCTATTACTTTTTTATAGTGTTTTTTGAGATATTACCAGACCCCATTATCTTCGGTGATAGTGTCGTTCTAAGATGCTATGTTTCAGAAAAAATTTGCGATACAATCATACGGAAAGCATGGGGTATTGGCCCAAGCAACAGCGTTATCTGTAGTAATGGAGAGTCGTATAGGAAGAATAAATACAAGATGATTTCAAATAACATCAGTGGAAACTATGACTTGGAAATCTTTAGATTTAATGAAAAAGACATGGAAAATCTTTACACTTATTCGTGTGGAGCTAAAACATTTTCTAAACGTATCACACCAAGTGATTATTTATGTAAGTAAAAAATTTAAACGAAAATGACGACATCAACCACGGACATCGACAATAAATCTCACTAAAATTACCTCGAATTTCGCTGTTTTGCCCTAACAAGTTTTGTCGCACACAAGATGTATTGTGTAGACACACTCTTCATAGATTACAGGATTGAAATTTGTATTTGCGTCAGACGCGCGTTTCGTCTACAGAAACTCATCAGTGATGCTCGAATGAAAAAAAGGTTTAAAAGCCCAAATGAAGTACGTAGTTGAAGAGCATTAAAGACCAAATATTCCTTAAAGTTTTTCCAAATACAGCTAAGGTAATCTAGTTCTGAGGAAGAAAATCCTTAGTATTTCACAATTCAAAGTTTTGTAAACAGTTAATTTATAATTATGATCATATCAATGATGATGCATGTCAGTAGTGCTGACTACTGGGCCGATAGAGTGTTCTTTAATTTCAAGTAGCTAAATTTTTCAATGCCACCACACAATGATTGTCAATTGTGTAATTTTCTACAGCCTAACCTATATATCCAAAATGTTCTAGAAAATAATGTACTACTTGAAACTAGAAGGTGTACTTCATATACTTTTCTCGATATGCACGAAGATGAACGAATTCTCACTCTAATCAATGACACAAGAGATGAGGTCAACTTTTCAGGTGTCAACTTCCCAATTCTTAGCAGTAAAATGCCTTCTGCATCATCATATGGCGTTTATCAAACTACGAACTTCATTAAAACTGGTCTTCTTCATACACAAAAATATGCCAATAGAGAAGATGAACGACTGACATGGACACTACATATCATATACAATCATCATAACAAATATGTCTATGTCTAAATCACTTACAACATATTTTTGCAGTGTTAGGTATTTATTTGTTATTTTCTCTCCTTTTTCGGTGCATGCGATTCACCCAGTTTTCATTTTATTACTTTGATGGATTCTCGTAATAAATTTATGAAATTTGAACGCGGTAAATTAATGTTGCCCTAATGAAGGCATTTTTATATTATATACATATGATTTTGTCTTATAAAACTGACTCACATTTTTCATTTGTATATAATTTTGCAATTCTAAGCAATTAACAGTTGTTTTAAGGGTATGAATATTTGCATTGTAGACTATCCATCGTTATTTTCTGCATCAAAGGTACACATTGATAGAGGAATCATTAGAGGAAGTGTTAAAATGGAAAATGTTTTCCCAATTCCCAATTGTACTGTGATTTCGGGGGTAAGCTAATGTATATGGTACACATATTAGGTAGTGCCAATTTCCCCTGCTTTACTTTATTCAAATTAAATTACTACAAGCTAAATATTGAAGCTATATATTATCCATGTACTGTACAAATTCTGCTTTTGAAGACAGTTTTGAATCATTACATTTTTTTTAATTTAATATAAAATGGATATTTTTGGTGCAATATGGTACTAGAAATATAAAACATAAAACAAATCGCATAAAAGAATATCAATATACATGTATATACATCTAAACAAATGATAGAAGTATTTTTATTTAAGCACAAACTAGCAAATATTTTATTTTATCAATGAACTTTGAAAAGAAACCTGCCTTTTTTACAATATTTCGGTTTGTATTTGAGCAAAAAAGTTATTATGCAAAATACATTGATTTACTAGGTAAGAGAAAGGATAAGGAATTAAAAACATTATAAATCTCACCACATTATGTATGCGCTAAATGAATAGTCAAACTTGAATGTCGAAAACGAACTGACAATGCCCTGGCAAAAAAGAACACCGATAAAAAAGACAAAATGTCTACAGATAGAAAACACAAGCCTCAACAACAGGCACCCACAACAAACTAGGGCGATCTCAGATTGCTCCGGAATGGTAAGCTAATCGTGGTACTTATTTGGCTCCTGTTGTGTTGCGAATTGTATAACAAACTCGGCGATAAGTCTTATTTAAAAGGTCAAATTCGATTAAAAGAGTAGATTTTTGTTTACGACCCCTTATTTTCCTAATGAAAACTTCATGGGAACTCCATATTGTGATTTTCCTTTATTTTTCAGGAAATTGTTCAGAAAGTCGTCTTTTATGTCCCAGGAGGTTATTTTAAATTTAAGTACAAAGAGATAAATGCTAAATATAACATTAACGCAGTAGGAAAAATGTGTGACAACAAAGTTACTATTGTTTGTCGTCTAGGACAAAAAACATACGAGGTTGCAAGGAAGATAAACAACAACATGCATTGTAAAAGTATGTAATTTAATATCATTTTTATACCAGAAGTAAATAAAGGCAATAGCAGTTTACCGCAGATCAGTAGGCATAAACCCATTTAACTGACACAAATCCGGGTCAAACACCAAAACAAAAAGGAAAGACATCAATCATAAGAGACAAACAACGGAACAGCAAAAACACTGACTGCTACAAACACAGACGCCAACATAAACAGAAACGGGCCACTTGGCAACCACTGCCATATTCCTGACTTGGCACAAGACATGTCAAGAAAAACATTGTGAGCTGAACCTTGCCCCACGGCCATCCAAACTTACCGCCAATACGGCAACGTAAAAATACTGCCAAAATGACAATACGCGACAGGAATACAGCACACAATAAGTACACTTAGTACAGTGTCAGTTGAAAATTAGAAGTGAATTGATAAAACCATGAAAAAGATGAAGCTTATTGAGTCGGAAAAAGTAAAATAAAAAATACTGAACTCCGAGGAAAATTCAAAAAGAAAAGTCCCTAATCAAATGACAAAATCAAAAGCTCAAACACATCAAAGGAATTGATACCAATTTTCATTTTCCTGACTATGGTCAAGCATTTTCTTGTGTAAAAAGGGTGGATTAAACCTAAAGCTAGTTAAACCTCACACTTGTTTGACTGTCGCAACAAGTTTCATTATATTGACAATCATGTGCAAACAAAATAAACAGACATAATAGGTTAAGTGTTAACATAGGGGTACAGCAGTCAACATTGTGTTCTTTTCTTAATCACTATAAAAACTAACAAGTATGTAACAACGAAGCACAAAATGACATATAGAACAAGCAAATTAGCAAAATTCGAGTGTCACTGATGAGTCTTTTGTAAACGAAACCTCGCGTCTGGCGTAGAAATAAAATTTTATTTCTGGTATCTATGATGAGTTTATTTACAACCACTGGCTCGATGCCACTGCTGGTTGAGATTTATTCCCCCGGGGGAATTAACAGCCCAGTAGTCAGCATTTCTGTGTTGACTTGAGTTATCATTGATATGTTCATAATAATGAATAAACCTTTAACAAAACTTAGAATTTTTGAAATACTAAGACTTTTCTACCTCAGGAATAGATTACCTTAGCTGTATATGGCAAGAATTTTAAGACATTTATGGTGTACAATGCTCTTCAACTTTGTACTTTATTTGGCCTTTTAACTATTTTTTTATTTAAGCGTCACTGATGAATCTTTTGAAGACGAAACGCGCCTCTGACGTAAATATCAAATTTTAATCCTGGTATCTATGATGAGTTTATTTTCAAAGACAAGAATATACAAACTTACCATAATACAAGATGTATAAGTGCAGTACCACGCCATATATGTACCAAAGAAGTATAAAAAGGTATAAAGAAAAGTACAATAGCAAACATGAAAGACACGAATGCAGAAATGTTTTACCAGAGCACAATAACGAAATGAATAAGTACAGAGCTACGTTAAATGAATCAAAGAAATACGAAATAACATATATACAAAAGCACTTTAATAAAAGACAAGAATACGAGAATTATAATAGAACAAAACCCCAATGACAGGATGTGCAAGTAAAAACGGATAAGAATGAAAACAGACTAAACAGTTAACTTAATATTCATGAAGACAAATAAGAGAATAGTATAACACATTATTAAGATGATAAACAATCCAGAATCTATACTTCAAGACCATCGCGTATTTTTTTCTTAATGCGGATTATTTATCAACAAGGTATCTTGATACCTACCGATGAATGTTTTTAGAAAAATGACGAGACGTTCTTTGACATACATGTAGCACTGGTTCATCAACTTTCTGCTCAAACACTGGTGACGTTTAACAAAGTCTGAGTAGGAGCTGTAAGTTCTTGAATACCGAATAAGTTGGGAAATGTATATTCCATATGCAGGAGAAGTTGGCATATTGCTACTAAGGTGGGGATAATTTGTCTCGTTTATTATAGATTCTGGTACTGAGATTGCCGTGTATGTCTATTTTGAGGTATAGGTTTCAAATTAGACGGAGGAAGCCGTGTCTGTTGATTCTTTAAGTTCAGGTTCTGGGGGATATATCAATGGAACTCAATCAGAAAAATTTGAATTGTTAATGGAAAAACATTATCTATATATCTGAAAGTAAAATTAAATGATCTGGCTTCTTTGATCTTCTTGTTTTTAACAAGTGTCTGATGGAAATCTGAATCATATGAAAATAAGAAGAGGAGGGAAATGGTTCTTTCTTTGTTCCGTCGAGAGTATAACCGCAAGCTAATTATATTGTTTAGCACTTTAACTCAAAATTAGAAAATGCATTACTTTCAGGATGTTCTTTTATCATTATGTAGACAGGTTATGACTACATGTTTTCATTATGATTAAAGATATGTAGGCCAAATGCAGTTTTGAGGTATTAAGAGATAAGGTAATTTTTTCTGCATTTATTCTACTTATGAAACTCATCGAAAGTTCAAACGATTGGGAATAACCTATATATAAAGATGTCTAATACAATTATTGTATTGTTTTGTAAATGTGTTCAGGGCAATAACTATATATGACATTTCTTTTTCAATGCAAGTGTGAGGAAATATTTTAAAATTAATTCTGACTAATTGATATTTTCTTTTTTTCTGTTTCAGATACTATACTTCGAACACAACATTCAAATAAAACGTATTAAAACATCCGATTAATTACAGTTTAAAAAAAAATGTTTCAGAGATCCACTTACACACATATAAATATGAATCGTTAAAATATCTGCTTTTGATAAATATTTCAGGTAACTACATTATTCCTGTCCTTATTGTAACCGGTGTCATAATCACAATTGCTTCAATAATTTGGATGATATTCCACCGATATAGCTGTAGTAAGTTTTAGATATTATCATACATAAAAATGCCCCCAATACAAAAATGTGTACTTGTACAATGACAATGAACGTCAAACTAAACTCCAAGGCATTCAAAGAACTAAAATAAAGAAAATCATACAAGAGGCTTCTGATTTTGGACTGTAATAAATTGTGATGTCAGGTTTTATCTTACGTGTAATTATTACGTCACATTAAAAATAGTAAAGAAAGTAGTTGTTGCAACCAAGAAACTAAGCAATCACAACCACAACAAAAACAGAAGATACTGCTCAACTGATTTCTAAAAGAGCACCCATCATTTTATAAACCATCATAGATACCCGTAGCTGTATTTGACAAGACTGTTGAAGATGAAACGCCAACTGAAACAAATTCAAAATTTCAATCCTGGTATATACAATGAGTTTATTTACAACCACATTGTCGATGCGACTGCTGGTGGAGTTTTTATTCACCTAGGATATCACCAGCTCAGTAGTCAGCACTTCTGTGTTGACATGAATTATCATTGCTATGGTCATAATTATAAATTAACTGTTTACAAAACTTTTTTTTTTCGAAATACCAAGGATTATGTACTTCATGATTAGATTACCTTATCTGTATTTGGTAAAAGGTTTAGCAATTTTTCGGTCCTCAATGCTCTCCAAATTCGTACTTCTATTTGGCCTTCTCAACCTCCGTTTCGAGTGTCACTGATGGATCTTGGTAGACGAAACGCGCGTCTGCCGCAAATACAAAATTCCAATCCTGGTATCTATGATGAGGTTTTTTTAACAACCACTAGGTCGATGCCACTGTTGATAGAGTGTAATTCCCCGAGGGTATCACCAGCTCAAAAGTCTGCACTTCTGTGTTGACATGAATCATCATTGATATGGTCATAAGTATAAGTTAACTGTTACGGCTTGTCTACTTCATGATTAGATTACATTAGCTGAATTTTGTAAAAGGTTTAGGAATGTTCGGTCCACAATGCTCTTCAAATTCGTACTTCTATTTGGCCTTCTCAAGCTTTTTTCTCGAGTGTCACTGATGCATCTTAGTAGACGAAACGCGCGTCTGGTGCAAATACAAAATTCCAATCCTGGTATTTATAATGAGTTGAGTTACAGTCACTAGGTCAATGTCACTGCTGGTTGAGTTTTTATTCCTCACAGGAATCACCAACCAAGTGGTCAGCACTTGTGTTGACATGAGTTATAAATAATATGAGTATACATATAAATCAACTGTTTACAAAATTTTGAATGTTTCACATTTCAAGGCATATTTCCTTCCGGAATAGACTGCCTTAGCGATATTTGACAAAACGTTTTGGTCCTCAATGCTCTTAAACTTCGAACTTTTTTGGACTTGTTAACTTTTTATAATCCAAGCGTCACAGATGAGTCTTTAATTTATAGACGTAATGCGCGTCTGGTGCCAATATAAAATTTTGATACTGGTATCTATGATGAGTTAATTTGCAACCACTTGGTCGATGCCAGTGCTGTTAGAGTTTTTATGAGGAGTGTTTATTATATCGTAATATATTATTTACTTACAGATATAACATACATTAAGAACGCTTGCATATGCAGAGGAAAAATCCAAGCCAGCAGCGTTTAGAGAGTTGAGCTTTTAATATACAAGGAAAGATATCAGCCGTCGTACTGTAAATATTATAAATGTAAAAAAATGTGTACTCTTGTCTTTCTTTTTTGCTAATGGCTTTGTCTATATACATTAAGGCGTTTCTTTGATACATATGACGTGGCTCTGTACTTTACGTCATTGTGTAATTGTGCTATGGTACATTTTTTGCATTCTTGTCTTAAATTTCAGCTACTGTGTATTCACTTATTTTCGTTGGTACCAATTTTCGAGGTTTGAGGAAAAATTACACATTCGTGGATATTTGATTTCGTGGTTTTGACAAAATATGCACATATTCCTTTGTAAAAATTTTAATTTGTTGAATATTTGAATACGTGGTTTTCCTGTACCCACAAAATCCATGAAAATTAGTATCCAACGAATATTAATGAATTCACAGTAGTATGCTTGGTCTATATGCCATTTTGTGTTTCTTTGTTTCATATTTATTTGTTTTCAAACAATCATCATAAATTGCCAAAGATTGCCCACTGTGTACATATGTAGCTAAACTAACCATTTTAATTTGTCACCATAAACAATGAAATGAACGTCATTCGATGACCTTTGTTCTAGTTTTCCTTGTTCGAACCATAATTGTCATAAATTAAAAAAAACCTCTTACCTACACTTTGAAAATGAAACCTGTTTTAAATGAAGAGACCCCGTTTATGTCAGAACGTTTCATTTTAAAAGATGAACGTTTTGTTTTTTACTTCATATCTTTTGCTTAATTTCCTTTCGTAAATCAGTGATATTGAGGTCCGACTATGAATGTTGGTTTTATTCTAAAACTGAATGAGTCCGCGATGAAAGGGTTTGAAGGTATATGCATTCTTTTAAATTTCTTTTATTTTTTTCTCTTTTCGTCTGTTCAACAAACATTTAAGACAAGGCACGTATTTTCAGGGACAATTAAATTAGATTGATTTTGAACTTGATATCAGATACAGTGAAGTTTGCTTCATATCTCGATTTACAAATGAAAACCGATAATAAGTTTAGGGTCTAATCTTTCAATTTCTTACAGCAACTGCGTCTGTGTACCTCTATATTTGTTGAATCGATATTTTAGAACATTTTCTTCCTATAGTGATATCTTTGAAACAATATGGAAATATATATTACTTGTCATATACAGAACCACAGGTGAACCTCTATACTTTAAATTAGTTTGTCGTTGAATATAAGTGTGTCTTTTTGAACTATTAAGCATTTTGAGTTTTTCCTCCCAGGCACAGATTGCCGAAAACGTATTTTTTGTTATTTGAAAATTTCGGTTCTTTATACTCGTCATTTTCGTACTTGATTTGGATTTCTGACTGTTTCGATTCGAGTGCTACTTATTAGTCAAATGATAACCAACTGTGTTTTTTTTTAATATACCTCATTATGATTAAAATACAATTTGAAGACACGAAACATGCAAAATGTTAAACATGTTATTAATTACTCATGATAATTTTGTATAAAATATTCATTAACTATAAGTAGAAAATATTTGTATGATTTTGTACCTTTGTTGTTTTCATTACATGTTTGAATTTGCAAATATTTGCTCTACTTTCCGTCGATAAGTTTAAAAGTTTGTGTTTTTAATTCTTTTTTGACGTTATAATTGGTATAAGAGCTATAGTTTGCTGCTCACGCTTATTCTTATTTAGTTTTAGCTAAAAAGTAAAATCACAAAAATACTGAACTTAGAGGAAGATCAATTGGGAAAGTTCATAATCACATGGCAAAATCAAATAACAAAACGCATCAAAAACGAATGGACAAAAACTGTCATATTCCTGACTTGGTACAGGCATTTTCAAATGTAGAAAAGTATGTTTAAATGATATGATAATTATACTTTAAATACAAATGAGAATATGTCAGAGTCAACAAACCGACCAAAGAGTAAAAAACAACCGAAGACCACCAATGGGTCTTCAACACGGGGAGAAAATCCCACACCATAACATGCCAAAGGCGTGCTTCAGCTCGTCCATAAACACAAATGGGTACTAGTCCACTGATAATGGAGGCCCACCATATACCTCTAGCCAATGTAGCAAAAACAAACACAGAGCAATGCATGCAGTAAAACTGAGTTTATAAGAAGTCCGAGTACACACTGTTAGAAAAGTTAACAAAATAAACTAAAGAAAATGACAATAGTACAAAAATTAACAAAGAACTACTATCAGTTACTGTAGTGCTAGCTCCAGACCTTAATAAAACTGATTAGAAAATTATGTGTTCATCATATCAAAATCAAGCACAATCCCACCCGTTAGGCATAAAAATAGAACCCGTATGAGAAGAACATAACCCGAATGTTTTCGTTAAGTTTTGCATTGCTATGTAGAACGGAAATTGAAGTAGAAATATAAATACGGCAATTTACAGAGAAAATACTTTTAGAAAAATCTCATTACTAACCTAATAAATCATTTTTTCGTTTTTTAGATATTTCATTTATTTATCCACTACGGGAAATTTAGTACTGTAAATAGAATTCGCTTGTGGTCAGTAAATTTAAAAAAAAGGATGTGGTATAATTGCCATTAAGACAACTCTTCACAAGAGACAAAATGACAAAGTAATAAACAACTACAGGTAACCTTACTGTCTATAACAATGAGCAAAACCCGTACCGCATAATCAACTTTAACAGCCCCGAAATGACAAATGTAAAAAAATGATATGAGAAAACAAACGGCCTAATTAATGGACCAAAAAAAAACCGAAAATAAATATGTAACACAGCAACAATCGACTACCTTTGAATTACAGGCTCCTGACTTTAGACAATAAAATTGAGAATGGAAATGGGGAATGTGTCAAAGAGACAACAACCCGACCATAGAAAAAACAACAGCAGAAGGTCACCAATAGGTCTTCAATGTAGTGAGAAATTCCCGCGCGCGGAGGCGTCCTTCAGCTGGCCCTAAACAAATATATACTAGTTCAGTGATAATGAACGCCATACTAATTTCCAAATTGTACACAAGAAACTAAAATTAAAATAATACAAGACTAACAAAGGCCAGAGGCTCCTGACTTGGGACAGGCGCAAAAATGCGGCGGGGTTAAACATGTTTATGAGATCTCAACCCGCCCCTATACCTCTAGCCAATGTAGAAAAGTAAACGCATAACAATACGCACATTTAAAATTCAGTTCAAGAGAAGTCCGAGTCTGATGTCAGAAGATGTAACCAAAGAAAATAAACAAAATGACAATAATATATAAATAACAACATACTACTAGCAGTTAACTGACATGCCAGCTCCAGACTTCAATTAAACTGATTGAAAGATTATGATTTCATCATATGAATATCAGGCACAATCCTTCTCGTTAGGTGTTTAGTATCATACCATCATAACATATATGAGAAGAACATATTCCGTGTCATGCCAACAACTGGTTTTTGAATAAGCACAAACATATATAATGTGGTGGAGTCAACATTATGAGCTGGATCCCATTATACCCCTAACATAGGATAGCGGTGTAACAGTACAACCTAAGATCTCTATACAAATCAGTTAGACAGGCTTAATTCAGCAGATGGATACGCAAAATACATCTAACAAAAACAAAGAGTGGACGTAGCCGTGTATATCTACATCCCAACAACAAAAAGACAATAATATAATTGAGAATGGAAATAGGGAACATGTCAAAGAGACAAAAACCCGACAAAAGAGAAGATAACAGCCGAAGGTCACCAATAGGTCGTCAACTCAGCTGGCCCCTAATAAAAAATATTCTAGTACTATGAAAATGAGCGTCGTACCTAAATTTGTAACTCAAAAACATAAAGATGTTAATTTTCAAACTTTTCAGTATCTTGTCATTTACTAGTTCACATCAAAATCTCCTGAATTATTTGGAAAGCTACCGAAGAAAACATATTTGACAACAAGCGAATAATCTAAAAATTAATGGATTAACCGCAGTCGAAAAGTCTGAAAAATTATTGTTCAGACTTTTCTTAAGATGTCAGGATTAAATTTTTTTCTCAGATTAAATATGATTTACTAATGTTAGATCTTTTGTTTTTGTTTCACTTCAAAATCGTCGTAAAATGGAGCCTACGAATATTTTGGTTCGAGTGCCCTCGATGAGTTTTATAGAGAAGAAGCACGCACCGGCGGATACGAAATCTATAACGTAGTATAAATGATAAATATGCACTTATGAGGAAATCAATAACAGTCCTATGTCTGTTTCACGATCTTTTTCATATCATATTTCAACAAATAAAATATCGCCCATTAATCTAATGAATACTCTTACTATATGAGGTAAGTGTCCTTGAAAATATCGATGTAGGTCTACACAATTATTCACGGAAAGGTATTGTGACCAGCGTTATTTCTTTAACAACTTTAACAGCAGATTACTGTCGATAACGATGACTCGTTTGATAATTTTCAAATCACAGATATTATACAATTACTTTGATTTAGACCACGTTTTATCTGAATGTCCAACTGAATTGATATGATTGAAATTGCATACGTCAACTTAGCTACTACGATTATCACAATTTTCCACGGAACATCATTACCTATATTGAAATGCAACTTGCTTTCAATTGGTTTGGTTTATTTCGTTAAGCAGCGTTTACATACAAACTTCAAAACCATGAAAAATTAGAAGAAAACTAAGATAGCAATAACTTCAAACTTTATTTTCAGGTATAGAGATATCGTCTTTTCTTAATAAACCAAAGTTCATTATCTACGTTGACCCCATCTATCCTTTAAACTTCAAAATAAACTGTAAAGGATACTAAATTTAATTTATATTTTAACCTACGTCTATTAAACAACCTCGAGAACTAAATACTATCTCACAAGAATTAATTTCAACGTTCCCATTCTGTTCTTTGTGCTTAGAATGTTATAGCAGCGTCTGCTTATTTCTTTTATCATTATTTGCATACTTCTTTCATTTTCATGTTTTATTTTTTCTATCTTATGGTACTCGAATTAGATGGGAATTTTCCATAACATTAAATAGTCATGACATAAAAAAAAACATAAGACCAGAATATACTAATCAGTTGAAAAGAAAAATATATATCACAAAAAACAGACGGGACGTGGAATCGAAACAGTATAAAGGCACTATGTAAAGATTTAAAATATTTGGCAGTTACTAAAAACAGTCACTGGGACAAATATATCAACCAGTTAACATCCAACATTCAATGTATCTACCAAAAAACGTCATTAACAATCAGTTACAGTCAACATGACGTTGTGCCATTTCAAGATGCAGATATCAATAGATTGTAGAACCATGATTGCGTATTTATATACAAATATTGATTTTGATTTTAATTTATTGGTAACGGAATCAATATTTATTGTTAGTTTTTCACTGTCTCCTACATGTTTAAACATGTATACAAAAATATATAGTTAAACTAACAGTCTTTTTTAATGGTTTATCAATTTAATATGGACAATATTACATGTAAAATGTGTAATGTACTGTCAACAATGGTCAACTACTTGTTTTCTTATGACAAACATTACAGAAAAGTTGCTGATACGACGGTTACAGTTTGTTTCTAGAACTAGTATTGAATTTCAAATTGCATAATGATAAATAACCCTTCCAATTTATAAGAATATCATATACACAGTTTTAAAAAAGAGGGACGAAAGATACCAAAGGGACAGTAAAACTCATAAATCGAAAACAAACTGACAACGCCTGGCTAAAAATAAAAGAAGACAAATAGACAAACAATAGAACACATAACACAACATAGAAAACCAAAGAATAAGCAACACGAAAAACTAGGGGTGATCTCAAGTGCTCCAGAAAGGTAAGCAGATCCTGCTTCACATGTGGCACCCGTCGTGTTGCTTACGTGATAACAAATCCGGTAAATAGTCTAATTCGGTAGGTCACATTCATGAAAGGGAGACATGAACAAAATAAAAAAAATATCAAAATAAGTAGAAAAGTATTGAAATAAAATGAAAGATAGAACATAAGTAAATTATTCTTATTTAATTTGCACATCGGTGAATACTTGAATTGAATTGGTCAATTAGATCCCCCCTTTTGTTGACACTTCGATAAACTTTGTTACGAATGAAAATTTAAAGCGAAAGAATGTTTCATTACTTGTACAAATTGAACGCTTCAAATTCGGATCATATCTAATTAAAATGACGTAGGTAGATTATATTTCAGTTTAGATTCTGTTGCATTTAAACAACATTATTTAGGATTTTAGAAAGTGAGTTTGACGGCTTACTCCTTAGTTACGACATGTCGATTGTTTATTTGATGGTAAATATAGCAGGCACAAAATGTTAATAAAAATTACTAGCATTTAGTTTAAGACTAAACACACTTAACATAAAAGTCCATTGGTCCTCCATACTTTTATTGATTTGTGAGATAATCGACCCGTTTTATACATCAATAACCTCTAGTTAAAACATGTTTTCAATCTTATAAGAAGATATAGGAAGATGTGGTATGAGTGCCAATGAGACAACTCTCCATCCAAATAGCAATTTATAAAAGACTTGAATAGATAAAAATATATAACTGTCAGAAACTTTTTAGAAATAGAAATGCCAGGACGTTTTAGGGGTATAACTGTTAAAATCTGTTTTGGAAGGGAACTGTCATTAAATCGGGTTTTATAAGAAAGTGCACAAATGTTCAATGTTAAAACACCAAAATGAGTTAAAGAAATATAGAAGAGAAAATGCTTAAAATTCCAAAATTCTTGTGAGCTTATCAATTGACTAATTGATTAACAGTTCGTTTAAATGTTTCTTGAAGTTGTTTTCAAAAGCCGACATACTGCGTTTCGTATAAGAATGTAAGATTAATCAAAATTTTACACCAAAGAAATGATTTTATAATGATTTCTTTTTTTTTAGTAAAATTCACAATATTTCATTAATAATGTATCAATGATTACAATATGTTTGAATAAGTAAACATTTCGTTTAAGAAACTAAGTACAAAAAAATGTATGGGACACCTTTTCAGAGTTCCTACTGTTTATTAACTGGACCTTACGCGCATGGTCGGACCATATGAATATTTACACATATGTTCATGACCATACACATATAGTCCAAATACTCATATGGGTCATAACATATATAGAAAATATTGAACACAGCTGTAGAATGTGAAACAAATGACATACGAATAAATAACTTGTTCGTTAAAAGGTATCAATACATGTCGTAGACATTTACACTACCGATTATATCAGTTATATATGATTATAAAAAATGTTTAGCTAGACAGGTTTTGCTATAGAAAATAGAAGGCAGATGCAAATTTGAAGAAATGTTTTATCATTTTGGAAATAACCAGATATATGCCGTGTATAAACAGAAATCTACTAGTCACCAACTGCTAGTTGCTACAGGATATCGGTACCTAAAAATTTAACAGGATTTTTGCGTTCGTGGCAATTGAATTTTAAAATCATGTATCATATACAAGGAAGCTATTTATTAAAATTTTCGATGAATAATGATTTACGTATAGATTCTCTGTGGAAATACGCACAAATATTTCCGCAATCAAAATCAATGAAATATCATTGTTTCTGGTTTGTAATTTTCAGAAGAAACTCTGAAATAAAGACCTTGTGATTATTTCAATACACAGGTAAATAATGTTTCATAATCTCTAACAAAACGCAAATTATTGTTGCAACTCAGATGTAAAGAAACTAACGAGATAAAAAAAAATCAGCGAGACAAGTGTAGAATAAACAAGACCAATCGGGATAAACATGGGCTGCTGACCCTCTACCCTCCAAAAAAAATAATAAAAGCAACCTGTCATTTAAGTGGGAATTTAATTAAAAAATACACGTGTTAGTCTTATAACATCAGTTTGCTTTAGTTTTGAATTTTCATGTGTCTGCTTAAAGACAGGTACCTTTTCAGGAGTTCTCGTATCTCTTATCCGTTTTTTTTTTTAGTTTTTTTTTTTAGTATTTGGTATTGATTTTTCGTTAAATTCAAAAAGTTAAAAAGTTTTACAGAATCGGAACAATTCAAGGTCTACTCATTGTATATAATTTCTTTATTGTAGTACTAGTTATGTTGCCACCATGATGCCTTTTGGCTAATATAGGTCAGCTTTCTGTTTCATTGACATATAACCAACATCACCAATAGTTCAACGAACGCCCTAATTATATAAATTGTATTTTACATTACTGTGTCATGTATTGTTTTTGACATATTTGAATTATAAATATTTCATTTTCTATTTTGTGTACTTTAGGATACAAATTTTGAATGCAGAAACTAAAATGGATAAATTGGCATGTGTATTTACAGCGTGCGTAGCACTATATATCTTGCAACAAGGTACAATTCATCGGTATTTTATTCTAAAACAAAGGATTAAGTAATAGAGTTCTTCAAATAAAAAACTTTGCAAGAATCTTATAATTGGTATTTAAAAAGATTTGTGAATGAATTTACTTCAAATTACATGAACATCAGTAGGAAAAAAACACGTTAACTAGTAGGTATGCAAAAGACTTACCTTTCAGAATACAATTCGCCTGTTGCGATAGCGATCCTCTAAACTAAAAATATGTTTGTCGATTGAAAAGTCATGCATATTGATGATATCATCATCTGGTAAATGAGCCATTGTTTAAATCTTTCAATTGAGACTGCAGATTAGTATAAATAAGCGTAGAAAAAACAGAATGTTGATACATTTAAAATATTGTCATTGACGATCTTGTAGTAGTTATTAGATTGTATCAATGCAAAATTGTAAACATTATGATGGCAGATTTTGCAGTTCATATTTGGAATATTTTAGCAAAAAGATCTTGGAAATTACAGTTACAAACCTGCACATTTGTTTTTATTCAACAAAAACGCCAACAGGGTAAAGCGTCTGTTTTACTCTTATTTCCTTAAAATTAGAATGGTGTTGGAATGTAAGATTTGATATACTTTGCTATTTTAATTTAAGTGCTAAGTTACTAATATTTCATTCATATACAGGTCGATTATAAAGTTACGAAAACTAATTTGAACGCATGAAGCAATATGATTTTTGTTGTAGTTTATACAGACGCAAGTTCGATGATATATGTGAAAGAAGGTTTAACAGCCATTGTTGAATGTCCAATGAAACCTGTATTGTATTGGAAAGACCACAGAGGAACTATTTATTCATTCGATTTGACTGCAAATGACCAATACGAGAGAATTAATATAACGAATGATTACAATTTGGTTATTCAAAATGTTTCCTTAGTAGACGAACGAACGTATACATGTGAAACACTGGATGAAAACAGAATCGTCATTTTTTTTAATATTTCACTTGTTATAAGTAGTATGTATTATTTATGAGTATGCCTCCTGTTTTCAACGTGCCAAAAAAGGCATTGAGACAAATATTTAAAAACAAAATAGTGATTTGAATAAAAAAAACAAAAACAAAAAAAAACAAAAAAAACAAAAAAAAACGATAATAATTTACGCATTAAACTTGACACAACTGGCTCTACATCAAAACACCCTTTTTAATCCATGATTTTCAAAACGAATTTCAAAGGTAATTTTAAACCATATACATAGAATCCAAGATAATTAAAAGTACGTTATCCATAGAAAAATCATTTGATATCTAGATAAAGACAACAATAGTAAACTGCTTTTCAAGAGACGTAAATCGATAAAAATTCCGAGTAACCAGTAAGCTAAAACATGCAAATAACGGAACAACACAAACACTCTGAACAGCGAGAGAAAATTAAAAAGAATTAAAATTAACAAAAAAATATAATCTCTACTTTTGTGGTATTTATTCGCCCGACTTTATATTGGTAACATATAGCGACTTACATTTCCTTGTCGTTTGAAATTGGCTTGGACTTAATAACCCTATTTGTATTTAAAATTACTTTCAGAGGAACCTACACATATGAGAATTCAAAATAGAACAAATCTAAATGAATTATTTGCAAACGAAGGTGAAACATTCAAGATTACATGTACAGTAAACACTGGTATACCAGCAGAAACGTTAAAATGGTTTTCAGATCAACAAATGATAACAGTTGGTGGACCTACAATGTTAATATACGAGTTTACGCCAAACAAATCTAACGATGGACAAAACTTCACATGTCTGGCAAGGAATAACATTACAAATACATATTTGAATCAGACAGTCAGCCTTCGTCTATATCGTAAGCGTCATATCATTTATTTCATTTTATAACTTTATGAACTTTTTACATTGAAAATTCTTTGTGTTTTGTTTACGATTTATTATATTGTCAATGGAAATAAATAAAGATATGGTACCTTTGATAACTGTTGACAACTATTAGAAAAATGGAATAGAATAATCCTTTACAAATTTTTTGGAATACAACTTGAACAAACACTTTTGTTGAAATTTCACTCTTATAAAAAACGACTAAAAACTGTTACTCTAAATTCTTGTATGAACAAAAACAATAAATGATTGCATACTTTCGTTAAGTTCTGTAGTAAACATTCAACGATATAGATCCACAACTGAGCAATACCTTCTAAACAAAGATCAACTAACGATATCTTCTATAGTTGATCAAAGATTTGAAGTTCATGAAAAATCTGGCATATGAACTTAAACTAGAATCCTGAATTGTATTCGTGAAATTGATTTTTTACAATTTTTTTTGGAATACAACTTGAACAAACACTTTTGTTGAAATTTCACTCTTATAAAAAACGACTAAAAACTGTTACTCTAAATTCTTGTATGAACAAAAACAATAAATGATTGCATACTTTCGTTAAGTTCTGTAGTAAGCATTCAACGATATAGATCCACAACTGAGCAATACCTTCTAAACAAAGATCAACTAACGATATCTTCTATAGTTGATCAAATATTTGAAGTTCATGAAATATCTGGCATATGAACTTAAACTAGAATCCTGAATTGTATTCGTGAAATTGATTTTTTACAATTTTTTTGGAATACAACTTGAACAAACACTTTTGTTGAAATTTCACTCTTATAAAAAACGACTAAAAACTGTTACTCTAAATTCTTGTATGAACAAAAACAATAAATGATTGTATACTTTCGTTAAGTTCTGTAGTAAGCATTCAACGATATAGATCCACAACTGAGCAATACCTTCTAAACAAAGATCAACTAACGATATCTTCTATAGTTGATCAAAGATTTGAAGTTCATGAAATATCTGGCATATGAACTGAAACTAGAATCCTGAATTGTATTTGTGTTTATGACCAATATTTATATCCATGGGTCTACATATTAATTAATCAAAGTTATAGCCCTTATTCAACAAATAATTGTACTCTGACTACTATTTAAAACATGTGCCTGTTAAAACACAAGGGAACCCTACCATCAGTAATTTTTTCTTTAAAAATTAGAAAAAAAGAAGTGATAAACATCTCGGTCTACAAATATAAGGCACATTAACTGTGAAGAGGATTTGGAGAGAAAAACAATACTATTGTATACATTGCATGGTCAATCTAAAAGTGCTATATATGATTTCGATCAATGCATTCTGTGCTTCGTATCAATTGACTTTTGCTATATATATTTAAGTGTGATTGATACTTGTTTTGATTTGTGTATATACAGACTGTATATATTACCAACATGTATATCAAAAACCAAGTAAATTAAATAAATACCATGATGCATTTATGTGTATGGATGTCGGGGGATGTGGAGGGGTATTAATCCCGAAATCCCGGGCTTTAAAACACGAAATCCCGAGGTCCAGAATTTAAATAAATTAAAATCCCGACATCCTGAAATTCAAAAAAGAATTCACGGATCCCGAAAGGGTCGATCCCGAAATCCTGACCCTAAAAAACAGCCGATCCCGGAGACTTGGTAAAGGTCCTATCCCCCCTCATTGATGTGACGTTGGTAAAAATATAAAAAATCACATCACATACATCTATGTCATACAAATGGGAGATTTCGATTGCTTTAAAACCAAATAAAACGCACCTCTTTTTTTCGGAAAATGTATGTACTTGGCCAGGAATAGGACAATTGTATCTTCAAAAATTCCATTGGTTGATAACGTTTGATTTTGTCAGTTTTTATGGAATTTCCATTTTTGAATTAAGCTTGGGGCTCGGTTTTTTTGTTAAAATGTATTCTTTTTATTTTCAGTAAAACCAAAGGTTTATGTGAAAGCAAGTCCATCAACAAATGTAGACGAAGGGAAACAACTCAACTTATCATGTCATTATAAAAGCAATATTGCACATGACAATGTTTACTGGTATAAGTTTCTTTACAAACAAATTAATGTTTCGACAAATGAATCCTTCAACTTATTTATTTCTAATTCGTCCAAAGACGACAGAGGAACTTATTTTTGTAAGGTAAAAAATAGAGTTGGAATTGGAGTTGCTAACATAACAGTAACCGTAAATTGTAAGTATGATATCATATCTTATTTTAAAACTTTAATAAAATTGAAAATGGAAATGGGAATGCGTCCAAGAAACAAGAACCCAACCGAACAGCAGAAAATAGCCACCGATGGGTCTTCAACACAGCGAAAAAATCCCGCATCGGGAGGAACGCTTCAGCTTGCCCTCAAACAAAAATGTGTAAAAGTTCAGTGATATTGGACGTAATACTAAACTCTTAAATGTATAAATGAAGGAAAATTAAAACAAAACTAAATAAGGCCTGACTTGAGACATGCTAAAAATGTGTCGGGTTTCAACATGTTTTGTGAGATCTCCAGCCTCATCCAATACATCTACATATGTAGCAAATGTAGAATAAACAAACGCACATCAATACGCTCAGTAAAACTCAGTTTGAAAGAAGTCCAATTCCGATGTCAGGAAAGGTATCAAAAGAAATTAAAAAGAAAGATAATGATACCTACATTAACAAAGGACTACTATAAGTTCTGTTTTCAAATGAATGGGAGAAGGAATATGATATGATACGGCTACTGTTTTGACTATTGAGTTTTAAATAATAAAAATTTCTAAATCTACCAACTTTAATTTAAGATTTTGAAAAGACATAGCCTGTTCAAATCCCAAAATTCCACCAAGGAGATACGAATCAAAATTAATTGTTCAGTTTGCGGAAATCGATTAAAAAATATTAAGATAACAGAAATCGAATTACTTAAAACGGGAGTGAGACCAGCTGTGTGCCGACAGCGCAAAGAGTGAAAAAGATACCAAAGTGATATTAAAATTCAAATATAAAAAAAAAATCCCGATCCTTAGACAAAACACAGAAAAAAATAAAATCTGACCAATACTTGAAATTCCTCAATATCAAAGGGTTGATTTTAGGTGTTCTCGAAGAGTTAGCATATCCTGATTCATAGGTTGCATTTGAACGCCATGTACACGTGGTTTGCTATGCAAAGATCCACCACCATGCGTATTCACGCCCATTCAAAATGTAACAACGGGGAATAGGAAACGGACACAATTAATCGAATAATTTGTGATAATGGCCGTAAAATTTAGTAAAGATTTCAGTTGTTTTTGTTCTTAGCTAACCAAATCTTATTTTGATGTCAATCAAACCTTATCATCACTACTTCTAGTTTGGCTGTTTTTTTAGAATAACAACACAATGAAATAAAAAAGATATAAGAGAAGCCTGAAGATTCAAGGACACTGTTGCATTTTGTCTACAGTTGAAAACAAACCCGAGAATTTGTAAATAAAATATATACAGTGAACAAAAAACAAAAACACCAAAAGGACAATATCATAGAGGGAATCACTATAGTAATTATTAAGCAACTCAGTTACTATATATGAGGCATCCATGGTGTTGCTAATATATGTAAGAACCCTGTACTGTGGAAAGTTCAATAAAGTATGTCTCTTAATGGAAAAATGATAACATTAACGGACTCGTTTCACTAATCCAGATGCATATTTCGACAATAAGTACTTAACATAGAATATAGCCAACCCTGGAAAGGAATCAGAGTTATTAACGAGGGAAATACATATTTAAAAAAAATTATAAAATTTTAAGATATCATATTTAATTCAAACTATAATTTTTATCTATGACAAACGTACGATTTCATAGAAACAATGGATACCTTGTCATATTTCCTTATTATAACTGATTTTATTTGGTTTACAAAATATTCACTGAATTTCCCTTTCGTTTCAGTTCGACCGACAGTAATTGTTCATCATAAAAATTATACAACTCAATTGGAAAAAGCAATGCGAATTATACTCAAAGTTGAATCCTACCCAGAACCGTCCGCGTCATGGGCAAAATCTGCAGGAGGTAAACTCGGTGTCTGGAAAGTATCAAAATACGATGATTTTCAATTGTTTAACACGTGTAACAGTACGTTTTATTTAGAATCAAGCATAAAACCAACAAACGAAGAACATTTTGGTTTTTACATGGTGGCTATCAGGAACGACATTGGAAGTATAGAATTGCCTGTACAGTTGCATGTTAAAAGTATTTTAGGTGAATATTCAGTAAAGAAAGTTCTTGAATATAAAAAATTATATCAGTTTGAAGATCAAATATTAACTGTCAAATTTGATCAGTACAACTCTCAAAAGACTGAAGAGTAATGGTAAAGTAATTTTCAATCTTTTAGTTGATTTCAGTCTCTAGAAGACTAAATAGGACTAACTGATTTAATGTAGATTTGTTAAATAATTGTCATTCAAAATAACCGTTTGAAACTAAAATTTATTTACTTGTACTATGTTTATTTCGTATTGTCGCATTCTCCATATCTCATTTTAGTAATCTATAGATAAAATAGAGGATGTGGTAAGATTGCCAAAGAAACAATTTTCTTACTAGCGAAAAAAAACGTATCTGTATATAGTTATCAAAGGTACCAGGATTATAATTTAATACGCCACACGCGTGTTTCGTCTACATGAGACTATATATACAATGATATGAGCACCATGTAAGAAACAAAAATTGAACAAAACATACTTCACTCCCAGGTAAATAAAAAGGAGAAGTTCATAAAACCTGACAAAACCATAACAAAATCAACCAACGGAACAAACAAAAAACAACTGTTATATTGCTAACGTGTGACTGGAATTTACAATAGATGTAGGATTTCTATCCATTTGTTTGTTCACCTGTGTATCAATTGATACATTAATGCATTCTATTTTAAAATTCTATGTCCCAGGTTTAACCAGAATTGTCAAGTCTTTTATTAAACGATGCCTCTTGAAAGTGGTAAATATATTCCGTTTAAAGACTCAATATAATGATCGATGTATTCCTTTGATTGATTGTTGTTGATTGTTGGTGTTTTAACGCCACTTTTAAGCACCGAATTTAGACTATTTCGTGGCGGACAGCTTTTTTTAGTGGAAAATGAAGCCGGAATACCCGGACAATCCTAGTCAATTCAGATTTGAGTCGAGTGCACCCGCACGAGCGGGATTTGAACTCAAAACCTCACTGTTGACTGGCTTGTGATTACAGTAGTAACTACTTATACCACTCGGCTACCGTATTTCTTTTAAGATAAGTCCCTCAAACCAATTGATACGCCTTAACTAAAGAACTAAATTAATATTTTGTGATACACCTTAATTTTCCCTGTCTTAAGGCATATAAAAAGTTGCCTCTTAAACCAAACGATATGAATTGTCTTCGTCAATCCTTTTCAAAAACTGCTAACAAAAAGAATGTTTTATATCTAAGACCATTGTTTTCACATATAATCAATTCAATAACATGTGATATTCTCTCTTTTTTTTAAATGTCCTGTACCATGTCAAGAATATGGCATTTGTTGCACTACTGTGTTATTTCGTTTTCCTTTTAAAGTTTATGTGTTTCAACCGGTTTTAGTTTGTATCCCAGATTTTTTTCTCTCAATCGATGTATGACTTTTTTGAAAGGCGGTATACTACTTATGCCATTACTTTTATTTGACCACAGTTCTTAGGCAAAAAAAAGATTTTTTTTTATTAAATTTGTTTTTTCCTTTAGAATATAATGTCTCTGTTGAGACAGGAAGGGAAAAATGCATTGCTTCGTCGTCCGTAAATATCACATGCAGTTCTTTAAATGTGGATAACAATACCGTGGATGTGAAATGGAAACATTACTTTCATGATGAACTTGTACAAACATTCCAAGGAAAATCTATGTTAGATATTAGTCATTGTGATTATCGAGATGAGGGAGATTATGTCTGTGAATGGATGTCAAATGGTACGAGATTGTCTGCAAGGTCATCTCTAGTCATTATTGGTAAGACACATTTGATTATGACATAATTTAATATAAAGTTGTTAACACTTGAAAGTAAATTAATATTCAACTTCAGCGCAACATTAAAGTAAATGTACATCGGATTTGTGTCTGTTTAATTCTGACAATTGTCAAATTGACTCTTCAAAATTAGTTGGTTTACATAAAATATATTGTCTCAAGATATAAAATGTATCGCATAATTGTTAAAGCTTTATATATTTATTTTCCAAGACTTGTTTGTATCCAAAGACCTTCTAGGTTAACTCGTTTATCTGAGAGAGATATACTGTTTCTTGTGTATACGGTTGAAACAAGGTGCCAAGGTTTGTCTTAAGTATTATTGTACCTATATAAGTTATCGAGATCAGTTTGTTATTCAGTTGCCAAAGATGTATTATTATCGTAAAACGTAGTAAAAGTGAATGACGCTTACTGGAAATTGTCAATAAAGTTGGTCGAGCATGAGGTTTTCTGTAGCAAACATTGAAGTTGCTCATACTTAAAAGTCATAATATTATTTACATATTTTAGGTCCCCCAGTTATTGCTCAACAGATTATTTCCATTCAAGATGAATTTGTTTGTATATCCGTTGATTTTTACTGCGAAGGAGGTGCTATCGAGATAACTTGGTATATGAATGACGTAAGATTAGATTTAAACAGTACAGACCACCTGATAGCCATAAAAGCGTCAAACATCAGCGTCAAAGTCCATAGACATACGATAAATATTACAGGCTTTATTGCCACATTGGTTTTTAACAGAAATCAAATACCGAACATAAAAAAGATTAACTGTTATATGCGAAAACATTCATATAGTTCGGAGGTCGTTGTTAGTAAGGAAGAATTACTCGAACCCATGTATATTTCAATTGCAAACAGGACAGACACAAACATCTATCAAAACGTCGCCAATGTCACGTTTTCGTCAAAACATTTTGGTTTGTATATCTATCAATACAGTGAATACTTTTGCAATTTAGTTGAAAGCTCATTTCATAATATATTGCTTTCATATATTGAAAGTAGTTATACTTAATTTGACCTCAGAATAATGAGATTCTAGACACGTTTGCATGGTGCATTGAAGTATAATGAAACACACAAGTGCACATACAACATTTCTTGAGTAAACACACATGATATATCTGAAATTTCTTAAGCAATGCATGGTGTGTGTAAGTTTCAAATCTTAAACATATTGAGAATTACAATTGGGACAACATCCCAAATGCGCCTCGAAATGAGGAACTCAAAAGTCACGTGTAAAGAAAAAATCTCTGTGAAGTGATATTGGACATGTTTCTATTTTTTACAAATGACTGAGCTTAACCATTTGTGGTGATTAGGGAAGTAGAGGAACATAGAATAAATGTGTAAAAACTATAGAGCTATTAAATGTGTTCAAAGTATTAATTTTTAAAGAACTTATTGTGTTAAAAAGGGGATATTTTACCACAAGGAGCCGCATCACGAACGGATGTTCGGGGTATGCTAATTTACGGAAAAAGTAATCTCACTTCATACCCCGAAAATTTAACCACATATGTGAAAATGTCACAGCTTCGAAAATGAGCTATCATACATATCCAACTTTACGATATGGACTGAGCTACAGGGAAAAACGTTACCATTACAACCTATGTAAAACAATTAAAGATATTGAACCAATTGTGGTTCCAATCACATTAGACTTCAATCTGTTTGATATATTAATTGTGAATATAATAACGTAAAATCATTTATTGCATACAGGTATGTTGTTCCTTGTTTAAAAAAAAAAAAAAAAAAAAAAAAAAAAAAAACCAACACGATTATCTTACGAATTTCTATATTACAGAGAAATCACGATCTACCTTATACATTTTTGTCCCGTTGACTACGGTATTTTTATTGATATTAGTCTTTGGAGTTGGTTATAGGATGTGGCGGTCAAATAAAGGTAATTACTCAGTAAATAATGAATGAAAACATTTCTAAGCAGCAAATACGTATCTAAACGTTTGTTTTTCCTTCAAAAATACATAAATAGATTAATGTATGTACTGTACATGTGGTGATTGCCATGCATAAATTCAAAGTATCAATCCCATTTTGATTACTGTTCACTCTATCGTTTTGAAATAAAATTGCAATGAATATTTACAAATGTATGTTATAAAATTTGTGGAAGAGAAGATTTTTATCGGATTATTTTGGTAAATAAAATTGTTTATTTTTTATTTTTTTATTTTTTTAAATAATGAATAGCCATTGAAAGTAAAACGAGACAATAGAAATTAATCATGTTCAATTTGCAAATGTCATAAATTTCTATCGTATGGATAAAAGCAAAATGACGAAAATCCATAAATCCAAAAAAGACTCAAACAGAAAAGTTCTTTATAATATGGCCATGTAAAAAGCTCAAATACATCAAACGAATGGAAAACATAAGTTCTAACTTGGAACAGGTACATGTATATCCTTATGTAGAAAATGATAAATGATCCTAGTTTAACTGCTAGCTACAATTCTTCATATGTATGTTTGACAGACGCATTAAACTTTACAATAACGTGCGAACAAAACAAACTGACAGGAAACGATGCCAAAATTTGGAGTACATAAGTCAACATCTTAATCACTATTAAAACATAACAATGTTAAAACAAAAATAGTGTATGGCACATAAACAAAAATGTTTAATACGATGCAACAATTTACCAGAACACAACTACACAATGACGGGATGTGCAGGTACCAAATCAAAAAGATAACACAAAACTGGACTAAACAGTAAAGGTATTCATGTAAAAAGACAGATAACAGAACAATATTACATGTAATTAAGAAAAAACCACGTCAAAACGTAAAATCTGTAATATTTCAAGATAAAAAAATACAGAGAACAATCAAAACAGGAATTCCACAAACTGCAAGCATAACAAGACTAATATATATCAATTACATGCAACGTGATTGATACGTATAGTCGTTAGTTCTTTGGTACTGACATGACTGATACATGCATAACAAACTGTTTTAAATTGTTAATTTTTAAAATAAAAAATGATTAACAAACTAATTTTTGACTGTGTCAATTATCAACGAATTTCATACAAGTGAAAGGTCTACCTAGCTATAAAACCAGGTTTAATTCAGCATTATCCATATACAAAATGTCGGTACCGAGTCAGGAATACTACAGTTGTTATCAATTCATTTGATGTTTTTGAGCTTTTGATTATGTCATTTGATTAGGGACATTATTTATGATTTTTCCTCGGAGTACAGCATTTTTGGGATATCACTTTTAAGAGAAATATTTTCTGTCATTCTTTGGTTATGATCTGTGATTCATTAACATGCAAAAAAAAAAAGAGTCTGCCCCTACCTGTGTGAAAAATGTATTGCCGAAATAATTAATGGTGTTGTCCCGGGAAACACTTAAATCTTAATTATTTCAATACACTACCAGAACATAATAACAAGCGTGTTCACCCTTCCCTTACAGAAGATTACGGAAATAATTTTGCAATCAGATTCATTTCGAAGGATCATTCAACTGAATAGCAAAACCTTTATATGATAAGATTGTGTGGAAGAATAGTGTAGAGAGCCGAATGAAAAAAATAACTTAACAACCGAAGACATTTTGACACTACAGGGAAAACTAATTTTGTGTATTTTTCAGCAATGTTATTTTAGTACAGCAGTTAGTTCGTTAACAACGACAAACTCATCTAAATTACTAACAAATCATGACTTTTCTTATTTTTAAGGCTTAGAAAAAGTCTTACAACAGATGGAAATGTAAGTACATTAAGTCATATAAAACAAGAAACAGAGTTTGAATCACACTTGCTTACCCTTCCGGAGCACCTGAATTCACCCCTAGTTTTTTGGTAGGGTTCGTGTTGTTTGTTCTTTAGTTTTCTATGTTGTGTCATGTGTACTGTTGTTTGTTTGTCTTTTTCATTTTTAGCCATGGCGTTGTCAGTTTGTTTTGGATTTGTGAGTTTGACTGTTCTTTGGTATCTTTCGTCCCTCTTTGATATTTGCAGAAATACTATTCATATAAATATGAATACCAGACAGTCAATACAAATGGATTGTCTATCACATTAAGACATCGGTTACATAATTACTTAGTAAGTTAAAAATGTGTATATGGTAACGAACTGTGATTCCAAATGGATGTTAATCAATTATCGAACCTAACGAACAAATTTGCATGCACGATGCAACATGTCAAAATAATTGCCATTACGAGAAATTAAAAGAATAAGTTTACTCTTCAGGCAAAACAGTGGACATGTTAATATTCCTGTTCAAATGAGGGCGTTGATCATTGCAACTGAAGACCATTATGATGAAATATCCAGTGAAATAGGAAATACATACAATCCTGCTGTAGAATGGAACAATACAGTAACTGTTATAGATAGTGATGATTAAAACAGTCCTTCTTCATAACTGGTGGAGAGTATACAGACATGTACTTTTCATGATATGTTTATAATACACATAGATTATTTATTAAACCGTGCCAACAACATATTGAAAGTAAAAAGACAACAAATATGTTTTAAAATAATCATTTGAAACAATCAGGTTACAAAATAGCCAACAAAAAAATAATTATGATGGATGTTCAGTTTTAAAAAAATAAATATATTTGTACATTTGCAATTCTTGTAGATAACGATTTGCCAACATCCTATGTGGGCAAATGTAATGTATTGGCCTCCATCATAGACGACTTACTTGACTATACTATGTTATCTTAAAATCACTCACAAGAAAAATATGTGGCATAAAAAAATGTTGCAAACTTAATCCCACGATACAGATATAATAAAAATAAAATAAAAATAAAATGTTTGTCTTTACATTTTGATGATCATTTCAAAACAGTTACCGTGGTCTGAGTATGTTTTCAAGTTTCTTTGTAACTCTTATTATCGTTTGAAGTAGTAACATGGTAAAAACTGTCCTCGCCTTAATTGGCCGAGATGTCATGCATTTGTATAAAGTAAACATCGTTTATTACATAGGATATCATAAATAGACAAATATAAATACCATGTTATAAATTGCATGCGTCTTTAGCGCTTTTCGGGAAAAAGCTTTGCAATGATCACCCAAAGCCCGAAATTGAAAAACAAGGATGTACCGAAGCACTGACTACTGCGATGATGATCACCTCAGAGGCTGATAGTCAATCAGTCCTATGTGCTTTTCTTGATTTACCTTTATTATGGTCGTTCAAAGCCAAATATTAAAAAATCAAGGATTTGTCAGAACCAAAACAGTTGGAGCAGCTATGATACAAAAATGGACACTTAGATAAAAAAAAAACATCATTATTGGAACGGCCAGAATCACCTTTAAATTGTAGCCAACAAAAGACACATATCGATTATAAAATTTAACAAGATTTGTTATACAAAAGTTTACAAGAAGTATTACACATGTATTAATGTCAACTTAACTATAAAAATATGAGTCAAATCGTTTATCTTTATCTGTATCCGGAAATCTTCTCAGAATTCAATCTGAATATTGCGTTCACTACTAAGGTCACAATCCAGTATGACGTTGTTTGTAGAATAAAAGTGTCAATCCAAATGCTGTGGATACTAATGCCTATCGATGTCTAAGTCTGAAAGTTTAACTTTATTGTCTGTATATATAGAGATTTAAATTTAGAAGTTTAAATTAGCATCATTTATTAGGATCATTCTGTAATCATTATGTAAGTCAAATGGAAAGTTCCAATCATTCTGTGATTTTCCCAGTAATTTCTAAACTGAACAGTTATAACATTATTTTATAAACAACTATCAGGCCACACAAAACAAATTAGGCCAACATAAATAAACATAATAATAAAAATATCATAACAATATGATGTGCACTTTGTTAGAGTTATTTATAGATATACATTCTTAAAATATAGCCGGTGGTCGTTTAGTTCGTTTTGGGTAGCGTGAATTTGAAAAGAGCAAAAGCATTTTTGGTATAGGAAAATCACGAGAAATGTTCAATTGGTATTTTTATTCAGGAAATTATCTGGTCTGTTTGAAAATAAAAAAAAATGTTTATTATTGATTGTTTATAAAAAACAGAAACAAAGAAGGGTCCGTGCTGTTGTGTATGAGACCTAAAAAAACAAATCAACGCATAAGCAATTTAAAAGGTGGGGGAAAACCGTTTTCTCTAGATTCTTATTCATTCAATGTTGGCACCTTTTTTTGTTTTAAAAAACTATAAAAAGAAAACAAACAAGGATTTCATATGATTTTAAAAATTGCTTTTAAAACTACATGTAATAAAAGAAAAACAAGTACGTGTAATGTTTTTAAATGCACAACATGCTTAATACATTTTATAGAAGAAGATAATCTAACGAAAAGACAAAAACCAGAGAAGCAAAAACACCCACAATATAAAAATATGTAGTGTGATTTGTAATGAGAAAATTATACACGAATAGTCAAATGAAATAGATGTAAGTAATTATTAGGAAACGTAAAGCACTCAATAATGATCAACAAAATAAGTTGACTATGTAAGACTCGACATAAAACATATGAAACAATTCAAATAAGAAAATTAAAGGCCTAATCTATAAAAGAATAATTTACGAAAAATAAATATGACACACATGACACAACGACAACCAATTGACTTCAGGCTTCTTACTTGGAAAAAGTACAAAAATAATGCAAGTGGATAATAATTGTTCGATTTTCCCCATTAAATACATTACTGTAGTAATGACATTCTATAATACTATTCGAATAAACTTAGCTTGTTTCCAACTTATTAAAAATCAATATTTTTTTTTAATCTTATTTGAAAGATTGATATTAGTATTTTGATATTGCAATTGTTGTATCATGTGTTTCCAGTAATTTCATCTATTAAAATATATATTCCTGATGAGCATTGTAAAATTTGTTTATGTTTTGAAAAATTTTGTAGCATGATTAGATATATCTATGCATACAACAAACATATCTCTAGAATCAAATTATCAAATAGAAAGAAAGAGACTCTATCGTCTTTTCAATTGTCAAATAATACTGAATTAATTTCATGGTAAAATTATATATTCAGGTTGATCCATGTAGTCATTACCGGAAGTTCGATTTGTCTCATAATTGGTCTGACTTTGTATGACCAAGTAGTTATGTATACGTATTGAACTAGCATCTTTCAATTTCTGAATAAGCTCTTCTACAGTGAGAATCACGATGGGGTAGATAATATGTTATAAACAGAAAAGAAAGTTATAGGAATTGTAATATAAATAAGCATGACGACATTATCGAACAAACCAAGTTACTTGAGCACCGGTGTTATTGCTATAGCATTGTATTATTGGTGTGGCTGTATAATCTCCCCATTGCAGATACCTAAAGAAAGTACTGCTGCCACAGCCGATATCGTGAAATATACCAATGTAGTCAGTAATTGGTGTCCAACCTTTACAGCATACAGATGCAACCGTGGTCGACTCTGAGGTGACAGATGTGATCTGATAGAAGACTTGAGACCCGAAGGAACCGGAAATCTCTGTGGGTGACCTAGAAAATACAGATAAAATGAACTATTCGGCACTGCTCAGTATCATTTTAGACTTTTCGGTATGATGGTGATGTGTTCAGGAAAAAAACGTCTACAGATTTGAGTTAAATGCAATTGATTTATCTGAAGAAAAAAACTCAATCAACCTTAGTAATATATATAAGTAAGTCTGAAATTTGAAAGAAAGAAAATATTAAAATAATTTATTGTTCACTTTTCGAAGAGCTTTTAAATTAATATTAGGTTTTTTGAGATCAAAGTGTGTTTCCAATGTATTATTTGACTTATAAGAATAATTGATTTGAATAAATTAAATCAAATACGAATGCGTTACTGTTATTATTTTATAGAACTAATTGTGGCGACTTTAATATGTCATAAACGGAGTTAAAAATTGTATGCTTCCGTGTGATGAAAAGAAATCTGTATTGTTCTTTTACTTGGCCTATGGTCCATAAACAATGTGTTACATCCTTAAATAAAGCTTACCGACACTGAGCACCATAGTTAAATTGTTGCGCATGGCATTGAAATCCTTTGCTAAATACAAGTCTATAACTGGAGCCGAGAGACATTTCCAACATCATAACAGCTGTAAACAGGGTGACGCATGTCTTTGTATGACTCATTTTCCTAAATAATAATAGACAAAAATGAACATCTTTAGTTAAAGCTTTCTTTATAAAAATATTGAAATAATTTTCACAAAAGTTCATATGAAGTGGATGTAACGAAGATATGCAACCGTACGGCCCTCAACAAACTCATACCGAATACTTGGCAATAAAAGGCCCCGAAATGAAAAATTTGAAACAATTCAATTGAGAATACAAACGGCCTAATGTATAACAAAACAACATACGAAAAACGAACATGACAGACATGAAACACCGACAACAATTGAACTACAGTCCCCTTTCTTGGAATAGGCACATAAAGGGTATGTCAATGTTAAAGATGTTCTCTCCCCTAAACTGGGACAGTAGTGTAACAGTACAACTATTGAAAAAACGATAAAAATCAGTTGAAAAGGCTTAACTCATCAAAAGGATACAAATTAAATTATAACCAACTAGAACACATAATGCACGTGGACTGGTACTTATACATCCCAACAACAACAACAAAAAACCCTACTTAGTACAGATCTGAGAGTAATTGCTTTACGGACAGCAAGTTCAAAGCTAATAACAACTAATAAAAAATCATGTTTCTTAGACATCAATCAGTACACGTCGACCATCACCTTGATTCAGCAAAAAGAAGTTATTAACTGCCAGCAATTGTTTTTACCTAGTAAACTGTCAAACTTGTATTGACAGATTAAACATGCTAAATACCGTGAAGGAAACATATGTGCAATATTCAGTTTGATGTTAATTTACCGACAACAAATTCAATAGTTATATCAATGCAAACATTAATAATAATACTTTATTCCGAAAGCAATACAGCTTATAGGATACATTTACACAATTTTACACCAATATAAGAATTTTACAAGAGATATATAATATATATAAATATAAGGTGTGCATGAAAGAACATATAATACATAATACATAATACATAAAACAAAATACGAAATACGAGCGGAGAATGATATAATGATATAACACTTAAATAAAGTGAGAACAAAAATATTATTTACTGCAATTAAATTCTAAGTTTTTCTGCAGATTTTAAAAATATACCTAAGTTATTCAATTCTTTAATATTTCTGACAGATAACAACTAGATAAGTTTGTATGTAGAAGGATTTCTCCAATAATACTTTTTTATATACTTTTCTCGAATTTGACTATATTTTTTACATTCAAGTATAAAATGGTATTCATCTTCAATAGAGCTAGTATTACAATTTGTACATAGTCTATTATTTTTATCAACATTATAATATCTACCTGTTTCTATACTTAATATATGAGCTGATATACGATATTTATGGTTGGTATATATAATTTACAGGTCTATCTAAATAAAATTGCAATATGTGTGTACTATACATTTTGTACATGTATCTATACAAATGACATTTATTTGAATTCTCAAAAAACATAGTTACTTCACTAATGAATACACTAAGCATTCTTTTTTTTAATTGCGATAGAAAAATGTCTTTACCAACTACACTTTGGTTTAACCAAACATAATTAAATCCATATCTAAACAAAATATCTCTAATTTTACAAAACCAGTTTTGTTTATCTTTCTTTTTTAATAAAACTTCTGTCATACATCTCATCATAGCAATTCTTTAATATACAATTTTCTGTACTCAAAATTTTTAACCAGTATTTGACCATTCTATACTGCCTTTAAATGTACATTGGCAATCTACATAATTCACAATAAATCATATTAGTTACAGCATTCATTTTGACTTTAAGAACACGTTTTAAAAAATACAAATGAACTTTTTCGATATTAGGTGCCATATGAAATCCCCATATTTCCGAGCAATAATTCAGTATACTTGCTACATAAGTTTCAAATAATGACAACAAAGTTTCAGGATTATAATAATCATCATGTATTTTATTGAATATACTAAACACAGCCTTTTTACCCTGTTCTGATAGTTTCTTTTGAGTATTTGCAAAGTTACCAGTATAATAAAATAAAATTCCCAAATACATAAACTCGTTACATATATCAATAGCCTTTCCATTTATATACCATTGCTCTTCTGGTCTAATTTTCCCTCTGTTTCTAAAAACTACAATTTTGGTTTTTGACAAATTTATGTACAAAGCATACTTATTTGAATAAACATTTACATCATCGATCATCTTTTGTAGATCAGTAATACTTTCACTAAATAAAACCATATCGTCAGCGTACATTAACAAGTACAGATTTAACATTTTAAGTTCATATGATTTACAATTTTTGTGTAATAAGTTCTATCTCCATATCATTGACATATAATTAGTACAACAGAGGAGATAAGGATTCCCCTTGCATTAGACCAAAAGTACATTAAAAAAAATCAGAAACTTTTCCATTAAGTTTTACACAAGTTTTTAATTTGCTATACATAGATTTAATGACATTTAAAAGTCTACCAGTTACTCCACATCTGACTAATCTTTGCAATAATTTGTAATGTGTGACACTATCAAAAGCTCTAGTGTAATCTACAAAGCAACAGTATAAACGTTTACCTTTACTCAAAGAATTAGTGATAAGGGAATAAAGGGCAAAGACGGCATCGACGGTTCCAAATCCAGGACGGAAACCAAATTGTGCATCTGTCAACACATTATTCTTAGTTTGTTTGGTAGTGTTGAATAGAAAAAAGTAAAATCACAAAAGCTCTAAACTCCGAGGAAAATTTAAAAGGAAATTCCCTAATCAAATGCTAAAATCAAAAGCTCAAACACATCAAACGAATGGAAAACAACTGTTATATTCCTGATTTGGAACAGGTATTTTATTATGTGTAAATAGTGGATTAATCCTGGTTTAACGTATCTTGCAGTTTAGTTTGCAACCATCTGATTTATATATAGTGTTGATGGACATGTTATACGTAGAACTACGAAACGACAGTCAGTCAAGTAAAGTTTAAAATATAAACATTGGTAAATCAGCTGATTGCACAGCCCTTCCCCCGCACCATAGCCTTTTTCCACGTTCTGACATCATGAAAAAAATAGAAAACAACACGTTTATAATGTCATTCGTCTGAAGCGCTTTTCTGGACTTACCGCCAAACATTTGAAACAACCCTTTTTGATTTTTATAATTTTACCTTTTGATTGGGAACTTTCTGTATTGATTTTTCCTCAGAGTTCGGTGTTTTTATTATTTTACTTTCATATACGTTATACCTCGAAAGAAATTTTAGCTAACGCACAATATCAAACACTGCTGAAAAATGTTGAACACATTCGAACTTAAATCAAGCTATAATAGCATATTCAAATATGTCTGAATGAACAAGAACATTAACTTTGTGGTACTTATTTATAAACGGGGAATTTAAACAAGGTGCGATTGTCCATAATTGCTTAAAGTCACTTCATTTAAAATATAGTGGAACGTTGTCTCATTGGCAATCATATCACATCTCCTTATTTTAAAAGATTTTCGGAAGACAGGGAAAGCTTCTTCCATTTACAACAAAAAATGTAAAACTTAGTTAAACAATGCAAGATAAACTTTTCCTGGCAAATTTATACCCCATTTTGTAAACTTGACGGAAAGTTTCAAAGTAAAAAATAAAAGTCATATTGAGTTCAACACACGATAATATTGTATACATGGTATATTTACAGTGAGTTTCACAAATTAATAGAAAGAGAATAAACAAGACAAAATGATACCAGGTACAATTAACGGTAATGTTAACTTACCTGATATAAGTAATTAGGCGTTATAACTACTTCAAGTATGAATTACTTTTCGTTATAGATTTGATACAGGTATGCGGATCTTATATTATCTTATAAAATTCTATATTTAAAGGAAGTCTTCCTGGTGTATTGTCATTCGTTTAAAGTTGAAGTTATAATTTCAGTGTTTGATTTTATTACTTGGTGGATAATTTATTGGACATCAGAAAAGATTGAATAGGATCTTCATGGGTGATTTATAAAATATCTCCATGCAAAAGATAGCAGACGAAACGACCTCATGTTCATAGTACTATTCCTTAATATACAGTTTAGAAAGTTTATACTTTCAATCTCTTAAATGTAAAAGCGAGTGTCTTTTTTCAAAAAGATGACTTTAATACAGCCGCTTAACATAGGGCTATATAACATTTCATTCGAAAGATAATGTTCTGTACTTTCTGTTTTGCCCGGTCGTCAATTCGTACGGTACAGATTTTGTTAAATATAGTTTCAAAGGTTAATAATGAACATTTCAAGCGATAATCAAACAATATAGTCTATGGACTATGTTCAAACTGAACCATTACAACAGAAGTGTACTGTAAGTTGTAAATTAATCTAAACACACTCTTGCGATAGTTTGTCTTTTAATAGATACATGCCACATACGTGTCTTGTTGTTAGCCTCACCGAGAAATCTTTTCTGTATGTTTTACGGAAAATCGGTAGGAGTGCACGATTAATTGGTTATTACCCACTACATATTGTTATTTCTAGCTATCTTGATTGTGCTTTCTTTATTGTGTTTCTGTCATTGTCTATTTTTATCGCAGACGTATGTTTCTAATGTGGTCTATACAATATGTTTGTTGCTGTTATACTTTTATTCATTATAAAAAGTTTTATGAATATCGGCTCTCGTGTTTGTATCCATTTTTTCTTCTTTATGAAATGCAGCACTCATATCAATGTTAATGTTACATACTTTTAAGTTTTGATCACGTACATTTTAATTATACTGTTGCTTTTTTCCTTTCTTTAAATTTATTATTTGAAATAAACTAGATCATGACATTTTGTTTAAATTATTTACCTTGTAATACATCTCGCTTGCATTGCGCATTTCACATTGATAGCTCTTTATATTTGTTCCCTCACAATATGATTTTAATTGAATGTTGAAATGTTTGTAATTTTATCGTTAATTACAACAATTATATGTAAAATGATTTCTATTTAGAATATTATGTTCACATTACAGTTAATAATTAACCATATACAATTTATCTTATATCTGTTATAATAATAAACACTGTTAATTTGGCCACGATTACAAATGTCCATATTAGTCAAGTGCGATACATTATGTAGTTTTTGGAGTCAAATGACATATTCTACTTATGATATTCAACAGTTGACGACAAGAAAAGGGAGGGTGTTAAAGTTTAATTTCATGCAAAATAAAGAAAAAAAGATACGCGGTATGATAGCCAATGAGACAACTATCCACCAAAGTATAATTAAAGTGGAAGAAGGCAATTATAAGTAACTGTATGGCTTTCAACAATAAAACATAAATCCGTATCGAACATGCATATGTATTATCGGCTGTAAAAAATCCTGACATGAAAAATATAAAACAATGCAATTGAGAAAACTAACTAAATTAATATTGTTCAATCATTATTCGTTACTGAACATATACATGTGTACGTGCATGTGGTGTTTTGTTCTATTGTAATATCTTGGACCTTGTTGTATGGATATACATGTCACCCTAACTGGACTTATAAATCTGACACCAAGCTGGCCAGTGTTTGTTGTTACTTTCGCGCGTGCCTCACGCCTTGAGGTAAAACCGACGACATCTTAAAATAGAAGCTATCACAATACTACAAAACCATCAAAATGGTTAATATTGAAATGACATCAACGGCATGTACTGGTATACAACTCGAAATTCTACTGACGAGGAAAGAAAACACTATGCCAAAGCAAAGCATTAGTTCAAATCCCACCGAGGGAACCTTCCAGAACGAAATTGCAGATTTAACATTATTGTGCTTATATTTAGAGTAAGCATGAATACTTGCTTTGCAAAATACGACAGGAGGGTAAAAACAGAGATATCCTAGCGGATGAAATACATATATGAATAACTTTAATCAGAGAAAAGGAAATACACGTTTATCAATCATCATAAATATTTAAAAACAAACGTAAGAACGCTATGTGCATCTTTGGAATTTTGTATTTTTGTTTGTCCGTGTACATTTACGCCAAACATTTTTCATTTTAAAAAGAAAAATAATTTTTCAAATTGCTCTGCAAATTTTAAAGGTATTTGGTTTGAAAAAAGTAACAAAAATCTGTTGAAATCACTTTCGAAAAACCATTTTCTCTATGAGATTTGAAATTTGTTATATTCATGAAATTATATTTTTGGTTTTACGAAGATATTTAAACAAATAACAATAAGTTTGTGTTAACAATGAATTGATTTTGTCAAAAGTTTAAATATATGAAAACATTTTTATTTGCTAGCTTTAGAAAACAAAACATATTTCAATCTCATTCTTAAAAGCTAATATTGAAAATACTGACCTTTAGCATTTTTCAATTTAGTTTACAATATTGAAAAATGAAAAATGCTCTATCGTGGAGCAATTTTCAATTTGACTTCAAATATTGAAAAATTAAAAAATGCTCCGACATGGAGCATTTTTCAATTTGACGTTTGATATTGAAAAATGAAAAATTCTCTTACTTTTCATTTTTTATTTTACTGTGCAATATTCAAATTTGAAAAATGTTCATTATTTTAATGTCTAATAATGAGGACGAAATGTAATTTGTTTCAATATAGGCGTTTTAAATGTTTAAATTGTTGACACATTTTATTAAATGTTTTACAATTTCTGTTTTCTGTTTTCTCGTTTAAGCGCAATATATCTTGAAGATTTTTTTAAGGTGTCTGTGTGTATGAACTATTTATGGTATCAACAATTTCCGAACAAGAATGGTACACTGACAAGTAAGATGATGATCCCAAAAAATCATTCTTTCTTTTCATCTATATAATCTAGCTGTCTTTGTAGTTACATGTTTATATCTATCTTACGATCTATCAATCTGTCATTCATTGTATATAACTATCTGTCTATCTATCTGACATTTGTTTTTCTTTGTCCTTTCTTTATTTGAATTGTCGGGGTTGAAATCTTTAATCTAGTTCTCTCGAAGTGAAGAAGTCACTTGTTTACATACATGTACATGTTGTAAGAATAGAAGAACTTTTAGACCATCGATTTTTGATTCAACAAATGATACTTGACGGAAGAACACACCAAGACATTTTTCAACACTTGACTTCTTTAGGAATCAAGCATGCAACAGCGCGACCAATAAGCCGTTTTTGTTCTGAAAATGGAATTACTAGGCGATGCGGAGTAAACGAAGGAGCATTAAACCATATCGTGGCTGAATGTGTCAAACATGTTGTTTATTCTTTAGTTTTCTATTTTGTTTCATGTGTACTTTTGTTTGTCTGTTTGTCCTTTTCATTTTTAGCTATGGCGTTGTCAGTTTTTTTTCCGATTGATGCGTTTGACTGTCCCTCTGGTATTTTTCGTCCCTCTTTTAGAAAAGAAGGGAAAATACTAGAATATTATAGTCCATGTCTGTTTCTGTATATGCTTAAGGAGCAGGGTTCGCGGGTGGAGTGGGATGGGAGGGGTGGGTGTAGATGTTATATTATTCTGATCACTGCGCTAGTATTTGTTTTCAAATTTATATTTTTCTGCATTGAACAGCATTTCCTAATTTTTAATCTGTTTAATACAAACTTGTTTTCCCAATATAAACTCCTAACAATAAAATAAAGTTTTCACAAACTTGCCACAACTTCTATGTGTTTTCAAGAGCAGGCATAATTATACTTTGATAAACATAAAGCAAACAGATGGAATTTTTTACTTTTTACAGAAGTTTACAAATGTTTTGAACCGATGCAAATGCTAAATTTGGGAGTAAAAATAAATATCTTTATCAATGAATTTAACATACCAATATCTATTTGATTTAACAGATATATAGAGAATATTAAGTTAACCTGAATGTAAATAACAAAATAGGGAAATAAAATAAATTCATGGTTTTAAACAAGGGAAATTACAATTGCATAACAATCCGGTGCCATATCACAAAATGTTGCTGGTGCGTTGTTGTTCTCCTATCTTTTCTGGGTAAGGTAATAAATGTGTATATACGGGTCCACACGTACACACATGTGTATTATATTTAAAGCATAAAAACAAAACTTCTAAAGTGTAAACAATGAATGAAAAAATAATTTCATTATCTATTCTTCAATATCTTTGATTGAAAAAAATGAAAAATGCTCCACACAAAAACATTTTAAAGATGAAAATTCAACCAATACGGGACATTCTTCAATTTTCAATATTTAAAGGCAAATTGAAAAACGCTCCACGTTGGAGCATTTTTTTTATGTTTCAATTTTTAAAGGCGAATTGAAAAATTCTTCAGGTTGGAGCATGTTTCATTTTTCAATTTTTAAAGGCAAATTAAAAAATGCTCCACGTTTTAGCATTTTCCCTTTTTCAATATTTTAAGTCAAATTGAAAAATGCTTAAGGTTAGCAATTTCATTATTTTGTTCTTTAGAAGGAGATTGAAATTTGTTTTTTTTCTAAAACAATCAAATTCAAATGTTTGAATTCATTCAAACTGTTGATAAGATGAAATCTTTTAAAGACAAACTTATCATTACTTTTTATATTATCCTCGTGAAATCAAAAAATGTAATCTCATGAAAATTACAAATTTCAAATCTCATAACGATTTCTTTTTCAGAAGGGATTTCAACAGATTTTTGTTACATTTATCAAACCAATTAACTTTAAAATTTGCAAAATCTATTTTTCAGCTTAAAATGAAAAATGTTTGGCGTAAATATACACGGTCATTTGTTAAAGTGTGGGGTTAATATTTTCTAGGAAAATTAACTGTTTGAATTTTATAAGACCACATAATTGCATTTCTTTTTTTATAATACAACAATGAATTATGATCTTTTTTTATGCCACTTCAGTTTAATCATGTATATCTATTACATAGTCATTTTAATTTAATTTACTGTTTGCAAAACTATGTATTATTCTGATAATAATGATGTTTTTGTCTCAGGCGGATAGCCTCACAACTTTTTGAAACTTTTGGTTCTCGGCGATCTTCAACTTTGTAGTTGTTATTGCTTTCAAACTTTTTACATCTGAGCATAGTTTTGTGTGGACGAAGCGCGCGTCTGGTGTATACAAATATTTTTTAACCTGTTACCTTTTGATTGCTATTATTCGTTTTTTTCTCTGTCCTATATTTTCTCCAATGTATCTGTTTATTTATTGTAACCCTGTCGTGTAATGTTTTCATTTTAATGTTATAATTAACACTGCGGGAGGTTTGGCATGCCACAAAACCAGGTTCAACCCACCATTTTTCATAAAATGCCCTATACCAAGTCACGAAAATGGCTATTGTTACATTATACTTGGTTTCTTTGTGTGTTACGTTTCGGTGTGGTGTATCTGTTGAGTCGTAGTTCTCTATTTATAAATTTTGAACAGCGGTATACTTCTGTTGCCTTTATTTATGATTTTATTTATCTTTATATGTATATATTTTTTTTAATTTTAAAGATAAAACACAGAAAAATATGTGAATGTAGTTTCGCTCAATATATTCGTGAGATTTTTGTCTCAATATTGCATGATGTTTTCAACGATATAACTAAATGCAACATTAGCATAATGGTGTTCAAAAGTCATTAATCGATTGAGAGAAAATCAATCCGGATTACAAACCAAAACCGAGGGAAACACATCATCTATTAGAGGGAAACAAATGACCAACTGGAACACCGAAAAGCTATAAACCCAAACACACGTATGAACGAACTATTTGATAACAACTGCCATATTCCTTACTTGGTACAGGACGTTTTAAGAAAAAATGGTGTGTTGAACCTAGTTTAATTGCAAGCCACACCTTCTGCTTTGTGACAATATTAAAAAAAATATATCACTGCGAACAGAAATACAGCACAAATACATGCAAGAACATCAAAACAGAGGAACGCACAAATAAATAATATTATGTCGACACAACATGTAAACCGCAGAACCACAACGAATATATTATATCAACGACAAACACAAATATCAAGATATCAAAAACAGTGACGCGCTTACGTAACTAACATGCAATCTCGAAATTTATACAATTATACACTTTATTCGTTTAAACAATGTTCATGTCAATGATGGGATGGAAAGGCAATTTAAAATTTTTTTGGAATTCAAACAAAAAGATATTAATAGCACATAGATGAGAGGGTGATAGAGCCGATTGTTTCCCCGTGAAAACATGGGGGAGCCAAGGTTGACAATGCTTTTTGAGGGTTACCAATCAACTATATCACCCTCTCAGCTATGTGTTATTTAATTAATTATACTGAATGTCTAATCATTATTGTCTTTTACAGCTGAATTTTATTTAAAAGTAATTTCTATGACGTCACGTACATAGCATCGTTGCGGGTATTAGAATAATCAACAGAAGTGAAGCAAGATGTTTTATTCTTTTATTTTGAGAGTCGCATGCTAGAATCTGAGTCAAAACGTAGAACTTAAGCATTGTCTTTAATAATGTTATGTAAATCTAATTCATTTTCTTTTAAATTCTCGATTTTAGATTGGTCTAGACGAGAGGATAACATTAAACAATTAGCCAATCAAAATATGGCATATTAACGTGAAGTATAATAAAACATGTTATTACGAAAACGAAACCATAACAGATACATCAAAAATAAATACACGAATGTTGTGTGTACAAAACACCGAGACATATCGCACAACAATGCAATTTCATTCTCAGTATAACAGTTGTTTTCGGAAATATGACATTTTTAATATTGAAAGGCAATTTTCTAACTATTTGGACAACAAACGATACGACATAACACAGTATTCAACCGAAACCATAACAACAACCTTAAAAAAATACATCAATGTTTGATTTTCAAATACCGAGACATGTTGTATAGCAATGTAAATTCACTCTCGGTATAATTCCTGTACTTAACAGACGGACGACTTATGTGTTAAATCCCAATCAAAGACGTAGTTAAAACTGTCATTTGTTAGTTTAGACATAAACAAATCGTATAGATCAACCAATTCGTATGGTATCCATAAAATTAACGAAGTGTCAGTTTTAATCTTTTCTATTCATAACAATAACTCTGTTGGAGCAGTTTTAGCGTAAGAAGCATACTCTATGTATGAAGTTAGTATAGTGTGAACATGCAGTGGCATAACGTATCAATTGAAGTATGTACACACCAAACAACGTAGCAGAGGGTATGTTACTGCTGAGAAATTGGAAATTGAAAATTGGGAAGTTGAAATAATCCCGTTTGTCAGAGATTTTAGTATGGAATCATCCAACTGTGTCAATATTGAGTTAAACATCAAGGGATGAAACAGTCTTTTTTGTATCAGTAGTATCCTAAATTCAAGTTCACTGGGATACATGTATATAAGATGCAAGTACTGACTGAAATTTGGGATATTCAGTGAAAAGACATCATCAATATATCCGAAAGAAAATTAAAAGACTTTGCAAGGTGCTTTTTATTAATATTTTGTCTTTTAGGAAAGTATGAATAGATTCTGCTTCGTACGAGTACAAAAACAAGTCGGCCAGGAGCGAATGAACAATAAGAACACATTGGAATACCGATTGTTTTGTTGAAAAATTAATCCTCCAAATTCATCAAATCAATTGTCAATTAAGACATATAAAAAGTCGAGCATTTTTTGATAATATCATCTCCATTGTATTTTCTGATAGTTTTATATCAACGATTCCCATTTTCTTTTTAAAAGCTCTGGTACGAAACCCTTGCAATCATAGTACATTGTAGTTTTCGAATGCGTTTCTGAAAGCATTGTCAATAGTTTTGAATCATTCAGACAAAACGTCCAGTTCTGGTTCGTCTATAGCAAAATCTATTGAGATTATGTATATAAATTTATCATCACTAAACATTTAACACATCTAGTTCAAACATGTTAAAGTCATGATAACTTTAATTGAGATAAAATAAATTTGATATTATAAACAAAGTCGCACTAAAAACCATACACTACAACTTCAGCAAAATGAATGGGGTGAGGTGCAGTATTTACACTGGTTAATTTTACTATTTGTACTTCCGGTAATCCGCAACACGGGGTAACTATGACCTGTTTAATTACAGCTAGACCAATGAACTGACCATATAGCTGCATTTAAGACGAATCTAACTTTTGTCCGATATGAATAACCATTTTCTTAAGTCGACCACCTACAACAAAGAATGTTCATTGTTACGGAACTGAATCTTTTTTTTCTGAACCAACCAATATATCTCACTCTATACAGAATTGCTAACGTCGTATTTAATCCCATTGTCATATGCATTGTCTGTTACTGAAGGGAGGCAGAAAAAAACCCTTGTCGAGCTAACTAATATGTCTCTGAGTTGGCGTGTCCTACATATTCCGGAAGTATACACGGATCATAGTTCACATGTGGCACCCGTCGTGTTGCTCATGTTAGTATAACAGAGTAACAAGTCTAATTCGCTAGGTCTCTTTCGTTAAATTTCGTTTCTGTTCTTCAATTTACAAATTTAAAACAGACAAATAAAGGTTGCAAATCTAAGGCAAAGTTGAATCTAGATGATCGACTTTTTTGGGGGCCATCATCCGGTTCATTTGTATTCATGTGTATCTTTTAAGTTGTGTTATTTGAAAACAAATCACGAACACTTATTGGACGGACAAACGATATAAATGTATCTTTTATATTCTGAAAGACCACAGAAAAGCCGTCTTTAAAATATATCAACTTACCACAATGTCTTATCCAATGAATAGATTACCTAAGCCTTTTTTTGACACAACTTTTTGGATTTTGAATTCTCAATGCTTTTCAACTTTTTACTTGTTTGGCTTTACAACTATTTTGATCTGAGCGTCACTAATGAGTCTTATGAAGACGAAACGCGCGTCTGGCGTATTGATTTATAATCATGGTACCTTTGATAACTATTTACACCACTGGGTCGATGCCACTGCTCGTGGACGTTTCGTCCCCGAGGGTATCACCAGACCAGTAGTCAGCACTTCGGTGTTGACATGAATATCAATTATTTGGTTATTTTTATTAAATTCCCTGTTACAAAACTTTAAATCTTTCGAAAAATTAAGGATTTTCTTATCACAGGAATAGATGACCGTAGCTGTCTTTGGCATAACGTTTTGGAATTTTAGATCCTCAATGCTCTTTAACTTTTTACTTGTTTGGCTTTACAACTATTTTGATCTGAGCGTCACTGACGAGTCTTATGTAGACGAAACGCGCGTCTGGCGTTTTAAATTATAATCCTGGTACCTTTGATAACTATCTAACTACCACAGCTTGGACAATTCATCCGATTCATACTGGCCACCTTCTGTATCTTATATATTTAACCGAGATTGACCCACCAGAAAGGCTCCAGTTCCCAATCTGTATGAAAATGATTGATTGGTACTTTAACTCCGTCAACGCCTAGGCTTGCTATGTTACTATAAACGGTAGTACTCTGTCCAGTTTTCTTGAATTGAAATATAAGAGATTCTTTTCCTATAAGTAGCAATAAACATTTAGGAAAACAATATCAAAATTTACCCTCATTATTTTTACCATACCCTTTTCATGCTTTCTTACTACCGAATTAGACCATTTACCGGATTTGTTATCACATAAGCAACACGATGGGTGCCGCATGTGGAGCAGGATCTGCTTACCCGTCCGGAGCACCTGATATCACCCCTAGTTTTTTGGTGAGGTTCATGTTGTTTATTCTTTAGTTTTCTATGTTGTGTCATGTGTGCTGTTGTTTGTTTGTCTTTTTCATTTTTTAGCCATGGCGTTGTCAGTTTGTTTTAGATTTATGAGTTTGACTGTCCCTTTGGTATCTTTCGTCCCTCTTTTACAAATAAAGCTTAATAAAATTGAGAAAGGAAATGGTGAATATGTCAAAGCGACAACCACCCGACCATAGAGCAAACAACAGCCGAAGGCAACCAATGGGTCTTCAATGTAGCGAGAATTCCCGCACCCGTAGGTGTCCTTCAGCTGGCCCCTAAAATATGCATAATAGTACAGTGATAATGGACGTCATACTAAACTCCGAATTATACACAAGAAACTAAAATTTAAAATCATACAAGACTAACAAAGGCCAGAGGCTCCTGACTTGGGACATGTTTTGGAATGTTTGTTTATGTCATATATGTGTATATGTATGTATCAAATTCTTCAATATAATTTATATCCAGTAGTTAAAATGATAAAATACAATTTATTTTTAGTGTATCCATTGCAACAATCTGCATTTATTTGCTATCAACAATTGCAAAAAGGGGGAGTGGGGGATTTCACATATTTCCTTAAAAAAAATGCCATAAATAGAATTTCAATCGCTTGAAATAATACCTTTTCGAAATCTGTTTACACATATCTATCAAAAAATACAATAAAAAAAACATGTCGTTCAACTATTTTTTTTTTGTTAAATTGCGTCAAAAACTTTGTGTAGAAAAAAAATTGTTTGTAAACATAACATTAATTTCTTGACCCATGGCCGGTCTAGCTATGATATGCAGTAAGTCAAACAGATAATAGACCATAGAACATGTAAAAAATAATCTTGATGTTCTTATAACTATTTTTGAAAGCTCAGTTAGTACTCAGCGGTCTAAAAACGTATTGAATGGCACAATAGCTTTCATATTTGAAAAATCCACTGGGGATAAAATGTGAAACCAAACTCTAAACTACGTATTGCTACTTGAAGCAAAGGTCAAAATCTAGAACTTCAAAAGCAATTTTGAGCCTGACCTCAATTTCAAGGTTATAAACCAAGGACATCCATCAAAGACCAAAGGTCTTTATAATAGTTGGTTAATGAGCTATATCACCTTGAAGGTAATTTTAAACATAACTAGAAGCTCCAAGAAGCCTGAGACGCTCACCTGATATGTTTATAAACAATTGATACATGAAATTATACAACTGTTATTGATTGACCAATATGAATATATATTTAAAATCGATTTTGGATTAAAAAAAACTTGCAGCAATGTTACCACCCCGCCCCACCCCAAACTATTTCATTTAAGTTTTTTGTATCCTACATGGATCTTTTGAATTCGTCCCTTGCTTTGTTAAACATTATTGTTGTTAACAGTTTATTTCTATCTATAGTAATATTCAAGATAAGAACCAGAAACTGAAAAATGTCAGTAAAATAATCAATTCAGGGGCAGCAACCCAACAAAGGGTTACTTGATTCATCTACAAATTTCAGGACAGATAGATCTTAACATGATTAACATTTTTACACATTGTCCAATTTGCTCTGGATGCTTTAATTTCAGAGACATAAGCCAGAAACTGCATTTTACCCCTTTGTTCTCTTTTAGCCATGTCAGCCATATTGGTTGGCAAGCGGGAGCATCGGACACATTTTTAAAACTACATACCCTAATGATGATTGCATCTAAGTTAAATTTTATTTATTCTTGTAGTTTCAGAGGAGAAGATTTTTTAAGGGGCAATAACTCCTTAGGAGGTCAATTGATCATTTTGGTCATTCTGACTTATTTGTAGATATTACTTTGCTTAACATTATTGCTGTCTAAAGTTTATCTCTATAACAGTTTTCGAAAACTGCAAAATTTCCTTAAAATTACGAATTCCAGGGCAGCAACCCAACAACGGGTTGTCTGATACGTCTCAAAATTTGTGAAGAGATATATGTTGACCTGATGAACAATTTTATCCCATGCCACAGTTGCTCTAAATGCTACTTCCCTATGTTATATTTCTAGCCATGGCGGCCATCTTGGTACGCGGGCCGGTTCATCGAACACAATTTATTAACTAGATACCTCAAAATCTACATGTAACGACATGTCGCAACTGACAATTTTGTAAAATAAAATTGTCAATATCTCATACAGTTTTTGAAAGGAAGTGGAAATCAGCCAAAATCAAAATATGAACATGACCTTAACCTTCGACCTTCACCTTATGTGTTTTTTATTTGGCTCAAGAACCTCAAATCAAAAGACATTAGGTCTTTATCACTTGTGGTTTACCAGTTACAAATGCATATCACTTATTTAAATTCATAAGGGGAAATAACTCTCATATTAAATCTCCGGATCTCTCCGATCAAAATCATTCTCCATATCCTTAGGATATAATGAGCAATTTGGGTAAAAACAATTGTCATAATTTTTTACAGTTTCGAAGGAGTCGTGCGTACAATAAAACAGTGTTCGGGGAGACTACTCTTACACAGTGAAGTGTTCGGTTAAACAGTGTCAGTTTTAAAAGCGTATAAACTGTTTGCTATCATTCACCGAATATACCCAAGCAACATCTTTTGAAACAACAATACCTCGCAAGAAAAATTATTGGCGAAATGACAATAAGTAAAAAAGCAAAAGGTCTTTCCACGGAAAAAGTGGAGAGACCTTATAATTAAAAAACAAATAGCATAGCATGGGTCTACCAATAATAATAAGAAGCCTTGCATTAAAAATCTGACATAAAGAAAAAGACAGGTAAAATTCAACAACCACTGCAAAAAAGAAAAAAAAAGTTTTATTAACACGAAACCCTCTGATAAACCGGGAATAATATCAGATGTTTTGCAATGGCATGGAAAAACTTTCAAACAAGTGTCATTTGTTTTGTGGCTAATGAAAATTAAAATTGCATTGTTGATAAAACTAATTCGGTTATGTCATCATCAATAAAAATAAGTCATCACCTTTTTTGCAACAAAAGATGCAAAAAAACCAAACAAAGAGGATAACATTTTACACGCTATAAATAAAACAGTGATATACATTGACATCCTATTTTTTCATTGTGGATTTTTGCGTATATGCGGCTTAAATACATCTCGACGAAGAAGACCAACACGTCATATTCATTTTCGGTTTCATAGGTTTGAATTGCTTTCTTGTACACCGGTTGTGGTATTATTTTACTAGATACATATAATAGATAAGACATATAAATATCAAAATACATGACTAGCAATTGCCAGAGCCTCCAAAATTATGACAGGCGCAAACATGCGGCGGGTTTAAAGATATGTTGTCAGTATTTAACCAACCCCTATACTTCTAGAAAATGTAGAAAAACAAACACACGGCTATACGTACAGTAACATTCAGTTTAAATTAAGTCCAAGTCCGATGGCAGAATAGGTAACAAAATGACACTAATACATATATTTACAGAGGACTACTAGCAGATACTTCCATGACAGCTCCAAACCTCAAATAAAATGTTTAAAAGATTATGTCTGTATCATATGAAAATCAAGCACAATCCCTACCGTTTCAGGTTAAGTATTATACAATCATGAAGTATATGAGAAGAGCATAGCCCGTATCATGCTAACAACTGGTTTAATAATTAATGTGTTTATTTCCGAACCAAAGACTTTAATCAATACTAAAACTAAAAATATGCAATCTTTAATGACCTGACAATAATATCGTGAAATAATATACACTATTTGGCATTTATATATACATGTATAAACAATTGATGGTAATATTTTGTGCTAGATGCCGACATTTCTGTGTTTTGTAAAGAATATTACCATAAAATAGATGAGAATACCTGAACGTTTAAGATGTCTGAAAGATGATTTAGATTTACGAATTACGTCCCTTTAACGATGATAGAATTAAAAAAAAAATGTTTTGACTAGTTTGTGATATCGAAATCCCTTGCGTGAATATTTATTCATAATTATGCCAGAAATTATTTATTACAATTAACTATTATATCATACAATAGAATTGAGAATGTGTCAAAAAGACACCAACGCGACCAAAAAGCAGAAAACAGCCCAAGGCTACCCATGGATCTTCAACACAGTAAAGAGTCTGACAATACTTCATTCTAATTTTTAAAATATCACTTAAGAACCTCCAATAGTCCATTTGCCAATTACTGATTTGATTCTGTTATTACAAACTTTTTAAACAATTTACTTATCTTTGTCAATCGTAGACTGGATCCATACCGGACAAAATTGGCGAAAGTGATGTATCGGGGCGGTTTAACTAATTTTTCAAGAAAAATAATTTGGGATGTCAAAAGAATTTAGCCTAAACAACAAAATTAAAGGTCACACAAAAAAATTAGAAACATGTATCATGATAATTCTCCAACGGGTTCGTTCAAATAATGCAAGATAAATATGTGTTTATTTGATCTAAACATCTATATCACAAGGTCCGCATTATCAGTTCTACCTTAAATCAAATATAAGACTGCATACAATGTGTAATGTAAAAACACTATTTGACTAGCTGCAATTCATAAAAACTAAAAAGATGACAAAGAAGGTCCAACTAATTATAGAAAAACATAAGGATGGATGCTTATCGCTCAATTTAATATGTTTGTCTTTATACACATGCAATGTTTTATAAAACTTACTTGTGGTATGATCCGCATCTATATGACGTGTTATCCTTTCAGCAAAGACTTCCAGTAAAGGAACGCATGTGAAAGTTGGACTTTTTGAAAAATATACTTCACTGACCTTGCAGTCATGACTTTTACATGGACCAGCTAGCTCCTGAAAAGAGATGCGATATATAATTACACTTATGTTTATATTTCAAATCTCAGTATTTACAGAATTCCCAAAATGAATGGCACTGGTGAATTCTATCGTCTCTTCAGTAACACAAATGAAATAATTTTTTTTATGAATGTTCATTTAATTTGTTTTCGAAGTAATAGTTTTTGCGAAGACGTATATCGTTGACGTGAAAAGGTTAATTCTAAATGGTCGAAAAACAATTTGATTATCTTGAACGAGATATCTCTGGGAAAAATAAATGACAATTTAAATGATTTTTAGTATCAGCTTCACAAAGAACGATGAAAATAAACTTTTAAAATCCAATTAAATAAAATAAACACATTAAAATGGATCCTTCTCCTTAATTGCTTTGCTATAACAGATATAAGCGCCCTTGACAAAAAGGATTGCTCAGATACCACTGTGTTCCAAGGGAGATGACTAGGCTATAAATCGAAGAAAACAAGTAGAGCTATTTGATGCCTGTCCTTTATCTATCTATTATTTTTAAAGTAAACTTAAGGGTATTCGCTACTGATTTTTAGCGTTATGTAAATCACAGTACATGATGTATATCGCATGAAGATGGAAATTTACCAGATCAGCTAAATTATCTATCGTTAAGGAATTTACAAATTAATGCATGATGCAGTAACAGGAAATAATTATATTATAAGTACGTCTGATCCAGTTGAAGCGTCACGACAGATTTTATCCATTAGATCACCAGTGATAGTGATACAAAACTGAAAACATATTCTGTATACATAATTCTTCGCAATAACAGCCCAATGTTAGATCTGTAAATTTGTGCAGGAAAATTCTTTGTTCTTCCCTATCCGTGATTCAAAATCATGGAACTGAGATATCGTGGCACCAAATTGCCTTGCACTGTGCCCGACGCGCTAGAACACTCGACAACCTATATTTTTAATTGAATCAGTATTCATTTGAATTTTAATTTGACCCCTTAGCTAGAGGTGGAGTTAACATGAATTGTGCGTGTTCGGTTATTTAGAGGTTAAGAATGTCAACATTGAAAATGAAACAAAGGTCAATCATTAAACTGACTGATTCTATCCACAAAAAAAAAACATTCTTATTCAGGTAAAAACGATGATTTTAATCTATAATATGAAATTAAACAGATATATGAAAAAAAAGATAGCACAAGTTCATTTCCAATTTTTAAATATATTCATATCGCTTATATGACCATCGGAGGTCTTCGGAGGTCAACACGATGGTCAACTCGATAGTTACAATGTACTTAGTAAAAAAAGTAGTAAAAAAAATAAAATAAAAAAAAAACCTCGATAGTTCCTTACTTAAAAGGCGTTAAGACTAAAATCCACATGAAACGAAGCTACATATAATTCAGCCCATCGCCAGTAAATTGTTTATTTTTAAATTTTTATAATTGAGAAAATTGCTTTACATGGTAGTAAATCAAATGTAAGAATTAGACTCAAATCGATGAACATGAATTTGACAGCTTGTGCCCCTTTAAACATTTTTTTTATTTCATTTACCTTTTGAAAAGTCGAGGCTGCAATAAAAACTATTTCCAACGCTCTCAAGATGTCCTTCTATATTTCCCATGGGTTCAGCATCATTTATCTGACAAGTTTTGATCCACGCAATAAAGTTAAAAGATTTGCATACTTTCATTCTCGAGCGAAATTGGACACATAATCCCCACCTCGGCATAGATAATTCAAACAACACGTGACAGCTAAATATTTTGTTCTTTTGTTTTTGGATCGCTACTTTTTGTACCTAATGTCCACACTAAAAGGAAAACTGTAATTAAGGCAAAACGAAACATTTTGTTCCAATTTAAAACATTAGAAGAAGTATGCGTGTGTTGAAGTAGACCGCTTTTTACTGTCGCATTTCACTGAAAATGTGTTCTGTTTATATCATTATGATTCTAAGTAATGTTCGTCTTTGTTTTGATTCTTTTTCTATTGATGAATATTTTTCAATTTCAACATACTTCGTAATTCATACTTGTAGCAAAGCAAAGCCATCTAATGTTGAAATGAACTACTACTGTACAATTCACGAATAAAGGAAGCGACGTTTAAATTCAATATTGCTATACCTCGTTTCATACATATGTACCATTAACAGGGCCATAACTACCAATGAGGCAAACGAGGCAGTTTTTTTATATAAAAAAAAACCAAAATATATAGAAAATTGAAAAAATATCAAAATGGAAAGGACAGGGTTATGATGGTTGTGCTACAATGTCTGAGATCCGAAAAGGAATTCAGGATGCCTATCCAGAATCTAAATATTTTGTTCACTGCAATTCACATCGTCTTAATCCGATTTTTGCTTATACGTGTCATAAAGTTTTAAAAGGCTATAAATGCGTCATATGTTTACAATACTAAGTAAATATACAAGGTTTCTATGTGGAGTTAGCAAAAGAAAGGCCATAATAATAAAAGAGATACAGCAAGATAGAAGACTTCGAACTACTTTACGACAACGAAGACGCCCCTTTTGGATTAGATAATATGCAGATGTATGTCACATCATTCCAAATAGCAGCTCTAGATGTACCATGCATTGCAATTCTGTCCAAAAGCAGATCATTTAAGAAACAGCAAGCATCACAATCCTGCATTTCAAATAATTTACGTATTCCTAGATAAATTATACATGAAGATATTGTTTACATGGCACTTGCACTTGGCACAAAACAGATAGACTTATAGATATTATAGACCACGATAGCCATAATGATCCATTAATTTGCAAAAAACATACTATGCATAACACATTGTAGATTGATTTTTATGTTGTAACTCATTACAGATGGTACAATTATCAAAAATTGGATAAGTGGGGAGAAGAACTTAATCAAAAGAATTCCAAGGTTTTTTTCATTATTAAAAAACACGTTTTTCCTTCATGGCTCACTTATATTTGAACCAATTTGAACAATATTGGTAATTAAATGTCTGTCATTACACCACACATCAGATCTTTGGTAGCAAGATATAAATATCTAATATTAGAGTCTCCTAGAAACAAAATGGCCACTTTTGTCATGAGTATTTGCCGAAAAAAAAAGCACGCTTACCCTCATTTCTTGTTTAGTTTTTATTATTATTAGAATCAATTTTAGAAATCTAGGAATCAAATAGCCTGTCCTAACACTAAAAAATTATAGATGGGGTACCAAAATATGAAGAGCTCATAGTACAGCCATTAAGAAACAAACTATCGGCCATTTTCTTAAATTTTGGGCGAAAAACATGATAACACTTATTTCTGGCATATTTTTAAACCAATTTCAACGAGCTTCGTATCGAAAAGTTTGTCTTAAATCATGGATTTCTATTTATACCGCTTAAGTACTTGAATGAAAAAGACAGCCATTTATACTAATAATCAAAATATGTATGTAATTGTCCAAGGCAGGAGCCTGTTATTCAGGGGTTGACGTTTGTTACTGTATTACATAATGTGTTTCTTCTTCATTATTTTGTTCTTATCAGGACAATTTTTCGTTCCCTATTGTTCATTTCTCTTTTTGGATGGTGTTGTTCTTTTGTCACAATCTTACGATGTTTATATTTCACAACTCGTTCGCTATGCCCATGTTTGTTGTGACGTTGAATTTAACAAACGTAATCTATATATTACTGGTAAATTATTAAACCAGGGATTTCGTTACCACAAATTACTTTAAACCTTTACTTACATGCAATTCTTACATAGATATGAGGATTTGGTTTTGAAGTTGAGTTGTTCCTGTAGAATACTTATTTCAAACGGGATAACACATCCTCATTTGTACGGTGCCCAGAAATTTCGAAACAATCCTGGTGACTTATCGATCTGTTTTTACGACGTCTCTAAAAGAAATCTATTGGATGTTGGATTTGTACTGATTAATAATTTTAGTTTTAGATGGAAATTTTTTTTATTAGTTGTTTGTTGCTTGTAACTGTGAGTACTCTCAGATCTATACTTAAGTTTCTTTTTGCTGTTGGGATATACACGTACATGGCCACGTTAGCTCTGTGTAGTATAAAATTGAGAATGGAAATGGGGAATGTGTCAAAGAGACACCAACCCGACCGTAGAACAGACAATAGCAGAAGGTCAACAATATGTCTTTAATGGTGCGAAAAACTTCCGCACTCGGAGGTATTTCTTTCTAATTGTATCCATCTGATGATAACCCTTTTCCAACTGATTTGTTTAGTTCGTGCTTATGCTGTACTGTTATACCATACACCACTTTCCCTTGTTAAAAGAGGGTTTGGATCCCGCTAACATGTTTAACCTCGCCACATTCTGTATGTATGTGTCTGTCCCAAGCCAGGAGCCTGTAATTCAGTGGAGGCGTTTTTGTTGTGTTTATTATTTGTTGTTCGTACATAAATTGAGCCGTTTATTTCTGGTTTTAATTGTTTTACATGTGCCATTTCTGGGCTTTTAATAGCTGACTATGCGATATGGGCTTTGCTCATTGTTAAAGGCCATACGGTTACCTGTAGGTGTTAAGTTTCTGTGTCATTTGGTCTCTTAAAGAAAGTTGTTTCATTTGCAATTATATCACATGTTTCTTATAAATGTATTAACTTTTTTCATTTTAAATTGTTTAAATACCAATGCTATTTTTTAGCCTTTAATGGCCAAGTTTGCGGTTTGGCTTTGCTCATTGTTAATTAACGGATGCCATCACGAGTTGGTTGACCGTTATTGAATAACCGTTTCACATATGATCATGATGATATCAGATATGGAACATGGACTTACGCCGTAAATACAATCTTCTTCCCTTTTCAAAAATATGACCTACCGAATTAGACTATTTACAGGGTTTATAATAACATGAGACAAAAATGACGGTGGCCATATGTGGAGCAGGATCTGTTTCCCTTCCGAAGTATCGTTAGTTTATGTTGGGTTCGTGTAGCTTAGTCTTTAGTTTTGTTTATTTTGCCATGTGTTTTATTATTGTTTGTTTGTCTTTTTTTCATATTTAGCCATGGCGTTATCCGTTTATTTTCGACCTATGAGTTTGGCTGTCCCTCTGGTATCTTTTCCCCTCTTTTACTGCTTTTTGGCACCATTTCAAATTTTGATTCAAATATCAAGATATTGTCCACTCAAATTATGTCATCCGTAACTATATCATGTATATATAAACTCTAAAAAAAAACTCTAAATAACTACTGTATAATTTTAAATCCCGCTTTTGTCCTTGATACCATACGCCCTATTTTGTTATTAGTGAAATAAAAGGTGAAAAATGCTACACAGAGGAACAAGCAGTTAGTCTTCTGGAGTTTTTTATTGCCAACATATTTGTTGAATGTTGAGGTAGACTTTCTCAACAAATTGTCGGCATTCCTATGGGAAAGAATTGTGGACCTCTCCTATTTTGTGTTCATGTAAGTTGGAGTTCCTTCGGGCACTTGTTTAAAACAAACAGATCAAAGAAGTCTGGTCGTTTAATTTCACATTCCGATATATTGACGATGTTCTTTTCCATATTTCATTAACTATTCTTGCTGATTGGGTCCATTAAAATATCCTCCAGAACATGAAATTAAAGAAACACCAGACACGTGTTATTCCTCCTCATTTTTACTTATACCCCGAATTTTATAAACGTGTTCATATCATTACCAGAATCTATTACAAACGAGACGTTTTTAATTTTGAGATCATCAATTTCTCCCACCCTAGTAGCAACATACCAATGTCTCCTGCATATGGGATATATAAAATTGTTTTTTCTTTTATGTATTTCCTAAATTATTCGCTATACAAGAGCTCGAAGCTCCTACTCAAACGTTGTGCCACATGTTGAGCAGGATCTGTTTACCCTTCCGGAGCACCTGAGATCATTCCAAGTTTTTGGTGGGGTTCGTGTTGCTTATTCTTTAGTTTTTCTATGTTGTGTCATTTGTACTATTGTTTGTCTGTTTGTCTTTTTTATTTTAAGCCATGGCGTTGTCAGTTTTTTATTAATGAGTTTGACTGTCCTTTTGGTATCTGTCGTCCCTCTTTTGTGAAAGGTCATCAGTGTCTCAGTAGAAAGTTGATGAGCTAGGTAGCATTTCAAAGAACTTTTCGTCTTTAAAAAAAAAGATCATAGGAAGGTTCCAAGACTTTGTTGATAAATTCTCCGTATCAACTTAATACATAATACAAGATGGTATTGAAGTTTAGATTATAGCTACTCACGTTGTTTATCATCTTAATAACGTGTAATAATAGAATTCATTGATTTGTCTTTATGAATATTGTTTTTACTTTTTTAGTATGTTTTGGTTATATGCATTTGACGTGGCCTTGTACAATAGAGGATTTTTGTATTTTTTGTTTTACATATTTTCTAATGTGCACCAACATTTCAACTGACTTCATTTTCTGAAAACGACATCTGTAACAAACACAAACTTTTAGCTACTTCTTTACAAGCAGAACCAAATACAATGAAAGTCCCAACTTTGTACTGGCTTCCGGAGCTACACAAAAAACCTCACAAATATTATTTCATCTTCAAGCCATTGTTCCACTACTAAATTGTCTATTCTACTTACTATACACTTGGTACAATAAAATAAAAACCTGATAATGAATTGTTCAAATAAAGCCTTTGAAAATAATGGAATTAATTACTTTTGGAGTGTCAAAAACGCGTTGGAAGTACTTGATAAATTGCATGCATATATTGGTGATATTGAATCTGTTCAAAGTTTTGATTTTTCTACCCTATATACCACTTTGCCTCATATTCTTATTAAGGAAAAAAATCACATTACTAATTAACTGGGCATTTAAAAAGTCAGAATACGAGTGCATATGTTCAAACTCTTTAGGTCATTTTTCAGTAGCAATAAACAAACGAACTATGTAAATAGGACATGCTTAGATACTATATATGCGCTTGAAATTTTACTTGATAACATTTTTGTTCGCTTTGAAGATTCGTCAAGGTATTTGAATTCCAATGGGTACTAACTGTGCACCACTTATTGCGAACCTGCTTTTGTATTGTTATGAGTTACAATTAATTTATGGCTAAAATTAGCAAAGACCCATCAAAACAACTTTTGATACAAAAATTTAACAATACTTTTAGATATTTGGATGATATATTGGCTCTCAATAATGACGACTTCAGTATGTATACTAAAGGCATTTATTCTGTTGAGCTTACTTTAAATAAAGCTAATACTAACAATGACCACTACCCTTTCTTCGATCTAGATATCTATATCATTAACGGGAAGCTTAATACAAAATTTTATGATAAAATAGAGGATTTTTCATTTCCTATCGTTAATTATCCCTTTTTTGAAAGTGACGTTCCCTTGTTATCATTTTATGGTGTTTACAGTTATTTTAACTGGTACGATTCGTTCGTGTTTGTAACCACGTATCAGATTTTAGCAGAGAAATTTATGTGTTACTGAAAAATTATTACACCAGGGTTTTCGATATCACAAACTAGTCAAAGCATTTACTAAATTTTATCATCGGTTTAAGGAAATAATTCGTAAATATAACTCAACATGTAAACATCTTATACGTTCAGGTATTTTTCGTTCAATCTTTTATGGTAATATTCTTTACAAAGCACAAAAATTTCAGTATTCACCTCAAAATCTTACAAAACCTTTAAACAGACTTATTAAGAAGGGATATAGTTATGATACTGTTGTCAGGTCATTAAAGATTGCATATATTTGCTTTAACATTGATTCTCAGTTAACTGCTAGTAGTCTGTTGTTATTTATGTATTATTAAATAATATTAAAGTAAGTTTGAAATTTGCCCATTTTTTGTCATGGATTTATTAGGACAGTTCAACTATATATCAACCGGCCTATGAATTTCCATTCATCGACAATGTCTCATTAATGTCCAAGATAAAAACGTTGAAGGGCAACCATCATATGTTTTCTCCAAATAGCAACTGGGCTATCAGACGCCAACTGTAATAAATTCAGCCCTTCAATAAATCAATATATTCAGTTCATATTCTGTTCAATCCATGACGCTTCTTTAACAATATCTGAAAATATACAACAGAGAGCCGAAAATATTCTCAAGGGTGGGATAGGGTGGGTTTCTGTGCTCCTTCAGTTCAAATCACGAAATGAACAAATGACGAAAAGCATGCAATTTTATACCAAATAAAAGCGGGAAAACCGATATGACTTAGGTAAATGAAAGACGCTCAAGTCCTTCAAAATTAAAGAAAAGATAACTCTAGTTTAGTAGACGGTAATCGCATTTTATTAAATTGATTTAATGCTTAATGATTAAATCTTATTATAAAATATTCGAAAGAAACCAACAGATATAAATTTAGGAATTCGATATACCAGATAAAAGATAACCCGATTTCATTGGAATCACTCTTAATATTTCCAATGACTCCATATTACCTTCTTTATACAAATGAAGATAAATTGTAAGACAAACTAATAAATAATCATAATAAAAAACAACAAATAGTAAGTTTGAATTTTATTCATTCTTTGTCATGGATTTATTAGGACAGTTCAACTATATATCAACCGGCCTATGAATTTGCATTCATCGACAATAACTCATTAATGTCCAAGATAAAAACATTGAAGGGCAACCATCATATGTTTTCTCCAAATGGCAACTGGGCTACCAGACGCCAACTGTGATAAATTCAGCCAAATGCTAGCAAACTTCGTCTGTAAGCATCGCCAAAAAAAGTTATTAATCCATGACAAAAAATTAAATTTAACACAAAAAACAAATGAAATTACCTAGGTTTTCAACACAAACATATCAATTAAACGGAGTTTAACAACTAAACTACACATTAGTTCAACGAAGTATATCAACTATACTATACAACAGTTCAACGAAGTATATCAACTTTACTATACAACAGTTGAACGACGTATATCAACTATACTAACAACAGTTCAACAGAGTATATCAACTATACTAACAACAGTAAAACGAAAATATATCAACTTTACTATACAACAGTACAAATATAAACCACTTGCACAACGTGTACAAATCAAATTTATTCAATTATGTATATACATGTACAACTAACAACAAAATTGTTGTATATTCAACAGAGTTGTTCAACTTAATGCATGTGTTTAACAACTGAAAAAAATATTCAACTGACATACAACTAATAATTTCAACTTCATGAGTCCATACATGATGGCTTACAACTATATACAGTTTAAAATTCATCTTGATATAAAAACCTGTTTGGATACTTAATGAACAACTCTAATGCTGACTGAATAGCATTAATAAAAATGGCATTGCCAATATATACAGATATACGAAATCATCAGCGAAAAGAGTTGGATGGATATCATCAAAATCAATATGTTTAATAGCCTTGCCCCCAACTCTGTGTAGGTAAGATCTAACCCCCTATTTAAACGGACTCTAGAACTCTCTATTGCCCTTTTATTCATGGCATTCCTCCAAACTCGCCTTGGCAAAATGTATGAAAAAATAACAGTTGTGGTTGGTAACGATGATATTAACTGACAAAAAGTGTCCTTAACATTGTATAAAAGTTTACCATTTTGAATGTTACATCAATCATTGCCACCGCAATGAATAAGAATTATTGATGTTTGCGATCTCCAATTCAACAATGCAGTTATAATTGAAGGAACCATATGCCATAGCATTCCCAAATGACCTATCCACACAATACCGTATCCACCTATATTAAAAAACTGAAGTCCTTTGTTTAAAACAGTCTGAAACTGAAATCTTGTCAATTTCCCATTTATATGGCAAAAAAGAGGACCATCATTTCCAGGTCTATTTGTAAAAATGGCTTTCAAACTATGTAGAGGACAAATCTCATTTGATTAATTTTTTTCCACAACTAAAGTAGTGGATCTCCCTGTTTGATCAGTTTTTGAAAATGTTATAGTAACAAACAGCTTATTTTTTACATGGTCAATATAAACATTCCGCCTTTGTAAAACATGCTCTTGCATAACATTCGATGTAATGGCAAATTCACTCACACGTAAAAATGCAGTAAAAGCTAAGTTAAATGCTGTTTGGAACATTATGGTTTCATATCTGGAAGAGCCCACGTGCCTCAAAGCCGCATTTAATCTAATAAAAATATCAATATTCAATGGTTCCCGAAGATCTTAGGACTTGTAAAGTCTATCTCAACAATCCAAAAGTTTCTGAATGATAAAAGATTTAGTGAAATCTTTATTCCCTTGAATTTTTGATTTGTAACTGATTGCAGATATATAGGATCTAATTGTAGATGATGAAGAATGATTAAGTGACAAAAAAACCAATATAACGAATAATTTGTCTGTTACTTGGTTGTCAACTAAGTGGAACATTTCTTATTCTTTGAAAAAATGAATAATTCACCAACTCAAGCTTCTACATCACAAGATCTAAGAATTCTTGTGAAATAGTCAGTGGCGTCGGAAAGCATCGCTCGTTACTTCTCTGAACTTCTTCATCTATCCACGAGATAAAACATCAGCAATAAAATTGTCTTTTGAAAAAATATACAACGCTTTAAATTGAAAATTGAATATTTATGTCCACAAAACTATTTTTCTTAACAAAAACATAACCCTGTCTTTTTTGAAGATTTTTTTTTGCCTGTATTGGCAATTGCGATTATTGCAAAAATCTTTAAAATTAAAATCGTAGCATTTATAACCAACATTAGCCTGCTGTTGTTTTTGAGTATTGTTAGTTAAAATACGCAACCACAAAAAAACATCTATGGATGACCATGTTTTTGTATGATCCCTTGATACCCTCAAACGAAATTGTTGGTCATAAGAATACAATTTTTCAAAAGGGTGATCAGCCGCTACACGCCTTATTATGGACATATATGAGAAAAGTCCACTTGCCATTCCAGGATACCTTTCAATAAGGACCTTGGCATAAGCAATACAACAATCAGTCCAATCTTCGACAGAATAAATAGGTTTTTTCTTAACTTTGTTTTGAATAACAAGCATACAGTAAGTCAATAATGCCAATGGTGTTATCATTATTTGTTTGACTGTTGAAAGTGTTGCGATGCATAAGGGACAAATCAATATAATCAAAATTTATCCTTAAGCTTTTGGCTAATTAATATGTCAACCTCATTAAAACCAGGCAACATTAAAGGTTCATCAAAAACTTCATTAACCTCACCGTAGGCAGCAAATGTAGGTTCATTCTCTTGCTTGTCTACATCTGGGTGCAAGGCAACTTATTGTGGTTCATCAACCCTCTGTTTTCTTACTTCAGGGGCAATTCCATCAACATCAGCTTGAGGACGCCTTCTCTCATTCCTAACATCTGGTTTTGGCTGTTGTTCCCTGGGAGCCCTCCTAAGCCGAAGTTTCCGATCTCCCCCAACCGGGTCATGCCGACGACGCCTACCTTTACCTCTTGGCATTGTTATAAAATATTATAATTATAAAGACCGATTAGATACATACATCAAGCCTTAAAAGCTCTATTCATATTTCAAAATATAAATTCAACTTCCTATTCAACCATTCAATTTAGATATATTGAAATACCAAAATATTAACCAACTACTTTGTCTTAGATAAACTTATTACATTTGAATGCATTAAACAACTGACGTTGGTAACAAAACATAATTAAAACAAAGTAAAATGTGTTCTTTTTAACAAACTAAAACATCGTTATAAACGGTGAGTTAATTATATTACCAAGCTTATTCAATTATCCGCAAATTAAAAACTTTAAAAAGATGTAACGTGTAACAAAACTAAACATTTGCGGGCATGTAAATGTTAACTTAGCTTACACTACAAAAATGTAATTACCTGTTGAAAGAATATCGCTCATACATTACAAACAAAACAAATAAATCACCTGTATTAAAGCATTTTAATTTTAATTCTATTCAATAGTAGATATAGGTGTGCACAAATGTAACTTAACTATTAAATAATAGTTTAATCAGTACAAATGCCACGGGTGTCAGTCGGTTTAACGAGAGAAATGATCGTGAAAGAATATCTAACGGCGGTCAAGTATTGAGAGACGATCATGAAAGTTCTGGTAACGGATCGTGAAAGACATTTAATCGAGAAGACAAATGAAAGGTCAATACATATTCTAATTTAATTAATTATACACAGACACATTTACGACAAAATAAAACTGTCTGTCAAAATGGTTCAACATTATGATCAGTATGTGACAATATCCAGTTTTAAAAGTACATAGTTATTACAAAACAACAAAAGGCAGATTGCTTCTCAACATTTCAATGACATAAAAAATGTAAACAAACATGATTTTTTCACAAATTAGACTAGAAAAACTACTTTAATACAAATAAGGGCATTCTATTTGCATTAATCAAATGGTTCTCATAGTTATTTTGTAGAAACATAATCTGAAACTTGGTAAATAAAGAACTATTTACACAAAAATTGATTTTTCGGATCGTGAAAGATCACGTACCACATTTTTGAAGATCGTGAAAAGGATCGTGAAAGATCTGATGCTACGAAGACGTTCAAATTATTCTTCAATTATATCATAATTAATATTTGTTATTGGTATTGAGAAAAGCTATTTAGGTCAACATTCTCAATAGCTTTAAGCTTTTCAAAGTATTAATATTTTCAGAAAATGCAATGTAAAATAGTTGGATAATTGTAGGATGAAGCTTTTTATTGTCATGTGAAGTACTCACTTATCACGAGTTATAGGATACCCACATTTTGTATATTGGATCATATAAACTACATGTCCGTCAGACAGATTCACTTGACCCCGAATTTGCCTTATTTCATGGATGAAGATTTTTTTTTGTAGTCAAGTCCGTATCGCGGATTCGTTAAGATTTAGGATAACTGTCTGTTGTTATGATTGTGAGGTGTACATTTTCGACTTCTGCAAGGTTTCAAATAACATCGAACTCATTATCATGCATCATTCGGCAATGCTCGATTTATGTTGTCTAGCCTTTTGTATATATATCTGTATGCTATAGCGCCATGGTATTTCGTGTATGGTGTACATGTCTGTTTGCATAATTCATATATGACCATGATGACGTCAATTGTATTTGATATATTGAATGATAGTAAGATTTCTATGTCTGGCTGTCGGTCAGGGTGCATATACTATTGACCTTATGTTTCGAGTTAATTGGCCAAGTATAACTTTTATTACATTTGTCAGTTTCTAAGGCACTGCAAGGATCGGAACACATTTATTTGGTCTACGGGATATTTTTAGAGATCTGTATGTCATGGTTCAACTGACCTTGCACTCTTTTTATGAACCATTGACAATCATAATTTTAAAAAAAGAACATGTGGTATGATTGCCAAAGAGACAACTATCCACAAGAGACCAAAATGACACAGACATTAACAACTATAGGTCACCGTACGGCCTTTAACAATGAGCAAATCCTATACCGCATAGTGAGCTACAAATGGCCAAGATATGACAATGTAAAACAATTCAAACAAGAAAACTAACGGCCTTATTTGTATGAAAAAAATGAAAAAAAACAAATATGTTACACATAAACAAACGACAACCACTGAATTACAGGCTCCTGACTTTGGACAGGCACATACAATAAATAATGTGGCGGGATAGACATGTAAGCGAGATTCCAACCCTCTCCCTAACCTGAGACAGTGGTAAAACAGTACAACAAAAGAACAAACTATAAAAATCAATTGAAAAGGCTTAACTCATCAGATGGACAAAAATACATTAAGTGCGCGCATGTGACACTTCTAGTAAAACCCTTCATAGTATAGACGTTCCAAAAATTAACTATCATAAGTAAAGCAGACGAGACATTACAGCATTTGCGCTCTGGTATTCTATAGTCTGTAGTATATAGTTAAATCAATCGACATCTGCGTTGTACATACAGAACTTAAGAAAGTACTGTTGCACAAAATGTTGGTTCTCGTTCAATCTCAAATTACTCATGAAAGATGCTGTTTTGCTGTATTTTTTTGTTTGATGGATATTATTTTGGTTTAAACGTTGCATATCCATATTATTGGCTAAATAGTGTCGGTCTGCCTGAATTGCACTTGACAATTCTCAGAGCTGAATCTTTCAAACTTATTTAGAGACGTTTTTAGTTGTTGTTTTTTTAACTTTCGAGGTAAAGTGTTGAATAAAAAATTAGTTACAGGCTTCAACCAGTTGCAGGTTTATCAAATGGTAAAAAAAAATGCTGATTTCTAATTACTAGAAATAAGTCTGGTCACGCATTATCTTTCACGATCAAGTTTGATGGATATTCAACAAATTCAAGGTTTTCATATACAAATTAATTCTTTTAAGAGAAGATCATACCTTCATTTTACTGTACTATCAGATACACCAAAGATTAAATTTCAAATATAACAGGATAAACTGAAATATGACTATTATAGGTACAAAAAGAGTGTTATTTGTAATTTATTTCATAGACATGCATTATGCCTTTTGTGTTTTTTCATAAAGTACTGCATATTTTCTCTATCTTATTTCCCAGTTATGTTCAGGAAGTTAAACCATTTTGACAGACATATTTTTTTGTTCGGATTTGTTCCCCGTTTTGAAAATTAAGCGATTTTTTCATAGATTTTGACCTAGAATTTTCATTAAATGTCTTTCACGATCCGTTACCAGAGCTTTCACGATCGTCTCTTAATACTTGACCGCCGTTAGATATTCTTTTACGACTATTTCTCTCGTTAAACCGAATGATACCCGTGAATGCTATCCAAGTTAGCGATATATTGAATTTATGAATCAAACTATTTACAAGAAATAACTTTCAAATACAATTAAATCATTCTTTTACAAATTACAGATATAAAATCATTCAGAAAATGCAACTGTAATAACTATTTCTATTTATCAATAAAACATATGTACTTATCTTATGTCTGTATCAGCCTATCCTTTTTCTGTTCAATCAGTTCAAATCACGCAATGAACAAATGACGAAAAGCATGCAATTTTATACTAAATAAAAGCTGGAAAACCGCTTATGAAATTTTATAGGTAAGTGAAAGACGCTCAAGTCCTTCAAAATTAAAGAAAAGATAACTCTAGTTTAGCAGACGATAATCTCAATTTATTAAATTGATTTAATGCTTAATTATTTAATCTTATTATTGTCATTTTATTTATTTTCTTTTGTTAAATCTTCTGACATCGGACTCGGACTTCTCTTGAACTGAATTTAAATGTGCATATTGTTATGCGTTTACTTTTCTACAATGGCTAGAGGTAAAGGGAAAGGGTTGAGATCTCATAAACATGTTAACCCCGCCGAAATTTTGCGCCTGTCCCAAGTCAGGAGCCTCTGGCCTTTTGTTAGTCTTGTATGATTTTTAATTTTAGTTTCTTGTGTATAATTCGGAGTTTAGTATGACGTCAATTATCACTGTACTAGTATACATAGTTTTAAGGGGCAAACTGAAGGACGCCTACTGGTGTGGGAGTTCCTCGCTACATTGAAGACCCATTGGCGGCCTTCGGTTGTTGTATCTGCTCTATGGTCGGGTTGTTGTCGCTTTGACACATTCCCCATTTCCTTTCTCAATTTTATTTATGTATATGCCTGATGTTTCTTTTAGTTCATCTGGACTATATGGCCTAGTGAGGTTTTCTCATCACTTGTCGTCCCGGGTCGTCTGTAAACTTTTACAAAAATCTTCTACTCTAGATTTTGGTATCTTTGGTCGATGCCACTGCTGGTGGACGGTTCGTCCCCGAAGGTATCATCAGCCCAGTAGTCAGCAATTCGGTGTTGACATGAATATCAATTATATAGTCATTTGTATAAATTGCCTGTTAACAAAACTTTGAATTTTTCGAAATACTATGGATTTTTCTTATCCAAGGATTAGATCACCTTAGCTGTATGTGGCCCACCTTTTTGGAATTTTGGGTCCTCAATGCTCTTCAACTTTGTATTTATTTGGCTTTATAACTTTTTTTTTCTGAGCGTCACTGATGAGTCTTGTGTAGACAAATCGCGCGTCTGGCGTATTAAATTATAATCCTGGTGACTTTGATAACTTTTGACCAGAATCATCATTTGGGTATCTTTTTAAAAGAATGTGTCCGATGACCCTGTCAACCAATCAAGATGGACGCCATGGCTAAAAATAGAACATAGAGGCCATATGCAGTTTAAGCTTATTTCTCTGAAACTGAAGCATTTAAAGCTAATCTGACATATGGGGGGATAAAATTGATTATCAGGTCAAGATCTATCTCCTCTAAAATTTTCAGATAAATCATACACGCTGTTGTTGAATTGATATTATTAAGAAAATTTTGCAGTTTTGGGTTATTTTGAATATTTTCAGATACAGATGAACTGCAAACAGCAATAATATTCAGCAAAATAAGATCTACTAATAAGTCAACATGCCCAATTAGTCAATTGACTCATTAAGGAGTTATTGTCTTTTATAGTAAATAGTTATGATTAAAAGCCGATATGAGATAGCAACACAAGTTAAGAGTGTGGTTTAACGTTTTGGTCCTTATGTAGTTTTCAAATATGAAAGTTATTGTGCTATTAAATTTATTGAATACAGCTCAAAACCAATTCAACTTTCAAATTTGGTCTAAGAACATCAAGAGTATTTTTTATTTTATTTTATGGACTATTTTCTATTTGACAGTCCGCATTGTCATATCTAGATCGGCCATAGGTCCAGGAATTAATGTAATGTTTACAAACACTGTACTGTTATCTACACGATATTTTTTACCTAATTTTACAACTAAATGAGACAAAAGACACGATGTTCAATTGGTTTCTTGATTATGTTAACAGTTTTAGAAAAGGTAACACTCCAAGGCGATGAAATTCCACTTCTGGCCAAGGTTTTCGGAAATATGTCATATATATCTTAACACCCCTTTGCGCATTATTTTATAGCAAATTAATTCAGATTGTTGCCATCGATACAACGTTTTTTTGAGGTACTTTACCATATTAACTACCAGGTATCAAATCTATGGAAAATACTGATACCAAACATATGCACGTATATGACACAAACAGATAGCTTCCTTTCAACGAAAGCAAGGACAAGGGGATGGTACAATTAGCGACAACAACTTTTTACATGGTTTTGTAACTGTGTATAATTAAGGAACAGACGTCAATCTGAAACTAACATGTTTACCTAAATCAGACGTTACAATTTGCATGGGATAGTTCTGATGACTTTAAAAACGTTTTGCATGTTTGTTGAATGCTGAAATGTAACAGTGTCTCATGTAAGAAGGACATTTTAAATCCAGCAAATTCGTGTAACCTCACTGGATAATTATATACTACAGGTACCTGTACGAAGTCAGGAGCATGTAATTTCAGTGTTTGTCGATTGTTGCTGTATTTCATATTTGTTTTTTGTTTATGGATTTTATATATAAATTGGCCGCTGGTTATATCTCGTGTTAATTACTTTACACTGGATATTTTGAAGCCATTGAAAGCTTATTTGGCGGTGTTAGCATATGCTCCACGTAGTCCGTACATTGATTAATAGTTTAAGATATATTGTCTTTCATGGAGATTATCTCGTTGGCAATCATATCACATCTTTTTATTCTCACATTCTCAACCAAGTATATCAGCAAAAAATATAGGTCAAAGCCACATGCATTGTAGTTTATGTCCTCCCCTCTATGTAAATGCATACCACAACAATTATATTGGATTTTCTTGTACGCAGAAATTTATAACAAAAATCTTTTTTTACCAAATTATCTACAAATACCTTTTTGTTCACTATTAACACAATACCCCGCATGGTATCTCAAAGTAATGAATATAAAGCGTATGCTACCATTTAAATGTTTATAATTATTATGGATTATTCCTTTTGGAAGATTTTTCAATTTTACATGGGAAATAGTGGTATACAGGGAAAAGTCATTTTTGAAAAGATCGAGATTTAAGATTATCCAAAAATTCTTTAGAATCCACATATGGGTAATACCACTGTGCAAGTAAACAGTTTCCCAGTATTTCTAAAGACTCTTTTTTACTGCGAACATGTGTTTTTATCAATCTAACATGCAGATAAGTCGGCAATGTACCGTCGTTAAGGTTAGATATCCAATACAAACAAGGTATATCATCCGACTTGTTGTTCAATGTAATGTTCAATGAAGCCATAAATGACTTTTGATTCGCCAAAATATCATCTTTATCAAATGATATGTTTTCTGTGTGGGATCACCTGAGTGCTCATTTATTTCTTAAGTGTTACAAGACACTCGTATTTGTACGATTCACAAAAACAATAGTATTTGAAGCCTTGTCTGCAATTTGAGCCCAAATGAGGTAGCAGTTGAAATTTAAAATTTGATATAGTCGCTATTCGATAGCCATGCGGCTGTAATTGGATAGAACTGAATCGTCTGTAGTATCTAATTACTTTTATCACATTAAATCAAAGTTCAGACAATGACTAGATTGACCCATGACTAGCCATTTTCTAATGGATGATTCAGCTGTCTCTATAGCACATACATTTAAATATATGTAGTTTCTGTTGCATTTAATCATTACTTTAAGACCCAATTCATAGACTCTTGCTTTTGATATGTCAATCAATTTCAATTCTTTTACTAGATCTCAAAGTGTTTAAGAATGTCTTGTGATAGTGTCAAGACTTGCTTAACAAAGAGCATATGCAGTTTTCTATGATGATTTATTACTATTTACAACAATTTTTTGTTGACGTCTTTGTTATATTTATTTTTTATGTTTCTTTATATCAGACAATATGATTTGAATCCCAATTGTCGTCACATTAACCTATGCCGATGTTCAGGTTGCTTCAAAGATTTTGTCAATATAACGGAACTACAAACCATTGTTTTACTAAAAGGGGATTGGCAACAACACCAACAACAACAACAATTAATTAAAAAAATATAATTTTTTTTATTATATTGAAAGCAACAATTTTCATCACTATGATAATAAATATAATGATATTGTTATTTCTATATATTTTTTTTGAACAACATATTGAGTTTGAGAAATAATGTTTTAAAAAATTGTTGATAGTAAATCTTCATAAAATTGATCTTAATAATATACATCTTCATATTTGTTTGCTCGATACGCATTCCAATAAAAAAAAAAGTATACATCATGAGCAGATTTTAGGGCAGAGTAACAGTGGGCCCGGTATCCTCCTTACGGAGCTATATATATATGGTACATGAGCATACATTTTGATTACTGTACTCATAACATTTTTTTGAAATCCTTGTTCCACATCTGTGCATGTGCAGTGATATTTTGTTAAACAATTAACTGTGAATATGTCTGAAAACAATGTCAGGCATTATGATTTTGGTTTCTAGATTTCCTAAAATAAATTCCAAACGAAATTAAATTTAAGACAATATCAAAAACAATAACGGGTATCATCAAATTTGTTGTAAATTGAAATCTCCAACGGTCAGCAAACAGATTGTATATAAACAGCAGAATGTCGAAGATAATGTCCATTATTCGGTAAACAGTAATAAAGCTTTTAAAATATCTAAACCAATCTTCTCTTGTACTTATGGAGGAAAATCCTTTCAATAAAGCAAATGTCATTACACCATAGAAAAAGACGTTATACAACAATATTATACTGAACATCGTAACGGATAATCCACTTTCTCTATAGCCAGTTCGGTTTATTCCACATACTACAAGAAATCCACAAACATTAATCAATAATCCCATTGCAGTACGGATCATTAGAACTTTCAACTTTTTCTCTTCTATTCTATCATTTGGAGACTTAAGGATTTCATATAACGAAAGAAGAACTGCACACGAAATATCCAAATAATCTTCCGAAAAACACATTTTTACAACAATATCCAACGACTTTTCGGGTCAATAATAGTATGCACATCTATAACAGCGAGTGTTCCGAGTGTATACGTACAAACATTTAAATATTAAATACCTGTTTATCTTTCAAGGATGAACAAAAGTCCACATAATACCAAGAAAAACGATACTTGATAATATCACTTGTTCATTTAACTGGGTCACAATATTAATATTTACACAATGTCTCGATAGGTGTATTAGCAGTGCATCGTTTCGTTGTCGTGGTATTTAAAGGGACAAATTTCTTACATTATTTGGACCGTTTCAAGTTATATTTTGTATGTATTTCATTGAGTATAAAGAACTTACACTGACACGACAGACGGGACAGTGAAATCCACCAAAGAGGAATATTAATTATTCGGAATCAGTTGTGGAATATGTATGCTGTTTGATTTGAGATCTGTTCTATTTGGATAGTAGCGATGTGTTGCGGGCGTATGTGTGCATTTTATGTAGATTTATTATGTTCATTCATGCTTAGTAATTATGACAGTTTTGTACATTATTTAGGAACAAAACATCAAAATCAAAAGGAAACAAAAACATTAACTAAAAAAGTAAGGATCTTACTACTTCGGCTAGGAATTGGATATTTGATGAACATAGCATTATTTCTAACTATTTGTTTTGTCAACAGAAAAACTAAGGACGAAGGAGAAGGCGGGTTCCTGCTATTTTGTTCAATCGTAATTTTCGCAGTATGCTTTTATGCGTTTATAACTTTTTCTCTAGTATACAGACTTTCACGGTTTTCAAGTAATGTGGACGATCCTAAAGCCGAATATAAAGTCTTAAAATATCAAAAGTTTATGATGGTATACAAATGTTTGGATGTCATTTTCGACACAGCGGTGTTGCTTTATAGTTTTATTTTAGCAGATTGGGATTTAACAAAATTTACTATTGCGGCTACTGCGGTTTTATGTACCGATATAGTGCTGAATTTAATTGTGCTGATGAAAAACTGTTGTTCCGACGAGGAAAAAAGCAATCAATATGGTTCAAGTGAAAATAATCAAGCGTTTGAAGCTGGTGAAATACAAGAGGTAAGATTGAAATAACAAACATATACATTGTATATTATTACCTGGAAAACTTAATATTGATGAAGATATTTTAAAATCTTTTTGAAATGTATTAAAGATAGCGTTCTACAGCTGCATGATAATATTATTATTATATTTTAACCTCTAAACGTTTTTGTGTATTTGTTTTGTTCCGTTTCTTTCTATGAACTTTTCAGTCCTTATGTATGTGTCTTTAAAATCATATTAACACATACGTGCAAGTAGTAACACTATTTGGTTTGCATATATATTTTAGGAATGGTGCGTCAAATATAGAATCTAACTTGATGTGCATATGATAGTTCCACGGAAACTGCTATAAATAACAATTATTCAACGATAGTAATTTGAAAGAGACTCATATGTCGACCCGAACATCATATTGACTTTTAGTTTTGGTTGCTATGGTTACCATGGTACTGACATTCAATTTTTCAAAACTAAATATGTTCATGTTGGGACATGACAACTTCAGGTGAAATTTTATCCAATTCTGATGACCCCAGTGAATCACCCCCTGCATGATTCTTACATGGAGCTGTACTTGGTTGTTTTATGCCGATGTGCTTTGTTTTTATACCTCTGTTGTTATTTTTTATATATATATACATATGTTATGTTTTATAGTGGTCAACATTATAACACATTGTGGACAGTGCTGTACCCTATTTTTGACATTTTTACCTATTTATCTGTTTGTTTTGTTCGCACATCGTTGTTAATATAATGGATATTTGATGCGACTGTCATACAAGTGAGAGATTCAGAGGTTAACCAGGTTCAATTCACAACTTTCGATTTGGTAAAATGTCAGTACCAATTCAGTTATTTGACAGTTATTTGACAGTTGTTACCTGATATTTTGATATTGCAACTTGACGAGGGCCTTTCCGTGAAGGATTTTCATCGGAGTTCAGTATTTTTGTGAAATTACTTCTTATTTGATTTCATATTACAGCACAGATCGGTGGTTATAGATCATAGAAATGTTAATATGGAAGAAAGAATGCCACAAAAAGGTAAAATGTATACTATGAACCTATTATTATGCCGTATGTGTGGTTTATACGCAAATGAAATAGCAACCCGTCGACAAAAATAACCTGCTAGAAAATAAATAACAAATGCCATCAATAGACGGTAAATGTAGTATTCAACAATAAAAAGAAGTTTATACAATATATCAAACTATAAATAGAAAAAAAGTATAAAATCATACAGATAAAGGGTACTACAGATACAGCAAAGTATGCCTAATATCTTGACTTACATCTAGAAATTGAAAATGAGGGTCGGTTGAAAACAAAACTTTACGACAAAAGAGATGATTTCAGATTCCCAATTGTGCACTTACCATTTCTATGTAGTAACATTCCAGCAGCGCATGCATACGAAGTATATATCTCCAAATTGATACGATATTCCCGGGCTTGTATTTCCTATCATGATATTCTTGATAGAGAATTGCTCTTCACAAGGAAGCTATTAAGACAAGAGTTCCAAATGGTGAAGTTGAAATCATGCCTTCGTAAATTTTACGGACGCCATCACGAGTTGGTTCACCGTTATGGAATAACTGTTTCACAGATGATATCGGATATGTTCCTCATGTAGTAAGTACAATACCCTTCCCTTTTCACGAATGTGACCTACCGAATTAGACTATTTACCGGATTTGTAATACCATAAGCAACACGACGGGTGCCACATGTGGAGAAGCATCTGTCTACCCTTCTGGATCTCCTGAGATCAAACCACGTTTTTGGTGCAGTTCGTGTTGCTTAGTCTTTAGTTTTCTAAAGTTTATGTTGTTTCTTCTGTCTTTAGTTTATGTTGTGTCTTCTGAACTATCGTTTGTCTGTTTGTCTTTTTATTTTAGCTGAGGCGTTGTCAGTTTATTTTCTATCTATAAGTTTGACTCTCCCTCTGGTATCGTTCGTCCCTTTTTTAAATCATTTAAGAGATCATTTATACCGGATTCCTCAAAAACAATAAAAACACTAAAATATAGCATGAGAAAACTTTAAAATCACTGACGACGTTCCAAACTCTGGAAAGCGTGACATGAACAATCGAATGGTGATTTTTCTTTCCTTTTCTTTAAAACGTCTTTTTAGAAACAGGAACGTATTTCTTCGGAAAATGTATGATAACATGCCAAACCGTCTTTAATTCTATATTGACATACATAAAACTGTCAACAGTGACCGGGAAATAGATCCTTTTCTGACAGAAAAAAGTTAATAAAAATTTTAAAAAATTATATAAAATGTATTCAACAACAGCTAATGTTATATTTATGCAATTAATAGGGATACAGAAAAAAATTAATATGTGTGATGAACAGGTTTGATAATGAAAAGTTTGATACATCGTATGATTTATTAGTATCATTGATATACTAGAATTAATCACACTCAGACGAACCAAGTTTGTAATATAGTCGTAGTTTTAAACACATCATATATGAACGTCTTTAGCTGTTTGTTCGGTGTCAAAATTTACCAAGTTTATGTTTACTTTAAATATTGCATCCATTTATCTTCGTTTGGAAAATCTAAATATACATGCATTTACACATGGTTCATTGTAAGTATGCAAACGTATCTTGTTCCATACAGGTTTCCTCACTCAATACATTTAAAACATGTCTTTTATCATTAGATATGGATAATTCATCTGAAGTGGAAAAGTCTTCTGATTTTGTCCCAGAACCAGTTGCAACGTCAAATGTAGATACATCATCAGATTGGGTAACATTTTATAACTCTTATACATCACCATGCGGTTAAATTTTCTATATAAATGATTCACACCTGTGAAAATATATTAATCGTACAAGCAAGAATTATAACAATATTTTGGAAATTAAGAAAAGTACTATTGTATACAAGTTGTCTACACACTGGACATAGCGAGGTGTTTAATATATGATTTAACAGTTTTCCATAGCGGTTATTGGTGTTTAAGATAAAGCGATTAACTAACAAACTGAATAAAAAGTCCGAAGAATTCATCCTTTGGACTTTTATTAAGTTGGTGAGTAAGCGATCCCATTTATACACCAATAACCTCTAGTAATGTTTTTTAATCATTTCAATTCTTAGCAGAAATTTGCAATTTTTAATTAATATGTTTTTATTCATTTGCTTCTATTTACTATTAAATTCTCAATAGACATGTCGTTACTAAGGAGTAAGCCGCCATATTGACTACATTTATGTGCGATTATGATACAATATTATCGAAAATGTGATGGCACATATATTTATTCCAAAAGCGATCTTTTGCTGAAATATTTTCGGAATTTGAAGCGAACAAATAACGAAATAACACGATGATTGAGAGTTTTTATTTGTATCACGTCATTTTTGTCATGACAGTAACTCGATAAGATTTATCATACTATTTTGGGGATTTTATTTTATTGAAATTTCATGCCTTTTCCTTGCTTCAATGCACTGGTTCTTGCTCAACCAAATATTTAATTTGGTTTTCAATTTCAATTGCCTTAGAACCCCTAGATAATATGCATGTATATAGCGCATGAATATATCACATTGAAAGTAGTTTCGTTAATATGGTTTACAAATGTATCGAAGTGTAAACCAAGTGAAAAAATTTCTAATTGACCGATCCAATTTAATTATCTGTAGATATGCAGATGATATTTAAATTATAAGGTTTTGCATCTCAAGGACTTTCATGAGCATCATTTTGACAAATGTTTTGTGCATATTAGCGACAATGTTTTTCTTCAATAAGATTTAACTGTTGTCGAAAGTTGGTATCAAAGAAAAAAAAATTAAACTTCCAATTACAGCAATTGTTCAGGTAATACAAACAAGGATTATATTACTCTCCCGATTATATATATGATAACTTCAAAGTTCATTTTGAATTATGTCTTTCGATACAAAATACATGTAGAACATTTGAGTGCATTTTGTTTAACATAAATAGAACACAATAGTAAAAAAGATGACTAATCATGCTTTAATGAATTTCAAGTTTACCAACGGAGTAGTGTATATGTAGCATATGAACCACATGAATGATATCGAGCGAATTTAGCATGATATAATAACAAAAATGAATAAATAATTAAATTCATAGCCCTCATACACCTTAAAAATATCCCTTGCATGCCTTCAATTTCTAAAAAAGGTGTTATTTTTTTCAGGTATCAGAATCGAATTAAAAGTATCAGATGCAGTCAGCAAAGGTTTTTGAGAATTGTGAAGTTAGGAAACCAGGAAATCATATCAACTAATCATGTATCTATTATTTTTTCAAAAATTCAAGAGAAGTCTTGGTCATAATATCTTCAAACGGCCATTGCCTTTAGATAAAAGCAGACGTACAATCTTCAGAAATAAACCCATCATAGATTCCACACGAACGTTGCGTCTGTAAAAGACGCATTAGTGACACTGCATTAAAACAGTTTAAAAGCCCAAATATGTAACGAAAATGAACAGCATTGAAAACCCGAAATTCCGAAAGGTTTGGTTATATTTAGCTTATGAAGAATTTAGCAGACCATATACATGATATATGAACTGAAGATACAAATAATAAATGTCTGTATAGTATACAATGTCCATAACTTAATTACGCTAATATTGTCATTTATTTTTTTCTCTTATTGACAGAGGGTATCTTGTGATTGAATTTTATCATACGAGAGATCAAGGACATTTTTATGTAATATCGTTTCTTTAGCAATTAGTCAAATTTGTTTTAAAAAGGTAATGCTCTATTTCAAAAGATTTTGATTTATAATTGGAAAAGCAAATAAAATATTTCACAATTCAAATATATAAATATCAGAAGGATTTTTCACATTAATTTTCGTGCATGAGGGAGCTATGAGGTGTAATTTAATGTAGATTTTATTGGCATCAAATAAAAACGTTTGAAAAAAAAACAGCATTAAACCCCTCATATCCCAAAGTTTTGATGTTAAATAGTAAAGAGTCCCTCAATTATTTTCTATATTTATGATCAATTTTCAATTAAATGTTCTGTGAGTATTGAGTAATTAGTGGTTGCTTAATATCCAGTTGCAAGAATTGCATGCATGTTTAATTTAGCATGTATAAGAGACCATCTTGATGAAACTTTGAAGGTCACTTTAAGATGAGAGTATAGTAAATAGGGACAGAAACTTTGCCTTGCAACGGGCCACCTACAGACCAATCAAAGGATTTTTCACTTATAAGACTAACAAAGGCCAGAGGCTCCTGACTTGGAACAGGTGCAAAGGTGCAACGGTGTTAAGCATGTGTTGTGAGATCTCAGACAAACCCCTTATAACTTTAGCCAACGTAGAATAAAGAAACACACAGCAGTACGCACAGTAAAAATCAGTTTAAAAGAAGTCCGATTGAACGATTATGTCTTCATCATATTAAAATCAAGCACAATCCCTCCCGTTAGGGGGTTGACCAGCTAGACAATTACTTTTCCAGACAGTCAAAATCTGTCAAAATTAAATTTGCAAATAATATGAACAAAGGCCTGGTTTTTGCCACCTTACAAACACATTTGATTTCTCTTGATTCAGTTAAACACATAAATTCCACAGGTGCATGTCGGATAGACACCCTTTTATTAAATTTCTGCGTTTTAATTTTTGAATAATCATTTCTGCCTTTAATGTTCAATTTCTATGTTTATACCAGGCTTTTCTTTGGCTACAATGCCTGTCTCACCTTGTTTCGAGTCAATGTGTCAACTCTGACACACCCCTTATTTAACAATCCATAATATTTTAAGCAAAGATAAAAATTAAACCCCGTAAGAATTTACAGGGGGGGGGGGGGTCTTACTCACTAGCACATGTGATTAATGCCAGAGACTCTACACAGACATATAAAACCATGATCATGTTCATGTGAATTGTTTGCATTGTTATTGGATGTTTTGTTGCCACGCTTGACATTTTATGGAAACGAATTTTTGGGGCAACAACAAGATTATATGAGATATTTTATTCCAATCAACCGCCCACGAAGAGCAAAATAATTTATAACAATAAGTTGAATAATTGGCATAATACATTTTATAATTAAATATAACTATAAATATATACTATATTATAAGATCTAAAACCACACCCAGACCAAAGCCCTAAGCATATTCACCATTTCCATTCTCAATGTTAAGTGAAAAAGTAGTACCCAAACAACATGGAGAGAGTTGCATTTGTAGTAATTTTTGTTGGTAATATGTTTACAATGTTAAGTTAAATTATTGAAAATGTTTAAAGTTTCAAGGATAAGTTGTTCAGTTATATTCTGCTCTAACAGTTGGTACAAAAATAGAAAATTGGATGCAAGAACCATATGTGAGATACATAAATGTAAAAATGGAACTGAATCATGTGACTTTTCACTTCCATTTCAACTGATTCCTTTTCCCACTGAGACAAAAAAAGATCCTGCTGTTCGCTACAAATTGATATCAATTGTTAATCACAAACATTTAAACTATTAATTGCAACTTAATTCTGAATCTAGAATTTGCTCCAAACATTTTGTAGATTTTGAACCTATCCATAGTAACCCGTTGCCAACACTTGACTTGGGTTACACACCTAAACAAGTAACACAACTTAGCTCTCCTCCTAAAAAACCAAAGCGAAAACTTGAGAATGACCTTTCAATTGAGGATTTAAACAAACACGTTACATTTGATCATGACTATATAAAAGACAAATACTTTTACAGTGAAGTAATTTTATTGAAGGGAAGAGAAACTGCAAAAAAAGCCAATCTGTATATATCAGCTTTCATAAGATCTGTAAATACTTATCGCAAAAAAAGGCTGTTGTTTGAAGATTTGGTTGACTGATTTTGTTTATATTTCTACCACTGCTTTAAACACCTTTTCTACTTGGATAAAAGTTTTGTCCAATATAATATGATCTGTGGCGTTTAACCAATCAAACAAGTCTGTGAAATAAATTAATGACCATCATTTAACTGCTTGCACCGAAGTATTTTTTAGAGAGACCAAAAAATCGAGAGGATGCAGTTCAGACATGCAGCGATTATTAACATAAAAAACAAAGCAATATTCTTAGTGAGCATTCATATTCATTAGCCTTGTCAATTGTGTAAGTTTAAAGAATCCCCTTCATTTTGCCAAATATGTAGACTGGTGGACATTTGTTCGTACCATTTTTCTCATTTAACCAATTATCATGAATCTGGTGAAGCTTGACCGTTAAGTTTTAGCCTGTTCTCATACTTTAAGTTAATTGTTTTTAGTTTTTGGTAATTTCAAAAGAAGATGGAATCACTGGCATTTTTAAATCCGACACCGAATAGCAAACAACCGCAAATTACCTTTTTGTAACGTCCTTTGTCATGCCTCTCTTTGTTACGTAGTCATGCAAAGTAAGTAAAAAAATCATCTAAAAAAGTGATTTGTCAGTAGAATCCATTATAAAAGGCAAAATCGTATCAAATGTCAAATATAAAAGAAGGGAGAAAGACACCAAAGGTACATTCAAACTTATAAATCGAAAATAAACTGACAACGCCATAGTTAAAAAAACAAAAACACAACAAACAACAAATATTTCCATAGACACAACATAGAAAATTAAAGATTTAGCGACATGAACCCCACCAAACACTGGGGATGATCTCAGGTGCCCCGGAAGAGTTAGCAGATACTGCTCTACATGTGGCACCCGTTGTGTTGCTCATGTAAGCACAAAGCCGGCAATAAGTCTTGTGAAAAGGAACGGGATAGTAGTTACGACAAAAGGAAAATATATGCTATCATCTATGAAACGGATACTCCATAACGGTCAACCACCTCGTGATGGCATCAGTAAGATTAACGAAGGGATGGTTTCAACTTCACCATTTAGATCTCTTGGTTTAATAGCTTCCTTGTGAGCAGCAATCCTCTATCAATGAAATCCTGATAGGAAATACAAGGAAATATCGTATTAATTGATAGATATATACTAAGTATGCAGGCGCTGTTGGAATGATGATACATATATTGAAATTGAAACTTCAGAATTGGCAAGCTGAATCACCTCTTTTGTTTTCAATCGACCCTCATTGTCAATTTCTAGATGTAAGTCAAGATATGAGGCAGACTTAACGGTATCTGTTTACCTCTAGTCAGATGGGATAGATGCGTTCAACAATCACCAATTTTTAAATTATTTAGTGAGAGAAATCATCTACATAACGAGAGTAAAACTAAAGGACAGTACTTACTTCTTTTCTTTCTTCTAAAGGAATTCCTGTATGAAGTCTGCCAAATCGGCAAGAAAAAGGGTACAGTTGGTTCCTATAGGAAAGCAGATATTTTTTTTTTGAAAAACACGTCATCCAAACGTAACAAATATGTTGTCAATCAACGGTAACGCATCTTAAGGGTGTAAAATGTAAAGTTCAGAACTTCAGGGATTTGAATAGTATACAAATCCTTGGAACTCCACGCCTTTATTTCAACTTTAACACAGCGGCCATATTGTTTACAATCGATAGGTCAGTTTTTCCTTATGACCTTTTGACCACTCTATTTAAAATGACGTAAGTATTGATACAAATATTTTACGAGGGTGACTTTGAGTGTCCAATTTGTATCGTTCGCCTCTCTGGATTTTCACCCTGCGAATTAATAAACAAGGCTGAAATGTGCTTGTCCTCGTTTGATTTGAAATATGTCACCTGTGAATCTGTCATTGATTTATTGCTAGTGATCTAAAACCGGACGTGGCTGCATGTTTACAAACTCCACAAAAAGTCCAGATTAACCCTATCATAATGTGCCTTGAATGTCTACCTCAATCTTAAAACATTGAAGTAGCAGATATCAATAGTCTAGATCTTTATTAACATGTACACATTTTGAGAGAAGTATGTAATTTTTGTGCAAGACTTTTCGTTTTAATACAGAAAAAAATACAATGTCATGGTTTGATTTTATTATCATTTTCAACTTTGCCACATCATCAGTCCAGTACATAATGTCTTCATTCTCTACCTTATGTTAAACAACTACATAGTTATGCTTTTGATATCGCCATGTCGTCTTTAACCAATCCTATGTTTGATACATGTTCACTAGTCTGGGAAGTTTATACAGTATTGTTGTTTTGGCATGAAGTCTTATTTCTTCGAAAACTATCACAATTTTGCGGCTACCTCGGCTCGTCTTGTTTTTTTTCCAAGCCCCACCCCCAACCTTAAATCATCGATCCTCCCCTGATTAAGAGATAATCAATTGCAAATACATACTTATTTGTTTCCAGTCAATTCATGATAGATTAACTTTAAATTTAAAGATAATGTCAATCGTAATCACTGGCGTCTAGAAATACACGTTGATGAATTTTGTATGTAAACAAGTGTTTTCTAAATCATGTTTATATTTTTTTTTCTTGTTTATCTACAATTATATCGGTTCATTGATGAAATCTCTTGCAAAGCCACATTAGTATTTGTTAGATATCTGATGTTTTCATCCTTTTTTTTGTGATTCGTTTTTGTATCATAACCATCTATGGGATTTTGTCTTACTTGCATCGCACAACAGGAAAATTTGATAACATTCAATCAGTTTAATTGAGGTCTGGAGCTGGCATGTCAGTTAACTGCTTGTAGTCTGTTGTTATTTATGTATTATTGTCATTTTATTTATTTTCTTTTGTTACATCTTTTGACATCAGACTCGGACTTCTCTTGAACTGAATTTTAATGTGCGTATTGTTATTCTTTTACTTTTCTACATTGGCTAGAGGTATAGGGGGAGGGTTGAGATCTCATAAACATGTTTAACCCCGCCGAGGAGTCAGGAGCCTCTGGCCTTTGTTAGTCTTGTATGATTTTAAATTTTAGTTTCTTGTGTATAATTCGGAGTTTAGTATGACGTCCATTATCACTGTACTATTATGCATATTTTAGGGGCCAGCTGAAGGACACCTACGGGTGCGGGAATTCTCGCTACATTGAAGACCCATTGGTTGCCTTCGGCTGTTGTTTGCTCTATGGTCGGGTGGTTGTCGCTTTGACATATTCACCATTTCCTTTCTCAATTTTATTACACTTAAATTTAGGTATTCAAATATGTCATTATTCAACGCCTATTTTGACAATAATGCGAAAATACACACGTTATCACCTGGTAGAAAAACTAACAAGAATGGCAAAAATGGGAACAAGGCAACTATAGACGCCTGATTCTTCATCTTTGCCAAATGAAGTTAGCAATTAATAAACAAATAAAATTAAACCAAACGATTTTCCATAGCTACTATGGTTCTAGTTTTGCGATTATTTTTTTTTATTCACTTATATTTTAAATTCATTCAATATCTTTGTATATAAATACATAATTTTAAGTGACAAAGATGAGATTCGTGAAAAGTAGGACATAAATTAAGTGGAATTCAAACAATGGTGAACAAAGAATCGTTCTCTTTTCTCTCGAAGAAAACTAATTGTTATGCTATATACATCGCTTGATAAACACTCATCCATTAACGACAATCAGATCTCATGTCAAAATAAGTTTTTCCTTTTTTAATATTTAACCGTGCACGAAGAGTTAACTGACAGGTATATATTTCTTCAATCAGGAAAAAAAATATACCTGGATATATATTTCTAATTAAGATATTTAGTAAAATTGAAAAAACAAACATGAGAAGAAATAAAATATGATATATTGTTTCGAAATAAAGGGTGAAATAAATAAAGAAGATGTGGTATGATTGCCAATGAGTCAACTCCATACTGCAAAGTCAGCTATAAGAGGCCCCGAAATGACAATGTTAAACAATTCAAACGAGAAAACTAACGGCCTTATTTATGTAAAAAATAATATTCTTCTGTTCTATACATCGTATTAAATTTCATTTTTTAAAATTTTGTTCCAAGAGGATTTTATGTTATATCAATACTTTCGCAATGTTATACGAAATCAATGATTCGTTTTTTAATAATTGATATATATGGAAAGAACAATGTCAAGAATATCTAATACATCGGGTTTAATTTACAAGAAGGCATAGTTAGATGCAACTGCAATAATATGAACAAAACATGCATTTTACTTTAATGATTGTTTCTGCATATCTTCTTATCGTATGAATGTTTTAAACATATATGTTGTGAAATTATTGAAACATAACTCATTTCATAAGCATGACAGTAAAAATTTTCCTGTTATGGACTTGAAAACACATGTGAAATGTGTCCATGTGATTTTTGATATCAGTTTACAGGTTGGATATGAAAAATCAAATGGTGTTCACGTCAGTAGCATTTAAGATGTCATAGAAATATGCGGTATCAAAGACTTTTAAATTTTAACGCAGACCACGATCAGAAATTGAAAATTGCAATAAAAAAGTTTCTTGTCTTTAGATGTAAATAAACAAGGGAACCTGCATTGCAGGGTTTTTCAATTATGTCCAAAAATATAAAATATGAAGCATTGCTTCTATTAATTACCATACACCCAATTTTTAACATAATTGAAAAGTCGTAGGAACCAAGGATGTTTTTATTTGAGTTTCTTGGTAAACCGAAATGAACATTAAAGATCTTGAATTTTGAAAGTGTTCACTTATCTGAAACCGCATATACATGTAGCGACAAAATATTTTTACTATTTTGTTTGTTGCGACATATTATAACAATAACATTTTGGTTGAAAGGGTATATTTACGTTTAATGACAGTTTTCTCTCTTCTATAAGTAAGCTGTATTGTTACATGACTCATATGGAGAAGAGACCTAGGATCTTTTCTGTATGATCTTGAAGCTGATGTCATGGTCAAATGTAAATATGACGTTTTAGATTTTGACTTTCAGTGTGATTTCTTATTGTTCACGGATATGGTTAAGTCATGAGGTCTTTCACACTGAGATGCAGGAATATCACCTTGCAAAGGTTCAACCGGAAATGACCTTTCATAAACCGAAAATAGCCAAAGGAACTTGATATAATGGATACCACATACAGTAAAATCTGAAATTGACAATGAAGATCAGTTGAAAACAAAACTTGACGACAAGAGAGTTGATTTGAGATTTTCATTTTCGAACTTTTCATTTCTATGTAGAAATATCCCAGCAGAGCCTGCATACGGATTTTATATCTCCAAGTTGCTTCGATAATCCAGTTCGTGTATTTCCTATTATGATTTCCTTAATAAAGGGTTGCTACAGCCTGCTCAAAAGGAAGCTATCAAACCAAGAGTTCCAAGTGGTGAAGTTGAAGTCATCGTTTTGTAAGCTTTAAAGATTTGCTTGGCCGTTTTAGAATATCCGTTTCACATGTGATTACGGATATGTTCCTAACGCCGTAACTATAATTCCGTACTCTTTTACCAAATATGACCTGTCGAATTATAATTATTACCGGGTTTGACATAACATTGTATTGACATTGAGTATGTTGCAGACAAAAATTACAAGCTCATTAACATGTTTAGAGCTTATAATCCAAGAATTCACAATTTAATAAAAATATAACAAGGAGAATTTTATTTTTATAAAGTTTTATTGTATTTTTACCAGTACGTGTACTAATGAGGATTATAGACAAAATTAAGTATGAGCAATATGAATATATTTGAAGAACAAAACAGATGACACATGTTGAGCAGTATCTGTCTACTTTTCCGAAGCAAATTTTTGACTTATGAGTTTTAATGTCCCTCTGGTATCTTTCGCCCCTCTTATAGATAATGCAAAGTCTCATCCTCATTTATCGGTACAAATTCGATATCGCAAAATAAATAGTTGAATGATGCTGCTCAACTTTTCATTGTAGATAACGAAAATAAAGAAAGATAGACAGTTGTTTTACAAGCTGTAATTGTTTTATTCAAATTTTCTATTGTAAACTATTTGATATATCGGAGTTTTTTCGACTGTGCCATTTCGATTATTTCAACTCTACAGTTAACAAATATTTTGACGTCGAGCATCACAAAAGAGACATTTCATGTGCTTGTGTTGATAAGTCGGTACTGCTAAATGTGGTGTAGTAATGTCCGAACACTGGTGTTGCGGTCTATATTACTATAACCATGCAAGTCTTCTTTTCTGTAAATGTACACCGCTTGTATCATTCCCTTTAAATTGTAAACTTCAGTGTTGATACAAATAGCACTTTTTGGGTGTTTTTTTCTGTCTCATAGTATTTGTTTTATAACTTAATTTGTTTGTTCAAAATGGATTTATAAAATTTAAACTACTACTCTTTCTCCCTTTTAAGTTAAGTTTGAATTGTTTGTAACAGCCACTAGGTTAAATCTAATTCATATAAGGTTTTATACAGCTACCTTGTTTTGCATCTGATGATATGAAATGCTAATAAAGCGGTCATTTTGCTAGTACATTCTAGGTCATTCTACCAATGTTGAGAAATGTTAATTACACGAATGTATCAACGCAATAAAACGTGACCATATCAGTAAATTACAAAAAAAAAATGCATATCAATCGAGATAAGGTTACAAATTATGTTATTTGATATAACAATTACAAGAATATTAATCTAGAATTGTGGTTGTAATTGTGCAACTAAAATATCTAATTATGTCAGCCTTTCTTCCAAATCGTATAAAACCGTATAAAATAAATAAATCATGTGAACATAGTTGCTTTAAATGCGAATCATACAAATGAACTGGGTAATTGATTATCTTTTCTTTTACATACGAATAGAAAATTAAATGAAAAAATTACAACTGCAAACGAAACGACGCAAGACAATGTCCGATCAGAATTACAAATTAAATTTCGTAACTAAATACAAGAACGCTTAATAAACAAATAGCAATGCGAAATCACACTCAGCAAAACAGTCATATTTGGGAATAGGTCACGTCCGGTACTAAAAAGACCAAACGACGTAAATCGTGAACCAAAATCTAAGACGTGGTCAAAATGTCTTTAGTTAGTTCAGACACAGACACATCGTATGAATCAATCAATTCGTGATTGTGTCCATAAAATTAACGAAGTGTCATTTGTATATAATTCCTCCTCATTACTTTGTTGGAACATTTTCTGCCTAAGGAGCACACTCCTGTATATGAATTCCGTATAGTGTAAACATGTACGAGCATAACGTATGAACTGAGATATGTTAACACCATATACGATGGGGCAGAGGATATGTTACTGCTGGGATATAGAAAATTGATAATTGGGAAGTTGAAAACGTCCCGTTTGTCATAGATTTTATTGTGAATTCGTCCATCAGTGTCAATATTGGTGAAGAGTATCGGTATTATCCTTAATTTCAAGTTCATTGGGATAAATGAGATGTTAGTACTGGCTGAAATATTGGTAATTCAGTGATAGAACATCATCAATTTTTCTGAAAGTAAAATTAAAGAATTTCGCAAGGTGCATTTTTTTTTCTTTTAAACGGTTCTGAATAAATTTTGCTCCATACGAATACAAAAACAAATCGGCCAGTGTACAAGTGTTAAACATTTATTGGAATAACGACAAACTCAATTTTTTGATAATATCATTTTCAGAATATTCATGGTAGAACCTGTGTGGTTCTTCACAAAATAAGATTTATTATAACTTAAAACAAGAAAATTGTATAGAAAAAGCTCTGTGTAAGAAGATGGTAAAGACGATCTTTCAATTAAGCATGGGGAATAGAAGTGTTAAGTGTCGAAAAATCAAAAGTCTTCGTGTTGCTGCAAAGTTGTAGAGATTGTGATCTTATGTTTAGCAGTAGATCTTTAGAAGTTTTGACAATCCACATCTTATTAACACAATTGGTAAAATATATCTCATCACAATATTTTTAAAGGCGATCTTTTACTGAAGAAATAATGGCAGTCAGTACTTATGAAAGATGTTTAGTCGAACATCTAGATGGTCCAGCTATGTATATTTTTGATGATCCAGCTATGTATCGTTCTTTGTATGGAGTTTTTGGAAGTATTTGTAAATGATTTATATAATATGTAGGATTACTAGTTGTGCTGTTTATTCCAAGCTAGTTTGTGAGGCATTGTACAGAATGGTTTTATATAGTAAGACAATATAATGGGAGGCTGTATATGCTGAAACAACGACATATTTGTCACACAAAGAGTGTTAAGCATCAACAACATCCGGGTTCTTGAATGGGAATGAAACCCTTGTGCTTATAGTACATTATAGTTTCTGAATGCATGATCAAATAGCTTTGATCCATTCAGACAAAGTGTCCAGTTCTGGTTCGTCTGATTTGCGCTTTACAAATTTTCTAGTGACCTAAAGTTCTTTTTCCAGTTGATAGGCTGTACTTTGGTCCCTTGGCTAACAACTTTCTTAGTGACATGTCAAAAACATAGAAAATGTTGAATAACTGCAAATCGTCTTTTGGTTTTTACACATTTAAAGAAAAAAGTTACAGGAACATATATTGTGGAAACGCAACACAGATACCAGTCTTTGATGGAGAGTTGTCTCATTGGCACTCATACCACATCTTCCTATATCTATATATCCTTAATTTGGCCTTTTAACTTTTTGAATCGATGACCCTAACCCTAACCCTAACCTTAACCCTAAACCGAAGGAGCACACTCCTGGATAAGAATTCCGTATAGTGTAAACATGTACGACCATAACGTATGAACTGAGATATGTTAACACCATATACAATGGGGCAGAGGATATGTTACTGCTGGGAAATAGAAAATTGATAATTGATGTTTCATGTCTCGTTAAAAACTCGGTCGAGGATATTTAAAAAAAAACATGTGACACAATTGGAAAATAATAATGAGTTCAAAAATATTATAATAAAACTAAACTCAGGGAACATTTTGTACTTACAATAAGTTGTTTATGAGTAAAACCTTTCCAAAATTCTCAGATATGTATTTTTTTTAATCATTTATAATAAAGAATTTGTTTTTTGTTCTAAAATTTTAAATTCTAAAATTCAAAAATTAAGAGAAAAAAAAAAATTGACAAATAAAGGCAACAGTAGTATACCGCTGTTCAAAAACAAAAACAAATCCGGGTTACAAACTAAAAATGAAGGAAACGCATTAAATATAAGAAAACAACGGCACAACATTAAAATGTAACACACACAGAAACGAACTAAGCATTAGACAAAATATTAATCCAATGAGAATAACAAATATAACATCAAAACTAGATACATGAACTTGGGATGGAAAAGTACCGTGACACGTCTTATAATAATGTGAATTCACACTCAAATATAAGAAGAAACAAACGACACCAAAAAAAAAACCACAACGTTTAAATGTAACACACACATAAACGAACTATAATATAACAAAGGCCATATTCCTCACTTGGTACAGGACATTTTTTTTTAAAAGAAAAAATGGTGGATTGAACCTGCTTTTGTGTCATGACCAACGTCCCGATTTTATGGCAAAATTGACAATGTTGCGAAAAAGCAACATTTTTTTTAACATATTTACAGCAATTCGGATTGGTCTACTTCATATTTAGTAATGTATGGGGAAACAAGACTAGAAACTGTGATTTTGATCATGAAAATAGTCGAAAAATGGGTAAAATTGATGAAAAAATGTGAAAATCATTAAAATGAAGAACTTGCTATTGTCCATATCAAAATTGGTAGTACACAACCATATTCTTCATCAAATATTTTCTTCTCATGACATTGCATGAGTCAAACCATTTTAAACTGATTTTTTATTTTGTTTTTATATTGTCATGTTACACCACTGAACCAATAAGTGGAGGGTTTGAGGCTCACAAAAATACTTATCCACGTAGCATTCTATATTTTCCCCGAATCAAATCAGTAGTATGTTGTTTATACATGTAGTGTATGTCATTATTTACCTTCAGTCATATTTGGTTTTGGTTTTTTTGTTGTTTTTGTTTTTTTTTTTTTTTTTTGGTTATTTATCAGGCCGTTCTTTTTCATGTTTGAAATGATCTGTCATGGTGATTTAAAGACTGAATTTACTGTATATCTATAACTCATTGTTGCAAGCAGTACTGTGACCTATTCATGTAAAGTCCACATTTATTGGACATTGTTAGAAAGTTGTTTCAATGGAAATCATACCAAATCTTCCAGTCTAACATTTTACTTGAAATGTGATATTTTATAAGACTTGTAAATTATTGCCATTTGAATAAACATTCTTTATTAGTGGAAGATATTAGCAAGCCCAATCGAGAGAATTTGGCAAATGATGATACACGCATGAAAATTAGCATGAGGCATCATTATTATATATTTTTTAAGAAAAGAACTGCTGGCCATAAAAAAAAAATCAATTTTTTAAGATGGCTACGGCCTTTTTCTAAAATGGCTGGTTTTTTTCAGTTCGAAAATACTTATTTTTCTGGAAAACTTTTTTTTTACGTTCTTTAAGAAACAAAATATCCGGTTTGGTGGCTTCCTTCCTTATATGTGACGTATATAGTTATCAAAAGTACCAGGATTATAATTTTATACGCCAGACGCGCGTTTCGTCTACATAAAACTCATCAGTGACGCTCAGATCAAAATAGTTAAAAAGCCAAACAAATACAAAGTTGAAGAGCATTGAGGACCCAAAATTCCAAAAAGTTGTGCCAAATACAGTATATACTAGAAATGAATAGTTGACATGTTAATGGTTTGCGCATGCGAAAATTCACACAAAAACTTTTAAATGATTTACTATCTACTTAGTGTTTTTTTTTTTAACTTTTTATGATATTATGAATTGGGTTGATTACATTTTCTAAAGTTATGACAAACATGGGTTTTACAATTTCGCGCATCTGTAAAGTATTTATAAATATTCATTTATCAGACGAAAGTTTTAATATCGTAAACATATCTTAGTCGTCATTTCATTCCTCTAAAAAACGATCTATCTCCGAGATATGGCTTCCCTTCAAGAACATCAACCACAAATGATAATGGAATTTGCAAATGGTAACTTCACTGTACGTAAGACCAGCAAGTTGTTACTAATATCACAATTGAGCAGGAACAAAAACAGTAAAAGGGAATTGTAGAGGGCTATGTCGGTGTCATAGGTTCAACCGAAGATCCCTTTGAGACGATGAATAGTAGACGGACCAGAATTCAGTAGACTCGGTGATGAATCTATAAGATCTTGTGGTTTGAGTCATTCTACAACAGAGAAACAACATAACGATGAATCTACGATAACACAAAAGAATTTCTTCAAAACGTTTAAAAGGCTTTCTGAAGTGATGGACGAGTTGGAAAATCAATTGCTAGAACTCAGTAGAAGAGTCTTCAGATTTGTACAAAGTTGACTCCATTAAGGAAATTTTTGATTCGGGAGCAGGTCAGATATGTATATAAACTCCAAGATATTGAGTCCAAACAACACGAAGATCTTTTGAAGCAAATCCAATTAATAAGTTAAAAAAGTACAATTTCCAAGAACAGCCGTAAAATGAAACTGAAAACGTCTTTGTCAAAAACAAAACCAGGGAAGCTGTAAAGTGATTGCGATCTCTTTTCTAGACTTTTCATTTCTTGTCAAAGTAGACCGTTTGACTTGGAAGATGTCTGTAGCTAATGAATACTAAAAACTGCATCTGCGTCTTTGTCTCGTATCCATTTAAACAGTGGTATTTAATCGCAGCAAATGAGTATACTTGAAACATTCTGCGATTGCCATCAACTGATCCAAATTATGACGCCTTTATCTTTGAAGGGACAGCAATATTTAAATCCAGATGAAGACACATACATAGACATCATAGAAACATTAGTTTGCATCATGTATGCCAGAACACTGGAGTTGGGTGAGAAAAAAACCAAATGACAGTTGGAAACCAATATGGACTTCTTTGGCTACTATTGCATCCTCGTGTCAGGAAGTTTTGAAACGCGCATGCAAGAAATCAAGCTGTAATGGCAACTGTAGATGCTACCGCTCTGGTCTTCCTTGTACGGGTTTGTGTATTGGAAACTGTCAATTAATTATAAGATAAGAAAATGCCTTTCTAATGAATCACAAAAACAGAGTAGGTGTGGTCGAACAGCTAATATTTACTAAAAATTCATGACGACAGTCTTTTAAATTGTATCTAAAAAATACACATCTTCGTAAAAAGTCATTTATTGTGTGTGATATTTGGGTTTATAGTCTTCAACCACTGAAAGTTTTTAGTCTGCGCTTCCCCGAAATACTTAACTAGAATATTTTTAAATGTTTATGAATTTTCGAAAAATTTCACCTGATATCCGATCAGACAATAGTTTTAAGTTGACTCAATGCAGACAAGAACATTAACTGATGCTCATTAGCTAGTAGATACATTTGTCTTTTAAAATACACTTACATATAAGGATCGTAATGATGCTTTGTGGATAAATTTTTCGGTTTTCAAGAACTTAATTGGCAGCGCGTCATCCCTATAATGGCTTCCATTTCTACGATTGTAAAAACGAACTGGCGTAATGGGGAGATAGTTTTGACGAAGTAGAATCCTGACTGAACCTTTATTCCAAGTTATTCAGGCTGGTATCACGATTTGCACAATTATCTTCATAATATCGCCCACTATTAAGTAGAAAGTAGTTATGTAGTTTAATATCAATGCAGTAGAACTAATTGCAAAGTTTTGAAAAATGCTTACTACCTGTAATTGAATAATTTATTCATATATTTTCTTGTAAAACCGTTGTAATCTAAGCTATGTTATGCCTGATTACTTGAATACAATTAGACGTTGGTAAAAAAAATAATCTTTTAATAGCCACGATCAGAGACCTGTAAAATAGATCGACATTTTTCATGTTAGGATGACCCTGTTGATTAAATATAATGGTTCAAATAAACACGCACGTCCAAACAAGAATGTAAATGAATACCTACAACAAAACATGAATATTTAATCGAATTTGATCCAAACTACTACATGCTTATTGTATTGGAAATCGAAAATAAAACAAGATATACATTCGGAATTACTTGTAGAAAAAAAAACCAGAATGCCAAACATATCATTTTTCGGTGTTTTCGAATCACCAATTTAGTATTTGAAAGAGATGTATTATAGATATCGTGTTTTTTGTTTTTAAAAAATGTGTACATATTTCAATGAGTTCAAATCGTATGAGATACATAATGACTTACAACCAATAGCAACATTGAAAACATACAGCACACCGATTTTAATTTCTGTTAACAATAAGCTAGATGCTACAGCAATCTATATTGAACATGGATTTCACTCTTCTTATTTTATGTGTATATACATTTATCCTAAGACTGGTGGCTTATAACATAAGTGATGTAAAATGATTAAAAAACGATTTATTTCATTACCATGACAGACAAATTATTCCAAAAATTGATATGAAAGCACCTGTGAATGTGTCAATGTCTTTTTCACTGGTATAAGTGTATGGGCTTGACGTGAAGAATCAATTGCTTTCCACGTCAGCCGCATTTAAAATAACTTGGAAAGATGAGCTTTTGCTATGGAACCCAGCAGACTACAATGGTCTTGATCAATTGACAGTTTCATAGCTTCAATGTAGAAACCAGATGTCAAAATTTCAAATTCAGTCAATTCGCAGAAAACACTTACAAAAAACGATGATGACGACCATTATGTCACCGTAAACATTGGTAAATCGTGATGGATTTATTGAATGGTGGGTTTATATGAATTTAAAAATTCACTGCAAAGTTCTTATGACCAATTATCCTTTTGAAAATCAAATGTGTGACATAAACGTAACAAAATCCTATATTGATGATCAGTCCGAAATATTACAAAGTGTGGACGATTCTTTAAGCCTTGACAATTGTGTACCAAATGGTGAATGGCAAATGTTTCCAATACATTCATTTGACCAAATATGTTTTCGGTCTAATAGAAAAATAGAAAAATTTCGGGTTTGCAATGGAGAATAAAAATGAAACGTGGAAGAACGTTTTACACTTGGCATTGCCTGATGCCATCAATTTCGTTGTCAGTTGCCGATTGCTTTTCATTTTTGTTACCTGCAAAAAACTCGGACAAACTTGGCTTATTAATTTTTGTTTTCCTGGCAAATGCAGTTTTAATTCGCTTTTCAATGATTCTTGCCTAAAATGTCGATGATATATCTCTTTTTGGAGTATTACTCAAAAAACTTAGTCACCAAAAATTATATGTATAGTAGTGTTGTGATGATTTTACCGAATGCTGTAAATGTAAACTCCTCACCAAATGCTGCAAGCCTTGCTTTAGGCATCAAGTAAAAAACGCATCTGTATAGCTCACAAAGTGTGTACTGCTCAACCTTCAAGTGATTTTAAATTTTGCCAGATATTGTACATAAAATAGTATCATAATTGGCCGTTTCAGAATCTAAAGCATCATGGGTAATTTCATTGTTCGTACCCCAAAGTGAGAATAACGTTACGTCATTGGTTGAATTTCCATTGTTAATAACGTTTTAAACCAATCAAAACGCTTTGGTGTACGCTTTTGAAAATATTACCCAGGATGCATTAGATTCTGAAACGGCAAATTGTTAATGTATTAAAGTGTTGAAAGCTTCCAAACTTGTCACTCCACATTTTCACTTGCTGATAACAGAGAGGCGGAAGACACCCAAAGAATATTAAAACTCATAATAGTAGAATAACAGACAAAGATATAGAAAACACAGAAAAACGACCGAAAGACAAACAACAGTCAACAAATTAAAACCATAGAAAATTAGACTGATTAACAAAATCCGCAACTAAAACTAGGGCTAAACTCATGTGGTCCGAAAGGATAAATGGATTCTGCTCGAAGTGACACCCGTCTTCTAGTTCATTAAATCACAAATTCGGTGAAGTCTCATTCAAAGAAAAGAGAATGGAATTAAAATCCTGTCGTCACAGAAACAAGTATTCTGGAACGCTTAATCTTTTCGCTGTGGCGTCCGTAAATAAAGGCAGCAGTAGTATATCGCTGTTCAAAACTCATAAATCCAGGGACAAAAAACAAAATCGGGGTAACAAACTAAAACCGAGGGAAACGCATTAAATATAAGAGGAGAACAACGACATAACACAGAAACGTAACACACACAGAAACGGACCAAGCATCAGACAAAACACCGCGAGAATAACAAATATAACAAGAAAACCAAATACATGAATTTGGGATAGACAAGTACCGTGCCACGTCTGATCTCAATATCTCAAAAATAAGAGAAAACACAAACGACTCAACGTTAAAATGCAACACACACAGAAACGAACAATAATATAATATTCGTAAACATTTCGAAGGAATATCGTCTACTGCACCCATAGGAACCCTGGATCTAAATAGCTTCCATGAAGCCAACAAATCTCTATTCATGTTATTGTATAGTCTGATGTGTGTATTCTGTAAACTTTGGTCTAGATAGCTTACTTACAGGTTAGACATGTGACAGTGTGACCAGTAAGATAATATGCCTTTTCCATAATAAGCCATCACTTGGAATCCATGCTTTCTGAAAATGAACAAAATGATCTTAACAATAATCAAAACAAAATGCTAAATTAAAACTTGAGAGTTTTTAACAAAAGCAGTCAATTTAAGATATTTGATATTTGAACTACTAGTAAAAAATTGAAAGCAACACGTTTAATAATTTCCTGCAGCTGCAGCGCTTTTCTGGATTTACCTTCATCAGAACGCTCAAAGCCAAACATTTAAAATCCGAAGATGACTGCTGGTGTTTATTGCTCAACTCATGTTTATGAATTTGTCTTGTAGGGTGATCCCCTAAAACTACCACATGACTACTAAAATCAGCACTACCAAAACGGAACGGAAATAGCTCATAATATTTGCAAACATATCCCGCTTATGATTCATTTTACAATAACATGAATAACCAGTTATATATCTTCTTGCATCAAAAAATCAACTGTCTGATACGTGTCCTTTGTGTTCATTGTATCATTATCAGCAGTTTTACTCTCAGTACCCAAAACATTTATGACATTACTAGGTTTTTTTTATTTTGATATTTGTTTGAAAAAGCACATTATCAATTTCTTGGCATAGAATTTTGTTATTGTGAGATGACATATTAATAGAATAAAGAAATTAAAAATATTTCTTTAAATTGTTATTATCAAAACACCGGGCTACTTACAGCGCACATTTGATAGGAATTTACCACCTTTTTTACCTTCAAAGTGAAGAGAGTAGTTTTTGGAGTTGTTCTAAACGTGCAGAGAGCTTGGCGCTCTTTTTAAACGAGGCATCGGATGTAATGTCCCCATTCTAACCGGACGTTTTTAAGTACCTGAACATCCTGGACAGCCAAATGAACAGCCCTTGTTGGCAAGGATTTTACGGCTGATCGGAAGAAGAGCTAACCCCAGTCACACATGGGTTGATTTGGGGAATGCATCGTCTTGACTACATTGAATATCGATTGCATGCAGTCAATACCTGTTTAAAACTACATTTATTTTTGATTCTTATCAATACGAACGTTATAGAGTTTAGTTTTAGTGTTGAGTACATTTAAACCTCATCCAGTCTATCTCAATTTGAACATAACATTTATTCAACATTTGTGTAATTGAAGTATCAAATGACTTTTCTTAGGTTATAAACATACGCGATATTTTTTGTAATCCATAGTAGTTTAAAAATCCAAAAATCGATAAAAGAACTTTAGTATGTAACTTTAACGTGGTCTGCTAAAATTTTTAAATGTCTTTGCAGGATTTTGAATACCTAATTCTCATCTTCTAAATTTAGTGCCGACTTTTGTTTTCATTTTCCGTAAAATAATTCCGTTCAATAACACGGTTTTTTGTCACTTTCTAAATTGGCCATATTTTTTATAAATCATATGCATTTGCTTTGAAAAGGAATGTTTTTCATTGGATAATTTAACAATTATTCCTATTTATTATATTTTATGATAAATTGGGAGTTCAAACTTGTGTATATCGTTACTTTTGTTGACTAGTATGCATTCGATACAAAAGCTTTGGCATGAGAATATGTTGTTTAAAAATAAACAGGTAACCCAGTGTTATAATATGTAAGAAGGTTTTATTTATTTTGCAGACTCTTGCTTCAATTACTAGGAGGTTTACAATTAAAAGAATTTATTTTCACTAGCTTTTGATATGTCAAATATATATCATATCAGAAACTAATCTTCGCTTTATCTTTTGATGTCTTTATTGTTAGGAGAATTTACTGTATACTTTTTAAGTAAAAAAGTACATTTCACATTTACTTAAGTTCATTGTTCCTTAATTAGTTGATCAAAGGTACCAGGCTTATAATTTTATAAGTCAGCCGCGCTTTTCGTCTACATAAGACTCATTGGTGACGCTTAGATAAAAAAAAAATGGAAGCCATAACAAGTACAAAGTTGAAGATCATTGAGAACCCGGAGTTCCAAAAAGTTGTGCAAAAATACGGCTAAGAAATATATGCCTGGGATAAGAAAATCCTTAGAATTTCGAATAATTTACACTTTTGCAACCAGTAAATGTATAAAAATGACCAATTGTATGACATTCTTGTCAACACCGAAGTGCTGACTACTGGGCTGGTGGATGTCGATTGAAATCTGTGTCAAAAGTTCGCACACTGTAATAAATAACGATATTTTTCCTGAGCGGACGACCAAAAGTGTAGTTTATACACAATAAAATATAACATTTAACATGTAGAATGTAGAACCTTAAATAACTTAAAACTTTTACAGTGAGTTGACTATTGTGTTACCATTTACCTGTACCTATTGTTCAACCAGATTGAAACATTGACAATACAATAGAGACATTTTAATTGACCTGTTGGTTTCGTTAGATTTAAATCTACCTTGATGCTTCCTGTAAAAAGAATTATTCACCTAACCCAAAATTCCAGCATGCTTTTTACCTGAAGTTTTTCTTGACCTAGGATTATTATATCAAAAAATTAAAAGGGTCGAAATATTTATGGTTTTCATTGTTTTAAATCCCCAGTATTGATCATATTTCTAAAATTAATCAAAAAATCTTAATCAGTAAAATATTTGTTTAACTGCATATTAATATGTATGAAAATTAAATATGTTTTTAAGTAATAAATGATTCTTTAAATTTGTAACCCTCATACATAGTATTGTCCATTTGTCAGTGACACATGAAAGAGCTATTCAGGTGATTTCAGTTTCAATTTTCAGATGGATTATATGTTGTACATTTCTTTATAATGTCCCTTCAAGATTTTCATTTTGGATTATGGGGTGTGCGGTGTTTTTCTTTGAAAGCTATTATATGAGGATTTTTGTGGAAAAAATACTAAGTTTACTCAAGGAAATTCAATCAAACTTGAATGTAAGAAGGAGAAATAATTTCAACACATTCATTATAAATTTTGGGATATATTATAAGAGTGATTCACCTGTTTGAATGGAATATATATCATGGGAAATTTAACAGTATATTGATATAGAGAGAAAATCTAGTTATATAGTGAAAAAGGTGAACAAATATTCGAAAACATTCATCATGCTCATAAAATTTAAAAAACGTTATAAATTATTTTAGATAAAGAAAATGGAATACTGGATGAGATGTAAAATATGTTCAGTAAATGAAATAGTTCATTCAAATATGATTTTGATATTTCAATAGGAATATACATAAACAATTTGTACAAGGAACATGTCAAAAACAAATTATTTTGAGTTATTTCCCATTAGAAAAAGCCAAAGAGATATTAAAAAGGTTTTTTTTCAATAATATCCAAGAAATCTAAGCACTCATAGTATTTGGCTATGAAAACATTAAAGAGGAAATATAGTGAATTATATTACATGCAATTAAATTTCCTTAAAAAAAACATATAGTCTTGATGTGGCTTGCCTTCTTCTAAAATTTTAAATGACAGAATAAAAATCTCTTTTTCTGTCGAAATATTGTGTTTTTTTGGCAATTATTTCAGGTAAAACATCCATTTCCATAACAAAAAGACTAATAACAATGTGAATTTCTATACCTGATTTAGGATTCTCTAATAAAAAACATGAGAAAAGGATTATTTTAATCAAATTCAAAGTTTTTAGTTAATGTAAGAACATGAAATAAGTTTGTGTCTAGTTATCATATATAAGTGGTCATAGTCTAGCATTATTCATACCACATAAACTAATTTAGACTGAATGCATATTATGTTATTCAACAAAGATAAAAATTGAAGCCTTGATGCCATATTTATAAGTTTTAAAAAAACTATCTCAGTTATACTACAACAGTGATAATTAAACAGGTGAAGTGATAGGATAAGAAAAACTTCAGGAAAAAAGCATGCTGAAAGTTTTGGTTAGGTGAATAAAAACTGTACAGGTAGCATCAAGGTAGATTTAAATCTACCAAACCAGCTGGTCAATTTAAATGTCTCTATTGTATTGTTAATGTTTCAATCTGGTTGAACAATAGGTACAGGTGAACAATAACACCCATAGTCAACTCACTGTAAAACAATATTTCATCGGTACAAATATTTCATTTGTAAATTGGCTGTACCTGTACTATGTGATCAGTGTAACTCATTGAACCTTTAAATAATTTTTTAGTAAAAGTTATCTTACCAATGTTGTAATTAGATCTTTGAATATAGTTTACTTTCGCAGGATTATCGATTTTGACATTCGCAAATCAAAACATAAATTAATTTGTATGTTTTTTTAAACGGGATAAACGAATACACACTCAATTTCCTTTTTTATATAGAACTTAACGATTCTAATAATGCCTGACGATACTTTTATGTTTGGCATTGCACAAATCACGTCTTCTTTGACTGTCAATGACGTTTAACGTTAAAATACTAAATCTGAAATCTAAAATTTGATTTATGTGATTTAAGTCTCTGATGCATGATTGTTTACAATAAATCTTTTTTGGCATTTAACATGATTTCCGCAAGACGAAGAAGACTTTACAAAACTATTTTCTATTTTCATTCATCCGGTTTACATCAAAAATGTTTTTCAAGTATTTTTTTTGTGATAAGATATGTATTATTACCGTTGAAGATATATTTTTTAAATCACTCTTAAACCTATAATTGGTCACTATTCAGCTTTCACTTTGACAACAATACGAAAATATACATGCCTGCATATGGTAAAAAAACAAGAATAACAAAAATAGGTACACGGCGATTATGGGAACCCGATTATACGTTTCCGCAGAAAAAAAATTATAACGACAATTCTTCGGTTTCTGAATTTCCCCTACTACATACGGGTCAGTCAGATTTAATATCACAATAAGTTATTTCCTTTTTAAATCCTTACCCGTGCAGATAGTTAACTGACAATCATATTAAAGTTATGTGTTTCAATTCGAAAAACATATATAGATATATTAAATAAAAATCATATATAAATATACTTTTTCATGTTATAATATATCATTGAGTTGCTGTTTCGCATTTATATAACTTTTTTGTGCCAAATGTGAACAGCTTTTTAATTTCAGGAACTCAAATGAAAATTACAGGCAAAGAATAAGTTCGTGTGCTAGAAAAATTGCTTTCATTTGAGTTATCTCCCCTTTAATTGTTCAATTGACAATTCGATTCTAACAAACACAAACATTTGATATTTGATACAGTCCGTATGCAAGCGCTGCTGGATTGTTGCTACATAAAAATAGAAAGTTCATAATTTGGAATCTGAAATGGTTTCTTTTGTCGTAAAGTTTTGTAGTCAACTTACTCTCATTGTCAATTTCTAGATGTTAGTCAATATATAAATAAATAAGGGCAACAGTATTATAACGCTGTTTGAAAGTCATTAATCGATTGAGACAAAAACAAATCCGGGTTACAAACTAAAACAGAGGGAAACACATCAACTATTAGAGAAAAACAACGAAACAACAGAAACACTGAAGTGAACAAAAAACAAACGACAATGCAACACACTCATAAACGAAAAAGAAGATAACAACTGCCATTTTCCTGACTTGGTAGGGGACATTTTAAGAATGAGGCAAACCTAACTGTACCTGATGTAACCTTTATCTTTAGTTCCAATTTCAAGCGTTGAACTATTTGAACAGTCAATAGTTTCCAACTATTTGACTGCAAGCGTCATTATAATTTGCAGCATTTTGAATTACGCTACGGGATTAGATAATTTTAGGAATACCGCGGGAGTTGAGACGTCGCGTTGTATCTATTGTATTTAGGGACATGCCTTGCATTTAGAGTATATATGATGTAAACGGGACACAGTATGGTTGTGTTCTGCTTTCTATATAACGATGGATGGTTTAGCCCAGATATGTATTGTCCGTGATCTCTTTCGGTTTAAAAAAATCATAACTGACTGGATATTCTTTGAATAGTAAGTGTATTGTCCCCTCGGATAAACTGTTGTCCTCGGCAACGCCTTTGGGCATTAGTAGCACCTCGCGTACATTACGCTTATTATTCCACCCAAAACCAGTCAAAACATGTTAGTATAAATCATTTCGATTATAAATACTTTATTTTACTGCTATGCGTATAAAATTGATATGTAGCTTCATATGATTGAAGAAGGGATGTATGTTAAAACTATTGACAAAGTACTTACACCACCCGTTATTCAAAATTTATGTTTATTTTTACGTCTTCTGCGAATCATGTTTAAGTCCGGTAGTCAGCACTTTGATATTGATATGAATATTAATTGCATGGTAATTTTTATAAATTTTCTGTTCACAAAACTTTGAATTTTCCGAAAAACTAAGGATTTTCTCATCCCAAGCATAGATTACCTTAGCCTTATTTGGTATAACTTTTTGGAATTTTGGGAACCTTTTACTTGTTTGGCCTTATAACTAGTTTGATCTGAGCGTTACTGATGAGTCTTATGTAGACAAAATGTGCCTCTGACGTATTAAATTTCAATCCTGGTACATGTGATTACTATTTAAGTCATGTATCGAAATAAATTAACAAATACATCTGATAATAAATCTATAAGAGATCTCATCGGATATTTATTTACATCTTATTGAATACATGTAATGGTTCAAAGACACGTTCTCACAAAACATGAATGAAAAATTAAATTACCTTCAATACGTAATCGATAAAGCTATTTAAAATCGAGATTAACATGATAAGTATTTGAAAATGAAACTAGAAATATACTCGGAATTACTTTTAAAAAATCATAACAAACAACACTGTGATCAATAAATCCTTTACAAATAATTTGCAATCATTTATTTAGCATTTCAATGAAGAGTTTTTAAATAGTTTTCAATAGTTATATAATTCAACGATTTTAATTCTTTAGAAATGCACTTTTTTGTTATCACAACTGTTCGATAGCAACGTTTAAACCATCCAAAACATAGGCTAAAATTACCAGTTTAATTGGTTAGATGGTATATATGGATGACACATGGATTCTAATCTGTTTATTTTCTGTGCATATTTACTTATCGTAAAACTGATGGCCTACACTATTAATGATGTCACGTCATTAAAAAAACATTTATTTTATGACTATGACAGACAAATAATTCCTGTTACGGACATGAACACATCTGTGAAAGTGTCGATGTATTTTTCGCTTTTATCGGTTTACGAGCTGGATATGAAGAATCAATTGCTGTCCACATCAGCAGCATTTAAGATATCATGGAGAAATGAGTTTTTGGTATGGAACTCAACAAATTATAACGGTCTTGGTCGATTGACAGTTACCCTAGCGTCTATTTGGAAACCTGATGTTATAATTTTGAATTCCGTAAGTACACATAAAACGCTGACAAATGATGATGATAATCATTACGTCACCGTCAATCATGATGGATTAAATGAATGGTGGGTTTATATTGATTTACAAACTTACTGTAAAGTTGATATGACAAATTATCCCTTTGAAACTCAAATATGTGACATTAACGTAACAAAATCCTACCTTGATGATCAGTCTGAAATATTACGAAGTGAACAGGATTCTTCAAGCCTTGCCAATTTTGTACCCAATGGCGAATGGAAGGTTCTGCCATTTATTGCATATGACCAAGTTTTTTTTCGATCGAATACAGAAATTACAGGTTTGCAATGGAAGATAGAAATGAAGCGTAAAATAACGTTTTACACTTGGAATTTTCTGATGCCGTCAATTTCGTTGTCAGTAGCTGACTGTTTTTCCTTTTTGTTACCTGCAAAAAGTTCCGAAAAACTTGGTTTATCAATTTTTGTATTTCTAGCAAATGCAGTGCTCATTCGCCTCTTCAACGATTCTATGCCACCAAATTCTGATGATGTATCTAATTTTGGAAGATTGCTTTGGATCAATATCTTAATTAGTGGACTTGTTATTATAATGAATGTTATAATTACATCATTATTTCATTGTAAGTCTCCAAAATTTATTTCTAACTGTTGTTTTGATTGCACCGATATGTTCAAATGTAGAGAATTTACGAAACGATTCAAATGTTGTGAACATGATCACTCACAGAAGAAGGAAAATAAAACTGACATCAAAATTGAATCTCCAACAGACATAGCGAATGGAAAAGAAAGATATACTGTAATTACAAATGGAAATATATCTATTGAGGTAAAGGAAGGGTGTGATGAATTATCTATTCAACAAAGCGGAATGAAATTACAACTCGGAGCGATAATCGACTACATGAATGTCAATAAACGTATTGAATGGTCAGATGTTTCGCGAAATATTGATATCATTGCAAGTATGATGATCTTTTTAGCATATATTATATTATATTGTGTGCACATAAAGATATTGTCATTATAATTAAATTTGACCAATGATTTACATTGCAAGTTATTTTCCAAGAAATTACATACAAAAGGCAAAACATTTTTCAATAAACGAAAATATGGAAATTTTATTCTCCTCCAAAACATTTAATCATTCCTTTCAACCTTACAATAATGTCATTTAAGAAAATATTTCGTTACAATGTAACATATATATTCAAATTTCTTCTGTTTTGGTTCACTATGTTATCTTCTTTTTTTACGTGTCTAGCTTTTGATTAGATTAAAGGTATGCATAATTTATAAAAATCTACAAATAGTCACTAAATGTCATTGTACTTTCTCCATTATTTAAAGGTATGTATTGTCACTGTAGTTTGCACGCATTAAAATTAAATAAAAATGATTAACGCGGAGCGTGGACAAATTACAAAAGACATCTGTTCGTCTTGTCTTTAAATTGGTACAGCTGTCACCCCTACTTATCAACTTTTGATGCTATTCAAATGAAAGGTTTCTGTCAGCATTGTCTCGTTAAGAGGGAAAAATAACGTTATAAGAGGTATGCATATTCAGCTGGTTTAAGGAGTATCAAATACTCAGGGTACATCGAGACATTTGACAGATGGAGTCTCCTGCTATACATGCATCTCACGACATACGAATTCACAAAAGGCAGTATGAACAACAATCGGTAAAATTACAGATCAAATAATCGTGTTAGTATGATTAAAATCCAGCTTGCTAATCTATCAAAACGAAGCAATAGTAAAGACTCTTTTCTTTCTCCTTGTCTTTCAGGACACGAGTTTCAATTCGATTTATCGTCTAGAAACATGTATTTTAAATTTATTTTTGTTTTTTTTACCATGACCTTTGACATTAAAACCTTAAAATCAACAGGGTCTTTAAAAAAACAATTCTATACAAGAGTTTAATTATAATCCATAAAAAGGTATCAATATTGCAGTTCAGAAACTATTTGCATTGGACCCACAGACTGACTGACAGACGCTGTATACTCCTGAAATGGTTTTGAGAAGTAAATAAAGGCAACAGTAGTATACCGCTGTTCAAAACTCATAAATCCATGGACAAAAAACAAAATCGGGGTAACAAACTATAACCGAGGGAAACGCACTAAATATAAGAGGAGAACAACGACATAACACTAAAATGTAACACACATAGACAAAATCCCACGAGAATAACAAGCATAACATATATATATATATATAACATCAAAACCAAATACATTGGGATAGACAAGTACCGTGACACGTCTTATCGCAATGTGAATTTACACTCAAAAATAAGAGAAAACAAACGACACAACGTTATAATGTAATACACACAGAAACGAACTATAATATAACAATGGCCATATTCCTGACTTGGTAAAGGGCATTTTTAAAGGAAAAAATGGTGGGTTGAACAGCAGATGGCAGTTAGGTCCGCTGCTGTATGCCCTGAGGTAATCGGTGCCCTCAGGTAATCGTGGCAATAGTGCCCATATGCGTAGTAATAACATGATCTAAAAATAGAATAAACTAAAAATACATCATTGTACTTTCTATTTCGACTGACAGTATATGTGCGAAAAATAGGAGAAAACAGGAACACATACAATTTTTTACAATAAGTTACGACAAATAATTCACGAAAAAAATCCAAATATTTGGTTTATTTGTGATCATTGCAACGTGAACAGATATTTATTTAGTGAAACGTAAATGACTTAAAATAATTAAATAGAAAACACTTTTTGAATGGCGATTTAAACTTTTATAATAATAGTTGTCAAAAAGTGGTTTCATAGAGATTTATGTAAATAAATGTATATACAATTATTTAAATTAACTATTAAAGAATAAAAGTTATCCACACATGCCTAAGGCAGCAAACATTTGATTTTCGGGGGGTGGTTTTTGGGGGGGGGGGGTATTGATTTTTTTCCTTCGGCGAAAGACAATATTTTTTGGAGACAGGTTACTTCTTTTAAAGTAACATAAGTAGAAAATGATAACATTTAATAGATAGGTTATTAGTCCCCAATCCAGGACACAAGGAGGGGGTTCCAACTATATGTTCCCATTCAAATGCATTGATCTCCAAAAAAAAGGGTTCCTATCCCCAGAACACCCCTGGACCCACCACTGAGCTGTTACAAAAAATACCGCTATAAACTGTCACGGCATTATTTGAATTTAAGTGTACTGCATGCATCTTGCACTGTAAGATTAGCATTAACACTAATGCAAAATTGTTAAATAATTACCACTTTCGTTGGTTTTTTATTTGAAATGTATTTTATTTAAAGCTTCTTTGTGTACCATTCTTTGTTTATTCGAAAGGGGTAGTAGATATATATATATATATATATACAATTAAAATAGAAGAACCTAGATAACGATATGTATCCGTTCAATAATGATACATATAAAAAAAGAAGCTGTGGTATAAATCCCAATGAGACAACATGTTCACAAAAGGACACAGAAATTAACAACTGTAGGTCACCGTACTGCCTTCAACAATGAGCAAAGTCCATATCGCATTGTCATCTATAAAAGGTTCAGAAATAACAATGAAATCCAATTCATACGAGAAAACTAACGGCCTTAATTATATAAAACAAATGAACAAAAACGAATATGTAGCACATACTAGTAAACAAACGACAACCACTAAATTACAGGCTCCTGACTTGGGGCAGGCACATACGGGTTTTTTTTCTTATAAAAGTTGTACAAACAATCGATATGTGAAAAGTATTCCATCAATTATATCAAAGTATAAATAATCATAAATCTTTATCATTTAAGCAAAGCATACATTTATAGATCCGTATTTTACTCGATTGGCTTTAAAATAGTTAATAATATATAACACTAACATATGGACAGATTACGCATATATTGATTTTGGTTACTTCTTTTAAAGTAACATAAGTAGAAAATGATAACATTTAATAGATAGATTATTGAAAATTAGTCCATCTTGTCCGACTGCATGAGGGGCAGTGGCAGATCCATCCATTTCAAAAAGGGGGGTTCCCAATCCAGGACACAAGGAGGGGGTTCCAACTATATGTTTCCATTCAAATGCATTGATCTCCAAAAAAAGGGTTCCTATACCCAGAACACCCCTGGACCCGCCACTGTCCATTGTTCAACTACTAAATTGTCTGTTTTACTTACTAGTACACTTGGTACAATAAATTGTTCAAATAAGGCCTTTGAAAATAGTGGAATTAATTACTTTTGGAGTGTCAAAAACTCGTTGGAAGTACTTGATAAATTGCATGCATATATTGGTGATATTAAATCTGTTCAAAGTTTGGATTTTTCTACCCTATATACCACTTTGCCTCATATTCTTATTAAGAAAGAATTCACATCCCTAATTAACTGGGCATTTAAAAAGTCGGAATGCGAGTACATATGTTCAAACTCTTTGCGATCATTTTTTAGTAGCAATAAACAAAAGAACTATGTCAATTGGACATGCTTTGATACTATTTATGCGCTTGAATTTTTTTTGATAACATTTTTGTTCGCTTTAGAGATTCCGTATATCGTCAAGTTATTGGAATTCCAATGGGGACTAACTGTGAACCAATTATTGCGGACCTGTTTTTGTATTGTTATGAGTTACAATTTATGACTTAAATTAGCTAAGACCCATCAAAACAATATTTGATACAAAAATTTAACAATACTTTTAGATATTTGGATGATGTATTGGCTCTCAATAATAACGACTTCCGTATGTATGCTAAAGAAATTTATCCTGTAGAACTAACTTTAATTAAAGCTAATGATAATAATGACCACTGCCCTTTCCTCGATCTTGATATCTATATCATAAACGGGAAGATTAATACAAAAATTGTTGATAAGAGAGATGTTTTTTTCATTTCCTATTGTTAATTATCCATTTGTAGATGGTGACGTTCCCTTGTCATCATCTTATGGTGTTTTTATATCTCAACTTGTACGATTCTCTCGTGTATGTAACAACGTATTAGATTTTAGCGAGAGAATTTTATGTATTACTAAAAACTTATTACACCAGGGTTTTCGATATCACAAACTGGTCAAAACATTTACTAAATTTTATCATCCAATCATCGGTATAAGGAAATAATTCGTAAATATAACTCAACATGCAGACATCTTATACGTTCAGGTATTTCACATCCAATTTTTTATGGAAGTATTCTATATAAAGAACAAAAATGTCAGTATTCTCCTCAGAAACTAACAAAACCTTTAAATAGACTTATTAAAAAGGGATATAGTTACGAAACTGTTGTCAGGTCATTAAAGATTGCATATTTTGGCTTTAATATTGATTCACTGATAGAATCTTCGAATCGGAACTAAACACATCTATTTCTAAAAAACAGTTGTTGGCATGACACGGGTTATGTTCTTCTCATCTATTTTATGATAGTATGATACTAAACCCCTAACGGGAGGGATTGTGCCTGATATTCATATGATGAACACATAATCTTTCAATCAGTTTAATTGAGGTCTGGAGCTGGCATGTAAGTTAACTGCTAGTAGTCTGTTGTTATTTATGTACTTTTGTCATTTTATTTATTTTCTTTTGTTACATCTTTTGACATCGGACTCGGACTTCTCTTGAACTGAATTATAATGTGCGTATTGTTATGCTTTTACTTTTCTACACTGGCTAGATGTATAGGGGGAGGGTTGAGATCTCATAAACATGTTTAACCCCGCCGCAATTTTGCGCATGTCCCAAGTCAGGAGCCTCTGGCCTTTGTTAGGCTTGTATGATTTTAAATTTTAGTTTCTTGTGTATAATTCGGAGTTTAGTATGACGTCCATTATCATTGAACTATTATGCATATTTTTAGGGGCCAGCTGAAGGACACCCACAACTGCGGGAATTCTCGCTACATTGGAGACCCTTTGGTTGCCTTCGGCTGTTGTCTGCTCTATGGTTGGGTGGTTGTCGCTTTGACATATTCACCATTTCCTTTCTCAATTTTAATAACTATGTTTCTGATCTAATTTTGCATTCTATAAACGGCATCTATATATTTACACTACAAATCTACAACTCTCAGTCTATGGCTACACGTGCTGATCTTATCTATATTCATGCATAATATTCATTAGCTGTGTATGAGTATCAAAATCGTATCATACGCGATGATGACCAGCCAGTACACACTATAAGGATTTTATTCACCAGTATTAAAAAAGAGAAACATTGCAGTACGAACAGTAATCTAATTTTTTTTCATTTGACATTACTTTGAAAGTAACGTAGTTACAAGCACGGGTTATATAGTATATAACTGCTTTTTTAAAATGTTAATTGTCTTAATCAATCTTATTTGAGAGATGTTGGATATTTTCAAGGAAAAACCTCACTTCTCCAGTGGACTTTTGTACATGTTCTGATAACCTTAGGTCATCTCTAAATTACTGTGTATTTCCTGTATCTCAGATCATATCTATGATTGCTCACATGGTGAGGTTACCTCAGGTCACCTCTGTATGATTGAACATTGTGAGTTACCTAATATTACCTCTGTATTGCTGTACATGGTGAGGTTACTCTGTATTACTGCACATACTCGTATTACCACACTTTGTATAAACTTTACAAAACACTATTTTTTTAGTTTTCCTCAGGGCACTTCTGCATTTCTATACATGGCCAAGTGCACATGTTAACTAATGTCATTTCTTAACTACTGTATATAAATATGTAACCTCAGAATACCTCTGACTAGCATTTGAAATAAACATGATAAACAGACTTTTAATAATTGTTTTTTAAATAAAAGGTTTATATAAATGTACATGATGTACATTGTATTCAATTGTTTGTTAACATTATTAAATGAGTTATTACTATTAATAATAACTAATAATCATGCAAGTGATATTTTAAATTAAAAAAAATGAAAGTAATTAAACAATCTGGTTTCTTAACAAAATAAGATGATTCAATATCAATCCTTTTACAATAGATTTTGATAACATCTAATATTATTCAGGAAAACTACAAGTACCATTATATGGTTTAGGAAAAAACTAATTTTGTTTATCTAAATTTTCTTCAAATCTCAAAACAAGAGTTGTGCACAAACAATCATCGAAAAGACTTGTTTTCCAAATGTCCACCTAGTTATCATAAAATTTTGATAAATGTTCATTAAAAATGCTAATCATAATGAAAAATGTTCTTATATATCTGAATCAAGTGAATCTTATGAAAAGAAATTATTTAAAGAAATTGTCTTGAAACTCATTATATATGTTATCTTCAGTTTGGTTAATTTCTTTCAAAATTTGTCGGACTCTCCAGAAAAAATAAAGTGCACTTCTAAAGATGGTGACACTTTAATGGTCTATTAATTAAATCATTTTTTTTTCAGTGTATTATATTGTCGATAGTGCTGGACTGGCATGATACATATTCTTGGTATACATTTACAAAGAATATTTCAATCAACCTAGGCCTTTTAGATAAATTTAATAATTGCAGTGACTTGAATGAATTAAGACTTTTAAAGTCCTTAATAAAAAAATGAATTTAAAGAAAAATCTAAAAATAATAACTTATGATAAAAACTGTAAAGTTAACTTGATTGTGTCAATTAAGGTAGAGAATTTTTGGTCATAATTTAGAAATAGAAAATAGTGGACAATATAAAATTCCTAGAAAGGATAGAATGTGTAAACTGTGCCTCTTGTAGGTCAATGAAGAACACCTATTCCTTGATTGTAAAATTAACAAAACAACTTTGAGATATAAATCTACTTGAAAATTATTTACCTTCTCATTAAAAAATGTATCTAACCCAAGAACAAAAAGTAAAAGAAATGCTTAACCTCTAAAACATGGATCATGTTTAAAATATCATATGACAATAAAAATATTATCAAATTTTGCTGTACTGAATATTTCTAATACTTATAAATATTTTATTCAATAAAGAAATAATGAATTGTGTAAATTTTATTTAGCGTAAGTCCTAAAGACAATATTAATCATATGTTAAGATCAGTCTATCTACAATAATAAACCATTTTGATTTTAGAAAATTAATTTGAGAAACACCTTGTCAATAGAAAAAGGCAGGCATTGTAAATGTTTGCAGTATATAAATTTGAAAATGAGATTCATTTATTCTTCACTACCAAAAAATAGACTTAATATAAAAAATAACTTAAATTGATCAAAAATTATTTAAAAGGTATAATATCAAAACTAATAGTCAGGAGACAATTATTTTTTAATTAAGCTGTTTGTTCAACTAGTTTTATTGTTTCATTTTATTTTTGAATTTCTAATAATCACAGTTATTAAATTTGACAAACACATACATGTATATTTTACCTGAGACACCTGACCTGTAAGTTATATAATTTTAACACTTCAATGCATTCAAGATTTCCCTTTATCCTTGACTAGTTTTTGAGTAATACCTTGTGTATTAAAAAAGCAACAGGGGGTATGATGATGAACATATAGGGCCACCATGGTGAACATATTTTTTATGGCCACCATTAATAAGATAAAGTCACAGGTAGTACTGTATGTTAGAATATGGTGAGGTTACCTAAGGTCACAACTTCATGGTCATTGTACCAGCTGCATGTTACCACAGATAAACTTTGCAAAACGCTAATTTTCTACAAACCTCAGGTTACCACAATTGAATGTTCATAACTCCCTTCGTTAGCTTAGTCAGTACAGATTACATCTATGTTCTTTTTTTTCACGGACAGGCTACCTCAGGTCATCTGTAAATTACTGTACATGACCAGGTTACCTCAGGTCATCTGTAAATTACTGTACATGACAAGGTTACCTCAGGTCATATGTAAATTACTATACATGACCAGGTTACCTCAGGAAACCATTGTACTACTGTGCATGGTAAGGTTACCTCAGGTAACCATGGTACTACTGTGCATGATCGGGTTACTTCAAGGAACCATTGTTCTACTGTGCATGGTCTGGTTACCTCAGGGATCCATTGTACTACTGTGCATGGTCATGTTACCGAAGGAACTATTGCACTACTGTGCATGGTCAGGTTACCTCAGGGAACCACTGGACTACTGTGTATGGTCAGGTTACCTCAGGGAACCATTGTACTACTGTGCATTGTCATGTTACCTCAGGGAACCTTTGAACTACTGTGCATGGTCAGGTTTCCCCAGGGAACAATTGTTCTATTGACATGGTCAGGTTGCTTCAGGGAACCATTGTCCTACTGTGCATTGCCAGGTTACCTCAGGGAACCATTGTACTTCTGTGCATTGTCATGTCTCCTCAGGGAACCACTCTACTACTGTGCATGGTCAGGTTACCTCAGGGAACCATTCTACTACTGTGCATGGTAAGGTACCTCAGGGAATCATTGTACTACTCTGCATTGTCAGGTTTCCTCAGGAAACCATTGTTCTACTGTGCATGGTTATTTCAACTCAGGGAACTATTGTACTACTGTGCATTGTCATGTAACCTCAGGGAACCATTGTACTACTGTGCATGGTTAGGTTACCTCAAGAAACCATTGTAATACTATGCATTGTCAGGTTACTCAGGGAACCACTGTTCAACTATGCATTGTCAGGTTACTCAGGGAACCACTGTTCAACTATGCATGGTCAGGTTACCTCAGGAATAAATTGTACTACTGTGCATTGCTAGGTTACCTCAGGGAACCATTGTACTACTGTGCATGGTAAGTTTATCTCAGGGAACCATTGTACTACTGTGCATGGTCAGGTTACCTCAGGGAACCATTTTACTACTGTGCATGGTCAGGTTACCTCAGGGAACCATTGTACTTCTATGTATGGCCATGTTACCTTAGGAAATCATTGTACTACTGTGCATGGTCATGTTACTACAAGGAACCACTGTACTACTGTGCATGATCATGTTACCTTAAGGAAACACTGTACAACTGGGCATGGTCAGAAAACCTCAGGAAAGCATTGTACTACTGTGCAGGGAACCTTTGTACTATTGTGCATGGTCAAGTCTCCTCAGGGAATCATTGTTCTACTGTGCATGGTCATGGTCCCTCAGGGAATCATTGTACTGCTGTGTATTTAAGGGTTACCTCAGGGAACCATTGAACTACTGTGCTTGATCAGGTTACCTCAGGGAACCATTGTACTAATGTGCATGGTCAGGTTATCTCAGGGAACCATTGTACTACTGTGCATGGTCAGGTTTCCCAAGGGAATCATTGTACTTCTGTACATGGTCAGGTTACTGCAGGGAACCATTGTACTTCTGTGCATGGTAAGTTTATCTCAGGGAACCATTGTACTACTGTGCATGGTCAGGTTACCTCAGGGAACCATTGTACTACTGTGCATTGTCAGGTTTCCTCAGGGAACCATTGCACTACTGTACATGGTCATGTTACCTCAGGGAACCACTGTACTACTGTGCATGGCCAGGTTACCTCAGGGAACCATTGTGATATTGTGCATTGTCATGTTACCTCAGGGAACCATTGTACTACTGTGCATGGTCAAGTTTCCCCAGGGAACCATTGTACTACTGTACATGGTCAGATTACTTCAGGGAACCATTGTACTTCTGTGCATGGTCAAGTTTCCTCAGGGAACCATTGTACTTCTGTGCATGGTCAGGTTACCTCAGGAAACAATTGCACTACTGTGTCTGGTCAGATTACTTCAGGAACCATTGTACTTCTGTGCATGGTAGGTTTCCTCAGGGAACCATTGTACTAATGTGCATGGTCAGGTTACCTTAGGGAACCACTGTACAACTGTGCATGGTCAGGTTACCTCAGGGAAACATTGTACTCGTGTGCATGGTCAGGTTACCTCAGTGAACCACTGTACAACTGTGCATGGTCAGGTTATTCATAAAAATAGACAAGAATGAGATTTACAGATAATTTAGTAGACTGAATTTTTTTCTGAACTCATTTTTTTCTGTTTGTTTATAGGTTTATGGTGAACGGAAACATAAATATAGACTTTTAAAAAAATCTTGCATCTTTTGGGGATATCATTCCAGGAAAGTGGAAGGATATCATGTTTACTTGAAGTGGTGAGGTCTAGTAAAAATAGCAAACAGAAAGTAGAAAAAAATGAGTTGACCTCAGGATTGCGTAACGTTTTATTCTTCGTGGCAAGACCCCCTTTTTTCAATTAAATCACCATTTCGCTTTGGTACATCCATGATATGAACATGATTTTTTTTCTAAGATCAGCTGTTTTGCATGTAAGCCTATGGAGCAGTCAATAACAAGACTGCAACATTATGTTAATTTGATTTGAATCGATTATATTTGTTGTTATTTTTGGGGTTACCTGAGGTAATCCTGTTATGAAAGAATACTTCGTAGATACTTTGCTGGTATATGCATTTATGCTGTAATTACACAATTTCTTAATTTAAAATGTAGGACTTCATAGATTTGTATTGTTTATGCGATTATATGTAAATGTTAAACGAGTTCACCTGAGTTAAATGGGTTGTATTTGGTGTTATAGTTGGGGTTACCTGAGGTAACCCTGTCATGAATGAATACTTCGTAGATACTTTGCTAGTCTTTACATTAATTGTAATAAACCAACTTATTCATTTTGAATGTAGGATGTCATTGAAGTTATATTGTTTATGGGATATATATGTAAAGGTGATCTCAAATAACTTCAGTTAAGTGGGTTATATTTGCAATTATATTTGGGGTTACCTCAGGTACTCCTGTTATGAAAGAATGCTTATTAGATAGTTTGTTAGTGTAACATTAATGTTGTAATTAAACAATTTCTTTATTTTACATGTAGGACTTCACAGATGTAAATTCCTTACGCGATATTTAGAAAATGCGATCTGTCTTAACTCGATTTAAATGGATTATACTTGTAGCTATTTTATGGGTTACCTGAGGTAACCCTGTCATGACAGAATACTTAGTAGATACTTTATTAGTATATGTATTTATGGTCTAATAAACCAACTTATTCATTTTCAATGTAGGAATTCATTGAAGTTATATTGTTTATGTGATGTAAATGTAAAGGTGATCTGAATTAACTTGAGTTAAATTGGTTGTAATTGCTGTTATTGCTTGGGTTACCTCAGGTAACCCTGTTATGAAAAAAATATTAGTAGATACTATGCTAGTGTATACATTTGTATTTTAATCACACAATTTCTTAATTTAAAAATGTAGGGCTTCATAGATTTGTATTTTTTATTTGATGTTATTGTTATGGTTACCCGGGGTTATCCTGTCATGTAAGAATACTTTGTAGATAGTTTTCCAGAATATACATTTAAGTTGTAATAAACGATTTACTTTTTTTATAAATTTGAACTTCATAGATGTGTATTGTTTATATGATATTTAGGAAAGGCGACTTAAGTTAACTTGATATGAATGGATAATACTTGTTACTATTTTATGGGTTACCTGAGGTAACCCTGTCATGACAGAATACTTAGTAGATACTTTATTAGTATATGTATTTATGGTCTAATAAACTAACTTCTTCATTTTCAATGTAGGAATTCATTAAATTTATATTGTTTATGTGATGTATATGTGAAGGTGATATGATTTTACTTGAGTTAAATAGGTTGTTTTTGTTGTTATTGTATTGGTTACCTCAGGTAACCCTGCTATGAAAGAATTCTTAGTAGATACTTTGCTAGTGTATACATTTGTATTGTAATTCCACAATTTTATAAATTTGAAATGTAGGACTTCATAGATTTGTATTGTTTATGTGATGCATATATATTTAAAGGTGACCTCAGTTAACTTCAGTTAGATGGGTTATCTTTGTTGTTATTGTTATGGTTACCTAAGGTAACCCTGTAATGAATGAATCCTTCGTAGACACTTTGCTAGTGTTTACATTAATTGTAATAAACAAACTTCTTTATTTTAAATGTAGGACTTCATGAAAGTTATATTGTTTATGTGATGCACATGTAAAGGTGACCTCAGTTAACTTCAGTTAGGTGGGTTATATTTGTAACTATGTCTGGGGTTACCTCAGGTACCCATGTTATGAAGAATGCTTTTGAGATAGTTTGCTAGTGTAAACATTTATGTTGTAATCGGACAATTTCTTTATTTTAAATGTAGGACTTCATAGATGTGTATTGTTTATGTGATATTTCTGAAAGGCGACTTAAGTTAACTTGATGTGAATGGATAATACTTGTTTCTATTTCATGGGTTATCTAAGGTAACCCTGTCATGACAGAATAATTAGTAGATACTTTGCTAGTATATCGATTTATGGTGTAATAAATCATCTTCTTTATTTTTAATTTAGGAATTCATTAAAGTTATATTGTTTATGTCATGTATATGTAAAGGTGATCTAAATTAACTTGAGTTAAATAGTTTGTTTTTGTTGTTTTTGTATTGGTTACCTCAGGTAACCCTGCTATGAAAGAATTCTTAGTATATACTTTGTAAGTGTATACATTTATATTCTAATTACACAATTTCTTAATTTAAAAATGTAGGACTTCATAGATTTGTATTGTTTATGTGATACATATATTTTTTTAAAGGTGATACCTGAGTTAACTTGAGTTATATGGGTTGTATTTGTTGTTATTATTGGGTTACCTGAGGTAACCCTGTAATGAATGAATTCTCTGTAGATACTTTGCTATTGTTTACATTAATTGTAATAAACAAACTTCTTTACTTCATATGTTGGACTTCATGAAACTTGTATTGTTATGTGATGCACATGTTAAGGTGACCTCAATTAACTTCAGTTAGGTGGGTTATATTTGTAATTATGTCTGGGGTTACCTCAGGTACCCATGTTATGAAGAATGCTTTTGAGATAGTTTGCTAGTGTAAACATTTATGTTGTAATCGGACAATTTCTTTATTTTAAATGTAGGACTTCATAGATGTGTATTGTTTATGTGATATTTCTGAAAGGCGACTTAAGTTAACTTGATATGAATGAATAATATGTTTCTATTTCATGGGTTACCTGAGGTAACCCTGTCATGACCGAATATTTAGTAGATACTTTGCTAGTATATCCATTTATGGTGTAAAAAAAACCAACTTCTTCTTTTTAAATGTAGGAATTCATTAAAGTTATATTGTTTATGTGATGTATATGTAAAGGTGATTTGAATAACTTGAGTTAAATAGGTTGTATTGTTGTTATTGTATTGGTTACCTGAGGTAACCCTGCTATGAAAGAATTCTTAGTAGATACTTTGCTAGTGTATACCTTTGTATTGTAACTCCACAATTGTTTAATTTGAAATGTAGGACTTCATAGATTTGTATTGTTTATGTGATGTATATATATTAAAAGGTGACCTCAGTGAACTTGAGTTAGATGGGTTATCTTTGTTGTTATTGTTATGGTTACCTGAGGTAACCCTGTAATGAATGAATCCTTCGTAGAAACTTTGCTAGTGTTTACATTAATTGTAATAAACAAACTTCTTTATTTTAAATGTAGGACTTCATGAAAGTTGTATTGTTTATGTGATGCACATGTAAAGGTGACCTCAGTTTACTTCAGTTAAGTGGGTTATATTTGTAATTATGTCTGGGGTTACCTGAGGTACCCATGTTATGAAGAATGCTTTTGAGATAGTTTGCTAGTGTTAACATTTATGTTGTAATCGGACAATTTCTTTATTTTAAATGTAGGACTGCATAGATGTGTATTGTTTATGTGATATTTCTGAAAGGCGACTTAAGTTAACTTGATATGAATGGATAATACTTGTTTCTATTTCATGGGTTACCTGAGGTAACCTGTCATGACAGAATATTTAGTAGATACTTTGCTAGTATATCCATTTATGGTGTAATAAATCAACTTCTTCATTTTTAATGTAGGAATTCATTAAAGTTATATTGTTTATGTGATGTATATGTAAAGGTGATCTGAATTAACTTGAGTTAAATAGGTTGTTTTTGTTGTTTTTGTATTGGTTACCTCAGGTAACCCTGCTATGAAAGAATTCTTAGTATATACTTTGTAAGTGTATACATTTATATTTTAATTACAAAATTTTTTAATTCAAAAATGTAGGACTTCATAGATTTGTATGGTTTATGTGATGCATATATATTTAAAGGTGATACCTGAGTTTACTTGAGTTATATGGGTTGTATTTTTTGTTATTGTTATGGTTACCTGAGGTAACCCTGTAATGAATGAATTCTTTGTAGATACTTTGCTATTGTTTACATTAATTGTAATAAACAAACTTCTTTATTTTAAATGTAGTACTTCATGAAAGTTGTATTGTTTATGTGATGTATATATATAAAGGTGACCTCAGTTAACTTGAGTTAGATGGGTTATCTTTGCTATTATTGTTATGGTTACCTGAGGTAACCCTGTCATGAATGAATCCTTCGTAGACACTTTGCTAGTGTTTACATTAATTGTTATAAACAAACTTCTTTATTTTAAATGTAGGACTTCATGAAAGTTGTATTGTTTATGTGATGCACATGTGAAGGTGACCTCAGTTAACTTCAGTTATGTGGGTTATACTTGTAATTATGTCTGGGGTTACCTCAGGTACCCATGTGATAAAGAATGCTTTTTAGATAGTTTGCTAGTGTAAACATTTATGTTGTAATCAAACGATTTCTTTATTTTGAATGAAGGACTTCATAGATGGGTATTGTTTATGTGATATATTGGAAAGGCGACTTAAGTTAACTTGATATGAATGGATAATACTTGTTTCTATTTTATGAGTTACCTCAGGTAACCGTGCATGACAGAATATTTAGTAGATACTTTGCTAGTATATGCATTTATGGTGTAATAAACCAACCTCTTAATTTTTAATGTAGGAATTCTTTGAAGTTATATTGTTTATGTGATGTATATGTAAAGGTGATCTGAATTAACTTGAGTTAAATAGGTTGTATTTGCTGTTATTGTTTGGGTTACCGCAGGTTACCCTGTTATGAAAGAATTTTTAGTACATACTATGCTAGTGTATACATTTATATTTTAATTACACAATTTCTTAATTTTATAATAGAATGTAGGACTTCATAGATTTGTATTGTTTATGTGATGTATATATAAAGTTACCTCAGTTGACTTGAGTTTAATGGTTGTATTTGTTGTTATAATTGGGGTTACCTCAGGTAACCCTGTCATGAATGAATACTTCAGATCATTAATTGAACTTTTATAAAAAAATTAAAAAAAAGTTTATAATTTTACCAGCCATCCCCACCCTACACGTACATACGAAATGAATGATCGGTGAAAACAAATAATAAAATCTGATCTGAATTAACTTGAGTTAAATAGGTTGTATTTGCTGTTATTGTTTTGGTTACCTCAGGTAACCCAGATATAAAAGAATTCTTAGTTGATACTTTGCTAGTGTATACATTCATATTGTTATTCCACAATTTTTTAATTTGAAATGTAGGACTTCATAGATTTGTATTGTTTATGTGATGTATATATATTTAAAGGTAACCTGAGTGAACTTGAGTTAGATGGGTTATCTTTGTTGTGATTGTTTTGGTTATCTGAGATAACCCTGTCACGTAAAAATACGTCGTAGATAGTTTTTCAGAGTATACATTTAACTTCTAATAAACCATTTACTTTATCATTTTGGACTTCATAGATAAGTATTGTTTATATGATATTCAGGAAAGGCGACTTTAGTTAACTTAATTTGAATGGATTATATTTTGTTGTTATTTTTGAAATAACATGAGGTATCTCTGTTATGAAAGAATACTTCGTAGATAATTTGTTGGTATATGCATTTATGCTGTAATGACACAATTTCTTAATTCAAAATGTAGGACTTCATAGATTTGTATTGTGTATGCGAGGTCTATATAAATGTAACCTGAGTTAACTTGAGTTGAATGGGTTGTATTTATTGTAATTATTGGGGTTACCTCATGTAACCCTGTCGTGAATGAATACTTCGTAATACTTTGGTAGTGTTTACATTTATTGTAATAAACAAACTTCTTTATTTCAAATGTAGGACTTCATGAAAGTTGTATTGTTTATTTGATTTACATGTAAAGGTGATCTCAGTTTACTTCAGTTAAGTTAAGTGGGTTACAATTGTAATTATATCTGGGGTTACCTCAGGTACCCATGTTATAAAGAATCTTATTAGATGGTTTGCTAGCGAAAACATTTATGTTGTAATCAAACAATTTCTTTATTTTACATGTACGCCTCATAAATGTGTATTGTTTATGTGATATATCGGAAAAGCGACTTTAGTTAACTTGATATCAATGGATAATACTTGTTGCTATTTTATGGGTTACCTGAGGTAACCCTGTCATAACACAATACTTAGTAGATACTTTGCTAGTATATGCATTTATGCTGTAATAAACCACTTTCTTCTTTTGTTATGTAGGAATTCATTGAAATTATATTGTTTATGTGATGTATATGTAAAGGTGATCTGAATTAACTTGAGTTAAATAGGTTGTATTTGCTGTTATTGTTTGGGTTACCGCAGGTTACCCTGTTATGAAAGAATTTTTAGTACATACTTTGCTTGTGTATACATTTATATTTTAATTACACAATTTCTTAATTTTATAATAGAATGTAGGACTTCATAGATTTGTATTGTTTATGTGATGTATATATAAAGTTACCTCAGTTGACTTGAGTTTAATGGTTGTATTTGTTGTTATAATTGGGGTTACCTCAGGTAACCCTGTCATGAATGAATACTTCAGATCATTAATTGAACTTTTATAAAAAAAAAATAAAAAAAAGTTTATAATTTTACCAGCCATCCCCACCCTACACGTACATACGAAATGAATGATCGGTGAAAACAAATAATAAAATCATTTGGGAAGTTTGTTGACATCTTTGGTATTTGGTCACATTAAAATTTGGTATTAAGATCTATCTAAATAAGAACTATATTTTCGTGCGTATTTAATCAATGACGCATTACCACGATTACCTCAGGGCACCGATTACCTCAGGGCATACAGCAGCGGACCTAACTGCCACCTGCGGTTGAACCTTGTTTTGTGGCATGCCAAACCTCGCACTTTTATGGCCATGTGAAATATAACATCAAAATGACAACACAGGACTACAATATAAATAAATTGGAGAACACAATTGACAAAGAATCACACGAACAACAGCCAACAAAAGGCAACAAGTTCAAAATTTTAATACGCCAGAAGTGTATTTTGTCCACACAAGACCTACGTGTGACGCCCAGATACAAAAGTTTGAAAGCCGAAACGAGTACAAAGTTACAGCATCGAGGACCAAAAGATCAAAATGGTTGTGCCAAAAACGGCAAGGGTTTTCTGTTAGTTACCAGAAAATCCCTATAATTTAGAATAATTTATACTTTTGCAAACAGTAAATGTTATAAAATGAATATTCAAAAGATGTACATGAAAAAACTGAAGTATTAACTAATTACAGGAAACAACTGAAATACATTTACATAACCAGACATTTGAAACACAAAAGTAGACACATCCGAATAAGTTTAAACCTCTACGCCAAGTGACGTCCTATTTGAAACTGAAAAATGACGAAAAAATGACGTCATTTGAATCTGTAAAACAGATCATCAAAAAATGAAAAATGACGTCACATAAGAATGAATAAGATAGAATTAGGATTGATTTAAGATTATATATTTGAACTAAATACTGACATTGCATTTAATAAAGTTAGCTACCAAAATTGTCTTTCAAAATAAAAATACATTGAAAGAACACAAGACAGATATGTCAATAACCTAATCACTGATTTGACAATGAGAATGTTACAGCTGTTTTGAAAACATTTCATAACCTTGAAACAAATTATTTTATATACACTTACAATGGAGAATATACCTGAAGGATTAAGTCCCTTCCAATATACATCACAATCTTAGTCGTTAAGAATATTAGAGCTAGATCAGCATATTGGGGAGATTAAGAAATTGAAAGTGTGGAAATTCAACTTCATCTCAATAATACAAATATAAAGACACATTTAAAGAGGCTACAAATTTCTTTTTTTAAATTTAACTGACTGGATTCAATGCCACCAAGTTTTTAAATACCACTCTTTGGTTAGTTATTCACATATTCATTCAGGTTTTTATTGTATCAGTTATCACAGCTGTATTATTCAGAAGTCGTTTATTTAATACTACCTTTATTGCAGTAAATTGACCACAGATATTTGATTGACCCAAACTATATGAATAGGATGGAAATTGTGGGTTTGTTAAGGATGTATTCTTCTGACGTTTCAGTATCGTTGAAACCTCGTTCTAAAATCATTTTAAAAACATGTGATATAAGTGAAAAATATCAATGAATTCAAAAAAATGTTATAAATCAAACTTCACTGTGTGAAAAAATGTATATTTACCATAAATAGATTTTGAGTGATACATTTTTCAAATTTTATTACCAATAAAGTCAGTCTTTCAGCCAAAATTTTGAGAAATGGGTGAGGGGTACAAGAAAGGATTTTATCAGAAAAATGTACATCCCATATCGTTTTTTTCTTTTTAAATTTCTAAAATATGTTTGTTTTCAATCATTGATAGCAAAGAAGTTGAGATAACATGCATTTTGTTCATAAAATAAAGAAAAATATAAAATTGACAAAGTTGACAGCATGGTAAATTTGACACAAACAAGCATTAATATATGTTTAAACTGTCTTTTATTAACTATAGTTTTTTAAGATTTATTTAGATTGGTCTACTTCATCGTTATTGAAAGTAATGTTTTCATGAAAGTAGCTCAAAAATGGGTAAAAATTTATGAAAAAATGGAAAATCATCAAAATTGGGTACTTTCAAGGGACGTAGCCAACAAAGAAGTCCACCAATTATTTCTTATCAGTCATGTTAACCCAAAAATGAGGTTAAGAAAAAAGTCTAATTCTAGAAATTTTTGGCTCCTCAGAGGTGTACATCCTTAAGTAAGTCATTTGTAATCTCACACAGATTTTCCCTGCATGATTTCTTTAAAAAGGAATAACAGTATTATCAACCCTTCACTGAGAAGGAAAATGAGTCATCTGAATTTCATTTTGAATGTCTTTGAACTGTTCATAGATAAACATCATACATTTTTACAGAGGTCCATGTCGCACCTATACTTATTTCAAAAACATAATGCGATATTCATTTTAATAAATAAAAAAAAAATAGTAAAAAACTTGATAATAAAATCAGTAGGAAGGAGGGGGAATGTAATAGTAGAAACGTAAGTGCGACGCCAATCTAGCTTTCTCAAGCTTAAGTATAGTTATTGTTTTAGTTTTGGGTAAAACATTTTTTAAGCTAAACAAGAACAAAATGAAATAAAAGAGAATAGTACCGACCTTCAACCTCGTTAAACATAGTCACCACCGTTATTGAAAATAGAGAAAAAAATATTTGCTGACATCTTTTTTTTTATACCTTGTGGTGAATTATGGTTTATGTCAGGACATGCCTTTCAACAAGATTACCAACATCAACTAAAATTGAAAATTCAAAACAATGATAAGTCAGATATACAAGAATACACAAAAAAAGACACATTATTCCGGAGCACCTGAGATCATTCCCAATTTCCGGTTGAACTCGAATTGTTCAGTTTTAGGATACCTATGTTTTGTTTTGTGTATTTATGTTTTTCGTTTGATCTTTCACTTGTTTGACTTTGGTGTTGTCAGTCTATAATCGTCTTATGAGGTTCGATGTCCCGTTGGTATCTTTTTTTCTCGATTTCAAAGAGAGTATTTCTCTTACAAAACGATGTTTAAATAATGAAGTTGATTAGTCGTGTTGGTGCCTTTTATAATTTACTAAGCGATATATATTTTGCTCATTGGTGAAAGCATACGTAGTTTGATAAATCTTTACTACTACGTCATTTGGTCTCTGGTGGTCAGATGTTTCATTATTAATCATACCTTTTCTTTTTTTGTCTGTAAGCACTCTGTTTTGTTGTCCAACATTGAACAAATTTTGTTCTGTACACATTAACTATTATCTTTATAAAATTGAGAATGGAAATGGGGAATGTGTCAAAGAGACAACAACCCGACCAAATAAAAACAACAGCAGAGGGTCACCAACAGGTCTTCAATGTAGCGAGAAATTCCCGCACCCGGAGGCGTCCTTCAGCTGGCCCCTAAACAAATATATACTAGTCCAGTGATAATAAACGCCATACTAATTTCCAAATTGTACACAAGAAACTAAAATTAAAATAATACAAGACTAACAAAGGCCAGAGGCTCCTGACTTGGGACAGGCGCAAAAATGCGGCGGGGTTAAACATGTTTGTGAGATCTCAACCCTCCCCCTATACCTCTAACCAATGTAGTAAAGTAAACGCATAACAATACGCACATTAAAATTCAGTTCAAGAGAAATCCGAGTCTGATGTCAGAAGATGTAACCAAAGTGTAATGACACATTTTGACTTATTGATTTCAATTTCAACAGGTCGTGTCTTTGTCCAACCAATACCTCTCATGTCAGTCTTATTAAATGCACCATGCAAAACTCAAGTAATCAAAGAAAGAGAAAATCGTCTAGTTTTAGTATCTGTGATTTGATCGTTGACCCTGAAATCACAAACACTGCTCTTTCCTCTTTTAATCTTTCATCACATGCGTTTTGTTTAAATCAAAGAAAACTTTTCGTTGGAATCATCTTTTTTTCCTAGTGATAACACTATCCAGATGCTTTTCTTATATTATCTTTATTAACACTTAGCTGGATAATTGCTTCATTTGCAATAATTCGCATCTCCTTTTTGAATTGATCTTTTTTCAATGAAAGACTTGAATTAAATCTTATCGAAGAGATCGTTAAGTTACAGATACTATTTGGTTCACATCCTCGGACAAACTGACGGAAGTATATATACTCCAGAAATTATTTTGGGAAGCATAATACTAGTTAGTTACAAATATGATTCACTAAAATGTAAATATATATATAAAAACTTATGAGACTGATTTGACATGATGTGACATTTGGCTGTGTTAATACATGTCGTATTTATAACCTTGAAATAAAATAATTTTAACACATTTAGAATATAACAAGAGGATTAGTTGCCCTTAAAAGCTGATAAAGGTTATACATCGCAAACTAAATCTTAAAGAAAGAGATCATAATATTGAAAAAGTAAAAACATCAGAAGCTTTAAAAATCATTTGATTCAACTAAAACATATATGACGAAAAACAAAATGAGTTGTCTCATGGGATTTCGAACAACATCTTCTTAAATCTTACTGTTCGGTGTGAGCCAAGGCTCCGTGTTAAAGCCGTACTTTGAACTTAACGTGTTTTCTTTTTAAATATTGTGACTTGGATTGAGAGTTAACTCTTCGTCTTATTTCTATGCATATTTTTGTTTAATCACTCTTTATACTACTTTTCAGAAGTGAACAAAAACATTTACCGACTGTCTTGTGTTACGCTCTTAATTAGAATTGTTCCAACTAGGTTCATAAAATGATAAAGCAACCACAATCCGCAATTAAAACACTGTGACTGGTTTTAGTATTAGGAAATGTGGACTGATTGCAAATATAAAATCTAATCAATATCATAAATTCAGTGGTTGTCGTTGTTTGCTGTCTGTCATGTTTGATAATTGTTGCAAGAATAAATCTAGCTATGACTTTTCCCTTTTGAATTGTTTGACATTTTGTCACGGACATGCCTTTTATAGCTTATAATACATTGTATGTGTTGTTCATCATCTTTTAGTTCCCTGTGTTTTAGTTTGTAGCCCGCATTTGTTTTTCTCTCGATCGATTTATGACTTTAAAACACCGGTATACTACTGTTGCCTTTATTTGGTCCCCTGGGTATAGTTGTTAATTGGCAATAAAATCCTCATCGTCACATTTGTAATTCAAAACTACGATAACGTGAATGCTAAACGACCACATTGGGTTAACTCGGATCCAAACATTATTGTTTGCTAAAAATAACTTACTAGGAATGAAGGATAACTCAAAAATCAAAACAATGAGAGGTTAATAAAAACTTGCATACAGAGAACATTTTAAAATTAAGTCAACAAATATATTTATTTGAAACTTTTCCTGAGAAATAGAAATTTGGTGACCTTCTCTAACATGAAATTATTAACAAACAATATGACATACGCTGCTGCCCTTGAGACAATGTGTTACTCGTTTATATTAACATGAAATCAATGTAAAAAACGTTATAATTCTTTTGTTTTAAACTTGTTTACTGAAAATCAAGGACTTGTCGAAGCAGCATTTGGCTAGGTGAATTGTTTCTATTGATTTTGCTCGACTATATAACACAATGCATCCATTTAAAAATTCAAACGAGCCACATTATCTTGAAAGTTTCTCAAATTATAGGTAAGTTACTTGTTTTCTCATTTAAAAAAGAAGTTAATATCATTTTTTTTTTAAGATTGTCAAACTTCATATTTTTATCAAAAACTGAAAATCGTGAGTTTATGTTCTGATGTTATTGTTAATTTATAGAAAAGGCATTTGACGTAGAGGGAAGCAGTCAACGCAATTATTTAGGAACTACGAATAATATTTTGGCGTATCAGAATCTCATGAATACGACCTGACTTTCTGAGACAGTATATAGACACAAACTTAGTATATCAGACCGTTTTTAAGTGTACTCAAAATATCAAAAAAAACCATATCATTTTACACTAATTATTTTGGGCCTTTTATAGCTTGCTGATTGGTTTCAGCCAAGGCTCGGTGCTTAAGGTCGTCCTATCACATACACTGGTTTGATTTTTACACATTACGAATTGGATGGAGAGTTGTTATGTTGGCACTCATGTCACATCTTCTAATTTAAATGAAAGAGTTGTATCATTGTCTTTTACAAATCAATAAAGAAACTTTTGTGTTAATTTTATCAATACAATTGCCGAAAACATAAACTAGTAATTCATGACCCAAACTTTTTCTTTAAACGCTAAATTGTTTTCTTTACTGTGCGAAATTCAAATTTTTTCAATTTTATGTTTTAAGGACGTTGATACAAAATGCATACCATACTTTTTGTCTTGGTGTCTTCGATTAATTTGGTGTCATGTGTTATTTATGATTGTCCAAAGTACAATAAACCAACAGTCAGTACTGGTAGTTCTACAGCAAATTCGTTTCTTGCATTTAGTGCAAAGTTAATAGATAAATTTGAGAATAAAGTTGGCAGACTTGCGGAACTCCCCGGTGCTTTACTGGAAGAAGATGCGGATGTTGTATGTCTGAATGAGGTAAGTTTAATGTCGTACCTAACACTACAGGTAGATAACTCTGTAAATTGGGTAACCGTTTTAATCACGTTGTATTGTAAGGGGAATATTCAGCTTCTCAATGATCAAAATAAGTGTTTGACAAACTGCTTATGTCCAATGAAATTTTTTCGAGAAAGTTCGTGGTTAAAGTTAATTGAAATATTTATATTTTGTCAAAGGGTCAAAGTAAACATTTTGTTAAAATTTTATGAAAATTATACGAGCCAAATTAATATTTTTATATAACAACCCCATAATTTCATTCGATAATCTGTTTCTAGAAAACCAAAACAATTAAGGCTTTTGTCTATACACTTTTACACTGGATGCATGCTTTAATTGGAATGGTAGTAACACATACATTATACAAATGAAAGTCCATATATATGGATGATAATAGTGACCTTATGTATCATTTTTTTAAAAGATTCTAGTTCTTATTTGTGAAAATCTTTTCAAATAACAACCGTCTTTACAAACAAAATGTCTTATTTTTATCAGTGATGTTTTTCATTGATAAAAAATAATTGGTCGAAATGTTTCGTATTATCAATAGTTTTGTTGAAAAAGAAAGTGATTTTGTAAAAAAGACATACTTTCACGTAGAAATATTGATCAACACGATTGATCAATTTATGTAATTTAAGCAAAACAAACTAGTTATAAACTACATTTCAAGTTAGATTTTGAAATTCCATTACAAGTACCAAATCCTTTGATTTAAATCATAAACCAAGAAACGAATTAAAACATGAAAACTAATAAATATATATTAACCGTTGAACAAACTTTTAAGTTTCAACCAAACACGCAGACATCAACGGCATTTGGCAAAATGTTTCGGAAATATTTTGGTGTACAATGCTCATCAACTTTGTACTTTATCAAACAAAAATGTATATTCGAGCGTCATTGATGAGTCTTTTGTAGACTCGCCTATGGCATTCACAATTTTAATCCAGGTATCTTTTATGAGTTTTATAGAGGTGCGGAATATTTTGAAAAGATTCAAGTCTGAAAATTGTAAATTGTACATTTCTGTATCAAATATATTGTGCTTTAAACTTAAATGAACTTTAAATAACTGTTTGAAATATCAAAGTTAACTGCTTTCGATAATGAAAAGTTAAAGATCATGAAGAAGTAACCGATTATATTTTATTCAAGAAACAAAGGAGTTGCCAACCCCTCGCCCTCAGAGTGACGATGTAATCTGTTTTAATGAACAAATTGGTCGAAACCATGTCGTATTTCTCTTATTTGTCATTCTGTCATCTGCAACGAACAGATACATAGACTTTTTTTCTAAACGCCTTCACAAATTAAACTTATTTTGAGTATGTGAGTCTTTTATGATGAATTACGATATGGCTTACGTTTCATTCCGTTACATTTCTTTTTGCCAAAATCAAGGGCTTTGGAATTTGGAAACTACTTCATGAAAATAAGAAAAAGCAAACTAAGATGTATGGGTTTTGATAATGGTTGAAGACCGTATATCTATTTATTTCTACGTCATTTTGTCGCTTACAGGAGGTTTACTTATTTGAAATCAAACCACATGTTCTTTTTTTTTATAAACAGATTTATTTCTTAACGAATTCACAAATATTGAGTTGATGTTGAGTACATTAAAATTAAAATGAAAAAAATATCGTTCTCCAAGGAAAATTCAAAATGAAAAGTTCAAAGACATTTAACGAATGAGTCCAGCAAATTCGGGAAAGTTTCTTGCTAAAATAACTATATGGGATTTATCCTAACAGCTTTAACAGGAAGAATACGGAGTATTATATAATTGAGGTTTTGAATTAATTATTTTATAAATATTTAGATGTTCTACTTTTCGACAGGGATGCATTAGAACGCAGCCACGTTTTTTCATTTGTTTTATGTGATTAAAAGTCCTTGTATCCTGTATGAGTACGCTTGTGTTTTACAAATAAATGCTATTTGCTGCATTTGATAAATACACATTTACTTTGATGAAGGTTATTTGTTGAACCAAAATATTTGTCGATACGAATGTATTACACTTTGTTTGTAAATTAGTATCGTTGATCAACTTAAAAGACTTTTATATACACATATATACACTTTTATTGGTTGGTTGACCGTTATAGAATAACCGTTTCACAAATGATATCGGATATTGTCCTTACGTCGTTACTACAATCCCTTTACCTTTCATGAATTTGACCTAACGAATTAGACTATTTTCAAGATTTGTTATAACATGAACAACACGACAGGTGACATATGTGGAGCAGAATCTGCTTACCCTTACGGAGCACCTGAGATCACCCTTAGCTTTTGGTGGGGTTCTTGTTGCTTATTCTTTAGTTGTCTATGTTGTGTCATGTGTACTATTGTTTGTTTGTTTGTCTTTTTCATTTTTATCCTTGGCGTTGTCAATTTATATTCGATTTATGAGTTTGACTGTCCCTCTGGTATCTTTCGTCCCTCTTTTACAAAACATTATTGATTGGTTTGATATTTATATATTCTTCCCTTTTTGTACTTTCAGGTGTTTTTAGAAAATGATATATCGACTATATTTAGCAAGGTTAAGAAAACGTATCCATACGTTTACAGCTCCATTCACGATGGAACGACAAATAACGTATTAGTTGCGACATCATCTCCCTGTCCAGTTTTTACAACATTTAAACTTATGATTTGCTTGGCAAAATGCAAAGGAATATCCGACATTAAAGGAATACTTGATTGTGACATACAATATAGATGCGATGCTTGGAAATCAATGAAACAAGAGTGTATCACCTGTGGGGGAGCTGAAGGTGCTGATCGTGTTTTATCATGTACTAAAAAACAACGAGTTAATGTTGCTGGTAATATGATTCTTAGTAAATATCCAATAACGAAAGCAGAATCGACATTCTTTGTAAGCAATAAACAGGCCAACAGACAAGGAAAACTTATTGTTGAAGTATGTATCACACTTTATAGCATCTTTCTTTGCTTTTAATTATTCACTAATATACTGACATACCTTAAATTGAATTGATACTGCAAAACGGTCTATCAAGGACACTGTAATGTTCATTGTTGCCATTCTTTTTCTAATTCCTTGGCAATGTACCCTTTGTTTATAAAAAAAAATCTACGTATGGTAATGTAGAGCTCTGTAGATGATTGGCTGAGTTAAAAGTAACCAACCATCATCTGCTCTCCGGATGAATCAAAATGTGCAAAATGTGAAAATTACACAACTTTATATGTGGTTGAAATAGAAATCAGGAACGTGAAAGTCACTCGAACGTTGTTTTTTTTTTTTTGTTTATCAAAAATGAAATATGTTGATGATCGTTTGAGAAATAGAAGGTTGCAAAGTTATTCTTGTCTTGCCGGATTTGTTAGATCGGGTCAGCAAAACCAATGAATTTAAAGTTCTCGTCGAGGTTCGGAATTTTTTCATCGATAAAAAAAAGATAATACATGCACATCATTCGATTTGTATAATTTTAGTAGGGAGCACAAAGTTCATCAATAATGCAGTATTTCTTTTTAAATTAGCGATCATGAAAGTTCAAATCGTTTGAAAAACAAAGGTCTTTCTTTATCTCCAAGCATAAACGTCCTGATCAAGATTTTGCACAAATGTTTCAAAAACTTTTGTTTCAATAAACTGTTACGTATATTATGGGTTTTCAACAGTGTTATGATGCTGACCTCCACTGAAAAGATATGGTACATATATTTTTATTATGTGTCATTCAATAATGACGTAATACTTAATACAGCGTTTAATTTAGAATTGCTATACGTCAAAAATTGCTGATGTTAAAGACATTTTAATAGTTTAGCTGTCATTGAGTTTTTTGTGATTAAATGGATAACGAATGGACGACACTTCTGAGTTAATAAAATTTGTAATATAAATAAACCAACAGATATATGACCAATGGAAAACTTACACTTTCCGGAGTTTGTAATTTATTAGCTAAAATGTGAGTATATTGAAGTGCGTATATATGTGTGTATGTGTAAAAGGGGAATAATTGTCATACCAAATTTTGTATCGGACTTGCCACCCTTTCGCCACCAAGCATCCAGTACTTCGTGTCATTTAAAAATAATATCCAGAACATATGTTGTTTTTTCAATTTCATTCAAGACTGCTGGACGAACCATTGCTTGTACAAAAATGACAACCGCTTTGAATGATGATTATTATGAACGTAAGATATCTTCATTTATATTTTGACACATGCATGTGTAATAAGAAAAAAGCTGTCTACGAGACAGAATGCAAATAAACCTTAGATGTCTGAAATTTATATGTGTTTCACCCGAAACAAAAAATAAGAATATGTAATAGGACTGGCACGACCCTTATGTACATAATCTATAGAAATAACATGCTTTCTTAGTAAAAGGGTCTGCAAAGGGCTTGAAGAATAGAAGGTAAAAACTGAAAAATAAAGATAAAAGAACAAATGAATAGGAAATTAAAAAAAAAGGACGGAATAAAGAACAATGGGAAGCAAAAAAAAAAAACAGAATAGAAAAAATTGGGTAAAAAAGACATTGAATAAAAAATGAACTATCAAAACAATTTAAAGAACTCTAGTATTTAAAAATATTTACCGGAGTACTGAAAATTGCTTTTGTACTCTGGAAATTAGTGCTAAACTTTGATTTAAATATATAACAATGGATAATCCATATAACTTAAAAAGGTAAACATTATATAGGTTAGTGACTAGATCATCTGTAAATTTTCAATGACGCAAAACAAAACCACAAAAGGAGACATGACACATTGATATGTTTATTATTTATCTTCAAATAGCTGAAACGAGGGAACTGTTTTCCTCGTCTTGGGCTGTAGAGAATCTCTCTCAAGCAAAGTGCATAATGTCAAACTTCAAACAGCAGGACAAGGCCATACTGATGGGCGACCTTGAGTGTGGACCAGCAATTCTCTCAAATAACATAAGGAAACAACACGAACGTGAGAACATTATAGATTTTCTTGTGCACCAATTTGTTTCTTTATTAAAGGAGTAGGGACATTAAGCCCTAGTTTTGGCCCAAGAAAATGAAATGTTTGATAACTATTTCAAATTGGCACATAACGTTTAGAAATGCATAGTGTCAAGAAATATAAATGAAAAACATAAAGATTTTTATCTGATGACGTCACAATTACGTCATAATATGTACTGTTTTCACAAAAACGATGAAAAATACCGAATTTATGCAGTTTTCTGACTTTATTTCCGTTGTGGAAACATCCTGCGCAGCCGAGAAACAACAAAATATTTTAACAAAAGCTTAATTATAACTATTGGCATTATCTCACCAAATATAAAGTTGTTTCTTGGGTGTGCACATACTTTTTCAGTCTAAAATATACTTCAAATTTGATGAAAAAACAAGGAAAATCACGAAATTTAACAAAATATGCAAATTAGGTTATAATTTGTTGCCATGGTAACTTGTTCGATGTCAAATTTGTTTTGTTTTTCTTAGTACCTTATACCTTAGACAAGTTTTCAGTAATTTAAGAATATGCATGATAACTTTAAAATTTGCTGTAATTTTTGGGCCAAATAAGGGCCTTATTGCCCCTAATCCTTTGTTAGTTGAGGATGAAAGGGTTTTGTCGTCATTTGACGACCAGGAAACAGCGTTTGCAAACGAGTTGGTTTTCACATATGCCAACATTTTTATCTTTTTATTCCATTTAAATAGTTCACGAGCACACATGCAACCAACAGTTGAATATGTTTACCAAACAACCAAAACACTTGACTAATGAAGTTCACAAAGTACAGTATAAGCCTCTGGTGATTTACATCTTTTTTTGTTTGGGTTGAATGTTGTAACAAATTTTCTGAGTAGGACTTCAGATGACAAATGGTTGAACAATTGCACTATTCACGCTATAATCAGTGTAGGTTTTGCAGTTTTATACTTATGCATAATAAAAAATATGTTTTGAAAAATCATTTTAATGATTAATGAAAAAACATGATTTTTGTTTCAGTTTCATACAACAACTTGACTATCCAGTTCGATTCTCCATATGTAAGTGATGTTGGTCATCAAACAAGTAGGGGTGCAAATATCATCACTACACACGTGATGCAGAAAGGTTACAACGGTCAGCATACTTGCAAGGTATGTTTTAATCAGCATACATAATGATCATGCAAGCATGAGCACATACACACACAGTAATTTGTATTGACAAAATCATTGAAAAATGCAGACCAGTTATACATTAATTGTTGAGTTCACATAAAATGGACATACATTTTGTAAAGGTAAAAGTAGTGACACATGCTTGTCCGTCGTGGAATAAAAATACTTACCTGAATATGTCAGTTTGGTCTTTTACTGACCTCGCTAATAATTACACCATTTCTCTAATATACATTCAACACAAATGATCAAATTGTTGCGTACAGTCTATATTGGTGAACAAATTACAAACCACCAACATTAACACGTTAAATTACTATCCTAGTATTTAAATTGAAGTTAATCACACCATAATCACATCATAACAGGATTCTTTACTTGTACAAGTATCTATAAAGCAAAAGTTTATATGCATTACTACGTTCTGTACAATAGTTGACTCATTGGGGGATAAAAGTATAAATAAAAAGCATATACTAATGCTAATCTTAATGTAATTTTATTTTAGCGAGTTTTTGGTGGCACATACAATGGGATAGAACTTTCCAACCAGTACGGTGTTAAATGTACCATACCATCGTAATGATATTGATTGATAAAAGCACGTGTTATGTCCACCATGACAAATAAATTATTAATCAGAAAACATATCTTCGTTTTTTCTTCTTCCAATGGCACATTCTGTACGATTATAAACAGTTATTATAAAAAAAAAAAACATACAAAGCTATGCAAAAAAACATCTAAATCATTTTTACCCTGCCACCAGGAAAATAAACCAATTAGAAAAAAAGAGAAAATCAATTGATGTAGTTGTAAATCCAACTGCTGATAATTAATTCGAAAACCCGACTGCGAAACACTAACTGGTTTCCATGATGAAACGTGTATTTTATTTAAGGTTATGTCAGTTCAGGTCAGGCCAGAAAGAAAACAAAATTGCTTGCTACGTATTTCACTTTTCTATTGCTTTCCCTCTGAATTGATATCATGTACCAAAGAGATTTCAACTGTATACTTATTAGGCTTTCTAACTATTTTGATCTGAGCGTCACTGAAGGGTTTTATGTAGACGAAACGCATGTTTGGCGTTTAAATTATAAGCCTGGTAACTTTGATGACTATATTCAACTACCAATCACTTCAATTTCATACAAAACATTTGGAACAGAATATCGTCGTGACGTCTGCAAAAGAGAGGCGTGAGATACCAGAGGGACATGTAACTAAGCAACACGACGGGTGCCACATGTGGAGCAGGATCTGCTTACCCTTCCGGAGCACCTGAGATCACCCCTAGTTTTTGGTGGGGTTCGTGTTGTTTATTCTTTAGTTTTCTATGTTTTGTCGTGTGTACTATTGTTTTTCTGTTTGTCTTTTTTATTTTTAGCCATGGCGTTGTCAGTTTGTTTTAGATTTATGAGTTTGACTGTCCCTTTGGTATCTTTCGTCCCTCTTTCATGAGTCGAAAATTAACTGACAACGCAATTGCTAAAAAAAAAGACAAACATTCAAACATTTGTCATGTAACAACACAAAACACAACATAGAAAAATTGAGACTGACAAACACGAACCCCACTAAGAATTGGGGTAATCTCAGGTGCTACGGACGGGTAATCGGAATCGGCTCCACATTATGTCTACTATGACAAATATAGTCCTCTTCGTATGTCACATTAAACAGTAATTATCAACAAACCATATAAAGCTATAAACATAACCTACATCTTAGTCATTTATATCCTTCCTACTTAAAAAATTAATAAATATAAAAATGTGTTTACCAAAAAGGAAAAATAATTGATGCAGTTGTAAAATCAGACTGCTGGCTGATAAAAAAATGAAATCCGACTGCTGGCTGATAAAAAATTGAAATCCGACTGCTGAATAACAGTTCAAAATACCTGATAATATATGCGAAATGCTTACAATGCCGAAACGTACATTTATGGTCTGTTCGGAACAGAAAGAATAGCTTATTATAGATTTCACCTATTTATTGGTATACTATCTAGGAAAAGAGTGCTAATACATTCAACTGCAAAAGAGAGTCGTCAGATACCAGAGCGTTATTCAGTTTTATTAGTCGGATATAAATTTACAACGCTATTTCTAAAAACAAACAAATAAATATTAGTCATGTAAGTACACAAAACACATTATAGAAAATCATAAAGTTTAAGCAACACGAACCTTAGAAAAAATGGGATGATCCCAGGTGCCCCGGAACGGTAAGCAGATTCTGCTCAACTTGTGTTACCCGTGAAATTATTGTGAAACATTGGAAACTCATTGTCAAATAAAGGCAACAGAATTATATCGTTGTTGAATAAATAAAAAGTTGGTAAGTTTAGCTTTTTCAGTAATACGCTACTAGATCAAAGATGGAAGATCAAAAGTTGATTCCTTGCTTAAGATACACATGTATATATCATATATTGTATCAGGTTGCACTTTAAATAAAATAAAATCTATATCTAAAATCATAAAACTGACATTGATATGAGATTCTGGATTAGTGGAATATTAATTAATTTCTACATTCTTAAATTTTTAAAGCTATTGTACTCTATTCTTTATACTTTTTGCTTATTATTCACTGTTCCTTATATTTCAGAACCTCAGTATACTAGTATTTTTTTTCTTTGGTTTTTTTTTTTAGTCCGTGTTTCTCTATTCCTTATAACTTTGCCCATTTTCTATATTCTGTAAAGACCTATCCACATCTTCTTTTATTCTTTTCGACAAAAAATAATTGACAACAATGAATATATACTGAGTGCCAATGAAAACGCAACACTTTTGTTTTTCAAAAAAATCTTATAATTTTTATTTTATTTATATTAGAACTTTGTATAGTTGGTTGAAAATGACTTTTAAGACAATTGTCGACAGTTTTACGGTTGAGTGATTTTTAGAACAAATGCGAAGCAAGGGTTATTTTGAACGGACATTATCCGAGTTCACCGCTTTTCAACATACCCACCATTTTCACGATTTTGTCATTTAAAGCTTGGCTAGTGTCATGAATTTTCCCGCCCTTATTGTTAACAAACTGCAATAAACATCTGAGTAAATGCAAGGACTTTCTGACAACCAGCGACATGCAGTTTTGGGCATGATCCAATGAAGCCTTGCACAGTATACAATTACGAGAAGACTGAAGTTTTAGCCTCTACAATAACCCGAATCATCCACAAATTCAACCAAACTGAATCATTTAATGATCAGCCACATCCCGGGATACAAAAAGCAAGAAACGCTCAGCAAGACCGATACATTTGGTCTTTAACATATCCGATATCGACTCTGATGGCTGTTCAAAGGTCACGAGAGTTCAATGGTGGTCACGGTAGAACCTTTGGAGCAATTTCAGTAAAGCACCATTTGCCCAGAAACTGTTAAAGAGCACCACAGTCTTTCCTTAGTGACATCTAAACGGTCGTTTGGCGTAAACATTGAATTCTGTAGACCAAAAAACATTCATTATGTACCAAAAAACAACAGTGGTGGTTACATAGACATTTGGCACGCGCCTTGGCCAAAAGTCTTGCTTTTCGCCGGATTTTGGTCCAATCGAGCAAATTTTGCATCAGATTTAACATGGTTTAGACGATGAAAACCACCACCAATATCATAAAGTCAACTTGAGTTTGCTTTGCGGGACAAGTGGAATAAAAGTCCTCGGGATCACATTAAACGTCCGGGATGATGCACTGCACCACGGGGCTGTAACATTTTGTGTTAGGACTGTGAGTTGCTGATTCGACATTGGATGTTTCATTTACCTATTGCGCACGAAAGATGACAAGGAATCAGTTTTTGTTTGATATCGATCTATTGTTAAAATTGTTAATTTTCAAGAACAATTTATTTTGAAAGATTATCATTTCTAGTATAAATTTTATTTTTGAAAACCAAGTGTTGCGTTTTCATTGGCACTCAGTATATAAAGTGCAATTCTAAATCCCAAAATTAGATGATGTAGTTTGATTGCAAATGAGACAACAATCCACCAGAGACCAAAGAAGTAAATAAGTATGTCATCGTGCGGCCGTCAACTACTATCAAAACACATAGCGTTAATTAAGCTATATATAAACCCCCGACAAGAGAATAATCGACTTGGTTTATAAACAAAGCGATATACGAAAATGTTAATCGTGTTTGCTAGTTTTCATAAAATCCCACTAACTCGGGAGAGTTGAGTTATAGCACACTATACGAACAAACTGTAAACATCTGGAAGAACAAAGGCTAAATTGAGAAGATCAGGACAAAAAGTTATACCAAGGAAGTTCGCTACTCAGTTTCGAAATAAATAGCTTTTCATTAAACTAGTATACATGTATATTGATAGGGGATTAGATAAGGAATCAAAAAAGCAAATAATATATAGAGGTCAATGTGCTGGTTTTTAAGATATTAGCCATTGAAAATGTTGCGGGAAAATGTTCTCTCTTGATTTTTCATAGCTTTATCATTGACAAGTGAATATTCTCTAAAACTATTAAAAAATCAATAAGATTTGATAAGACTTCTACAATTGTCTTCTTATTATACATGCAAAGATTTAAAAAAAGAAAATGGGGGTCAAAGGGCAATTTTTTTGAAGGCATTCAAATTGATAAAACCGAAGGATTCCAAAAAAAATCTGACAACGATTTCAAAACATGACAAGCAAACATCCTTAAGTTTGGTTATCATAATATATCAACTAAAGGTATTTGTGCATGTCCATCCTTAAAGAAAACCTTACCCTTACATTTTTCAATGAACAGCTATAGACAATAAAACGTGATTAAAAAACGAACACTAACAGCTTGATCTAAAAAGCTAAAAGAAAATGTTTAAGACCGACAACAACTATTGGACTGTTCGAGACAACATAATAAAGTTATCGTATTTTTATTCAGTTGCATATATGGTATTAGCCAAAATATTCGATATATTGTGCACTAACAAAAACTAATTTTACCACTGATATGCTACATGTATATACTAACGTTAAGGAGGCCAGGATTAGGTATCGGTCCTTCGTGTACCTGTAACAAATGTAAAATTCAAACAAAACAATATATCATTAAAAAATAATAATGGGGCTAAATCTTTAAGAGCTCATACTCTCTCGAAATGAACTGAATGGTATAGCAAGAAAGCCTAACAGTACACAGTAAGAGTGAATTCCACAATGCTTGTAGAGTGAGACATTGGTTGGCTTGCTTGCAATGGTTGTATATATGTTTGCATTAGCATGGTAATTAAGATTGACATACGCAAACAATATAGATAGGTGGAGTTAAACTTAGAAAATCCATTGGACTGATTGTTGGAGACAACCTAATAATGTGGCAACGCTAATCTTTAGAGAACTCACCCTACCCGAATTAACTCAATGGTGTATCAACAACGCATCTATATTACTTAATAAAATGAGTTGAAATTGGGTGTCGTGTTTTTTTCTTTCACATCAAATCAAAGAATATTGTCTTGTACCGAAAAAAGGTAATGACCTGTGTAATTTATTATGTGTTCATTTCAAGATCCTTTGCAGGGTATTAAGGGGTTAAAATCAGAAAGAGCCAGTTTGGATCGACCGCCCGTCACGACGTTCGGCTCAGAAACTATACGTGTCGTCATCATTTCCGTCATTGCACTCCTGTCAGGCAAAATTAAATTTTATTTCGTAGTAGATACGGTTAATATTGACCTTACAGTGTGTAGGGGGAGGGGGGATTATTTCAGTTTTCGATTAAAAATGAATACCGAAGTGCGGCTGGAATTTATATATTCATATATTAATGCATAAAATTTTCAGCCCACATTTTTTTTAACTATAGGTAATTTTTAAAAAGAATTAACCCGGGCGATACCATGTTTCAATGAAATATGGTCCAAACTATAAAAAAATGACCTGTGTGAGGTCATTTTTATCATTGATAAAATGCAATCTATAATTTACTTTAAAATTATGTTCGTCTGATATTTTTTGTTGCCGTTTGGGAATTTCTCGATATAATACAGAGACATTAATTATCATATATGTGAGATTTATTTAAATGTGAAACTTTTCATAACTTTATTTGAAAATAGTCAGATTTGACATATTCGTGTGAGTAAGATTTTGAGAATCTTATTGATTCACATTGAGTAGAAAATCACACTGTGACCTACATATATTGATATTCGTGTTTGTGTTACGTGTACATGTATCCCGATTTTGTGCTTCCTTCGTGTCAGATCTAAACTTTTTTTTACATTTATTGATATCATTTACTCTACTAGTATTAAAAGAGAGACGAAAGATACCAAAGGGACAGTCAAACTCATAAATCTAAAACAAACTGACAACGCCATGGCTAAAAATGACAAAGACAAACAAACAACAGCACACATGACACAACATAGAAAACTGAAGAATAAACAACACGAACCCCACCAAAATACTAGGGGTAATCTCACGTGCTCAGGAAGGGTAAGCAGATCCTGCTCCACATGTGGCACCCGTCGTGTTGCTTATGTGATAACAAATCCGGTAAATAGTCTTAATTCGGTAGATTACATTCATGAAATGGAAGGGGATTGTAGTTACGACGTAACTAATAAAACTAATGATCAACTAATAAAATAGTCTTATATTTTATTGAATATCATCCACGTACCTCAAAATTGGGTCGGGCGAGGGGAGATAAGGAATAGAATTATACACTGATTATCTGTTCAAAAATGTATTGCTATTGAAATCAGGTGCATATCCTGGATTTAATGTTAGGGGTGCACACAATATTGCTGTGCGGAGCGGAGTATGTTGCGAAATATTTTTGGGTAAATCAGCAAATATTTTTGCGTGTCGTTATTATTTGAGCTTTGGCTGTAAGTATTCTGGGCTGCTAAGCAAAAAGTATACACTAAAGAGTGTAGGGATTACTTCGAGTTTCGGTTAAAAATTGGTACAGAAGTTTGGCTTGAATGTGACCCATTCATATATTCTCAGCAACTCAACAACAGATTTTTACACGTCAAGAGCGTTTCCTTCCGGGGAACGCATCAATTCACCATGAAAAGGGTGGAGGGATTACTTCGGTACCGGTTACAAATAGGTACAGAACTGTGGCTCAAAAACCTAATATCGCCTTACACCAAAACTTTATATCTTCTAATAATGAACCAACATATATTTCGCGGGTATTTTCTTGTACCAATACATAGTTCATGAATTAAAGCTTATTTCATAAATTTTGGAGTAAGATTTTGGTTGGTTTACTCATATGGTATGTATAAAAATTAGGAGAAAAGATATAATTGCTTATCGTCAAAGTTTAAATTACGTTGATCTTTCAATTATAGGCAATCGTACGGCATTCAACATTGTTCAACGATGAGAAAAACCCATACTTTATAGTCGACTAATAAAGACACCGACATGGAAAATATAAAACAGTTCAATTGAGAAAACAAAAGGCCTAATTCACAACTTAACATTGTTTTCTTTGCTAAAACATTGTAACTAAGATTGACATCTGCAAACAATACAGATGGTATAGTAGTACACGATATTCGAATTTGATTGGACTTTATCCTGAAGGTAAGAAACACCCAATTGTACATGTAAACATTACATAACAAATATTACTCAGACCTATATAAGCTGGTTTTTTTAACATTACACTATTATCATTCTTTATAGATTATCGTTTGATCATCTCAACGAGATTGATTTTCTCGCTGGGGTTGGTACGGCGAAAGCGAGCTTGGGTTGGTTCGGCGAAAGCGAGAAAAGCAATCAAGTTTAGATGACCAATGATAATCTGTTTATTGCTATTTTACCAATGACGACGTTGTCAATGTCATGTCAATTTCATTAGCAAAGCCACGTGGCCCCTTAGTTTCTAGCGATAATTTTGCATATCACTTGATTCCGCTGAGAAAGGAAATTATCAGTCAGCAAGATCAAAGGAAAATTTTGTAAAATAGCGATAATAATACTCATTATGTATATAGGTTTACCTAGTCCTTCTATTCATATTCTTTGCAGATGCTTTTATTTGTATTATTCAAATTTCTTTCTTTCAAAAGATTATATGAAAAGATTGGAAAAAAATTGGAAAATTGTCATTTATGACATTACAACAGCTGTATACTACTGTTCCCTTTATAATTCATTTAAGGACAATAAGTTCAATGAGATGACGACTTACAATTTTAGCCATCTTAAAATTATTTGAAAATCTTGTCTTTTTGGTTTTTAAAGTTTCTTTTTATCTATTATATTTTTTAAGGTATTAAAAAAAAAGATAAAAATCAGTTTCTGCATGTGGTAGTCATTTATTTCTAAATTTCGGGGATTTAAATTCCTCATTATCGAAAGAATTAGACGAAAAAAATATAACGATTTGAATTTTCTGACTTTTCCCTGATTCGACAATACTGAATAATCCACCTTAACCTCGTTACGATTTTGATAGAAACACAAAATCAACTGATTGCTTTTTGGAAGCTATGGGATGTGATTATTTAAGGTGTTGTAGTATTGTTTAATGAAATGAAATACCCACGTCGCTCAAAGAGGAATTCTAGCTAAGTTATGTGTGTGAGAGCCATATTAGTATTATGCCTCTTGGGGTGGGGAAAGTGTGGTGGGATTGCTGACCTTAGTAAATGTGGTTAACATTTTGTCAGCCGTAATCGGTGGATTTACGCTCAGCTCAGTCAATATATGCCTTGTAACACAGAAATCCCGGGTTCGAGTCAAAGATGTGTTTTCAAGATGAACCAAGCTCTTCCGTTACAGATTAAATGGCATCAAATGTCATTCATAAGATTTATTAAAACATTTATATTTAAAATCATTCATTTGAAGTGGATCATTAACACATTTATGCGATGTTTGAAGCATACATTTACGTGTTCTCTTTTTCTTTTAACCATGAACAGAAAACGAAAAGAGCAAAACAAATTCTGACCTAACTGTATTCTTTAACTTTGACAAATTTCATGATCGATATTACAATTTACTGTATGTTTAAAATCGTTAAAGGATTTATATATGAAATAAAGATATTTGGCAGCAAAATGGCCAACTTATTATTTTGTTTTTATTAAAATTGAAACATTTGTTCATATAAGTTATACTGTTTCTCACGAAAGAGGTTGTGAATGAGGTGACAAACAAGACAATTGACCATGTGGAAACCCTGGTAAAAATCATCATCAAAGCGCTATAACTCTAATAGACAGTTACATGACGATTTTTGTCATCTGATTTATTTGAAGATCTTGATACGGATAAGGTTTTCTGTTGAAGGTTTCTGTCTATCTAATATAATTATATAATAAATGAGATGGGTGTTTTGGGAATATAAAAAAGAAGATGTAATATGATTGCCAATGAGACAACTGTCCACAAGAGACCAAAATGACACAGACATTAACAACTATAGGTCACCGTACGACCTTCAACAATGAGCAAAGCCAATACCGCATAGTCAGCTATAAAAGGCCACGATAAGACAATGTAAAACAATTCAAACGAGAAAACTAACGGCCTTATTTATATAAAAAAATGAACGAAAAACAAACATGCAAAACATAAATAAACGACAATCACTGAATTACAGGCTCCTGACTTGGAACAGACACATACCTAAATAATGGGGCGGGGTTCAACATGTTAGCGGGATCCTAACCCTCCCCTAACCTGGAACAGTGGTATAACAGTACAACATAAGAACGAACTATAAAAATCAGTTGAAAGAGGCTTAACTCATCAGATGGACAAACATACAAGTGGACGTGGCCGAGTACTTATACATTCCAACACAAAAAGAGATCTGAGAGTACTCGCAGTTATCTGACAGCTAGCTCAAAGCCACTAACAACTAATAAAAAATTATGCATCTAAGACTATCAATCCGTGCATATCCAACATCCAATGAATTTAGTGTAAAGATGTCATAAACAGCCAAAGAAAAACATGACCTTCTGCAATGCCAAGTAACAGGTATCGACAGATTGTAGATCCATGAATATGTATATGTATATAACATACTAGTAAATTTAGTAAGCTTTTAATTTACTGATAACAAAATCAATATTTATACCTATAAAAACAATATTCAATGATCTTATTTCAGTGTTAAATAGGTAGTCTTTTAGAATAAGTTTATTTAAAGGAGCGAAAAGTTTACATGGATCAGTTTTAAATTTCCGGGCACGGTTAACAACATTTCCGTAAAATTAAGGATGTGCTATCCCGATTGAAATAAGCATTCTGCAGGTACAACCAAACTTCAAAACCAAATCTTTATATCTATGGAAAAAATTAGTAAAGGTTTTAAGTAATTTATGGTAACGATATCCCTGGTTTAATAATTTACCAGTAGTACATAGATTGCGTTCGTTAAAATCAAAAACGTCACAACAGACACGGGCATAGCGAACCAGCTGTGAAATATAAGCACCGTAATATGGTGCCAAAGGAACATCACCATCTAAAAATGGAAAATTAACAATAGGGAACGCAAAATCGTCTCTTTCGTCGTAAATTTTAGTGGGGAGTTTCCCGTTTAAAACCGAAATATCTAAATCCAAGAAAGGACAGTTAGTACCGAATAAATTTGATTTATTTAAAGTAAGTTCCTTGGGGTAAATTTCAGCAGTATATTGAGAAAATTCTTGATTATTGAACAAAAAAAATATCATCAAGATAACAGTAGGTGTTGTTGAATTTATCAATTGAATGCAATTTCGACAAATAGACTGTTAATTCAAAAACTTTCAAAGTTTATGTCCATGTACCCATAAATATGAGTGATTCCAATGAGGTATATCCAAGACACGATATGAATATTGACTTAATCACAATATACCCTCGTGTATCTACTTCATCAGTTGTCCTCGTGCATCTGTTGATGTGGATATCTACGATATCGCCGACATTGTATCAATATCGATGTTCATGTAATTACTATACGAATTACCACGTATATGTGTAATCATCAGTTAAGTGATAGATAATGCATATTTTAAAGGTTTTCTTGTCGTAGAACACACCGAGGGAGGTCTGGATTGATCAAACGAAAGAATGACCGTAGGGAGGTCTTTATTTGTGCAATCCTGACACACCGGTGTGTGTTTTAGGACAAAAAAAAACTTTAAAAATGCATTACCTGATACTATACCGTCAAAAGAATATTATTTTTTACAAAGATTTGTGAATGAGTATCCTATATTACCAACCACACTAAATATAAAGTTGGATATTTTTTTCTGATCCGTTCAGGTTTTAAAACACCCTGCGGCCTATTTAGAATGTGAAATAAAACTCACTAGTTAATCTAGATATACATTTTCAAAATCATTATTCAGAAACAATCAATCTATTACTGTAACTGCATGAAGTAAGACACTAATTAATAGGTACCAGCCGATAACGGTGCATGAAAAATACAAGTCACTTTGTAAGTTGTACCAACTTAGTTTATGGAAAGGGGTGCTTTGGTTTTTTTTCTATTTGAAGTGAAATATCCAGTAACTTGCGTAAGCAGGTACTGACTGCCATAGAGGGGCTTGCTTCAGTCATGTCTCAGTGACTCCCTATATAATCCACCATTTTTTTCTCACAAAAAGGGGTTGTCGGGCTAACCCCTTTAATTCACCTTTGATTTGTAATGACATTTTTATCGCAGAAGAGAGATTATTCTTCAACAATCTTTCACGAATGAACTATTCAGAAAAGATTTCTTTTGAATGACAATACATTTTTTTAAACAAAGAATCGGGATTCAAATCTATACTCCCTGATCCCAATATGAGGTACGTGGCTGTTATTAAATAGAATATAAGAAATTTAATATGTTCATTATTTGATAAAGTTAAAAGTAAAATATAAATGTTAAAAGTTAAGAACTGATACATCAGTACAAAGAGAGTACGAATTCGTGATACATGAACGGGGGGAAGGGGGCAATAGGTGGTCCGTTAACATGTGAACAACATCTTGATTTTAGCAAAAACAGTTAACAACAAATGCAAAAATGCTAATAACAGTTGACAAAGTAAGTTGAAAACAGTTAACAGTTTACATTTATCTCATTAAACAGTTAACAACACATAAAAAAGGCCAAAACATGTTAACATAAAAGGTTATTGCCCCCCTCGTGTACAGGTAACACGTATACGAATATCAAGGCATGTAGTTCATAGTATGATTTCCTATTCAGTGTGAATCAATAAGATGTTTTAAAATCTCACACATATGATGTCCATTTATTGCTGCAATAAATTAGCAAAACTTCACATTACTTGTTTTTAAAGTTGAAATGCGCGTCAATGAAATTTTTTTTTAAACCTATTAAAAATGGAACTTTAAAAAATTAATTCACCAATTGGCGACAACAAACTTTCAAACAAATTAGATGTTGAAGTTATATAAGTTATAATTTTCATTTTTATCAAAGAAAATATTGACTCACACAGGTCATTATTTTATTTTATGTCTTGAAGCATATTTTTTTGAAACATGGTATCGTACGGGTTGATTCTTAAAAAGTATAACATATCGTTCTGAAAGAAAACAACTACATATAGGTTTATAAAAAAATATTTTTTAACCAGGTTACCTTTTTACATGTTTTTTATATTCGTCCATTATTAGATATCAAAGGGGCACTAGCTACGAGATATATAAAAATCTAATTTATTATTTGTTTTTGCTCAATCATTAATGAAATGCAAATAGTGAAATAATAATTCGTTTTAGCAAACCGTCAGGTTCAGATTTGTCAAAATAAGCTAAAAACATTGATTATGAATTATTCACTTGGAAGTGAATAATTTGACACCATTGAATCCGTATTCATGTAAACTTCAATTTAACTCCTTTGCTTAAGATCGATAACGCATGATAACACTGAGCAAAACTCATAACGCGTAGTAAACTATAAAAGCCCAGAAATTACAAAAGTAAAGTAATTCGAACGTGAAAACAAACGGCCTACTTTATGTTTAAAACACCAGTCACTAAAATACAGGCTCTTGATTTGGTATAGACATGTACAGAATGCGGGCGGGGAGAAATAAGTTTGAAAGCGCCAACCCCCAACCACCACCACCGATACCATCACCACCACGTTTTCCATAAAAAGGGGATCAGCAGTGTCATCAAATCAATATCAAGCATGTATACACATAAAAAAAAAAACACAAATTAAATAAGGTGCACATCTGAAAGTAGTAGGCTAGCAGTTACTGAAAGCTAGTCCAAATCCAAACTAATAATTGATGTGTTTTCAGGTGAATGGCTCTTTTCTGTTGTAGTCTCTGTTATCAGTTTTTTTTAAAAGAACTTTCCACATTTTTTTTTTAACTTTCTTTTCTAACCCACTTTTTTCATGATGAATTAAATAACTTGTTTAGTAAGATTCTAGATATCAACTATTTCTAATAAAAATATGAAAAATATATTTTGCATTAAATGATTTATAATACGGAAATAAGTTTTCCTTAAAAACAAATTCCGTTATTGCGACCAAGACCTTTGACCAGGTGATCTTGAAATCAACAAGATTTATCATCTTCCATGAACGAGTTTCATTATAATCCACCAGATTACTGGGCTGGTGATACCCTCAGGCAAATTAATCTCCACCAGCAGTGGCATCACCCAGTGGTTGTAAATAAACTCATCATAGATACCAGGACTAAATTTTTTATATACGCCAGACGTTTCGTCTACAAAAGACTCATCACAAATGTAAAGTATTATATATTCAAAACTAAGATGCTAGAGGGTAAACCTCATATACAGGTACTTAAAAACTCTATCAAAGAAAACTTAATTTTAGAAAAGCATATTTCCTCATAAATTATGAGAGCGAAAGATTATAACATGTACTGGAGCCCCTGGGATAAAGTCATTAATTAATTTAATAGGGAATTATTATGTAAACATGTGCTTGAAATGTAATTTCCAATATCACTATATTATTTGATGACAATGTTATACTTCATTCATATATATATATCGTATTCTGTTATATCATATCGTATTATTATTACTATTTTTGTTTACTCTTTTTTGCTTGATAATGCTTATTCTTTTCTTGCTTGCTTTATAATGTGCCACTATAGATGATATATGTAAATACCTGTCAATCCATGATAAATTAATAAAATATATAATAAAAATCCAAGAAGAGTTTTCATGTGGAATCATGTTTTCCAAAACCATCTTTTAAACCTAGTGACAACAAAATCAAGATGCTTTTCTTACATCAACTTCATTAGAATTTAATTGGATAATTGCCTCATTTGCAATAATACAATATCTCCTTTTTATGTTGATCTCCCCTAGATTGTCCCTTTATGAGTTAAATTAAATTCTATCAAAAAGATTTATAATTTTTTATACAAATGTTATGTGTGTCACACCCTCGGATAGAAGGATATATGCTCCAAATTTCTTTTTTGGGAATCAAAATACTAGTAAAATGTACATATTTTCCCCTAACATGTAAATATATATATATATGAAAATGATTTGACAAACAAGCTGATCACTGCTGTGACAATTGCGTTATGTTAATACATATTTATACCCTTGAAATAAATTTATTGAAACACAGTAATAATATAACCAGAGGGTCATTCACCCTCAAAATATGAAGACGGATAAACATCTCAAACTAAAACTTTAAGAAATAGATCATTATTTTGAATAATAAAAAAAATATCAGAAGCTTTGTTAAAGAATCATTTGATGTGACAACAACCATAGATGACGAAATACAAAAGTAGTTGTCGCAACGACACTCATGCCACATCTTCGTATAACTTACTGTTCGGTGTGAGCCAAGGTTTCATGTTGAAGGCTGTATTTTGAGCTATAATTGTTTACTATTTAGCATTTGTGACTTGGATTGAGAGTTGTCTCATTGTTAACCATACAACATGTTCTTAATTTTATGCATATTTTTGTTAAATGTCTTTCAGAAAGTAAACAAATTACTTACCGACAGTCTTGTGTAAAGATCTTAATAAGTGAATTTTGATGTTCCAACTTATTTCAAAAAATGACAAAGCAACCACATTCCGATCCGCAATTCGAACACTATGACTGGTATTAGAATATGAGAGGGACGAAAGATACCAGAGGCACAGTCAACTTAAAAATAAACTGACAACGCCATGGCTAAAAATGAAAAAGACAAAGAGATAAACAATAGTACACATGACACAACATAGAAAACTGAATAATAAGCAACACGAACCCCATTAAAAACTAAGGGGGATCTCAGGTGCTCCTCAAGGGTAAGCAGATCCTGCTCCACATGTGGCACCCGTCGTGTTGCTCATGTTATAACAAATCCGGTAAATAGTATAATTCGGAAGGTCACATTCATGAAGGGGAAGGGGATTGTAGTTACCACGTTAGGAACATATCCGATATCATCTGTGAAACGGTTATTCCTTAACAGCCAATCAACTCCTGGTGGCGTCCGTAAAATTTTCGAAGGAATGATTTCAACTTCACCATTTGGAACTCTTGGTTTAATAGCTTCCTTGTGAGCAGGAACCCTCTATCAAGAAAATCATGATAGGAAATACAAGCACGGGAATACCGTATCAATTGGGAGATATATACCCCGTATGCAGATGCTACTGGAATGCTACTCCGAAATGGAAAGTTCACAATTAGAAAGCTGAAATTATCTCTTTTGTCGTAAAGTTTTTTTTTTAAAGACATGCGGTGTGATTGCAAACGTGAAATCTGACCAAAAGCACTCTGTCAATTTTGTTTTGATTCTGAAATTCATTTGAAAGAGCCTGTAATTCAGAGTTTGTCGGTGTTTGCTGTCTGTATTATTTGATTATTGTTTTAAGGATAAATCTCGCTATGAATTTTCCATTCTAAAATGTTTGACATTTTGTCATAGCAATTCCTTTTATATAGCTTTTAATACATTGTTTGTGTTGTTCATTGTTGATGGCCGTAATGTGATATTCATCTGGTCAATCATCGTCTATTATTTCCTTCGGTTTTATTTTATAACTCGGATTTGTTTTCTTTCAATCGAGTTATGACTTTGGAACACCGATATACTACTGTTGCCTTAATTTTGTCTCTGGGGAATATTTGCTCATTGCCAATAAATTACACAAATCCACATTTCTCCTATATAAAACTACTATTATGTGAATCTAACAATCAACCACATTGGGGTACTTCGGACACAAACATTATTTTTTTTGACGGAAAATAACTGACAATAATGAAGAATAATTCTTGAAAATAAATCAAAACAACGACAGTAAACCTTGCACACAGAGAACATTTTAAAATCAAGTGAACAAATTTATTTATTTGAAACTTTTCCTGAGAATTAGAAATTTGGTGACCTTCTCTAACATGAAATTATTAGCAAACACTATGACATACGCTGATGCCCTTGAAGACAATGTGTTACTCATTTGCATTAACATTAAATCAATGTTAAAAACGTGTTAATTCTTTTATTTTTACTTGTTTACTGAAAATCAAGGACTTGTCGAAATAGCATTTGGCTGGGTGAATTGTTTCTATCGATTTCGATCGACTATATAACACAATGCAATCATTACCAAATTCAAACGAGTACCATCATCTTGAAAGCTTCTCAAATAATAATTAAGTAACTTATTTTTTCATTTAAAAAAGAAGTTAATATCCTTTTTTCAAGATTATAAAACTTCATATATTATCAAAAACTTAAAATCGTGAGTGTATGTTCTGATGTTATTGTTTATTTATAGAGAAGGCATTACAGGTGGAGGGAAGAAGTCAACGCAATCGTTTATAATATTTCGTCGTAGCAGAATCTCATGTATACGACCTGACTTTCTGAGACATTATATAGACCCAAACTGAGTATGAGGAGTTGTTATGATGGCACCCATAACACATCTTCTAATTTAAACGAAAGAGTTGTTTTCCTGTCCTTTTACCAAATAATGAATTAAATTAATCAATACAATTGCTTAAAACATTTTTGTAAAAAAAAAAATTTTATAATGCCAAATACAAATGTGTTCAATCTTATGTTTCAAGGACGTTGATACAAAATGCAGATCATACTTTTTGTCTTGCTGTCTTCGATTAATTTGGTGTCATGTGTTATTAATGATTGTCCAAAGTACAATAAACCAACAGTCAGTACTGGTGGTTCTACAACAAATTCGTTTCTGACATTTAGTACAAAGCTGATAGATAAATTTGCGAATAAAGCTAGCAGACTTACCGAACTCCCCGTTGCTTAATGGAAGAAGATGCTGATGTTGTATGTCTGAATGATGTAAGTGTAGTGTCGTACCTAACACTACAGAGAGATAACTCTGTACATTGTGTAAACGCTTTAATCATGTTGTGTTGTTAAGGAAATATTAAGCTTCTCAATGACCAAATTAGTGTTTGTCAAATTTCTATGTGTCCAATAAAAATTTTCCGTGAAAGTGTATGGAAATTTTTATATTTTTGTCAAAGGGTCAAAGTTAATATTTTGTCAAAATTTTATGGAAATTAAACGACCCAAATTATTTTTATATAACAACCCCAAAATTTCCTTCGATAATATATTTCTAGAATAGACAAAAAGAATAGGGCTTTTGTCGAAACACTTTAACACTGAATTCAAGCTCAAATTGGAATGGTAGTAATACATACGTTATACAAAGGGAACTCCATATATATGAATATTAATAATGACCAATACGTATAGATTTTGTTTTATTTTTTCTGGTTCTTTTTTGTTAATATCTTCTCAAATAACAACCGTCTTAACAAAATGCTCTGATTTTTATCAGAGATTTTTTCATTGATAATAATTTGAATGGTCGAAATGTTTCGTATTATTAATAGTTTTGATGAAAAAGAAAGTGATTTTGTAAATAAAAAATACTTTCATGTAGAATATTGATCAACAAGAATAATCAATTTATGTATTTAAAGAAGGACAAACTAGTTGTAAACTACATTTCAAGTGAAATTTTATAATTTCATTACAAGTATAATTTCTTTTGAATTTAATCATAAACTAAGTTACGCATTAAATCATGAACTAAGTTACGAATTAAAACATGAAAACTCATAAAAATATATCAACTGTTAACCAAACTTTAAATTTTCAACCAAAAAAGTAGACATAAGTTGCATTTGGCAAAAATTTTCGGACATATTTTGGTCCATAATGCTCATTAACTTTGTACTTTATTAAAAAATTAATATATTCGAGCGTCATTGGGGAGTCTTTAGTAGACTCGCCTATGGCGTACACAATGTTAATCCAGGTATCTTTTATAAGTTTATAATGTGCGAAATATTTTGAAAAGATTCAAGTCTGCAATTGTAAATTGTACATTTCTTTCTGCAATATATTGTGTTTTAAACTAATATGAACTTTAAATAACAGTTTGAAATATCAAAGTTAACTGCATTCGGCAATGAAAAGCTGAAAGATCATGAAGAAATAACCGATTATGTTTTATGCGAGAAACAAAGGGGTTGCCAACCCCTCGTCCACTGAGTGACGATGTAATCTGTTTTAATGACCAAGTGGTCGAGACCATGTCGCATTTCCCTTATTCGTCATTTTGTCATTTGCAACGAACAGATACATATTTTTTATTATCTTAACTCCTTCACATATTTAACTGATTTTGAGTATGTGAGTCTTAAAATATAAAGTTCAAATTTAAATATGTTATCATTGATTATCATAGTTTGATTTCAAAAATTCTATTTTACTCAAAGGTATACATTATACAAGTTTGTCACTAGATCATTAGTAAATGGTTAGTAACACATAAGCAAAACCACTAAAGGATGCATAACAAACTTCTATGCTTATTATTTATCTTCTAATAGCTGTAATGAAGGAACTATTTTTCTCATCTTGGGCTGTAGAGAATCTCTCTCAAGCTAAGTGCATACTCTCAAACTTCGAACAGCAAGACACGGCCATACTTATGGGCGACCTTGAGTGTGGACCAGCATTTCCCTCAAATAACATAAGAAAAGAACACGAACGTAAGTAGATTAGCAATCTTTGTCTCATTACAGTGTGCGCCGATTCTAATTTTCCTACTAAATTTGTTAGTTCGGGCGGAAAGGAGTTTGTCGTGATGTAACGTCAAGTAAGGTAACGTCGTCAACGTCTAATTTATCTTGTTCTTCTATAAAAATAGTTAATGAGCACACAGACAGCAATCACTTGAAGATGTTTTCTAAGCAATCAAAAGGCTTGATTAAGGCCACACCAAATTAATTAGTAGTTCTTTGGAAAACCCGCACCTAAATTGCCGAAATTAAAATAAAAAAATAAAAATAAATTTCCCGCACCTCACCTGCCAAAACCAAAAAATAAAAATAAAAATAAAATTCCCGCACGTCGAAAATAAATCCGCATTTTCGACGAACTCGATTCCGGTATTAAAAAAAAATCTTTATCAATTAGGCGTTTGAAAATATGCAGTGTTTGTCATTTGTCAAGCATATTTTTGATTCTGATCAAAAAAGTTGCAAAGATGGAAAACGTGCTGATTGTTTCTGTGGTGAAACATTCAGACAAAAATAACAACAAGGCATACATATTAAAAAATACGGCAACACAAACAAAATGTCGGACATTCAGGGAACTATATCAAGAAGCCATTGAACGATGTAGCGATGCACAAAGTGAGATTATTAATATTAAAACCATACAAATAAGTAAGTCGAACAGTTTCGATGATTCTAGTATCGAAATATCTGACGAAAATATGGTATGGTCAATATGTAATGACCTAAACTTTAAATATGTGCAGTTCACAATTGATGATGGATCTACTGCTACTAAAGATGCATCAAATTCAAAACCAAGTGGAATTAATGCATTTTCGGTACTCATGAGCTCACAAAATGAGTTACACATGCCTGATAAACCTGTCCCCTTGTCTGGGAAACAGCTCACTGTGCCACAAAACTTTACTCTGATATCATTGATTGGGCCTCAAACATTGATCTGATATTTAATTGTAAAGTAGCACTAGCTAGAACCCCCAGTTTCCACTGTGCTTGGATTGACTGGTTAGTGATCCATATGCATAAACACAAAACACACACCATGCAGTTATGTTACAAGAAGCTAGCTAGCATACTACAGAGGGTGTCTAAGGACCAGAAGGTGCATATACTACAGATGAAAGCAGTGCATATTAAAAGCAGATAGCCATATAAAGTTCATGCATAAAAAAATATGTTCAAAAGTGTATATTTGTGCAGTGTTAATTATACAAACAACAAAACAAAATGAAAAAGAATGCAGAAAGTTGAAATACATATAAAAAGGGAGATAATTTAATTATATCAAATTATGTCCCCTCTCAATTAAGTGAGTTGAAAATTCAATTGCTTCTTTAAGGTAAAAGATATAAAAATTGAGAGAAAAAAAATATCGCTCGCTCCATATTTGTTCAAAATTTGAGGCGAAGAATTTAAAAATATAAATTTAAATTTCGCTCGCTCGCCCCATTTTTTTGGGTAAAATCTCAAAGAACTATTAATTAATTTGGTGTGGCCTAATGAGGTTTATTTAATAACAAAGTACAATATATGCCTTGCATGTTTTAATTTTGTTTCTTGTTGGGGCGGAATGTAATAACACCTTTTCTAAGGAGGACTTCAAATATGAGATAAAAAAAAAGTGGTTTTGATCATATATTTTTTTAGCCGTCGTTTAAACAATCTCACAGTATGCAGTGCATCTGTGTGTATTTGTGTATCATGTCTATCCATCTGTAAAACCTTACTATAAATAAATTGAGTTCGTTTGCTATATGGCTATGGAATACTTTCATATAAAAAACGAATGATAAATTTCCATAGAAATACATCCGTACACACAAAAGAATCGGAAAACTACGTTGACAATTGGTTGAACGCTTGCTTTTTAATCAGTGTATTTTTTGCAGTTTTTTTATGCATAATGAAATATATATAGATTAAAAAAATAAATTTAAATGATTAATGAAAAACATAATTTTGTTTCAGTTTCATACAACACCTTGACTATCCAGTTCGATTCTCCATATGTAAGTGGTGTTGGTCTACAAACTAGTAGGGACGCAAATATTATCACTACACACGTGATGCAAAAGGTTACAACGGTCAACATACTTGCAAGTTATGATTTAATCAGCATACATAATGATAATGCAAGAATGCACATATACATACAGGGCAATTTTATTAACAAATTTATTAAAAAATGCAGATCCGATATACATTAATATTTAAGATAACATAAAACTGACATTAAGGCAACAACCTGATTTTTAATTTTAGTTCATGTTTTTATACCAGGAACACGTCATGCATATGGAAGAAGGGAAATTGGTTTTATAGTATATATAACTAATACCGATTCGATAAAAGTCTCCATGAGCACAATGACGGGTGCCACATGTGGAGCAGGATATGCTCACCTTTCTGGAGTACCTGAGATAACCCCAGTTTTTGATGGGGTTCGTGTCAATTAGTCTTTAGATTTCTATGTTGTGTCATATGTCTGTCTTTTTCAACTTCAGCCCTGGCGTTGTCATTTTATTTTCGTCCAATGAGTTTGACTGTCCCTCTAATATCTTTTGCCCCTCCAAAGATGTTGTCACTTACCCTTTTTGCTATGCCAGTATGTTTACAGTTCAGTTGTTTATTGTTTAAACAAAACAAGTGTGTTATTGAACTTAAACGAATGATGATTTTGAAGTACTAGGCTAAAACGTTACTAGTGAAAGTAAATCAAAGAAGAAAGTTTCATGCGCATACCTTTTATAATGTGATGTTTTTCTTTGAAACGATATTGACAAACTGTTTGCCTGTTCTGTTGAAGCCCGTTTTGTTTTAATTGTCTTCTTCACATGCATTTAGCTTTTCACATTTTTAATCATTAATGAAAGAAACAATTGTCGTATGCACTGTTATTGATATCTACCGTGTACAATATTAATAAATATGATAGGGCACATGAGTTGTGCCAATGTTAAGTTGATATAATTTCGGGTAAAATCAGTATTTTATAAACACATACCTTTAATTTTGGTTAAGTGTGTGAGACATCAACAAATTTATACAATGTATAAACAATTGTCAAAACATCTGATAAAATTTGTACCGATACATTATAAACACTAACAAGAAAAAATCAATGGACAACGTTTCTGTGTCACAAACAGATACTCTTCCATTTCACGAAAATGGCCTTAGTTTGTTAAGATATATATATATATATATGAATAGTAAATAGGTTATACAATGAGTATTATATTGTAAATGCTTATATTTATCTAATTTCATTTTAGCGAGTTTTTGGCGGCAAATACAATGGAATAGAACTTTCTAACCAGTACGGCGTTAAATGTACCATAGCATCATAATGTTGTAGATTGATAGATGAACGTGTTACGTCTACAATGACAAATAAAGTCTTAATCAGCAAACATATCTTCCTTTTTGTTCTGCCAATGTAACATAGGAATATTTAACAGTTATTATCATCAAACCATACAAAGCTATGCAAACAACCTTCGTCTAAGTTATTCATACCCGCCACCTAGAAAAATAACTGAATTAGAAAAACTCCGACTGCTGGTTGATAATCAAGTCAAATTTGATTGACATGATGCAACGTGTATTTAAGGTCAGGTCAGACCAGAAAGAACAAAATATTGCTATATATTTCATCTTTTCATTGCTTTACCTCTAACTTGATATCCTGTATATTGTTATACTATCTATTAAAAGAGTTCAACTTTATATTTATTTGGCTTTCTACCAATTTTGATCTGAGCGTCACTGAAGAGTCTTATGTAGACAAAACATACGTCTGGCGTATCAAATTATAAACCTGGTACCTTTGATAACTATATTCAACTACCAACCAGTTCAATTTCATTCAAAACATTTGGAAAAGAAGCACTCCGTCACTTGCACTTAGAGGTTTCCCGATTTGCTACCGTACCAACCGTGGTACGAAGTGGGAGCCGTCATTTAACTTTTGGAAAGTATTCATGTATACACTAAATATCAACGAATGTTTTAGGAATCATATGCAGAACTGTTTTGAGAATTTTTAGCTGTAATTTGGGACTAATTTCATGTGGTTACTTCTTGTATTCATAGGAAACAATATTGTGTGCACTCGATTATGCTTTCTTGCAACTGTTGCAAGTAACCGTTGGTGCAAAAGGTTTATAGTTAAGAGTTATTTCCCCGTGAAACTACATAGACACAAAGAAGCTAAATTACAAAACAAATTTAAAACCTATATAAATATTGTTCGTAATAACTTTATGTATCATTATGAAACGTTAAAGTTTTGTATTTATTTTTTAGAAAACATGAACAAATAAAATGTATTTCAACAAAATAAATTGACCTCAATAACAAAAGAATAATGATAAAATAAATTTAAAACCAAATCACATTTCAGCCTGTCCGTGAAAGATCTGTGAAATTAGTCAAGGTCGTCCGGAATAAAATTATAAAAAAGACAAGGTCGTTTAAAACTTCAATTTGAACAATTCCAATTTTGAACACATTTTGCCATTACCACGTGTACAAGTTCAGTGACGGATCCAGAACTTTTCATAAGGGGGTCCCGCTGACTGACCTAAATGGGGGGGGGGGCTCCAGCCATGCTTCAGTGATTCCCTATATAATCAACCAAATTTTTTTCCCACGAAAGGGGGAGGGAGGGCTCCCAGGCCCCCTGGATCGTCTATGTAGTTTTGACGACACCAGTGAGGTACAAGTAAGATATTATTAATAAATAATTTCTAATTATTCCAAATTATATTTAAGTATTAGAAAACATTCTTTATTCTTATCTTTTTCTAAATATACAGAAAACACAAACATAGCCATACAGAAACACAAATCTATATTTAGAATATAAAGGTCGAGGCAACTCAGTTCCAGTAAGGACTGTTTGATTCATTCTTTTTTTGCACAAAATAAATTTTATCGTATAAAATCACGAGCAAGGTTTTCTAGAAGCAGTGAAATCGTAATAAAATAAAAGATTAAGGATTTTATCGCTGATATGCAATTCGATTTCTTTCTTTTTTTTTCATCATGATGAATACAATAATCTCATGCATTAAATGATACCTTCAAAACAGCACCAACGGTTGTGTTACGTACCAACCGTACCTGATACGTAGCAAATTGGGAAACCTCTATTAAGAGAGAGGTACGATACCAGAGGGACTTTCATACTCATAAAAATAAATTGACATGGTCATAGCTCAAAATGAAGAAGACAAACAGACACACATAAGCAATGTTAGTACACAAAATAATAAAGACTGAGCAACACCAACCCTGAAGGGTTCGCAAATTCTGTGTCACATGTGGCAACTATTAAATCATTAAAACATACGCGAAACACATTGCCAAATAAAGACAACAGTAGTATACCGCGTTTCAATAAGTCATAAATTGCTTAAAGTATAGCATTTTCAGAGTACACCTTTCGATTAAAGATGGAAGATCCAAAGTTGATCCCTTGTTTAAGACACACCTACATTTATATAAATCACAACTTAAAAACTAATATTGATGTGAGGTACTGGATTTGGGGTACATGTATGTTTCGGCATTCCTCAGTTCATTAGGCTATTTAATGTCTATTCCTAGGCCTTATACTGTTTATAAAAAAAAGAAGATGTGGTATGATTGCCAATAAGACAACTTTCCACAAGTGACCAAAATGACACAGATATTAACAACTATATGTCATCGTACGGCCCTCAACAATGAGCAAAGCCTATGCCGCATAGTCAGGTATAAAAGCCCCAAAATGACAATGTAAAACAATTTAAACGAGAAAACTAACGGCCTAATTCATGTTTAAAAAATGAACGTAAAACAAATATGAAACACAAAAACAAACGACAACCACTGAATTACTGGCTCCTGACTTGAGGCAGGCACATACATAAAGAATATGGTGGGGTTAAATATGTGAGCGGGATCCCAACTCTTCCCCTAACCTGGGCGAGTGGTATAACAGTACAAAATAAGAACGAACTATAAAATCAGTTGAAAAAGGCTTAACTCATCAGATGGATAATATTCTGTATTCCTAACATATAAGAAACTCAGTATTATCTTTTCTTAAACATTTTTTTCATTTTTTTCTATACTTTATATTTATTGTTCATGATTCTCTGTTCTGTAAACCCAAATCACACCCGCTTGCATCCTTTTCAACAAAAGGTCATTGACAACAATGAAAATGCTAGTATCTATAAAGCCTCGGTTGTACTTTACAGGTTGGGGACAAGACACAATATCGAAAATAGTTTCCCAAATGAGTAACTAACCTTCAAATACTTTTCTAATGTTAATATATATAAGAATATGTGGTTAGAGTGCCATTAAGACAACTCTCTATTCAAGTCACAATTTGCAAAAGTAATCAATTATTGGTCAAAGAACGGTCTGCAACAAGGAACCTTGGCTCATTTTCTACATCTGAAAACGTCTGTACCAAGTCAGGAGTATGACAGTTCTTGTCCATTCGTTTTTGATGCGTTTCGTTATTTGATTATGCCATGTGATTATGGACTTTCCGAATTAATTTTCCTCTAAGTTCAGTATTTTTGTGATTTTACTTTTCACACCGAAAACAAAGCTATTAAGGGCAAAAAAAGACTAGTGTATAACCATCAACTAGGAAAACCAAGGGTCTAATCAATATAAAAAAACGAAAAACACTTATGACCACACCAACAACTGACAACCACTAAACATCAGGTTTCAGTCTAAGGGCTTGTGCAAACAAATGCAGCGGGTTAAAATGTTTTCATAGGAACCAACATTCACCCTCATCTAAAACAATAGTGTAACATAACATCATAGAAAGACACAATCAATATCAAATGGAAATGGATTCAGAAAAAAAATGGAAACACCCAGACACATATTTACACCTGTAACAACAGGAAAAATACATAGTCATAGTAATAGATACTACAAAAATGTTAACATATAATCATATTTATTACAAATCACCGAACGCAATCACTCACAATAACAAGTGAACATACACTGAACGAATAAAATTAGTGACACAATATAAATACAAAATCAGTAAAGGGTGATATGTTAATGTTAACTTTGAATTTTTCGAAAAACTAAGGATTTTCTTACCCCAGGAGTAGATTACCTTAGCCGTATTTGGCACAAATTTTTGGAATTTTGGGTCCTCAGTGCTCTTCAACTTTGTATTTATTTGGCTTTTTGAACTATTTTGATCTGATCGTGACTGATGAGTCTTATGTAGACGAAACGCGCGTCTGGCGTATAAAATTATAACCCTGGTACTTTTGATAACTATGTTAAACAATATTAAAAAGGCAACCATAACTTTGGACAAAATGACGGCAAACAAAATAACGTACACAGGTAAAAATAAAAAGGTAGCGTCATGGAGAATGGAAATATGATTTTACTGAAGAGATAATTTTGTTGTTTATAGTACGACAACAGTCATATCAAATACTTATGAAAATTGGTAAAAAATTAGGAAAAATTGACAGTTTTCAAAGCTACTAACTTTTTAAAAAGCCTACATAATAAGTTTATTTAAGTATTCACCTTTTGTTTCTTTTTTTTACACCTCTGACTGTTTATTTTGGTATTTGGTGCTCCACTGCTGAGAACGTGGCATTACGGAGTAGGATAGTGGTCGGCTTAGATCCGAACAAAGTGTCTACATAAAGTGATATATCTAAGATGTAAGTCAAGATATGAGGCCGACTTAACTGTATCTTTGGTATCCTTTATCTCTAGCTCGATAGGATAGATGCGTTCCACAAAGTCACCAAATTTTGAATTATTTAGTGAAAGAACATCATCTATAGCGAAATGTAGAGTTAAGGGATATTGTTAACTTCTTATCTTTCTTAAGAAGTTCCTAGATAAAGTGATATGTCTAGATTAAGTGATATATCTCTCTGCAGACTGGTTACCTGCTGAACTACCACTTTAGACATCTCACTGTATATTTCAGCCTAGTAAACAGCAGGTTTCATAATAATATTACACTAACATGTCCTTGTCTAGAATATGCATTTACTTTGCCCTACTGATCGAGATTTTCAGTACTTGTAATGATAAATTGAAATCACTTTGTCATTTTTTTCAGCACTCTATCAAATGAAAATAAACATACATGTAGTTTTAGCAAAATGAAAGATAAAGTTTTCTGTTTTTATTTGACACATCAACAATTTCATCTTAAAGTGTGAGAACCATTACATCAGGTTTTAAATAAATCAACCATCTGCTTTTCATGTAGAAAGTAAACATCAGTCAATGTTTTTTGATTGAAGTTTAAAATAGAACCCAATACTTTCTAATCTTATACATGTACAATGGAGGTATATTGTAAATAATCTTGATAAATGATGTTTTAATGAACGATTATTTTTATTATTATGATGTTTTTACATCATGAAAAGTATATTTAACGTATTAATAGTATCTATTTTAATTCAAAACATTTATTGTTTTAACAAATTGACCATATAAATCTCCATCTTGTGGTGTATGCTTTAGTATATAAACCACTAAAAATACAGATCTGCACATTGCAAAGTCGCAAAAGGTAAGTTATATATCTTGTATTCTGTTTAAGGTTTTAGGTTTTTCTTCAATCTTTTATTAAAAAGAAGTTGAAATGCAGAGTATCATAGTTAGTCTGTGTCCAATGTTTGTTCAAATCTAATCATTGCTGATAAAGGTTGGGCGAAAACTTAACTTTCTTGCAAATTTCTCTGTACTTGGTTGTTTGTTACTAAAAAGTCATCGAATCAAATGCTTGAAATTGTACCATACAAAATTTATATTGAAGATAAAAGGGTAAATAACGAGGCATTCAGTTGACTATTTGCATGGTTTTGAAATAGCAAAACAAATTTAGACTATATGAGATATATTTTTTAATTATCAAGATTGAAATAATCATGATGACAAACATCGACTTACACATAATAATAGTTTTCTATTATGTACACAATGAGGACTTTTATATATAATTGTAAAGTGTATTATAGTAATGAATTCAAAATTGTTCCCTTTTTTCGCAAGAGTTGCACATTACTCTGCTCCTATTGTGGAGATTGTGCTTGACATTACTTAAATCACTCATTCTTTGTATGGTTCTATCGCGATGACCTAGTTTATTTTATACTTATTGATAATAAGAAGGCATTGAAGATATATCCTAAATAGTGTTTTGCCAATCCAGATTTGTCCTCTACCTGTATAAGTCATAACCAGGATACTACGTCACACATCAGGATACGTTTTATTTTGTAGATAATGTTGAAGAATTGTTAATTTTTATTTGTCTTGAATACTATTGAATGTATATAACTTATCTGGGAAACAACTGTTTGTAAACGTTTTTAAGGCCATAAATAGTATTCAGATTATTTTATGTTGACTACTTTTCATCTTGAAAATAGCCTTCCCTTAAAAAATTATAACGAAAATCGGCTCAAATCGTTTATATAAAGATTTTCCTACTTTAACGTCATAACATGTAACTTATGTCGTTGGTTAATTAAAGAAAAACAATCCGTAACTACCTACCACACCCTAGAAAATATAAAAATCCTACTTGAATTTGAATAAAAAAAGTTAATATTGATGGTATACCAAAATAATAAATTCTCCAATCTGAAAATTTTTTTCGTTGCTTAATGTTTCTGGAGCTATCTTTAGGCGTTGGTAGTTTGATAATCCGATTTAAAATAAACCTTAATATTGTTAGTCACACCAGGTCAGTTTTTGAGCTGTGCTTTTGAATTCAAGTAAAGATTGAAGACCATTTGCAGCTTTGATATTTTATTTTTTAACATTTTTTTATTTATTAACTGTAACAACGAAACATATTTAGTAAATTATGCGTCAGCACTTCTGTCTCCAGAAACACGATTCCTGTGAGGCATTCAAAGGACCGAACACAAATATCCAAATAATTTATAATAATTCAATGAACACTACACATGCTACAGTAAATATATCAAAAGTCCTCTCGATTCTAAGAACATGCTTTAATAAATTGCTGTTTATTTTTCACTTGAATTTATCATCTTAAAATTGTTTTTAGCTAAAAATGAAGCTCGCCATTGCTCTGCTTATCCTTTTGTCAGCCGTGTACACAAGTCATGGATACGCTCTGCGAGGTGTAAATTATGGTGGTAAAGATAAAGTTGCATATGGTCAAGGTGGTAATCAAGGTGATGGTGGATATAACACTAAATACGGTAGCAAATATGGTTATTATCATGGTAGCGATTATGGTGGCAAGACTGGCGGCAATCGTGGTGGCGAAGATAATGTTGGATACGGCGGAGGGTATGTTGCCCGTGGCGGAGGAAATGGTGGGCATTGTTAAAGATAAGTTGGGCATGGCGGAGGATATGTTGCACGTGGTGAAGGATTGGTAGAGTGTATGGTGGATAGAAAGATGATAATGAAAGACACAATGATCTTATTTTTCTCAAAATCGTTAACGGACCTGAATTTAAATAATTATTCACATGTATATTTCTATATATATATACTGCAATAAATACAAAAACCGGCACCTATGCTTTGTATTTATTATAGGCAAAAAAAAAAAATAACATACGCATTGTGATTTTGGTATGTTAATATTTATATGTTTAGTTTTTATCTAATATTCAGAACGAAAATTGAGAATTGGGAATATGACAAAGACATAACAATTTTTTTAAACCGACCAAAGTGCCAGTAACAGCCGAAGTCCATCAACGGGTCTTCAACGCAGGGAGAAAATCTCGAGCCCGGAAGTGGGCTTCAGCTGACCCCTTAATATAAAGTAAAAAAATAAAAAAATAACCATACGAAACTAACAAAGACCAGAAGCTCCTGACATGGGACAAGCGCAAAAATGCATCAGAGTCCGATATCAGAATAGGTAACAAAACAAAAGCAAAATGACAATAATACTAGTGTATTAATTAACAATGCAATACTAGCAGTTATTGACATGCCAGCTCCAGCCCTCAATTAAACTGACCAAAAGATAATTTCTTCTTCGTATGAAAATCAAGTAAAATCCCTCCCGTTGTTGGTTTAGTATTATACCAACATAAAATATATAAGAAAAACATATCCCGTATCATGCAAACAACTGGTTTTACGACACATTTGTTCATTTTCGATGCAAAGACCCTATTAAGTATAAGTGAATCATTAATACCAAAATATGCCATATTCAATGACATGAAAACAGTATCGTAACTATACCCCTTCTGAATAAGTCTGTTTGAAGGTTTTGCTAACTTGTGAGGTGAATGCTGATATTTGCTTTGTAAAGAATATTACCATAACGGATTGGATGTGAAATACCTGAACGTATAAGTTGTTTGCATGTTGATAAAATTTACCAATTATGTCCTTGTTCCGATTTCAAAATTTAGTAAATTTTTTTACCAGTTTCTGATATTGAAAAACCTGGTGTTGTAATTGTTCAGTAAAACATATATATTCTTTTGTTAAAATCAAGTACTTTGCTAAATACACGACAGAATCGAACTAGTAGAGATATATAAACACCATAAGATGGTGAAAAGGCAACGACATCATCTAAAAATGGATACCTGACAATAGAATATGAAAAATCATCTCTTTTATCATAAAATTTGCTATTAAGCTTATCGTTAAAGATATAAAGATCCAGGAAAGGACAGTGTTCATTGTAGTATTAGCTTTTTTGGAAAGATAGTTCGGCAGGAAAAACATCTTTAGTGTACATACTGAAGACATCATTATAGAGAGCCAGTATATCATCCATATATCTAAAAGTGTTATTATTTTTTTATTGAGATGTTTTTTTGGTGCGTCTTTGCTGATTTTAGTCATAAATTGTAGCTCATTACAACAGAGAAACAGGTCTTCAACAAGTGGTGCACAGTAAGTCCCCATTGACCATATACTGAATCTCCATAGCGAAAGAAAATATTATCTAGGAAAGATTCAATGAAATTTATATATTGACGTTATCATTGATTTTTTTTTCAAATTAATCGTCTATTTCAATCTAATTATTGAAGGTATTTTTTCGATTCTCGTCAGATGATTTATTTTTTTTTAATTATTTTTCAATATCTATGTTCTATTGAGGGTTTGTTTTGTCATAGTGTAGTTCAATTACTCATTTTCGATACTTCCTTAGTTTTGTAACTAACAAATGCAAGTTATATTTAGTAACAAATATTTATTACAATTATCTTATATATACATGTAAATATTACACAATAATATATTATAAAATGAGTTAGATTGTTCATCTCGTTGCTGTCCTTTCATTTGTCGGGATTTTTGCTCGGCACGACTTTTAAGCCTTTGATTCAAATCGAATCATGGAGAAAACAGATCATCTATACACGCAATGTTTTAGTTCAACAGACGAAGAACATGTTTTCGATTTTAATGATATGAAAGAATTATATGGAAATGCGGTAAGATATTTAGAATGGTAAAGAAAAGTAACTTCTGTTTTACATTTATTTAATGATCACAATCCATTCACAATAAAAGAAAGAAGACGGATACCAGAGAGACATTCAAACTCACAAGTAGAAAATAAACTGAGAACGCCATGGCTAAACAAGACAAAGACAAACAGGAAAACATTAGTATATAAAACAGAACATAGAAAAAAAACCAGAGCAGCACAAACCCTACCAAAAACTTGGGGTGATCTCAACCAAATAAAGTAACAACAATCATTAACATAATAATCTAACACCATACAATTGTTATAATTGTGTATCAAACATGTCTACGGCTATTGTGCACTAGCCTAACCGTAACTTCAAAATCTATATCAATAGTATTTTTAGTATATCAGTGTATATAGAAATTTAACCTTCGAACACATAAATTAATGAATGAAAAATTTAAATGAGAACTAATATATTATGGAAAACTAGAAGAAGCGAAGTCATTTACAGAAGAGGTGAAATTCATCACATATCTGTCTTTCTGTCTCAATATACAAAATTTCACTTAGCTAAACATGATAAACGCCCCTGATATTTAACATGGTATTCATAACTGTTATATAGGAATGGCCTAACAGAAGAATATCTTTTCATATACATTGTCGTGTGTTTTTGTTGCACTTCAGTCTTTCTGTTGTGTCGTTGTTTTCCTCTTAAATTTAAAGTGTTTTAGTTTGTAACCCGGATTTGTTTTCTCTCAATCGATTTATGACTTTTGAACAGCGCTATACCATTGTTGCCTTTGTCTATCCTAGCATTTTTTCTTATAGTTCTGTCCTTGAACAGTTGTAGGGTAGAACTGTGTAGGATATATGTAACTATTAAGAACAGTTATATGACACATCAAAATGGAAAGAAGTTATTCCAAATTAAGTCTTATATTTGACTCAACACTTACATATGTTCCAAATGTGAACACTGACCAAATATAAAAGACACGTATAAACATTCATTACTTTTGCTGACCTTTTGTATGGAAAACAAGTGCTACCTAATGCGGAAATTTGTTTTTGGTTCAAAATGTGGTTGAATCTGAATTTTTAAAAGCTTTGGTATTCGCTTCAAGTGATCTTCTGAATGCATATCATACGAAACAATCAAATTTCGAAACAAATGGTCAACTACTTTCTATATAATGTATATAAATATATACAGATATGCCGCTGTTAGTTTAATTTATTATCAAATGGATAATACATGTAGGACTTGCAGATCGAATATCACTCGGAGGTGTGATGACCAAATTATCACAGTACTTTTGATTGTCTTCATTTTTTTTTCTATGCTTGTAATACATGTACAGTTTTGTTAAAATTTTGCCAAAGGACAACGTTCTGTTATATTGATTTCAAAACTTCTTTTTATCCATTTCTGGTGTGAGTGGAATTGAAATTTACTGTGCTAACCTAAAATAATAATCCAGTTAGAAGCAACTGCATCTTATATTTCTTTATTTCAGTCTAGTTTTATTTTTGTGGCAGTTTTAGTTTTGTTGCAGATAAGTGTTTCTGTTGTTTTCCTTATAAAGTTACTGCGTTTCCTTCTTTTTTAGTTTGTAACCCGGATTTGTTTTATTTCAATGGATTTTTGACTTTTGAACAACGGTATACTACTGTTGTCTTGATTAGTCATCTGTAACATTGACCATTGACCGAAAAAGTAAACATGCTATTTAGCTTCTTATCTTATTTGAAAACATGGGTTTCATAAATAGGAATCCCAAATCACATGTCTTTAACAACTTTTTTTAATTCTTTTTTAGAAACAGAGGCCATGACCTAAGATATACTGACCCTTTTAATCAACAGGCATATTTCTTAAATGTTCTTACATTTTTTTTAATACTATCATAAGATATTCAAGTTTTTGTTCATAAACTATTAGTTTAAAAAAAATGTAGAATATGATAAGCTACCAACACACTTTCAATCCTTGAATCTATGGCGAGTTTAATTACAACAAATGGACCGATGCCAATGCTTGTGGTGGGTTCCCTCACGCTGGTATTCCAATCCTATTGTTAGCCCTTCTGTGTTTAGCATGGTTTATCATTGATATACTCATAAGTAGGAATTAAATAAACTCATCTTAGACACCAGGACTAAATTTAGTATATACGCCAGACGCGCGTTTCGTCTACAAAAGACTCATCCGTGACGCTCGAATCAAAAAAAAGTTAAAAAGGCCAAATAAATTACGGAGTTGAAGAGCATTGAGAACCAAAATTCCTAAAAGTTTTGCCAAATGAATTAACTGTTTACGAAACTGTATTTGTTGTAATACTAAGGATGATATATCGGAGGATTGTTGTGGTTTTTGTGAGCATCTTCGGTGAAATAACAGCTCAACAATTTTATAAGTATAAAGGAACCCTAACCTTTAAACCACCAAAGAATTTTATATGTTTATATTACCTAAATGGTTTACAAGTGCTCTTACCAGTTTTGGACAGATAAATGGGCAATCACCGTACAGTGCTCGTTTCTGATCCGGATAACACTAAAAGGTCATATTTTTGTGAAGATGACCAGATTTAATCAATTCCACTATATGTATAGGGTGACCAGAGGTAACCAAAGTCAATTTCAGTGAAGAGTGACCAAAGGTAATCAAAATATTTAGTTTTATAAGTTGACCAAAGGTAACCATAGCCAATATCAGTGAGAGGTGATCAGAGAAAACCAAAGCTTTTATCTAAGTAAGTTGACCAGAGGTAACCAACGCCATTATTTGTGTAAGGGGATCAAAAGTAACCAAAGTACATCCTTATAAAATAACAAAATGTATCAAAAGACTCTTGCTTTATAAGGTGATCAGAGGTAACCAAAGCCAATAGATGTGAAATATATGTGTAAGATGACCGGAAGTAACCAAAACCAATATATGTAGTAGGGTGGACAGAAGTAACCCTCATCAATAATATCTTAGTAAAGGTGGCGACCAGAAGTAACCAAAGCAATATCTGTGTAAGGTGACCAGAGGTAACCAAAGCAATATCTGTTTTAGGTGACCAGAAGTAACCAAAGCAATATCTGTGTAAGGTGACCAGAAGTAACCAAAGCAATATCTGTGTAAGGTGACCAGAAGTAACCAAAGCAATATATGTGTAAGGTGACCAGAAGTAACCAAAGCAATATCTGTGTAAGGTGACCAGAGGTAACCAAAGCAATATCTGTGTTAGGTGACCAGAAGTAAGCAAACCCAACATCTGTGTAAGGTGACCAGAGGTAACCAAAATCAATATATGTGTAGGGTAATAAGAGGTATCAAAAGTTTATAACTTTATAATGTGTCCATCCAGGGTTAGCCAATGTCAATATCTTCATAAGGTGACCAGAAGTAACCAAATCATATATCTGTAAAGGATGACCAGAGGTAACCATCATAATTAATATTTTGGTAGGGTGAACAGATGTTGTCAAAGCAAATATCTGTGAAACGTAACCAGTGGTAACCAAAGTCAACATATTTATAAGGTTGCAAAATGTATCGCAAATATAGATATTACAATTTACTGTATGTTTTAAAAAGTAAAATGATTAGGATGTTGATTAAGGTAAAGGTATTTGGAAAAAAATTTAGTAAACTTATTGTTTTGTTAAAAGGAAGGAATATTTTAAACGAAACATTTGTGCATGGAAGTTATGGAAAAATAATTGAAAATGGCGAAGATATGTTGATTTATCGAATGAGTAGCAAAAAATTAATTGACCATGGAGAATTACTCTCATAAGGAGTTATCTGACAATTCTGGTCATATGATTTATTTGTAAATCTTGTCGTACTGATCAGTGTTTCTGTTTAAGGTTTCTGTTTATCTAATATAATTTTGAAATAAAAGGGGGAACATTTTTAAAACGGAAAGTCTGACAGCTTTGCCCTTATTTGAAAATAGTTACTGCGCAACATTTTAATCGTTATAGGTACTGACAGAATTTCTCTGTTTACATCGGTTTTTAAAATAATAAGCGAACCTTGATTTCAGCCCTTTGTTTCATTTCTAGTTATGTCGATATGGTTTGAGTGGACTTATATTTATAAAAGCTAAAAGATGACGACGCCGAACGCCAAGTCTTGAGACGTACTCATTTGACTTTTAAGTAAGGTGGACTAATTTGATCATAACTATTTATAAAGGTTTGCCAATTCATTGATGTCTACAAATACTTAAACCACAGACAAAACCTAAATGTTGCATCGACGCTTGAATCTGGGACCATTCTGTTTCACTTTCACGACATTAATGTCACTGGTTTGACAAAACACCCTCAGTTCTACTGTCTTTAAATGTCGACCATGCACTTTATAAGTCTTGTATTAGTAAAAATATTTCTTCTTTCTTAATATCATCCCTGATTGTAGATGTTTTTGTCTTTAAATATGTTTTCACTAACTGTCATTGCATCGCATGTCGGTTTTTTGTGACTTATGAGTTTAAATATAACTACTAATATCTAAAGGTTCGGGACAACATACAAAATCGAACATAGTTTCCCAAATGAGTAACTAACCTTGAATTACTTTTATAATGGTAATAGTGGTATGAGTTCCAAAAAGACAACTCTCCATAAAATTTGTAAAAGTAATCCATTTAAAAGGTCAACGTACGGTTTCAACACGTAACATTGACTCACACCCAACAGCAGGCTATAAAGGGCACAAAATGACTAGTGTAAAACCATTCAAATAGGAAATTGAAACAACGAGAAACGAGAAACACTTAAGAGCTTGTCTCACAGAAAACCATGCAAAATTAGAAAAATCGTCCAGGAGGTTGGTTAAAACTTTTCCAGCAAATGAAGTTTTTTCATATCTTAGGTTCAATGGAAACCAGAAAATATATTTAAGACTTCTCTGAATTGTGTCTTTTTTTAGTAACAAGCTAATTTGCATAATTGGACAAAATTAGCCAAAAATTCCTTCAAATATATGTTTATTTGAAAGTACTTTAAAAGTCACTAAATTAGTTCTATTGGGGTTCTAGCCATTTATATTGTGGAAATATATGTAAAAGATCATAAATTACGCATTTATAAAGCATTTTCTATTTTTTTGCACACTTAAAGGGTGCTCTCTTTCATGCCTTATTTTGTATAAGTCATTTACTAGCCAAGTTCAAGTCACTGGTTTTCGAAAAGGTGAAGACAGAAATACATGAAATAAATTTCTTTCCACAAATTTTCATTGGATTAAAAAAATATAAAAAATCCACCCTTGGCAAATTAGTAAAAGTATCCTTATTTTTTGTTCTAAAACACCACCTCAAGGTTTTTCCCGCATTTTTTACTAAACCAATTTTGGGCATATATCAAATAAAACATGATGTAATTATCAATTTAAATGTTCAAAGGTATAACATATAAATAAATAAGATATTGCAGCTCTCACTGAATGATTGTTATCAAGAGTTATCTCCCTTTATATTGTTCTCCACACTACTATAAAGAAGGTAACTGCTCAGATCATGAGATGCAGACTTCCCTGAAACTAGCAACTAAGCCTTTTTTGTGATAGTAGGACCTTACATAAGCTGTTTGAGTGGCATAAAGATACATCACACTTTGTATTGATGTCAATGCTGCAATGTGAAGAGACCAGTCAAGAGTTTTCTCACATTTTGTCAGCTCAGAGCTTTGCCATGTTTGCACGAAAACGTCCTGTCACTGAGTGTCAGATAATGAGATATTACAGAAACGTAGAACTGACACCAAGAGATAATGCTGAGGCTAAGTGGAGAAGGAATTTAGTTTGCTGTTGCTATTATGACCACAACGAACGTCAAGTTTAAAGCAGGTCTTGAACTACCGTACAGAAAACTGAACAGAAAACTGAACAGAAGCATACAGCATGTACATCAGGTAAATAATAATAATATATAAAATACAACAAACAAATCATTGGATGCATATCTTTTATTAAGAACTAAAGAAGGGTCAGCCGATACACACCCAACATAGCCAGAGGGTATCAAAAAGGGGGGGGGGGTTCCGTTCATATAAAAGTAACCCCATCCCATCCCTCCTGGATGACTGTATCGTGAGTCCATGTAACCTCCCAGTGGAAATTTCTGTTAAGGGCCAAAACCTGTGATATAACATGTACAATATCTATAATTATAAAGAAATTTAACTGCAGCTGTAATCCTTTTACAGCGTGGGATTACAAATGCAAGTCCATTGTCTGTGACGAACCTAATTTATAAGAAAATCACCCCTAGGAAGAGGGGGTGATTTTCTCGGTAACAGTCACCAGAAACAGTCTATACTTTGTTTTATAAAAAGTACCTGCAGTCACAATACATATTATACCATCTGACATATAGATATAGAAAGATATGGTATGAGTGCCAATGTCAGAGACAACTCCCCATCCAAGTAACAATTTATAAAAGTAAACCATTATAAATGTAGGTCAATGTACGGCCTTCAACACAAGAGCCTTTGCTCACACAAAACAGCAAGCTGTAAAGGGCCCCAAAAATAACTAGTGTAAAACTATTCAAACGGGAAAACTTGGAACGGTCTGATCTACATAAAAACGAGAAATGTTTGTACATAAATATTTATATCATGAATATAATATTTGCAAGATATATAATAACACATGTAAATTTACATTGTACATATATTTCAATAGTTAATACTTTTTATACCCGTTAATGGGACTTATTATGGTATAACTTTGTCTGTAGGTCTATCATTCTGTCAGATATGGCATTGAGAAGTTATTGAACTTTCATTTTTGAAACAGCAACATGCGCTCATGGCGAAGCTGATCAATTGTCTCTTACATAGCAAACTACATGACATACAATGTACAAATGTATGTACCAAAACTCAATTTTAGGCATTATATTTCAGTAGAATTTTGGATTAATAATTTTATTTGGTAAACTAAGGGCTCAAGTAATTTACTATCAAATACATAAATGGGGCATATGAAAGTCAATCTAATGATAAAAGTTTCCCAAATCAAAAACATTGGTGATATATATATACATGTATATATCCTTCATATGTATTATCAACATGCAGATTACAGTAACAGGTGTAGTACATGTATCATCTATGTCAAGCTCTAAATTGTTCCTTATTATTTGTATAAACTGGGAATGAATTTAACAAAAACAGCGGTTGTCATTTATTCTTGTCTGCCAAATATTTTTTTTTGTAAATTGTTTTGATATGAAAATATGCTGTATGTCTGTCTGTCTGTTGTCATTGATTCTTGCCTGTCAAATCTTGTTTTTTTGAAAATTGTTTTGATATGAAAATATATTGATTCTTGTCTGTCTGTCTGTCTGTCTGTCTGTCTGTCTGTCTGTTCTGTCTGTCTATCTGTCTGTCTGTTCTGTTCTGTCTGTCTGTCTGTCTGTCTGTCTGTCTCTCTGTCTGTCTGAAAATATATTGATTCTTGTCTGTCTGTCGGTCTGAAAATTCACACAAATAATCTGTTTTCCACCTTTTTTTATGATTGGTACAAGTACGTGCATGTACTTTTATAATGACAGGTTACATATCAAGTACAAATTTTAATATGTCTGATTCAATCAAACATGTCTAATACTCAGTTTTTACACCTTTTATATATATGATTTTTTATCATGCTTGAAGATATTGATTTGATATGCATTACAATGCTCCATGCCAAGTTATAGATTATTTTAAGTATATAGCATTTTGTTCCAGTATATAGCATTTTGTTCCAGTATGAAGAAATTTTAAGCAAGAGGGGACTATGTATTTCTATGAAGGATACTATACTCCGTCACTCTCATAATTATTCTCATGATTTAAATTCGTTATTTTGAAAATGAGTAAAGTAAATTGGAAATTAAATTAATCAATTTTGTTTACATTCCAATTTTAACCATGTAAACGAAATAGAAATTGTTCTCAGGGCCGGAATACATATATTTTTAATGTTAAAATTTGGAATAGTTACATCATTGTTTTGTTCACATATCATGCACATGAGTAAAAGGATGTGTGGATTATATGTCAATGGGACAGCAACCCAACATTATTGTTGATTGTATTAAAATTGTTTTTGATTATATATAAGATGTTTTTTTCTTTCTGTCATAACTTGGGTTTCTGTTCAAAAGGGTTATATTTTTATATTTAACAATGAAATTTTTTCATATTTTAGGTTGTCCAGGCTATTCAGTGAGCACATACTTCTAAAGCTATTCGTTGATAGAGCAGTATAACCCATATGTACAAGAAAACAAGCCGCCTATAAATGAAAATTCAGCAGTTGAAGCTACTTACTGTTAAGCATGACACACATGTTAATTTTTTTTCTGTTCATGTCCTGATCTGAACAAATCATGATAGAAGTTGTGGAGAAATTTTAAACTTGATAAAACATGTACAAAATGTTTCAAATGGATAGAAATTAAAAGTACATATTTGATAGGACAGGACATAGGACAAGGCTGAATTTCCAGATTGTATAGTGCAAATTTCATGTGTGAATTTGGTCGGTATATTGAACTTGTAGTTACATACATGTAAGATACTGAATAAAATGTCAGCGAAATTCATAAAAAAAGAATGGAGTTGGAAAGGGTACATTGCAGTAAGAGAAAAGTATTAAGATTCACACTGCAAGTCCTAAGCTACCTATACATGTATCTGTGAGGCTGGAAAAATTCCAAATTTTATGTAATCATGGTAATAAGTCAGAATGAAGCTCCAAATTACATAAACTACAATAGTTACTCAAGTTGAATACTTTGTTAAAAAGGAAACCGATTAACAACTTAACAAACTTAAAAGAATCAATGCATGTTTTCTGTAAAAAAAAATCAGAGACCTCAACCACCAAAGTGTTAGTTTCTGAAAATGAATCTATAGTGAATAAGTGAATATAGAGAGAACCTACCACAAATAGGAATTATGCTATTTAGGGTAGATATTAGATGTGTTGATCTTGTTTTTGTAAATATGCAATGAGAATTATAAGCCAGAATAAAAGTGACCATTCATAGAATAGTACAAGGACAAAGATATGGCTACTTTTGCTGTAAACTGAAAGTTGATATGTTTTTGCCGAGTCATCTGCTATCAATGATTTTATGAACTATAAATTCTATAATCATGATAAAAAGAGATGTAAAGGATTCAGTGTCTTATTGCATTAAAACAAACCAAAAAAGCTAAAATTTTGAGTAATTTACACTTGAAAAAAAGATCATGATGGTTTTTTTTTCGTTAAAAATTTATAACAAGTTATTCTGTCTTTCAAACCTGACCTACATGTAATTAAACTTTTTCGTTGTGACTAGGATTTGTGTTTTTTTCTAATTTTACAGCCTCCATATCAGGTACTATTGGACCAAAATACCGAATAACGGGCATAATTACAAACAAATGAATGTTCATGAGTAGCATGTACGATTTCCAATAACGTTACATTTGCATAAATATGCACATCCGGCACATGTCCGTGCTTATATTTCATTTTGAATATTAAAGTGCATATAAAAGCAAGTGCCAGATATAATAATGGAAACAGTTTAAAGACAAAACATGCTATGAGCAGTTTCAAATTGGAGGATTTGGATTTTGAATCAAACCATTTTTTTTTTTCATTTTTGAAATGGAGCTTTCCGTGAGAGCTTTTAGTACTTTGATTACTGTTTTCACTATGATTTTGCTTTGAATTAATAAGAAACAGCAGCTGAAGTATAAAATCACTCATTTTGATAAAAAAAATACTATAAAAAGTAGCCGTACAGTGATATATAAAAAATATATTTCTAAATATTTGCCGTGGGTGGATTTTTTTATATTTCTTTAAGCTATCATAGTAGTTCATTTTGATATATTCATCTTTTAATTACAGCTTCACCTTTTCTATATTTTAGCATTTCTTCAGGTCCTTAATTTGGTAAAATAGCCAAATCCTTAAACACCTGTTTAATAAACATAGAGATTCTACTATAAAAAATCCAATATATATTTATTACTTACATATTTTTATTTCCTTAATAATGCTTTATCATATGCATTGAACGAAATAGATATTTTTCATGGCTAGAACTAATTATTTGGTGGATTAAAATCAATAAAAAACCCTTGAATTTGGAAATTTTCCCGTAAAAAAAGGGTGAAAATAGATGGCGCTACAAAACTCGGCTATGCGATAAAATTTAAGCAAAATATTTTGCAAGTGATATTGGCATGGCCTAAGTGTTGTGTGTTCCAAATTTAAAGAGATTCCACAAAATTCACTCCTGGACACTTTTGCATGGTTTTCTGTGAGACAAGCTCTTAAGACCACACCAACAACCGACAACCACTAAACATCAGGTTTCAGTCTAAGGGCTGGTACAAACAAATGCAGCAGGTTTAAATGTTTTTATAGGCACCAACATTCACCCTTATCTAAACAATAGTGTAACATAACATCATAGAAAGACATAACCAATATAAACTGAAATGGATTCACAAAAACAATAATTGAGAACACATAGAGACATAATTACACGTGAAACAAGAGGGAAAATACATATTCATAATTAGAGATACTACAAACAATGTTAACATATAATCATATTAATAACAAACCACTCAACGCAATCACTCACAAAAACAAGTAAACATACACTGATCGAATAAAAGTGGTGACACAATGTAAATACAAAATCAATAAGTGAACATACACAAAGTGTGACAAATACAAAATCAAAAAGGAATGAAATGTTAAACAATATAAAAAAAACCATAACCTTGGACAAAATGACGATACACAAAATAATGTACACAGGTCAAAAAAAGTGCTTTAAGGTATAGTGTCATGCAGAACAAAAATTTTGTTTTTTTAACAGAAGAGATAATTTTGTTGTTCATAGTACAAAAACAGTAGAATAAATTTATAGTCATATGAAACACTTATAAAAACTTGTATAAATTTGGAAAAATTGACAGTTTTCAAAGCTACTTTTTTAACCCCACAAAAATTTGTTTTTTTAAAGTATTCACATTTTATCTATATTTTTAAACCTCTTATATTTGGTATTTTGTGCTTCACTGCTGAGTATGTGGCATTAAGAAGTACGCCAGTGGTCGCCTTGGAGTCCGATAAAGCGATATATCTCTCTGCAGACTGGTTACCTGCTGAACTACCACTTTAGAAATCTCACTGTATATTTCAGCCTAGTAAACAGCAGGTTTAATAATCATATAACACTGTCCTTGTCTAGAATATGCATTTACTTTGCCCTACTGGTCGAGATTTTCAGTACTTGTGATGATAAATTGAAAACACTTTTTCATTTGTTTTTCAGCACTCTATCAAATGAAAATAAACATGCATGTTGTTTTAGCAAAATGAAAAATAAAGCTTTCTGTTTTTATTTGACACATCAAAGAGTTCATCTTAAAGTGTGATAACCATTACATCAGGTTTCAAATAAATCAACCTGCTGCTTTTCATGTAGAAAAGTAAACATCAGTCAATTTTTTTGATTGAAGTTTAAATTAGAACCCAATACTTTCTAATCTTATACATGTACAATGGAAGTATATTGTAAATAATTTTGATAAATGATGTTTTAATGAACGGTTATTTTTAATATTATGATGTTTTTACATCATAAAAAGTATATTTAGCGTATTGATAGTATCTATTTTAATTCAAAACTTTTATTGTTTTAACAAATTGACCATATAAATCTCCATCTTGTGGTGCAAGCTATAGTATATAAACCACTAAAAATACAGATCTGCACATTGCAAAGTCGCAAAAGGTAAGTTGTATATCTTGTATTCTGTTTTAGATTTTATGTTTTTCTTCAATCTTTTATTAAAAAGTAGTTGAAATGCAGAGTATCATAGTTAGTCTGTGTCCAACGTTTGTTCAAATCTAATCATTGATGATAAAAGTCGGGTGAAAACTTTAACTTTCTTGCAAATTTCTGTGTACTTGGTTGTTTGTTACTAAAAGCCATCGAATCAAAAGCTTGAAATTGTACCATACAAACATTTTATATTGAAGATAAAAGGTAAATAACGAGGCATTCAGTTGACTATTTGCAAGGATTTGAAATAACAAAAAACAAATTTAGACTATATGAGATATATTTTTTAATTATCAAGACTGAAATAATCATTATGACAAACATCAACTTACACATAATAATAGTTTTCTATTATGTACACAGGGACAACTTTTATATATAATTGTAAAGTGTATTATAGTAATGAATTCAAAATTGTTCCCTTTTTTCGCAAGAGTTGCACATTACTCTGCTCCTATTGTGGAGATTGTGCTTGACATTACTTAAATCACTCATTCTTTGTATGGTTCTATCGCGATGACCTAGTTTATTTTATACTTATTGATAATAAGAAGGCATTGAATTTTCGAAGATATATCCTAAATAGTGTTTTGCCAATCCAGATTTGTCCTCTACCTGTATAAGTCATAACAAGGATACTACGTCACACACCAGGATACGTTTTATTTTGTAGATAATGTTGAAGAATTGTTAATTTTTATTTGTCTTGAATATTATTGAATGTATATAACTAAACTGGGAAACAACTGTTTGTAAGCGTTTTTAAGGCCATAAATAGTATTAAGACTATTTTATGTTGACTACTTTTCACCTTGAAAATAGCCTTCCCTTAAAAAATTATAACGAAAATCGGCTCAAATCGTTTATCTAAAACTTTTCCTGCTTTAACGTCGTAACATGTAACTTATGTTGTTGGTTAATTAAAGAAAAACAATCTGTGACTACCTACCACACCCTAGAAAATATAAAATCCTACTTGAATTTGAATAAAAGGAGTTAATATTGAAAATAAATTCTCCAATCTGAAAATGTTTTTCGTTGATTAATGTTTCTGGAGCTATCTTTAGGCGTTGGTAGTTTGATAATCCGATTTAAAATAAACCTTAATATTGTTAGTCACACCAGGTCAGTTTTTGAGCTGTGCTTTTGAATTCAAGTAAAGATTGAAGACCATTTGCAGCTTTGATATTTTATTTTTTAACATTTTTTTATTTATTAACTGTAACAACGAAACATATTTAGTAAATTATGCGTCAGCATTTCTGTCTCCAGAAACACGATTCCTGTGAGGAATTCAAAGGACCGAACACAAATATCCAATTCATTTATAATAATTCAATGAACACTACAGTAAATATATCAAAAGTCCCCTCGATTCTAAGAACATGCTTTAATAAATTGCTGTTTATTTTTCACTTGAATTTATCATCTTAAAGTTGTTTTTAGCTAAAAATGAAGCTCGCCGTTGCTCTGCTTATCCTTTTGTCAGCCGTGTACACAAGTCATGGTAACACTCTGCGAGGTATAAATTATGGTGGCAGAGATAAAGTTGCATATGGTTATGGTGGTAATCAAGGTGATGGTGGATATAACACTAAATACGGTAGCAAATATGGTTATTATCATGGTAGCGATTATGGTGGCAAGACTGGCGGCAATCGTGGTGGCGAAGATAATGTTGGATACGGCGGAGGGTATGTTGCCCGTGGCGGAGGAAATGGTGGGCATTGTTAAAGATAAGTTGGGCATGGCGGAGGATATGTTGCACGTGGTGGAGGATTGGTAGAGAGTATGGTGGATAGAAAGATGATAATGAAAGACACAATGATCTTATTTTTCTAAAAATCGTTAACGGACCTGAATTTAAATAATTATTCACATGTATATTTCTATATATATACTGCAATAAAGACAAAAGCCGGCACCTATGTTTTGTATTTATTATAGGCAAAAAAAAATAACATACGCATTGTGATTTTGGTATGTTAATATTATATGTCTAGTTTTTATCTAATATTCGGAACGAAAATTGAGAATTGGGAATATGACAAAGACATAACAATGTTTTAAACCGACCAAAGTGCAAGTAACAGCCGAAGTCTATCAACGGGTCTTCAACACAGGGAGAAAATCTCGAGCCCGGAAGCGGGCTTCAGCTGACCCCTTAATATAAAATAAAAAAATAAAAAAATAACCATACGAAACTAACAAAGGCCAGAAGCTCCTGACATGGGACAGGCGCAAAAATGCATCAGAGTCCGATGTCAGAATAGGTAACAAAACAAAAGCAAAATGACAATAATACTAGTGTATTAATTAACAATGCAATACTAGCAGTTATTGACATACCAGCTCCAGCCCTCAATTAAACTGACCAAAAAATAATTTCTTCTTCGTATGAAAATCAAATAAAATCCCTCCCGTTGTTGGTTTAGTATTATACCAACATAAAATATATAAGAAAAACATATCCCGTATCATGCAAACAACTGGTTTTACAACAAATTTGTTCATTTTCGATGCAAAGACCCTATTAAGTATAAGTGAATCATTAATACCTAAATATGCCATATTCAATGACATGAAAACAGTATCGTAACTATACCCTTTCTGAATAAGTCTGTTTGAAGGTTTAGCTAACTTGTGAGGTGAAAGCCGATATTTCCTTTGTAAAGAATATTACCATAACGAGTTGGATGTGAAATACCTGAACGTATAAGTTGTTTGCATGTTGATAAAATTTACCAATTATGTCCTTGTTCCGATTTCAAAATTTAGTAAATTTTTTTACCAGTTTCTGATATTGAAAAACCTGGTGTTATAATTATTCAGTAAAACATATATTTCTTTTGTTAAAATCAAGTACTTTGCTAAATACACGACAGAATCGAACTAGTAGAGATATATAAACACCATTAGATGGTGACAAGGCAACGACATCATCTAAAAATGGATACCTAACAATAGAAAATGAAAAATCATCTCTTTTATCATAAAATTTGCTATTAAGCTTATCGTTAAAGATATAGCTATAAAGATCCAGGAAAGGACAGTGTTCATTGTAGTATTAGCTTTTTTTTAAAGATAGTTCGGCAGGAAAAACATCTTTAGTGTACATACTGAAGACATCATTATAGAGAGCCAGTATATCATCCAAATATCTAAAAGTGTTATTATTTTTTTATTCAGATGTTTTTTTGGTGCGTCTTTGCTGATTTTAGTCATAAATTGTAGCTCATTACAACAGAGAAACAGGTCTTCAATAAGTGGTGCACAGTAAGTCCCCATTGACCATATACGGAATCTCCATAGCGAACGAAAATGTTATCTAGGAAAGATTCAATGTTTATATATTGACGTTATCATTGAATTTTTTTCAAATTAATCGTCTATTTCAATCTAATTATTGAAGGTATTTTTTCGATTCTCGTCAGATGATTTATTTTTTTTAATTATTTTTCAATATCTATGTCCTATTGAGGGTCTGTTTTGTCATAGTGTAGTTCAATTACTCATTATCGATACTTCCTTAGTTTTGTAACTAACAAATGCAAGTTATATTTATTAACAAATATTTATTACAGTTATCTTATATATACATGTAAATATTAAACAATAATATATTATAAAATGAGTTAGATTGTTCATCTCGTTGCTGTCCTTTCATTTGTCGGGATTTTTGCTCGGCACGACTTTTAAGCCCTTGATTTAAATCGAATCATGGAGAAAACAGATCATCTATACACGCAATGTTTTTAGTTCAACAGACGAAGAACATGTTTTCGATTTTAATATGAAAGAATTATATGGAAATGCGGTAAGATATTTAGAATGGTAAATAAAAGTAACTTCTGTTTTACATTAATGATCACAATCCATTCACAATAAAAGAGAGAAGACAGATACCAGAGTGACATTCAAACTCACAAGTAGAAACTAAACTGAGAACGCCATGGCTAAACAAGACAAAGACAAACAGAAAAACATTAGTATATAAAACAGAACATAGAAAAAAAACCTGAGCAGCACAAACTCCACCAAAAACTTGAGGTGATCTAAACCAAATAAAGTAACAACAATCATTAACATAATAATCTAACACCATACAAATGTTATAATTGTGTATCAAACATGTCTACGGCTATTGTACACTAGCATAACTGTAACTTCAAAAATCTATATCAATAGTATTTTTAGTATATCAGTGTACATGTATATAGAAATTTAACCTTCGAATACATAAATTAATGAATGAAAAATTTAAATGAGAACTTATATATTATGTAAAACTAGAAGAAGCGAAGCCATTACAAAAGAGGTGAAATTCATCAAATATCTGTCTTTCTGTCTCAATGTACAAGATTTCACTTAGCTAAACATGATAAACGCCCCTGATATTTAACATGGTATTCATAACTTTTATATAGGAATGGCCTAACAGAAGAATATCTTTTCAAATACATTGTCGTGTGTTTTTGTTGCACTTCAGTCTTTCTGTTGTTTCGTTGTTTTCTTCTTAAATCTAAAGTGTTTTAGTTTGTAACCCGGATTTGTTTTCTCTCAATCGATTTATGACTTTTGAACAGCGGTATTCCATTTTTACAGTTTTGTTAAAATTTTGCCAAAGGAAAACGTTCTGTTATATTGACTTCAAAACTTCTTTCTATCCTTTTCTGGTGTGAGTGGAATTGAAATTTACTGTGCTAACCTAAAATAATAATCCAGTTAAAAGCAACTGCATGTTATATTTCTTTATTTCAGTCTAGTTTTATTTTTGTGGTAGTTTTAGTTTTGTTGCAGATAAGTGTTTCTGTTGTTTTCCTTATAAAGTTACTGCGTTTCCTTCTTTTTTAGTTTGTAACCCGGATTTGTTTTATTTTAATGGGTTTTTGACTTTTGAACAACGGTATACTACTGTTGTCTTGATTAGTCATCTGTAACATTGACCATTGACCGAAAAAGTATACATGCTATTTAGCGTCTCATCTTATTTGAAAACATGGGTTTCATAAATAGGAATCCCAAATCACATGTCTTTAACAACTTTTTTTAATTCTTTTTTAGAAACAGAGGCCATGACCTAAGATATACTTACCCTTTTAATCAACAGGCATATTTCTTAAATGCTTTTACATTTTTTTTAATACTATCATAAGATGTTCAAGTTTTTGTTCATAAACTATTAGTTTAAAAAAATATAGAATATGATAAGCTACCAATAGAACACACTTTCAATCCTTGAATCTATGGCGAGTTTAATTACAACAAATAGATCGATGCCAATGCTTGTGGTGGGTTCCGTCACGCTGGTATTCCAATCCTATTGTTAGCACTTCTGTGTTTAGCATGGATTATCATTGATATACTCATAATTAGGAATTAAATAAACTCATCATAGATACCAGGACTAAATTTAGTATATACGCCAGACGCGCGTTTCGTCTACAAAAGACTCATCAGTGACGCTCGAATTAAAAAAAAGTTAAAAAGGCCAAATAAATTACGGAGTTGAAGAGCATTGAGAACCAAAATTCCTAGAAGTTTTGCCAAATGAATTAACTTTTTACGAAACTGTATTTGTTGTAATACTAAGGATGATATATCGGAGGATTGTTGTGGTTTTTGTGAGCATCTTCGGTGAAATAACAGCTCAACAATTTTATAAGTATAAAGGAACCCTAACCTTTAAACCACCAAAGAATTTTATATGTTTATATTACCTAAATGGTTTACAAGTGTTCTTACTAATTTTGGACAGATAAATGGGCAATCACCGTACAGTGCTCGTTTCTGATCCGGATAACACTAAAAGGTCATATTTTTGTGAAGATGACCAGATTTAATCAATTCCACTATATGTATAGGGTGACCAGAGGTAACCAAAGTCAATTTCAGTGAAGAGTGACCAAAGGTAATCAAAATGTTTAGTTTTATAAGTTGACCAAAGGTAACCATAGCCAATATCAGTGAGAGGTGATCAGAGAAAACCAAAGCTTTTATCTAAGTAAGTTGACCAGAGGTAAACAAAGCCAATATTTGTGTAAGGGGATCAAAAGTAACCAAAGTACATCCTTCTAAAATAACAAAACGTATCAAAAGTCTCTTGCTTTATAAGGTGATCAGAGGTAACCAAAGCCAATAGTTGTGTAAGGTGACCAGATATAACCAAAACCCATATATTTGTAAGATGACCGGAAGTAACCAAAGCCAATATATATAGTAGGGTGAACAGAAGTAAACCTCATCTTTAATATCTTAGAAAGGTGGCGACCAGAAGTAACCAAAGCAATATCTGTGTAAGGTGACCAGAGGTAACCAAAGCAATATCTGTGTTAGGTGACCAGAAGTAAGCAAACCCAACATCTGTGTAAGGTGACCAGAGGTAGCCAAAGTCAATATAGGTATAGGGCAATAAGAGGTATCAAAAGTTTATAGCTTTATAAGGTGTCCATCCAGAGTTAACCAATGTCAATATCTTCATAAGGTAACCAGAGGTAACCAAATCATATATCTGTAAAGGATGACCAGAGGTAACCATCATCATTAATATTTTAGTAGGGTGAACAGATGTTGTCAAAACAAATATCTGTGAAAGGTAACCAGTGGTAAACAAAGTCAATATATTCATAAGGTTGCAAAATGTATCGCAAATATAGACGTTACAATTTACTGTATGTTTTGAAATGATTATGATATTGATTAAGGTAAAGGTATTTGGACAGCAAATGCGGTAAACTTATTGTTTTGTTAAAAAAGAAGGAATATTTTAAATGAAACATTTGTGCATGAAACGTGTGGAAAAATAATTGAAACTGGCGAAGATATGTTGTTTTATCGAATGAGTAGCAAAAAATTAATTGACCATGGAGAATTACTCTCATAAGGAGTTATCTGACAATTCTGGTCATATGATTTATTTGTAGATCTTGACGTACTGATCAGTTTTTCTGTTTAAGGTTTTTGTTTATCTAATATAATTTTGAAATAAATAGGGGAACATTTTTAAAACGGAAAGTCTGACAGCTTTGACTTAATTGGAAAAGAGTTAGCGCGCTACATTTCAATCGTTATTGGTACTGACAGAATTTCTCTGTTTACATCGGTTTTCAAAATAATAAGCAAACCTTGATTTCAGCCCTTTGTTTTATTTCTAGTTATGTCGATAACGTTTGCGTGGACTGATTTGTATAAAAGCTAAAAGAGGACGACGCCGAACGCCAAGTCATGAGAAGTGCTCATTTGACCTTTAAGAAAGGTGAGCTAATTTAGTCATAACTATTTATAAAGGTTTGTCAAATTTATTGATGTCTAGAAATACTAAACCCACAGACAAAACCTAAATGTTGCACCGTCGCTTCAATCTGGGACTGTTTTGTCTCACTTTCACGACATCACTGGCTTGACAAAAACACCCTCAGTTCTAATATCTGTAAGTGTCGATCATGCACTTGATTAGTCTTCCATGAATAAAAATATTTTTTTCTTCATTGATATCATCTCTGATTGTAGATGTGTTTGTCTTTTAATCTTTTTTTCACTAATCGTCATTGCACTGCATGTCGGTTTGTTTATGATTTATGAGTCTAAATATAACTACTAGTATTTGCAATTAACATTTGCCTACCACTAATGGTTCCACTTATACTGTCCTAATCACAAACTTATATTTGCAACTTAGTCTAAAGCATTGGTTGTACTTTACAAGTTGGGGACAACACTCAAAATCGAAAATAGTTTCCCAAAAGAGTAACTAACCTTCAAGTACGTTTCTAATGTAAATAGATATCAGAAGGTATGAGTGCCAATAAGACAGCTCTCCATTCAAGTCCATTTGTAAAAGTAATCCATTACAAGTTAAAGTATGGTCTGCAACACGGAACATTGGCTCACACCGAACAGCAAGCTATGAAGGATAAAAAAATTGCTAGTTCAAATAGGAAAATCAAAAATGAGAAACAGGAAACACTTATGACCAAACCAACAACCGAAAGCCACTGAACAGGGTTTCTCACTAAGGACAGGTGCAAACAAATCCATAATGTAACATAACATCATAGAAAGACACACTTTAAATATCAACTGAAACGGTAAAAATGTATATCAAACACTGGTATAAATTAGGAAAAATTTAGTTTTCAAAGCTATTACCTTTTAAAAAACCCTACATAAAATATGTTTATTTAAGTATTCACCTTTTGTTTCTTTTTTTACATTTCGGACTGTATATTTGGTATTTGGTGCTTCACTGCTTAGTATGTGGCATTAAGGGGTCAGTCAGTGGTCGGCTTGAAGTCCGAACAAAGAGTCTAGATAAAGCGATATACAATGTATCTCTCTGCAGACTGAACTACCACTTTAAAAAACCAACTCAACGTTTTAGCCTAGTAAACAGGGGCTATAATTATATTACACTAGCAAGTCTTTGTATAGAATATGCATTTACAGTGCCCTACTTGTCGAGATTTTCAGTACTTGTGATGATAAATTGAAATCACTTTTTCATTTTTTTCAGCACTCTATCAAATGAAAATAAACATACCTGTATTTGACGCTAAATGAAAAAAAAAAGTTTTCTGTTTTTATTTGACACATCAACGAGTTCACCTTAAATAGTGGGAACCATTACACCAGGTATCAAAAAAATGAAATTAATTGAACACGCTGCTTTTCATGTAGAAAAGTAAACGTTGTCATCATTCAATGTTTTTGATTGAAGTTTAAAATAGAACCCAATACTTTCTAATCTTATACATCTACCATGGAAATTTATTGTAAATAATCTTGATAAATGATGTTTTAATGAACGGTTATTTTTATTTTGATGTTTTTATATCATTAAAGCTATATGTAAACGTATAAATAGTTTTTATTTTAATTCAAAACTTTTATTGTTTTGACAAATTGACCATATAAATCTCCATCTTGTGGTGTATGCTTTAGTATATAAACCACTCAATCTAATTAAAATATTGATCTCTGATTACGTTATACTACATATGAGATCTAACAACTATCAATATGTAGTTTTACTTCTGACTATTTCACACGTGACTTTTTAAACCAATTAGAATCAACCTTAACAAATCTTTGCAGTCCATTCGATACATAAATGTATAATATGGCTTATCTATATCATGACGATATGTCCTGAGAACATCGAAAGATACAACCCGACAGTTTGTTACTCGCTTCAAAAACAATGTCGATAAATAAATCATTCTTGTAGACATTGACATCGAATAAACATTACAAAATAACATTCAATTGAGATGTTTCTCTAAGTAGGAAGCTTAAACAGACATGAATAATCTTAATTTGTTCCGCTCAGTCCCCCCCTTTTCTGTATCTGTATCTGTATTTCCCACTTGTGTAATTAGGATGGGTACGTCACAGATTCCTTTCGGCTATTATGTGACGGGTTGGTCTGCGCACAATTAGTCGCGCTTACTGAGGAGTGCTGATTTAAACTCCTCGGTAGTAGTGGCGCACACTACTGAGTCTTCCAGATGGTTCCAGTTTATTGCAGTGCGCACAAAAATAGAGTTCTTGTATTGTTCTGTCTTACTGGTTGGAACTATGACCGCACGTTTGTTGTTACGGACTTGGTGGTCTATAATGTTTTTTGTTACAAAGTTATTATATGTTGTTGCTTTGATTTGTCTCTTTGGTCTATGAAATTGGATTAAATCGTCGGGAGGAAGCGCTGGTATCTTCCCCTCAACCACTTTGAAAAAGAAGATCAGTCGTTGTTGTTGGCGTCTTGATTGTAATGACGGGAGCTGAAGTTCTTTTAGCATTTTTGTCATACATCCTTCCTCTCTTGATTTGTAGTCTTTGGTAATGAATCTAGCACCTCTCTTTTGTATGGATTCTAGTTTGTCAATGTCTTTTTGGGTATATGGGTCCCAAATAATTGATCCGTACTCCATTATTGATCGTATGAGAGCTATATATGCTGTTTTGCGGCATTCCATAGGACAGTGTTGTAGGTTCCTTCTGAGGAAGCCTAGGGTAGAACTGGCTTTGTTACACGTATTTGTTATTTGTTCTTTCCATTTAAGATCTTCTTGTATTTGGAGTCCTAGGTATGGGTTGGATGACACTTGTTCAAGCGTGTGGTTGTTAAGGTTGTAAAAACGCTGACTTTTACTTTTCAGGCTAAGCATATAACATTTTTTGGCGTTGAAGCGCATACCCCAGTCGTCGGCCCATTTTTCTAGTGATTTGAGATCCTCTTGTAGTTTGTTATGGTCATTTTGGTTTTTGATTTCCCGGTAGAGCAAACAGTCGTCTGCAAATAGTCGTACTGATGAGTTTACTGCATCTGGGAGATCATTTATATGGCACAGGAAGAGGATGGGTCCTAGTACCGTTCCTTGGGGGACTCCGGATTCAACTGAAGCATTTCTTGAGTTTTCTCCATCAAGTTGTACTCGCATTTTTCTTTCGGTTAGGAATGAAGTTAGCCATTTGTGGATATTTCCTCTAATTCCATATTGGTCTATTTTGTGCAAGAGTCTATCATGAGGTACTGTGTCGAACGCTTTTGAAAAATCCAGAATCGCAATATCTACTTGGTTTCCTTTATCGTAGGATTGTAGCATATCATGGATTGTAATGGCAAGTTGGGTCTCACAGGAATATCCAGATCTAAAGCCGTGGTTTAGTGATGTTAATACATTATGCTTTTCCAGATGTTTAAGTATATGACGGCATATGATGTGCTCAAGAAGTTTACATGGTACTGATGTCAATGAGACTGGCCTGTAGTTTTCGGCCGCGTGTCGGTCTCCTTTCTTAAATATGCTAGAGATGTTTGCATTTCTCCAATCCTCTGGTAGTGTACCACTGTCTAGTGAGAGCTGGAATATGAGTGTTATTATTGGTGCCAGATGTTCGGCGCATTTTTTCGATAAAACGAACAGTGGCCAACTTTCAATCGCAGGGTTTTGTTACAATTTACCGGGTTTACGAACCCCGAAAAAAACAACAAGGTTCCATTCTTCAAAAGAAAGGCAGGCATTGAGTTCGGAGGAAATTATTCCAAGGGGGTGGCGTTTTTTCTCTCCAATTTCTTTAAGAGTTTATATTTGTTTTTTCTCAAGAACTATGACAACACTTGTTTGAATCCAAAATCAGCCAGTATCAACTGTTCAGGGTTTGCTCAGTGCGGCATTTTATTAAAGTATAGAATTAAGATGGGCAGTTCAATTGATGCATATGTTTTGTGGTGGAGAATGGAGTTTCTTCAGTGCAAATTATTGTCGCAGGAAAAATGGGACACCAATATCTCAGACTAGGGTGAAGATTAAGACGCCATAAACCACAATGACTTTAGGCGTGGTAATAAGTGTGGGCCATTTTCTGCATTAACAGAGTTGTCCAATTTTAAGATACCCTATTAATATATTTGACTGAAATATTTGCATGCAACAGAGCTCTATTCTGTCATTAACTTGCATACCAAAATGCGGCTTTCAAACCATACTGAATTCTATATATTTGAAAAACCTAAAGTAACTTTACTTTAATTGAAACATTTTAAACAAGGCTAAAAGAATATATTAAGTTACAAGTACCTGAAGCAGTGACTTTCGTCTTCCACCTTCCTGAGTGTAATATTGACCAGTGAATATCTCGAAAAGTGCTTATATTAGTGTACATGTATATATATGGTTAATTTTGACGCGCTTTGACTTCATGCACAACTCATGCCATTTGAATATATTTATATATAAATGAAATTTAAATAATAATAAAGAATTGCTTTAATTTTCTATTGTACTGATTTAAATATTCAGTACGTAAAACCAAACATAGCGTACAAAGCAATAAATTGTTTCAAAATATGCAGCGCAGAACTATTTGTCATCAATCGTCAAGAAACATGAATATGATATGAATGTGAAACATATAACACTGATAACACAAATAACACAATATGTTCAATAAAGAAACAAAATAGATACATATATCCGGTGACACACACCCCTATATATAGCTACCTGCAAAAAGTTATGTCTTGAAACCAATATATCAAACCTATGACACTTTTGAAATTTGGGCAACCTAGATGTGCATGCGGTAAACGCCTCTATACCATATAGCAATGACCAAAATTCAGGACACTTCAATAGGATTCAAACAAATAACAACAACAAAAAATATTAAAAAGTCAAATAAAATTAACAAAATTTCCCTCATTACTATGAATTGTTGTTGACAAACGATCAATCCAAATTCTTGCAAATCAAATGTAGGGTGTACCTTATCCACTAATCTGTTGCACAAATATCTAAATTTCCCACTCTTACATATAAATATATATCATTCAAATAATAATAAAGAATTAGGTCCGATCCATATATGCATACTTTTTCAAAATATGCATATGGTCTGAATGTACACTTACGGTCTGCCAGATTATAAGACGTTGGTCAAGTTTATTCGATACCTATACATGTATATCATTAAAAGTATAAACATCACAGTTCAACATAACCGAAATCTTAAATTAATATAAAAAGTTCAATTGAAATTGAAATAAAAAATTAATGTTTTAACTTTTAACTATTTAAAAGTTAATCTCCTGTACAGTATATCATGGAAGAAAATGGACATAAATTATATAAGAATCAGTTCCAAAAAAACTAAAAAAATATTATAATAAAAAAGTGTTGAAAAGTAAGCAAAGAATGAAAAAGGTAGCTTTGTTACTGTGAGAAGAGTAACTCTGAATGTAGGGTTGCTGATATTATTGGTATGGATGCAATTTTATACAAACTATTATTTGGCATATTGTTAGGTTATGAGTGCAATAGAACTTTTGACATACAAAATTGAAAATGCAATTTGTAAAACAAAAGGAATTTCATTGCATGCTGCTGCAAAACAAGCATGGGATGCAAATGCAAAGGAACAGACATGAACAAAACATGTAAATGTAAGAAATCTGATGTTCCTTCCGCCAGCAAGTGTCACCAGGGAGGAGAATGCTAAAATAAGTTGAAACAGACAATTAAATACAGAATTATTCAATTTCAATTGATGTAGTGTTTTCCACTTCATTCCCTTAACTGTCTTATATTAATAAGTAATACTCAATAAAAGTATTTTGATAAATATGTGTCTAAAATAAACCCATATGTCCCAAATACATGTATGGTCAAGCTCGTACTAGACCATATGAGTATACTCGTACTGAACCGTACACGTACAATCCAAATACTTATATGGTCTGGAATATATAAACATAGGTACTTTCTCCTTGTAATGATGTATGAAAGTATAACAATAATTATTTTTCAGATCATTTCATTGTGTGGACCTATTCTTCAATGTAGTAAATACTCATGTACGATTGGAAATTTTGTTATGTAAGGCCATGTAACTTTGTGTAATTACAAATGACTTAAAAAAAAATAATAATTACATGTTTGGGAACATTCTTTAGATATCATAATATTGGAGAGTATTATATATATACCATGTATACATGGGCTTTGCTCATTGTTGAAGGCGGTACTGTGACCTTAGTCCTATAGTCATAAGTTGTTAATTTCTGTGTCATTTTGGTCTCTTGTGGAGAGTTGTCTCATTGGCAATCATACCACATCTTCTTTTTTAAATAACATACCTTGATCCTATTGAAGACTAAAACAGACCAGCAGCAATATAACATTTTTATTCCATTCCATACCTCAGGACTATGACGATCCAGCAACTTTCAGCAGCAGTACATGATGTAAATTAACTCATTCAAAATAATTAATTACAATTGCAAACTGTTTATTTAGAAGCAGTTTGACAACTGAATAACCATCTTGAGAATGATGTATGGTCATGTTTATTTTCCTTGTTTTCAGCACATCAAACTAATAATAATTTATGACAGAATTCTGTAAAACAAAAAAAGACAGAAAATTTAATTCATTCAATCATTAATGAAATTGACAGTTGATATTGTGATACATAATTTTTGGTATATATATCAAAAATGTATTTGAGAACAAACTTAAGATATAAATGAAATAAATAGACAATAAACTAAAAGTCTATCCAGATACTTTTTTTGTCTTTATCATCATGATCATAAATTCAAAGTATTATATCATTCATTATACAAAATGTACATACAATATTATAATTACATGTACATGTACCATAGGCTAAGATCTGCATGTTAAAAATCTGGAGCTGGTTCACAACCTAGATCTGTAGTGCCATTCTCAGATTCATCTTCAGATGCTTGTAGTGGCTTTTTCTGTGTCACTGTCTGTGTGTTTTAAGAGTTCCCTCCACCGTGTTATTTGTTTGGCCCAGTCACAAATTGAAAGAAACATTGTCAGAATCTAGGGTTTTTCAGACTGGAGTCCAAACTACTGTTTGATCAGACACTAACCTGAAATTAAAGAGTTTTATAATTGGTCTTCATTAATCCCATATTTGTGTTACATTTATATATGTAAATGTCCAAAAATAATTTGTTGAAAAGCTGATAATCATCCCAAAATTTTTAATTTATATTGTTGACTTTGTATGACAGACAAAAATTTCTCGCCATAACAAGTTGTACAATAAGCTGTTTATGGTTTTTACCTATGATCATGATGATATTGTTTTCTCAAATAAATATATAGATCTGACAAAATGTCATGAGGAATCATGGAATATATATATGTATCCTTTGCATTTATATAGATTAAAAAGCGGTTTATAATTTCCTAGGCTTTCGAATGAAGTGTGTAAGCTTTTAAACAAAGTGCTACAAATGGCGAAGTTAGAAGTCATCCCTTTATAAGTTTTACTGATGCTATCTGACATCATCAGTTAGTTGACCGTTTTGCAATATCCTTTTCACAGATGATCATGATGATGACCGAAATGTTTGTTCTGTCCTAACAAGAACCCTGCTTTTGATGGGGTTTGTATTGCTATGTATTTAGTTTTTCCATGTTGTGTTTGTGTACTGCTGATTTTTATATTGGTCTTTTTCTTTTTTAGCCATTGTGGTTTTTTTTCCATATAGGAGTTTGAAGGTCCATGATGCATCTTGTATCTTTCGTCCCTCTTCATAAGATAAAACTACGGTATATTAATGGGAACATGACACCTCAACCTTTTACAAAATAAATAAAATTTGTAAGTTTACATGTTCATGATGTACAAGTATATGTGCAATAACAAGCCATTAATGGCACACTGACACAACAGTGTTTATCATTCCCTTTGCTTATCTTCTCAGCATCCACCTTTGTTAAATTTACCAACCTTATTCTTGATTTGAGTTTTCAGAATGGAGTATATATAGTTACGATGTACACATATATATATCTAGAGAGAGATTTTAACTTCTATGTAATTTTAGCTCTTGTGGAGAGTTGTCTCATTGGCAATCATATTTTTTTAGCGAATCACTGAAGCATGTCTGGAGCCCCCTCCCCCATAGTTAAGTCAGCAGGACCTGCACACAAACCTGAATTTAGTTACTAAGCTATTGTGACTAGACGGTGAAAACAAAAAGAGACAATAGTCAAACTACAAACATGCATTGACAGAACAGGCATATTTGAAACTGCTGTTCCTCAATACAAATCTTAACCAGTCATGCCAGTATATACTAATTTAAAGCACAGAGAAGGAGATATGTGAAGAAAACTCAACAAAGAGAAAACTGGCACATTGGCATTGGAATAATTCGCACCCCCCCCCCCCCCTTCTTCTAATGAAAAGTTCTCTATCCGCCAGTGGTGGTTTTAATTACAGTTTGTGGTAGTAAATTCCATTAAATAATTGTTCATGGGAAGTATGACCATTTGTATGTGTCCTTGGAAAGTTGGATGTGTCTGTATGTCTGAGTATGATTTTGTCTTGTTCTGCTGACTGTTTGTTCAAGAATATGGGATGGATGTATTACTTTATAAAATAAAATAAGTCTGGCGTCTCTCAGCTAGTGGTGGCCATTTCAACTGATTAAGCATGTTTGTGACACTGCTCGTGCAATCGTAGTTGTTGTGAACATAACGAGCAGTTTGTCTCTGTACCTTTTCTAATTGTATCTGTTGTTCTTTCATATGGGGGTCCCAGACACTACAGCAACTATATTCCATTTTGGGTCTTACTAGTGCCTGGTATGCTCTTGGTTTTGTTTCTGTGTTTGTAACTTTTAAAATTCTTTTTAAAAAACCAAATGATCTCTTCCCATTTGATACTATCATAACTATGTTGTCTATATGTTTGTTCCACTTCAGATTCGATTGTACATGTTGTAGGGTAATGCCTAGATATTTTGCGGATGTAACTTATTCCAGGATGTGATTGTGGAGGATGTAATTATGCTGGTTATTATTTTTCTTTTGTGAGACGGGAAGGTTGGTACATTTATCAGGGTGAAATGCCATAAGCCAATCTGACTTCCATTGAGCTGCTGAGTGTAGGTCAAGTTGTAGCTTATGACAATCATCTTGTGTTTTTATAATTTCCCCGTAATTTATGCTGTCAGCAGCAAAGAGTCTAAGCTTGCTGTGTTGTATGTATTCCGGTAAGTCATTTATATAGATGAGAAACAGTATTGGGCCCAATGCTGTTCCTTGTGGTACACCAGATGTTACGGGTACTGAGGTGGAGGAAATCCCATTAATGACTTACTGTTTGTGTTCTGTCCTGTAAAAATGCCTGAATCAAATTAAGTGTGTTATTTTCAATACTGTGGATTCATTATTATTCGTTGGATACCAATTTTTCGTGGATTTCGTGGGCACAGTCAAACCACGAAATTCAATATTCAACGAATGATAATTTTTCTATAGGTTTGAATGCAGACTTCAGCAAAACCACGAAATTAAATATCCACGAATATGCAAGTTTTTCTAAATCCACGAAAATTGGTACCAACGAAAATAAATGAATCCACAGTACCATAGAATTTGAGTTTGTAAAGAAGGTGACCATGTGAGACTTTGTCCAACGCTTTAGCGAAGTTCATTATGATCAAGTCAATTTGTGTGTTTCTAATATTTGATTGTGCTAGTTTTTGAATGAAGTCTATTAATTGTGTCTCACACGACCTTGATTTTCTGAAGCCATGCTGAAGATTGTATAATGAGGGGGATAGGACCGTTATTAGGACTCTTAAATAGGGTATTTTTAAGCTTGGGATTTCGTAGTCCAAATAATTATGACGTCTTGAAAGGCTATTATATTTTTTTTCTTTGACGCCTTACTTCGCGTATTGAAAGGCTATTATATTTTTTTTCTTTGACGCCTTACTTCTTGAAATGCTATTATATTTTTTTTCTTTGACGCCTCGAAGTAAGGCGTCAAAGAAAAAACTTCGAAGTAAGGCGTCAAAGAAAAAACTTCGAAGTAAGGCGTCAAAGAAAAAAAATATAATAGCCTTTCAAGACGTCATAATTATTTGGACTAGGGATTTCGGGATCTGGGGAATTCTTTTTTTTGAATTTAGGGATGTAGGGATTTAATTTTATATAGATTCAGGACATCAGAATTTCCTGTTTTAAAGCAGCCTGTGATTTCAGGATCAGGACCCCTCCTACCCTCCCTCTTTATAATATATAATGTTTTCGAGATGAGACATGATGCTACTTGTAATGATGTGCTCCATGAGCTTGCAACGTATGCAGGTTAAAGATATTGGCCTGTAGTTTACGGGTTTGTATTTTTCCACCTTTTTGAAGTCTGGGGCTACATTAGCATGTTTCCACTCCTGTAATAGGTGTTTCCCAGTTTCAAGTGACTTTTAAACAGTTAAAATGTCATGTTCATGTAGCAATTGCCTGAATTGGTGAGATAATTTTGTTCCGTTGCCCGTAGGAAGCATGACTATACAATCTCTGTGTTTCAAAATACCTGCAAACTTTGACTTTGCTCATAATTTAGCCCTTAAACTTTGTGCTGAGGCAAAATATCTATTAATTCGTTTTCCAAATCGTCTTTCATCCTTCGTCGCCATCTTCAAACATTCTGGAGCTGGCATGTCAGTTAACTGCTAGTAGTCTGTTGTTATTTATGTATTATTGTCATTTTATTTATTTTCTTTTGTTACATCTTTTGACATCAGACTCGGACTTCTCTTGAACTGAATTTTAATGTGCGTATTGTTATTCTTTTACTTTTCTACATTGGCTAGAGGTATAGGGGGAGGGTTGAGATCTCATAAACATGTTTAACCCCGCCGCAATTTTGCGCCTGTCCCAAGTCAGGAGCCTCTGGCCTTTGTTAGTCTTGTATGATTTTAAATTTTAGTTTCTTGTGTATAATTCGGAGTTTAGTATGACGTCCATTATCACTGTACTATTATGCATATTTTAGGGGCCAGCTGAAGGACACCTACGGGTGCGGGAATTCTCGCTACATTGAAGACCCATTGGTTGCCTTCGGCTGTTGTTTGCTCTATGGTCGGGTGGTTGTCGCTTTGACATATTCACCATTTCCTTTCTCAATTTTATTGTTACGCCTTTTTCATTAGGACGATTTTGATTGGTCAATATAAATACTTTCTCGGGTCAAAAAAAGGTCACAAAAGCGAAACCTCTATTGATAGTTGTTAGATCTCATATGTAGTACATGTATAACGTAATCAGAGATCAATATTTTAATTAGATTGATAAACCACTAAAAATACAGATCTGCACATCGCAAAGTCGCAAAAGGTAAGTTATATATCTTGTATTCTGTTTAAGGTTTAAGGTTTTTCTTCAATCTTTTATTAAAAAGTAGTTGAAATGCAGAGTATCATAGTTAGTCTGTGACCAACGTTTGTTCAAATCTTATCATTGCTGATAAAGGTCGGGTGAAAACTTAACTTTTTAGCAAATTTTTCTATACTTGTTTGTTTGTTACTAAAAAGCCACCGAATCAAATGCTAGAAATTGTACCATACAAACATTTTATATTGAAGATAAAAGGTAAATAACGAGGCATTCAGTTGACTATTTGCTTGGTTTTGAAATAACAAAAACCAAATTTAGACTATATGAGATATATTTTTTAATTATCAAGATTGAAATAATCATTATGACAAACATCGACTTACACATAATAATAGTTGGCTTTTATGTACACAGGGACGACTTTTATTTTCAATTATAACGTGTGTTATAGTAATAAATTTAAAGTAGTTCTCTTTTATCGCAAGCGTTGCACATTACTCTGCTCCTATTGTGGGGGTTGTGCTTGTCATTACTTAAATCACTCATTTTTTGCATGGTTGATGATGATATACCAAAATAATAAATTCTCCAATCTGAAAATGATTTCGTTGCTTAATGTTTCTGGAGCTATCTTTAGGCGTTGATAGTTTGATAATCCGATTTAAAATAGACCTTAATATTGTAAGTCACACCAGGTCAGTTTTTGAGCTGTGCTTTTGAATTCAAGTAAAGATTGAAGACCATTTGTAGCTTTGATCTTTTATTTTTTAACATTTTTTTATTTATTAACTGTAACAACCAAACATATTTAGTAAATTATGCGTCAGCACTTCTGTCTCCAGAAACACGATTCCTGTAAGGCATTCAAAGGACCGAACACAAATATCCAATTAATTTATAATAATTCAATGAACACTTCAGTAAATATATCAAAAGTCCTCTCGATTCTAAGAACATGCTTTAATAAATTGCTGTTTATTTTTCACTTGAATTTATCATCTTAAAATTGTTTTTAGCTAAAAATGAAGCTCGCCATTGCTCTGCTTATCCTTTTGTCAGCCGTGTACACAAGTCATGGATACGCTCTGCGAGGTGTAAATTATGGTGGCAGAGATAAAGTTGCATATGGTCAAGGTGGTAATCAAGGTGATGGTGGATATTACACTAAATACGGTAGCAAATATGGTTATTATCATGGTAGCGATTATGGTGGCAAGACTGGCGGCAATCGTGGTGGCGAAGATAATGTTGGATACGGCGGAGGGTATGTTGCCCGTGGCGGAGGAAATGGTGGGCATTGTTAAAGATAAGTTGGGCATGGCGGAGGATATGTTGCACGTGGTGGAGGATTGGTAGAGTGTATGGTGGATAGAAAGATGATAATGAAAGACACAATGATCTTATTTTTCTCAAAATCGTTAACGGACCTGAATTTAAATAATTATTCACATGTATATTTCTATATATATACTGCAATAAAGACAAAAACCGGTACCTATGTTTTGTATTTATTATAGGCAAAAACAAAATAACATACGCATTGTGATTTTGGTATGTTAATATTTATATGTTTAGTTTTTATCTAATATTCAGAACGAAAATTGAGAATTGGGAATATGACAAAGACATAACAATGTTTTAAACCGACCAAAGAGCAAGTAACAGCCGAAGTCCATCAACGGGTCTTCAACGCAGGGAAAAAATCTCGAGCCCGGAAGTGGGCTTCAGCTGACCCCTTAATATAAATTAAAAAAATAAAAAAATAACCATACGAAACTAACAAAGGCCAGAAGCTCCTGACATGGGACGAACGCAAAAATGCATCAGAGTCCGATGTCAGAATAGGTAACAAAACAAAAGCAAAATGACAATAATACTAGTGTATTAATTAACAATGTAATACTAGCAGTTATTGACATGCGAGCTCCAGCCCTCAATTAAACTGACCAAAAGATAATTTCCTCTTCGTATGAAAATCAAGTAAAATCCCTCCCGTTGTTGGTTTAGTATTATACCAACATAAAATATATAAGAAAAACATATCCCGTATCATGCAAACAACTGGTTTTACAACAAATTTGTTCATTTTCGATGCAAAGACCCTATTAAGTATAAGTGAATCATTAATACCAAAATATGCCATATTCAATGACATGAAAACAGTATCGTAACTATACCCCTTCTGAATAAGTCTGTTTGAAGGTTTTGCTAACTTGTGAGGTGAATGCCGATATTTGCTTTATAAAGATATTACCATAACGAATTGGATGTGAAATACCTGAACGTATAAGTTTTTTGCATGTTGATAAAATTTACCAATTATGTCCTTGTTCCGATTTCAAAATTTAGTAAATTTTTTACCAGTTTCTGATATTGAAAAAAACTGGTGTTATAATTGTTCAGTAAAACATATATGTCTTTTGTTAAAATCAAGTACTTTGCTAAATACACGACAGAATCGAACTCGTAGAGATATATAAACACCATAAGATGGTGACAAGGCAACGACATCATCTAAAAATGGATACCTAACAATAGAAAATGAAAAATCATCTCTTTTATCATAAAATTTGCTATTAAGCTTATCGTTAAAGATATAGCTATAAAGATCCAGGAAAGGACAGTGTTCATTGCAGTATTAGCTTTTTTTTTAAAGATAGTTCGGCAGGAAAAACATCTATAGTGTATATACTGCAGACATCATTATAGAGAGCCAGTATATCATCCAAATATCTAAAAGTGTTATTAAATTTTGAATCAGATGTTGTTTTGGTGCGTCTTTGCTGATTTTAGTCATAAATTGTAGCTCATTACAACAGAGAAACAGGTCTTCAACAAGTGGTGCACAGTTAGTCCCCATTGAAAATATACGGAATCACTATAGCGAACGAAATTGTTATCTAGAAAGATTCAACTATATTTCCCCATTCAAATGCATTGATCGTCCAAAAAAAAGGGGGTCCAACCCCCGGAACCCTCCTTCTGGATCCGCCAATGAGTATAGTGTTATTTGTCTTACTTTGTTTAACACAACATCAAAAATACAGAAAGCACAGAACTGAGAATACTCGTAGTAACAGACTAGTTTATTATTAGTTTATAGCCAATACCAACTAATAAAAAAAAAAATCACAAATCTACTAGAAAAACTAAACATAACAGTCAAAATCACTCGAGAGTAAACTTTGCTCTTATTCCTTGGCAAGCTGTGGTAATACGTTTGGGACTTTTGACTTTTAAAATCTTTAACTTACTGTTTTCTTAGGTTTTGTTTTGGCATTACGCTTTGCTAAATCGTCAAATGCGCCTCTGGTATCGTTATTGTAATAATCATATAGTGACATATTTTTACCATAATTTTTCTTTCTTGGTATTGAAACCTATATTTTACAGCGCACATTGTCATGCTTTTTAAAGAATTCTTAAGAAACAGTTGCCAAGGAAACACGACATCAATGTGACACTTCCTTTTTGATGTTTTAATCTATGGACATATGGTACATTTATGGATTGGAGTTGGGCTATGATCTAGCTTCCAGTAACAACAAGTAACCTTTGCTCAGTACTTTAACGTTTTTTTACTGATTTTTGTTTGTAGTTTTTATGATCAGTAGCGATGTCACAAGTCAAGCTATATATTTATAATTTACTATTAACTGTGTGTTGTTATGTTGTATTGTTAACTTACAAGACTGACTTAGTTCTTGGAATGAGCGCTAATTTTTTTTAACCTCGCCACATGATCCCTTGTCATGAACAATCAGTAAAATGAATGTTGTTAGTAAGTGTCTGTCAAAATCATATTCTTTCATAGGTTTAAATAAAGCTGTAAGTTTTAATTGTGTCACAATTCATTTTTCGAATGACTTTTACTAGATTAACGAGCGGTAAGGCTTTTTTAATTTTGTTATTTTTTTCCCTAGTTGGTAACATTCTGATGACCAAGCTTTCCGTAACTGCGAGTACTTTTTGATGGGTGCTTTGTGTCTCTTTCTGTTGTGCTTTGTACTGGTCTGATTAATTGTATAGTATATATAAAAAAGATGTGGTACGATTCCAAATGAGGCAACTCTTCAAAAGAGACCAAATGACACAGAAATTAACAACTATAGGTAATCGTACAACCTTCAACAATGATCAAAGCCCTTATCGCAAAGTCAGTTATGAAAGGCCCGATATGAAAAATGTAAAACACTTCAAACTAGAAAACTAACGGCCTAACTAATAAAAAAGAAGAAAGATGGGGTATATATAATTGCTAATGACACAACTCCCGACAAGAGACCAAAATGACACAGAAATTAACAACTATAGGTCTTCAACAATGAGCAAAGTACATACCGCATAGTCAGCTATAAAAGGTCCCGAAATGACAAATGTAAACCAGTTTTAAAAAAGAAGAAAATTAAGTTATGTAAAAAAAAGTACGAAAAACAAATATGTAACACATCAACAAAAAACAACCACTGAATTACAGGCTTCTGACCTGGGACAGGCACATACATACAGAATGTGGCGGGGTTAAAAATGTTAGCGGGATCCTTACCCTCCCCTAACCTGGGACAGTGGTGTAACAGTACAACATAAGCAGTTTAAAAAGGCTCAACTCATCAGATGGATACAAATAGAAATTCATGTTATAAAAAAAACCAGAGTGGATGTTGCCGAGTACTTGTAAATCCCAACAACAAAAAGACACTTAGAACAGATCTGAAAGTACTTGCAGTGACTGACAGCTAGTTCAAAGCTACTAACAACTTATCAAAAATTTATGCATCTAATACTAAATCATCAATCCGTACACATCCAACATCTAATGGATTTAGTGTAAAGACGTCATAAACAGTTAGAGAATAACATGACCTTGTGCAATGCCAGTCCCCTTTTGAATATTTTTTTAAGTTTGGTCGCAGGTTTAGTTGTTACACCGCTGTCCCGGGCTCGTGGGAAGCATGAGTACTCATACACATACTTGGTCCCCCTTATTCATTCTGAATTTATATGTCCCAAGTCGAGACTCTGTAGTTCAAGGGTTGTTGAAAATCAAATATTTTGTTGTATATAGTTTTGTAAATAAATCAAGCCGTTGGTTTTCCCGTCTAAATTGTTTTACATGTTGTCATGTGGTGTCCTTTTATAGCTTAAATTACGGTGTGGGATTTTCCAATTGTTGAAGACCGCACGATTATTGTATAGCATGTTTTCTGAATGTTATATGAATTGTTAATGTTTGACCTGAATTGCAATAACTGTACAATAATCGAATGCACCGTTACGAAAAACAAATAACAATAAATTATATGATGATTACACTTTATTAAACATGATAGACACCACATGTTATTTCAGCAATCTAAACCATCAATATGGTATTGTACATTTTACACCGTACTGTTTGGAAAGTTCTTCTCCATTGTAATTGGTCACCAAGAACTCGCTAAAATAAAGTGAATGTAATATTAGCATTTGCAATAACAAGTAAGGTTGATACAATGCATTAACATATATATGTACATAATATAACAAAGAAGATGTGGTATGATTGCCAAATGAGACAACTCTCCACAAGAGACCAACATGTCACAGAAATTAACACCTATAGGTCACCGTACGGCCTTCGACAATGAGCAAAGCCCATACCATATAGTCAGCTATAAAAGGCCCCGAAATGACAATGTAAAACAATTCAAACAAAAACGGTTTAGTTTATGCATAAGTCTCAACGTTTAAGGTACATATATTTGGAGAAATGGAAATTGTAGTGAGGTACAAAAAAAACCACCAAAATGACACCTAAAGGTCAGCTCACATTTAAGTGACGGAAAAGCATGCGTACTATAGATTTATGTCAAATCCCGAATCTTCCCAAATGTAGACTTGTTAATCAATTCAGAAGGAAGTACATAATATTATGCATTCCTGTCAACTACAAAATGTGCAGGTACAAACAAATAACAATAGAAGTGAAAACAAACAAACCTAATAAGTATTTGTTTCCTGACTGTAATTATTGTCTTTCGTACTTTCGTTTAAACAAATTCAGTCTTAAGTGTGAAAAGTAGGAACACGAAAAACTGTTTATAATGCTTCCTTGACGATACTAGATAGATGGACCTGTAACTGTGTGGAACTGTTTCTAATATTTTAAAGCAGCGATGAATTGTTTTTCGCAGTTTTTTACTTTATTTTTTTTTCTGTTCATCTATTGTGCATTTCTTGGGGCTTATTTTATGTGAATTTCTTTCTTGTTAAATAAAGCATGAAAAGTTTGATTTGTAAACAGTAAATGCAGTAATATTTTTGTTTCAAGGGCACTCCGACTTCCTCCACCAATACAAACTGGCCGCCACGAAATAGCCGAAATGCGGTGATTAAAAGTTGCGTTAAACACCAAAAATATGGTTGGAACCCCCCCCCCCTTTTTTTTAAAATGGCTGGACCCGACTAGTAACATGTGATTAAGATGAAAAACCAACATCAGTACAGTATATAATTTATAATTCGAGACCATCTTATCTTATTTGTTAAGTTAAGTTGATACGAAATATTATTAGTATCTTCCGATGAAACATTTTAAGAAAAAGAACAAGACGTTCTTTTACAACCCTGATCAGACACTGGTGACGTTTTATAAAGTCTGAATAGCAACCTCTTGAATACTGAATGAGTTTGAAAAAGAATGTTACGGGGTACTTATGTTAGAGTAAACTCAAAATACTCGGGAAAACTTATCATGAAATCCTCTAATTAAACTTATCTCAAAAAGATACAAATTGAATACTGTAAATAAATATTAAAACATTGTATTTGCTGGAATAAATATCGATTTTGTTAATCGTACACTAAATCCATTCAACATAGTATTTTTTCACACATAGAGAAATAAGAAGATGAGGTTCATGTATGAGTGCCAATGAGACAACTATCCATCCAAGTCACAATGTGTAAAAGTAAACAAGCATATACCAGCTTTGATAACTGTTTGGTATAACTATATAAATGTTCACTCTTGTACTCGTACTATGAACAACAAAATTATTTATTTTGTAAAAACAAAATTCCGTTCACCATTTCTCGACAACTTTATTTTCATTTTCCTGTGCAAATTATTTTATTTGGCGGCATTTTGTTCAAGGTTTACATCGTTATATCATACATATGTGCATGCCGGTATGTTCAAGACGTGAAATTGTTTATAATTTCACCCCTTATTTTCATGATTTTGTATTTACACAGTGTCATAGATCACAATTATTTGTTCAATGTATATTCACTTGTTTGTTTTCATATGTCTTTTGATTGAGTTAAGCCATTTCAATTGATATCTTATAGTGTCTTTTGATGGTGTGGTGTTACACTATTGTTCCAGGTAAGAATGAAGGTTGGTACCTGTTAAAACGTTTCAATTAACCGCTGCCTTTGTTTGCAAGTGTCCTAAATCGGCAACTGATGTTCAGTGTTTGTCGTTTGTTGATGTAGTTAATAAAATGTTTCTCGTTTCTCGTTTTTTTTCTTTATAGATAAGACCGTTAGGTTTTTCCCGTTTGAATGGTTTCAATCTAGTCATTTTTGGGACCCTTTATAGCTTGCTGCTCGGTGTCTCGGTGTGAGCCAAGGCTCTGGGTTGAAGACCGTACTTTGCCCTATAATGGTTTATTTTTACAAATTATGACTTTGACGGAGAGTTGTCTCATTGGCCCCCATACCACATCTTTTATATCTAAGTATATATAATATTACGGCCTTTAACACAACTGGATCACACCGAACAGCAAGCTAGTAAAGGGCCCCAAAATGACTATTGTAAACCCATTAAAATATCAATTCAAAATTAGAGGTGTAGCAGTCAAAGGAGTTGGTCCGGTAAGGACCGATTTTGGCCTCAAATTTCAGGTTCATTTAACAAAAGATTTTGGACACTTTTTAAACACTTAAGTGTCCATTTCAATTGATTCAATTAGTTTATGTGAAAGATTTTAACTGATTATGTCATTAATAACGCTCCGATTCAAGCTTAAATATAGAAAATCTATCAAAATATGCAAAAAAACGTCACTTTTCAGATGGTTTTTGTCAAAAATAAAAGTGACCTTTATATATGTTATGTATTATCATCAAATACAACTTACATTTAAATATTATGAATGAACACGAATGCGGCCACTTTCATTTAACCGTCTAAAATTTAACTAAAATGCTAAAATTGTGAAGATTTCAGTAATTTAGCGTGACTTATTGATGCTAGCACCCGATATATGTGCATTGTATTGTCAAAAACAGCCCATATTTATGTAGCAGAAGCATTCTACCTTCCAGTAAATAGATAAAAGATTACATTTTCACAATTTTGTAAAACTGCTATATTATGGGACCAAAAAGGGGTCTTACTGAACCTACTCCTTTGTGTCAAAGTCGAAATCTCTATAAAAAAAAAATAATTTAAAAAAAAATACCGCATATAGCTATAGACAAGGCATAATCATCAAAAGTAAAAGAAGAAAATAAAACATTTACCATAGTACAATAATTTGATGTATAAGTACTGAGCTACGTCAAACGGATGTTTCCAAAAATAGACTAGACAGTAAAAGTAATAATTTACAAAGGCAAATAAAAGAACGCTTTTAAAACACGTAATTAACATGACAAACAAATGGAAGTTTTTAACGACCTCAAGTTGACTGGCTATACAGCCCTTGCACGGTCGGTCAAAATAGAGGCACCTTAGTACCCTCACGTTAAATGGCTGCAGTCGCCTCAGAGAGGGGCCGGTTTTGGACCCCCCCCCCCCTCTTTTTTTACGATCAACGCATTTGAATGGGCACATGCAGTTGGAACACTCCCTTCGTCGTGGGTTGGGAACCCCTTTTAAAAAATCAATTTTGGTGGCCTTTCCTAGATATCCTAGACCCGCATCCGACGTCATAGATCAAATGTGACGTCACTAACGACGAGCAGTCATATTTCCTGGCATACCATCCATCTGTACGCGCATTTATTTATCGAAAGAAAGAGTGTTAAAAACGCAAGTTTATTGGTTTTACAGAGGAAGAAGTGTCAAATTTAATTGATACCAATAATAGTTACATCGGAAATGCGGTAAGATATTTTTTTTAGATAATGGTAATAAAAGTATCGGACTGAGAAACTGATGAAAATAATAAGCAGTTTTTGTAAAGGCTTACTCTTAGTGAATAATAATATTAATATTGGCTCATCACAAATCAAAATATTCATATTCTGGCGCCAAATATTAAAATCATCAAAATATGTTTTTGCACGCCCCGCTCGCTTTATATTTAAAGGTACATGTATCGTCGGACGCTTAAAATACGATATTTTTAATATGAGGCAGGCATAACCTGTAAATGGGGACGAAGTCTGTATGAATTATTTTTTTGTAACTTAAATATTTGTTAAAAAAAAGAAACGGAAATACCGTAACGTTTCCGATTTTGGTTCTGTTGTTAGGGATTTTAGGTGTGACGTTATTTAAATTATGACGTCATGTGCAATGTAAACAAAGAAACGCTATCATCAGGTAACGTTTTTTCATATCAAGGAATTATTAAAAATGAAATTGGTATTGCACGTTCCTTCCTATTTTATACTAGACTGATAAATATATATTTTACTCAAAGTTTCATACAAACGAGACCGGAAAAAGGAAGTACATTGTACATTTCTGCGCAGGTCCGGGATTTCAAAACACGACAAAAAAAATTTGAACGATTTTGAGTTCATTAGTTCAATGAAAAATTCGGGAAATTTTCCCGAAATTTTTTTTTTATTTAATTTTCTACTGTTATTGGGGACTTCGTCCCCATATAAAGTGTTATTTTTTTTTACAAGAGTGGTTTATGGTGGCGTATACGTAGTTAATATGAGGCAGGCATAACCTGTGAATGGGGACGAAGTCTGTATGTATTATTTTCTTAATTCAATCATGTTGATAAAAGAAACCGAAATACCGTACGTAACGTTCCCGATTTTGGTTCTGTTGTTAGGGAATTAGCTGTGACGTTCTTTAAGTTATGACGTCATATTCGATGTAAACAAAAGAAACGCTTTCATCAGGTAACGTAACGTTTTTTTTTCATATCAAACAATTATTAAAATTGAATTTGTATTGAGATCCAATCTTATGTTTTACTAGACTGATAAATATAAAAAAAAATCAAAGTCTCATGCAAACAAGACAGATTTCTGCGCAAATGCGGGAAAACCGGAACAGGAACTAGATCTGAAAAAAAACGTTAACGATTTTTAGTTCATTAGTACAATGAAAAATTCGGGAAATTTTCCCAGATTTTTTTTTTTTTTTTTTTTCATTGATTTTTCTACCGTAATTGGGGACTTCGTCCCCATATAAAACAGAAGATGCGGTATAATTGCTAGTGAGACAACTCTACAAAAGAGCCCAAATGAACAGAAAGTATCAACTACATGTATATAGCTTCAACAAAATGTACATTCCCATTCTTTTGACCTGAAAAATATAATTTTGTTTATGAAATTTTCTAACAAAAGTTTTTACCCGCAACGATCGCCTAAAACTTTTACCCTTTCGGAAATAAACACAACTTCCTCGAATATCTCTCGGTTAAATCTTTTTTTTATTAAATAGATAATACATCTAGGGTTTGCGTTTCTGTGTGCACTAAAAGCATCGATAGCAGATTGATCGAAGTAGTTTTTTTAACTGTATCACTAACCTGTCAGTTCCGGTTCCTGTGAGTTCTAATCTCGCCAATCACAGACGCACCACTCTATTCGTAATCGATTATGATTGCATGTTTTGTGGTAGTTGGTTCTCTCCGGCTTCCTCCATCAATTTTAACATGCCATCACAGTATATGATGTAGCCAATAGATGCCAAAGTGGGGTTAAACACCAACACTAGATCAATTAAAATGTAAGTTCTTCGACACCTGCGTATTGTCATCTAGCAAAGAGTTTAAAAAAATCTAGCCTTTGTTTTATGTTAATATATATAAACATATCATATAACAGTTACCTTTCCAACTTATTTCAGGAAGGTGGTCATAGAAAGAACTGATGTCAAAGTATTGGGAGTTTCGTTGTTGTATCTGTTACTTGGCTTGATGCCGATTTGTCCTGTCATTGTAAGTAGTAGGTTTATTATTGTACAAATACACGTGCACAGTTAATAAGTAGGGTTCATAAAGGAACAATGACTGTTCGTCCCTTTTTTTTTGTCCCTGTAAATCTGAACTTCACGAAAAACACGAAGAAACGAGCTGACCCTTGTGGTGCACCTGAGGTCATCTTTTGTGTGTGTGTAGGATTGCACAGTCGCTGTTAAAGAAATCAGAAAAAAATAACGGCTTAAGGCGCTATGGTTGCTTTTCGCCAAGTGAACTTGGATCGTAAAATAGTAAAAATGGATTTTTATCTTCTTTTTTTTTTTGGTAATTAATCTGCAAAACATTTTATAAAAACCTTTTAAATCATTTTATATAATTATATTATACTTTTAGGACAAAAGACTGGACATGTATACATCGACCATAGAACAATGTACAGGATTCAACGTAGATACTACAATCATTTGCATAGTACTTGGAACAACAGGACTGTTATGCGCGATTATCCTTTCATATGGATATTTCTTGCGACGTGTAATTTTCATAAGAGCAGTTGGAATTGTAATGATGGCCTTTATTCTTGTTTTTGCTTTTTCTGGGTATTTAGTTGAACCTTTATTAATTGTTGCTCTTTGTCTATTTGCCTACTATGTTTACAGGAAGACAAACCAGTATAAGATAACGCCTTTTGGCCATTTTAGATTTAACAGTTCAGTTCAGAAACATGACTAAGTTTAACAAAATCCACCGCTATATGTTTATAAATATATGCACAATGTGTGTCTTCATTTTTTAGTAAAAAAATAAAAATGAATAAAATGAAATGATATGCGTTGTTTATTGTTAAACACAACCGTATTAAATCGTGTATACAGGATTATGCAACCGTATTAAACCATGTACGTTATAATACAACCGTATTAAATCGTGTGCATGGTAATACAACCGTATCAAATCGTGTAATACATATGATATGTATACAACCGTATTTAATCGTGTACATGATTATACAACCGTATTAAATCGTTTACATGATTACTAGTATACAACCGTATTTAATCGTGTATATGATAATACAACCGTATTAAATCGTGCACATGATGATTCAACCGTATTAAATCATGCAAATGATTATAAAACTTATCAAATCGTGTACATGATTATACAATCGTATTAAATCGTGTACATGATTATACAACCGTATTAAATCGTGTACATGATTATCCAACCGTATTTAATCGTGAACATGATAATACTACCGGTTTTAAATCGTGCACATGATTATTCAACCGTATTAAATTGTGTAACTGATTATAAAACCGTATCAAATCGTGTATGTGATTATGTTAAGTTGGATATTTTAACACCCTGAAGTACGCCAGTACACCATGAGGCGTAGCTGAAGGGTGAACAGGATACTGAAGGGTGTTAAAATATCTATATCTACGGATATGAACGTAGATAACGAATTTATCGCCGGACTAGTCCGAATCGGGAGAGTTTTATGGAAATTCGGGTACAAAGTGTAACGCGAAAACAACGTTTTTTTCATTATCTAAAAAAGTTTTATTGAAATTTAGAAATTGTACATACTTTTTACGGGGTGTAGGGTACTACCTTTGGTAGAACCCTACAGGTAGTCAAGTATAAGACGTTTTTAATACGGAGACAGAGAAACTGGATTGAGTCAAATTTGGCGCTCAATGTTTCTGAGCGTTACGCCATAGATGGTGTGACGTCAACGTGTGTAATTTGCATAGCTAGGTCAGTAGTCCCATTCCTTGAAAATGTGGCAGTCAAGTGATGCATTTAATGAAATGAGTGTAAATGATCGGCATAATAGGACAAAATCGTTAATGAATTAAATATTTAATTACAAACATCATGGATTATCTACAGAATCAATATTTCACAAGGAGCAATCATGGAACTAAATTTAAGGAAAACTTGCGTGAAGTTTCCCGGGATAATTGTTAGCAACGTCCGGGGATATGGGTTAGCAACACACAGGGGCTATGGGTTTTGTAACGACGTGCGTTAACCAATCAAAATCCTAGATATATACTAAGCCGGGGATAAGATTATGTATACAACCGTATGTAATCGTGTACATGATTATACAACCGTATTTAATCGTGTAGATGATAATACAACAGTATTAAATCGTGCACATGATTATTCAACCGTATTAAATCGTATCAAATCGTGTATATGATTATACAACCGTATCTAATCGTGTACATGATAATACAACCGTATTAAATCGTGCACATGATTATTCAAACGTATTTTAAAAATCGTGTAAATGATTATAAAATTGTATCAAATCGTGTATATGATTATGTATACAACCGTATGTAATCGTGTACATGATAATACAACCGTATCTAATCGTGTACATCATAATACAACCGTATTAAATCGTGCACATGCTTACTCAACCGTATTAAATCGTGTAAATGACTTTAAAACCGTATCAAATCGTGTATATGATTATGTATACAACCATATTTAATCGTGTACATGATTATACAACCGTATTAAATCGTGTACATGATTATACAACCGTATTAAATTGTGTACATGATTATACTACCGTATTAAATCGTGTACATGATTATACAACCGTATTAAATCGTATACATTATAATACAACCGTATTAAATCGTGTGCATGATTATACAACCGTATTAAATCGTGCACATGATTATACAACCGTTTTAAATCGTGTATATGCACGGGTAGTAAGGTCGTCATATCGAGGGCTGTTTAGTACAGTGATTTTGTCACAGTTTGGTTAAGTAAGACATGGTTGTGTTAAGAGTTTTTATTGACGATCAATGACACAATATAAACATTCGGATTTTTCGCTAAAGGAACATCTGAACATAAATCCAAGCTGGTCAGTCTCTTTGTTTATTTCTAATATGTAATTTAGTACATGAAAGTTTTCATCATATAGTTATAATTTGACACAGAATAAGTATGTCAAAATGTATCAGTTGTTGTTCGTTTCTAATGCATAAAAGAGGGACGAAAGATACCAAAGGGGCAGTCAAACTCATAAATCTAAAACAAACTGACAACGCCATGGCTAAAAATGAAAAGACAAACAGACAAACAATAGTACACGTGACACAACATAGAAAACTAAAGAATAAACAACACGAACCCCACCAAAAAACTAGGGGTGATCGCAGGTGCTCCGGAAGGGTTAGCAGATCCTGCTCCACATGTGGCACCCGTCGTGTTGCTTATGTGATTACAAATCCGGTAAGTATAGTTATTTTTTTTACTGTCTGTTATATCCCATATTTCGATATGATATAAATCTGCCGTCAATTATTCCTTAAAAACCTACATTTAAACACAATTTAAGATGACAGAAATTTCGGTGTCATAGTTTGGTTCCTTGGTGTCATGGTTTAGTGCATGTTCGACATGATTCAGTTGTGTAATTGCTGTTGTGAAAGATGGATATGTTACGATCAAAATAAACAGACATTATGTAAAACTTAAGATATTGTTACAGTTAAACACTATTTTTGCTGATACTAATTTTCGTTTTCGACCCATTCTATCCAATTTTGAGTCAATATAGTGTCGCTATTGTTGTTATACTGTTGTTTTGTTCCGAGACGAGTAAATCTGATAACGATGATCTACTCGCAAAAATATTCCCCTCGATAAAATAAGTCGTCTACAGTAAAGCTGAGATATTATCATTATAATTATCATAATTATAGAGCAAGCACTTATAAAGAGTTCACTAGAGTAATATATTAATATATTTCAACTATAGCAAATTTCTTTAAAAGTTGGCGTATTCGGAATACACTGTGACGTAAGAAATCACATAGTAATATACCATTAGTAAATACAGTATGATTTCCAATGAGACAACTATCCACCCTAAACCAAATGACGTTAATGTCATGTCCCCGTACGGCCTTCAACAAATAAGTAAAAAATAAATATGAATATACAGGAAAAAACGACAGCCAGTGCATCACTAACTGAAGACGTTATAAAATATCATTCATAATATGACGTGGTTTAAATGTTTACGGGCTCCAAACCAGCCCCTTGTCTTACTTAATCTGGGCATAAAGGTTGCCCACAACAAACTATAGAAAATAGTTGAAAAAGACGACTGATCAGATCGATACAGATTAAAGTAATCAAGTAACAAAACACCAAAGAAATAACTGATCTGTGAGTATATTCCAGGCCAATAACAACTATATTAACAAAAAAAAATTAAAAAAAGATCTAAGACAAAAAGTTTCTTTTATTTATTTAAGGTGGTACCCAACACTTTCACTAAAATTAGTTTGGCTCGTTTAATTTTCATAAAATTTTAACAAAGTATTTACTTTGACCCTTTGACAAAAATATAAAAATTTCAAAACATTTGAACCAACCAATTAATCAGAAAAATTACACTGGTTATATAGCAGTTTGACAAACACTAATTTTGATCATTAAGAAGCTTAAGATTCTATTAAAACACAACGTAATTAAAACGTTTAGCTAATTTTAAAGAGTTATCTCTCTGTAGTGTTAGGTACCACCTTAAGAATGGAATACTGCTATGAATATTCATCTTATTGTCTAATTATTTCTCGCCTTGCCGGGTAAGAAATGAGGATGCACACAGTTTAAATGTACTTGTACTAAGCTAAACAGTACGTGTTTCATTTGAATTTTTCAATTATGTTTTTCAAACGCATATTAATAATGTGCATTTTTGCATGCTAATACTAAACCGATAGAGCTTTTTTATATTATCGAAACTTTATGACATACAAGAAAAAATGGATGAACAAGTTAAGTTGTACTGCATAATACACTTCAACAATATGAAAAAAAAGAGAATAATTTTTATTCGTTCGTAAAAATAGACATTATGGATCTATTTTTATTCGAACTTGTGATTTTTCATACATTTAAATTCCACACTTTGAAGTTAATTTCACTTACATATAAAATAAAAAAAACCGAAGATGTGGTATGATTGCACATACATACAGAATGTTGCGGGGTCCTTACCCCCCCCCCCCCCACCTTGGAAGTGGTATAATAGTACAACATAAGAACGAACTACAAAAATCAGTTGAAAACGGCTTAACTCATCAAATGGATCTGAGAGTACTTTACGTTTTAGATTTTCCTCAAAAGACAAAACTTGTTCTTTGATGGACGTGTAAAAAAAGTCAAATATTTAAAACCTGATAGCATGCTGGACGTCTTTTTTTTATTCATTGCAGATACATTTATTTGTTTATCAGCATCACACATTAAAATAGTCTTCAGTTTTCTATGTTGTGTCATGTGTTCTATTGTTGGTCTGTTTGTCTTCTTTCATTTTTAGCCAGGCGTTGTCAGTTTATTTTCGATTTATGAGTTTGACTGTCCCTCTTGTATCTTTCGTCCCTCTTTTAAATCTTTCCCGAAAATTTAAGAAATATGACCTGATACGGCAAAAGAGAAGAGGGGCGAAAGATATACCAAAGTGACAATCAAACTCATAGATCGAAAACAAACTTACAACGCCATGGCTAAAAATGAAGAAAAAAACCGACAAATAATAGTACATAAACTAACATAAACATAACATCAAAACACACGACATTAAAACACACAGCAGACAAGATATATAACAACACATGCATATTGAAATACATGCAAATCACTACTAAAGTACATATCTAAACAAGCCAGAGCTGAAGCACAACTAAAATTAAGCACAAATCAAAATATAGCACACATGCAAACATTTAAGGCATAAAAACATGTTAGAGCAACTATGAAAAAACTTATCTACATGCAGAACAACAACATTTTAAACCATTGCAAGGCTGTATCAGGCTCTAAAATTGAGAAAAAAAACTGTTTTCAGTACTGAAAATGGTCAGGAAGGGTGTAAATTTAAAACTTATATCTTACCAAACTGTGTAGTTTTTACATGTGGTATATCCAGTATATTACTATATCTGAAAGCATATTTACAATCTTTTAATATGCAGTGTTGGCATCTTAGCATATTTAAGCAGCTGTTGATATGAGCTTGAATGGTCTTCGTACACAAACCTTAGTGCTCTTTTTTGCACTTTTTCTATTTATTTTTTAATTAGTTTTCTTGGTACAAAAATGCAATGCCAAAGGGCAAAAATTACATTATTTAATAAAATAAATGTATGGAAAATAGTGAGCTTACTTTGCTTGTTCAAATAAGCTCCCAAACGTTTCAAAATATTTAGTTGAGATGCCTTCCTGCATATTTTACCAATATGAATATCAAAATTTAGCTGATAATTTACATGTATGTCAATGTCAAGTAATTTGTCAGTTGACTCAAACGAAAGATCAGCACTTTGGATACGTAGGGATGGATTGTTGTTATATATATTTTTCCCCAACTGCTAAGACCTGAAATTTTTCAGGGTTTGCCTGCATTTTATTTATTTTGAACCATTCAATAAGTTTGAATGATTTAGATTCCAAAGTAAAAATCAAAACATCATAATCAGGACTACAGTAAGACAAAGTATTGTCGTCTGCGTAATTATACAGAGTTCCATTTTTTATCAATAAGAATATATCATTGATAAAAACATTGAATAGTAGGGGGCCCATGATAGAACCCTGAGGAACCCCCTTAATAAATGTCAGCCCAACTGCTAAGAATACTATTTAGTTTAATTTGTTTTTTCTTCTTTGTCAAATAATATGCATTATTCACCATATGTATAAAATGGTATTACAAATATTCGATAACGGTCAACAAACTCGTTATGGCGTCCGTAAAATTTACAAATTAATGATTTTCACTTCACCATTTGGAACTCTTAGTTTAATAGCTTCCTTGTGAGTAGTAACCGTCTATCAAGGAAATCATGACAGGAAATACAAGCCCAAGATATCGTATCAATTTGGAGATATATACTCCGTATGCATGTACGTATACTGTATAACAACTCTAGAATGCCTTGCTAGAAATTATGCTATATGTTTTTCGAGACGACACCGCCTGCACTGTGTCCATCGTTTAAGACCACTCGGCCACATATATTGAACTAACATATCATGATCTGTGACAAATATATAAAGGGATTAAACAGTTTATATGATTGATTGTTTTTATTCAATCACATTCAATTGCAATGTGTTCATCTTATCAGAACAGTCCTATGCTTTAACTGTCGAAACAATAAATAAGGTGAGGTCTTCTTAGGTACTATTTGTTGTTTTTTATTATGACCAAAAAAAGCTACTATATATGCTGACATTTTAAGTAATCCTATAATGTTTTATTATTTGTCATGCATAGAGAGAGATATATAACTTTCCTTAATAAAATATTAGGCATGCATGAAAAAATATGTAGTCAAACAGTGAAAGAAATAGTTTTCTGTATAAGTAGCACAACATTTTTGGAATTTTGGGTCCTCAATGCTCTTTAACTTTGTACTTGTTTGGCTTTATAGTTATTTGGATCTGAGCGTCACTGATGAGTCTTATGTAGACTAAACGCGCGTCTGGCGTATTACATTATAATCCTGGTACTTTTGATAACTATATATATAGGAAGATGTGGTATGAGTGCCAATGAGACAACTCTCCATCCAAATAACAATCTATAAAAGTAAACCATTATAGGTCAAGGTACGGCATACTTCAAGATAAAATAACCTCTATTTAGTCAGGTATGTCAACTATAAGTCACGTTTTGGCTATTTATGCACTTGTTGTGAAAGATATAATGTTATCGTTGTCTGTCTACTACTATTGAAAGTATTAGGATTAAAAATAAAAGATCTAGAAAAAGTTTCTCTACTTCTGGATTAAAGATAGAAAGGTTAGTCAATGAACTTGATTTGTAATTTTTTAACATTTATTTTTTTTAAATAAGAAGATGTGGTTTAATTGAAAATTTTAAAAAATCCTCCATCAGACAACAATTGACCCCTTATTGTCACCATATGGCTTTCAACAAAGAACAAACCCCATACATCATAGACATCAACAAAATGGTATTAAAACGACATGTAAACTAACGGGCTGCTTAAGGTAAAAAACGAACGAAATACATATTATTATGTACAGGAACACATGACAACCCTTGAATTACAATTGCAGAGTCCTGAATTGGAACAGGCATGTAAATAATGTGACAGGGTAAAACATGTTAGATGGCACAAAATACTCCCCTTAACATGGGCGTAGGGTGCAACAGTAGGAGATATGAACTAATAGTTTTAAAGGAATTAACTCATCAAATCGATACAATGCAGAAAAATGTAATAAAGATAGAGATCGGAAATGAAAAACTATTTATACATCCATCAAAACAAAAAATAAACTAAGTATTGAACAGGAATAATGCAGTTACTGATAGCTGGTTCAAAGACAATAACAACTAATAAACAAATCATGTATCTCAGATTAACATTTCAACCAGTACAATCAATTATCCAATCAATTTAGGGTGAAGACGTCATCAAAAGTCAGATAAAACATGACCGTATGCAATGCCATAATACAGGTGAAGACGGATTGAATTCGATGAACCGAGCACGTGCCCTATATGTATATAACAAAAACATTTATAGATTTTAATTTACTGATAAAGAAATCAATATTTATTCTAGTATAAACAATAATTAAAGATCTCATTGAAGTGTTGAACTGTTAACCATGTAGAAAAAGTTTAATTAAAGGAATAGATTAGTTTATCTGGATCGTATCTAAATTAACTGTCTCAGTGAACAACATCGCCGTACAAATTATAATGTGCTATCCCATTTAAAAAAAATACAGGTACAATCATACAGACCAAATCTTTGTATCAATGGAAGAATTAAGATATTTTGTATATAATCCAGGATATAATATTTTAACAGTAATGCATATACTATCTTCATTGAAATCTTAAACGCTACTATACCTACGGGCATAGCAAACGAGTTTTGATATATAAACACCGTAAGATGGTGCCAAACACCACTATGAAAAGCGGAAAATTAAGATCTTGGAAAGAAAAATCGTCAATGGGTCGTAAAGGAGTAGGTTCAGTAAGACCCCTTTTTGGCCCCAAAATTAAGCAGTTTTGCAAAATTGTGAAAATGTAATCTTTTAGCTATTTTTTTGGAAAGTAGAATGCTTCTGCTACATAAATATGTGCTGTTTTTGACAATACAATGCACATATATCGTGTACTAGCATCATAAAGTCATGCTAAATTATTAAATCTTCACAATTATAGCATTTTAGTTAAATTTTAGACGGTTTCCGTCTTAAATGAAAGTGGCCGCATTCGTGTTCATTCATAATATTGAAATGTAAGTTGTATTTGATGATAATACATAACATATATAAAGGTTGAGGATGAACACGGATGCGGCCACTTTCATTTTTGACGAAAACCATCTGAAAAGTGACGTTTTTTTGGCATATTTGAAAGATTTTTCATATTTAAGCTTCAATCGGAGCATTTTTAATGACTGAATCAGTTAAAATCATTAACAGAAACTAATCAAATCAATTGAAATAGACACTTAAGTGTTTAAATAGTGTCCTAAATATCTCGTTAGATGAAACTGAAATTTGGGGCCAAAATCGGCCCTTACCGGACCTACTCCTTTTAATGAAGAGTTTCCCCTGTAAAACTGAAATATCTAAAAATAGAAAAATGAACAGTTTATAGCGTTTAGATTTGCAATTTGATTTTTCAAATGACAATTTAATTAAACGGAAAACTTTTGTTTAATAAAATTTGACTGAAATAAAGAGTTGAAACGTCAAAACTGTCAGTAGAATCAATAGGACCATCAAAACCCAGTAATCTATCTTCGAGATCCAAAGAAATGTTTATACTCCAAAAATATTTCATTCTACTAAATTTATATGTTTCATTATGATACTCATTGATAAAAAAAAAGATTTATAGTAGTTGAGAAAAATATAAGCACTTAACAATTAGTTGTAGAACACTTACTAGATGCGAGATGAATAATACGCTTTTGTGAAGTATAAATAACCAATACATAGTAGGGAGTTTCAAATGTTCAGAGGAGACCTTAAGGTGGTACCCAACACTTTAACTTAAATTAATTTGGCTCGTTTAAGTTTCTTAAAATTTTGACAAAGTATTTACTTTGACCCTTTTACAAAAATATAAAAATTTCAAAAAAATTGAACCAACAGTTTTATCAGAAAAATTACACTGGTTATATAGCAGTTTGGCAAACACTTATTTTGATCATTGAGAAGCTTAATATTCCCGTAACAACACAACGTAATTCAAACGTTTAGCTGATTTTACAGAGTTATTTCCCTGTAGTGTTAGGTACCACATTAAGCTGTGATGTGGTCAGAATGTGACTGTTTACTTTATGACTTTCTATTGAGCGCATTAACCTAAATGTAGAAGAATTCATTATTTGATTCTTAAGATCTTCAATGTCGTATTATCACATATCACAAACACTTTGTCGACTCCCTTGAAGATTCAATATTTTTTTGTAAATTAGAGTCAAGAGATTTTATAATGGATTTTCTTTACACCAATTTTTATAAAAACGACTTTAAAGTGCCTTTTATGACATGAAGACACCGCGTCTTATAGATATGTCGGTCTATTTTTAACAAAGTTTTTAATCTCTGTTTTGAACAATATTAAGTCTCCCGTAATAACAATGCAATATGGATTATATCTAGAATTATGATTATGTGGATTATTTGATTATATCTAAAATTTAACGAATCACAGTTTTAAGTAATAAGAGTATTATCTTCTACACTGATGTCTGGTGTTACTGACGTACAATAAAATGTGTTTTCAAAAAAGGGAGATTTTATAGTTAAAAATGGTAGAGTCATTAAAACCAGATGACTTTTTGTGTTTATGAAATATGAAAACAAGTAACATTTATGATCTTCTGGTTTAACGATACGCCGAAACATCCTTTGGTGACAAAAAGTTGTAACTATCATACCCGTAGCCAGGGGGTTCGGGGGGTTCGGACGAACCCCCCCCCCCTTGAAAACAAATAAGCACTATTAAAGTCAATGTTCTGTTCGATTGGGTCTGTTAAAGTCGAGTTTGTGACCCCCCCCCCCCTTGGAAATTCCTGGCTACGGGCCTGACTATACTCGTACATAGAGTAGGCTGAATAATAAGATTGACTACATGAAATTTTATTGCATGGCAGTACAATCAAAATTTGATTGAAATATTGTTATAACTAAATTAATACCATGTTGTAATGGATAGAATAACTGTTTTTATTGTTCGTCATTATTTATTTGCATGTTTCGCCCTTTTTTTAATTCTAAGTTGGAAAATTAGAATCGATGACGGGTATAAATGGTCAATATAATCAACTCCGTATTTGATTATGAATAAACATTGTTATTTTGGCGAATCGTAACTGCATTTTATAAAATAAACTATAATATTTCCATAAAGACTCGAAATTTATATGAACAACGAATCAAGGTACACATAAAAATCTACAATTATCGTAATCCACTGCAAAAAATTGTCTTTGTTTAATTTTTTGTTTCAACTGTATTGCTGTTTTAAATAGTATATATTAAATGGATAGAAATCTACAATTTATCGCTTTATCACCAACAAAATGTAAGCTGCATTATCTCAATAAGTGTTTGTTCGGAATATTGAGCACAACAACCAATTTAATTGGTGAAATTTAACTCAAAATACATTTCTCTTCAAAAGGTTTGAAATAATGCATTTAGGATATCACATACAATCCTTCGGTCCGAATGTTGATACTAATGAGTTTCATGATGCAGTTGGTTAAGTTATCGACGAATTTTATAATTAGACTATCGGTGTATGTTTAAAATGGTACCTTGATACTTATATAATTTTTACTTCCAAATAGTTTATTATCTAAATGCATGATAAAAAGAGTTATAATAATATCTAATGAAAATATACAATTTGTATGATTTTTTAGATTTACATAAGTGGTTAATCATATTTGCAACATTGCTTCAATTCTAGAAATGTTTCGTTATAAATGTGATACGTTTGGTATACTCACTTGACAAACAACCGTTACAATTAACGCATTTAAAGTCATTATTACTGAAACGGCCATTCTGATTTGATCAGCTGTTGAAAAAAAATTAACAGAATATGCACATACTAGTGTGGATCTAGCCGTCGATAGCAGCCGGCGTTAATATTCATGAGGCCAGCCTTCAATAATATTCATGAGCCGTCAATAATATTCATGAGATGACTTGCGTTCGAAGAAGTGTTGTTAGAAACCATGAACGATAATTATATTTAAATAACGTTCCTATTTATATTTGATATTACTTCAAATAGGCATGTCAATGGGTGTCTTCTTCGAGGTCCGCGTTTATTGAATCAACTTTGGGTCTTCTTCAAGGTCTGCGTCTTTAAACAACATTGTAAATGTAATAAAAACAATGTAAATGCCTCCATAAATATAAAACAAAGAAATGGTCTTTTAACATTCTGTGATTAGAGAAGTAATGTAAACTAAAGCAATAACAAGTTTTAAAAAAATATAATTAAATATAGAAATTAAACGGGACATTACAACAAACAAATACAGTAAAGAACAGTTCTTATTAAAATTTTGTGATAATTAAATCAATGTAAGCTACAATAAATTTAAAAAATTGATTAAATATAGAAATTTAGGAATGACAGAGAATTGATGGTCATTTGTTCGTTGTCTACAAATATAGTCCAATCATGAAACTAAAACATACAATATTACGACAGTATTTTCTATTTAAACATATCAGAAAAATAGAAACATAGTTAATTGCAGAAATAAGAATAACAGAAAAATAACAACTGTCAATTACTATTTCAATGACATATGATTCTTCAAAATTATGGAGACCAATCTGAGTCATTATTAACAATTCATATTATTGCCTCTAAAATGGCCCATAGCACTTATGCCCTAGACCCGTACGAGTTAGTCAGGAGAGAATAAGGGGGTACCCTGGTATATCACAAATTCGAAAATGAACTATTGCCGGCTGGCCAAACGAAGAGATTCTCCACGTGGGCAATGGTATCAGACGAAGAGGTACTTATTGCCTTTAAAATGGCCAATAGCACTTATACTCTAGACCCGTACGGGTTTGTCAGTAGAGGGTTCAAAGGGGGGACATGGTATCCGGTTTACAACGAATTCTTACTGAACTATTGCCGGCTAGCCAAACTAAGAGATTCTCCACATTGACCATCATACCAGAGGTAGAGGTTAGTATTGCCTCTAACATGGCCTATAGCACTTATGCCCTAGACCCGTACGAGTTTGTCAGTAGAGGGTTCAAAGGGGGGGATATGGAATCCAAGATACAACGAATTCGATCTGAAATATTGCCGGCTGGCCAAACTAAGAGATTCTCCACACCGACCATTATACCATTGGTAGAGGTTGGTATTGCCTCTAAAATGGCCCATAGCACTTATGCCCTAGACCCGTACGAGTTAGTCAGAAAAGGATAAGGGGGAGGGGGTACCCTGGTATATCACAAATTCGAAAATGAACTATTGCCGGCTGGCCAAACGAAGAGATTCTCTACGTGGGCAATGATACCAGAGGAAGAGGTACTTATTGCCTTTAAAATGGCCCATAGCACTTATACCCTAGACCCGTACGAGTTTGTCAGTAGAGGGTTCAAAGGGGGGATATGGAATCCGAGATACAACGAATTCGAACTGAACTATTGCCGGCTGGCCAAACTAAGAGATTCTCCACACCGACCATTATACCAGAGGTAGAGGTTGGTATTGCCTCTGAAATGGCCTATAGCACTTATGCCCTAGACCCGTACGAGTTAGTCAGAAAAGGATAAAAGGGGGTACCCTGGTATATCACAAATTCAAAAATGAACTATTGCCGGCTGGCCAAACGAAGAGATTCTCCACGTGGGCAATGATACCAGAGGAAGAGGAACTTATTGCCTTAAAAACGGCCCATAGCACTTATACCCTAGACCCGTACGAGTTTGTCAGTAGAGGGTTCAAAGGGGGGATATGGAATCCAAGATACAACGAATTCGAACTGAACTATTGCCGGCTGGCCAAACTAAGAGATTCTCCACACCGACCATTATACCAGAGGTAGAGGTTGGTATTGCCTCTAAAATGGCCTATAGCACTTATGCCCTAGATTCGTACGAATTAGTCAGAAAAGGATAAGGGGGGGGGGGTACCCTGGTATATCACAAATTCGAAAATGAACTATTGCCGGCTGGCCAAACGAAGAGATTCTCCATGTGGGCAATAATACCAGCGGAAGAGGTACTTATTGCCTTTAAAATGGCCCATAGCACTTATACCCTAGACCCGTACGAGTTTGTCAGTAGAGGGTTCAAAGGGGGGATATGGAATCCAAGATACAACAAATTCGAACTGAACTATTGCCGGCTTGCCAAACTTAGAGATTCTCCACACCGACCATTATACCAGAAGTAGAGGTTGGTATTGCCTTTAAAATGGCCCATAACACTTATGCCCTAGACCCGTAAGAGATAGTCAGAAAAGGATAAGGGGGTACCCTGGTATATTACAAATTCGAAAATGAACTATTGCCGGCTGGCCAAACGAAGAGATTCTCCACGTGGGCAATAACACCAGAGGAAGAGGTATTTTTTGCCTTTTAAAATGGCCCATGGCACTTATACCCTAGACCCGTACGAGTTTGTCAGTAGAGGGTTCAAAGGGGGGATATGGAATCCAAGATACAACGAATTCGAACTTAACTATTGCCGGCTGGCCAAACTAAGAGATTCTTCACACCGAACATTATACCAGAGGTAGAGGTTGGTATTGCCTCTAAAATGGCCCATAGCACTTATGCCCTAGACCCGTACGAGTTAGTCAGAAAAGGATAAGGGGGGGGGGTACCCTGGTATATCACAAATTCGAAAATGAACTATTGCCGGCTGGCCAAACGAAGAGATTCTCCACACCGACCATTATACCAGAGGTAGAGGTTGGTATTGCCTCTAAAATGGCCCATAACACTTATGCCCTAGACCCGTAAGAGATAGTATGAAAAGGATAAGGGGGTTACCCTGGTATATCACAAATTCGAAAATGAACTATTGCCGGCTGGACAAACGAAGAGATTCTCCACGTGGGCAATGATACCAGCGGAAGAGGTACTTATTGCCTTTAAAATGGCCTATAGCACTTATACCCTAGACCCGTACGAGTTTGTCAGTAGAGGGTTCAAAGGGGGGATTTGGAATCCAAGATACAACGAATTCGAACTGAACTATTGCCGGCTGGCCAAACTAAGAGATTCTCCACACCGACCATTATACCAGAGGTAGAGGTTGGTATTGCCTCTAAAATGGCCTATAGCACTTATGCCCTAGACCCGTACGAGTTAGTCAGAAAAGGATAAGGGGGGTACCCTGGTATATCACAAATTCGAAAATGAACTATTGCCGGCTGGCCAAACGAAGAGATTCTCCACGTGGGCAATGATACCAGAGGAAGAGGAACTTATTGCCTTAAAAATGGCCCATAGCACTTATACCCTAGACCCGTACGAGTTTGTCAGTAGAGGGTTCAAAGGGGGGATATGGAATCCAAGATACAACGAATTCGAACTGAACTATTGCCGGCTGGCCAAACTAAGAGATTCTCTACACCGACCATTATACCAGGGGTAGAGGTTGCTATTGCCTCTAAAATGGCCTATAGCACTTATGCCCTAGATTCGTACGAGTTAGTCAGAAAAGGATAAGGGGGGGGGATACCCTGGTACATCACAAATTCGAAAATGAACTATTGCCGGCTGGCCAAACGAAGAGATTCTCCATGTGGGCAATAATACCAGCGGAAGAGGTACTTATTGCCTTTAAAATGGCCCAGAGCACTTATACCCTAGACCCGTACGAGTTTGTCAGTAGAGGGTTCAAAGGGGGGATATGGAATCCAAGATACAACAAATTCGAACTGAACTATTGCCGGCTGGCCAAACAGAGATTCTCCACACCGACCATTATACCAGAGGTAGAGGTTGGTATTGCCTCTAAAATGGCCCATAACACTTATGCCCTAGACCCGTAAGAGATAGTCAGAAAAGGATAAGGGGGTACCCTGGTATATCACAAATTCGAAAATGAACTATTGCCGGCTGGCCAAACGAAGAGATTCTCCACGTGGGCAATGACACCAGAGGAAGAGGTATTTTTTTGCCTTTTAAAATGGCCCATAGCACTTATACCCTAGACCCGTACGAGTTTGTCAGTAGAGGGTTCAAAGGGGGGATATGGAATCCAAGATACAACGAATTCGAACTTTACTATTGCCGGCTGGCCAAACTAAGAGATTCTTCACACCGAACATTATACCAGAGGTAGAGGTTGGTATTGCCTCTAAAATGGCCCATAGCACTTATGCCCTAGACCCGTACGAGGTAGTCAGAAAAGAATAAGGGGGGGGGGGGGTACCCTGGTATATCACAAATTCGAAAATGAACTATTGCCGGCTGGCCAAACGAAGAGATTCCTAACACCGACCATTATACCAGAGGTAGAGGTTGGTATTGCCTCTAAAATGGCCTATAACACTTATGCCCTAGACCCGTACGAGTTAGTCTGGAAAGAATAAGGGGGGTACCCTGGTATATCACAAATTCTAAAATGAACTATTGCCGGCTGGCCAAACGAAGAGATTCTCCACGTGGGCAATGATACCAGAGGAAGAAGTACTTATTGCTTTTAAAATGGCCCATATCACTTGTACCCTAGACCCGTACGAGTTTGTCAGTAGAGGGTTAAAAGGGGGGATATGGTATTCCGGTTTACAACAAATTCGAACTGAACTATTGCCGGCTGGCCAAACTAAAGAGATTCTCCACATCGACCATCATACCAGAGGTAGAAGTTGGTATTGCCTATAAAATGGCCCAGAGCACTTATGCCCTAGACCCGTACGAGTTAGTCAGGAAAGGATAAGGGGGATACCCTGGTATATCACAAATTCAAAAATGAACTATTGCCGGCTGGCCAAACGAAGAGATTCTCCACGTGGGCAATGATACCAGGGAAGAGGTACTTATTACCTTTAAAATGGCTCATAGCACTTGTACCCTAGACCCGTACGAGTTTGTCAGTAGAAGGCTAAAAGGGGGGATATGGTATTCCGGTTTACAACGAATTCAAAATGAACTATTGCCGACTGTCCAAACTAAGAGATTCTCCACATCGACCATTATACCAGAGGTAGAGGTTGGTATTGCCTCTAAAATGGCCCATAGCACTTATGCCCTAGACCCGTACGAATTAGTCTGGAAAGGATAAGGGGGGTACCCTGGTATATCACAAATTCCAAAATGAACTATTGCCGGCTGGCCAAACGAAGAGATTCTCCACGTGGCCAATGATACCAGAGTAAGAGGTACTTATTGCCTTACAAATGGCCTATAGCACTTGTACCCTAGACCCGTACGAGTTTGTCAGTAGAGGGTTCAAAGGGGGGATATGGTATTCCGGTTTACAACGAATTCGAACTGAACTATTGCCGGCTGGCCAAACTAAGAGATTCTCCACATCAACCATCATACCAGAGGTAGAGGTTGGTATTGCCTTTAAAATGGCCGATAGCACTTATGCCCTAGACCCGTACGAGTTAGTCAGAAAAGGATAAGGGGGGTACCCTGGTATATCACAAATTCGAAAATGAACTATTGCCGGCTGGCCAAACGAAGAGATTCTCCACGTGGGCAATGATACGAGAGGAAGAAGTACTTATTGCCTTTAAAATGGTCTATAGCACTTGTACCCTAGACCCGTACGAGTTTGTCAGTAGAAGGTTAAAAGGGGGGATATGGTATTCTGGTTTACAACGAATTCGAACTGAACTATTGCCGGCTGGCCAAACTAAGAAATTCTCCACATCGACCATCATACCAGAGGTAGAGGTTGGTATTGCCTATAAAATGGCCCAGAGCACTTATGCCCTAGACCCGTACGAGTTAGTCTGGAAAGGATAAGGGGGGTACCCTGGTATATCACAAATTCTAAAATGAACTATTGCCGGCTGACCAAAATAAGATATTCTCCACATCGACCATCATACCAGAGGTAGAGGTTGGTATTGCCTATACAATGGCTCAGAGCACTTATGCCCTAGACCCGTACGAGTAAGTCTGGAAAGGATAAGGGGGGTACCCTGGTATATCACAAATTCTAAAATGAACTATTGCCGGCTGACCAAACGAAGAGATTCTCCACGTGGGCAATGATACCACAGGAAGAGGCACTTATTGCCTTTAAAATGGCTCTGAGCACTTGTACCCTAGACCCGAACGAGTTTGTCAGTAAAGGGTTAAAAGGGGGGATATGGTATTCCGGTTTACAACGAATTCGAACTGAACTATTGCCGGCTGGTCAAACTAAGAGATTCTCCACATCAACCATCATACCAGAGGTAGAGGTTGGTATAGCCTATAAAATGGCTCATAGCACGTATGCCCTAGACCCGTATGAGTTAGTCAGGAAAGGATAAGGGGGTACCCTGGTTTATCACAAATTCGAAAATGAACTATTGCCGGCTGGCCAAACGAAGAGATTCTCCACGTGGGCAATGATACGAGAGGAAGAAGTACTTATTGCCTTTAAAATGGCCCATACAAATTATACCCTAGACCCGTACGAGTTTGTCAGTAGGGGGTTCAAAGGGGGATATGGTATCCCGGATACAACGAATTCGAACTGAACTATTGCCGGCTGGCCAAACTAAGAGATTCTCCACGTGGGCCATTATACCAGTGGTAGAGGTAGGCATTTCCTCTAAAATGGCCCATAACAATCATGCCCTAGACCTGTGCAAATTTGTCAGCAGACGGTTTAAAGGGGGATATAGTATCCCGGTGTACAACGAAGTCAAAATGAAATATTGCCAGCTGACCGACTAAGATAATCTAAACGTGGACCATATTAGCAGAGGTAGAGGTAGCCATTGCCTTTAAGATGGGCCATAGCACTAACCCTGATTGCGTTGTCAAACATATCAGATGTATGGAATAATGTTGCCTCGAAAATTACCCATGGTTCTTATGTCCTAGACCCGTACCTGTTGAACAACAAAGGAAAGTACTCTTGTATATCACAAAGACCAAACTAAGAGTTTCTCCTTGTGGGCTAACAAAAATATTAGCGTGGGTGTTTTCTCTAAAAAGGCCCATGTATCGTATATCATAGATCCGTACGTATTTGTAGGAAAAGGGTAAGGGAAGTACTCTTGTATATCAAAATATTCAAACATACTTTTACTTGCTGGTCATTTTAAAGGTAATTAGTACCTTAACCTCTGTATCATGGTCCAAGAGGAGAATCTTTTAGTTTGACAAGTCGTCAATAGTTCAATTCGACTTTGAGATATATAAAGGTGCCCATCTTTCTCTTTGCTGACTAGGTCGTACGGTCTAGGGTATAGTAGTATGGGTCATTTTAGAGGCAATTCCTATTTCTTCCTCTGATATAATGACCCACGTGGAGAATTTCTTAATTTGGCCATCCGGCAATAGTTTTTTCGACTTCGTGATGAATCGGAGTACCACAACCCTTGTTATCCCCTCCTGACAAACTCGTACGGGTCTAGGACATAAGTACTATGGGCCATTACACAACTACTACATATACCTCTTGTGTCATGACCCATGTGGAAAATGTCTTGGTTTGGCCAGCTGGCAATAGTTCATTTCGACTTTGTGATATATAAAGGTACCAACCTTATCCTTACCTGGCTAAGTCGTACGAGTCTAGGGCATTAAAGATTTTTGTCATTTTTGAGGCAATGGATACCTCTCCCTCTGATATAATGACTCGTGTGAATAATTCTTTCTATTCAAGCTCTAATGTCAACATGTCACACATGTTACAATGAATATGGGCAGCGAGAACGTTGCGTTTGTGATTTTGCTTTTAACATACTTTGGCCGCACATGAATTACTTTAAAATAAATGAAAGTGATCACAACATTAATTATTAAAGTTCTAATAAAATAAATTACTAGTAAAATTTTAAAGTTTATATGTAAAATATTTAACAGCCCACGGTTTAAATTCATTTTAATGTCCATATGCTAATCACACGTTATCATTTTACTTTTCACGATTTATATTTAACACATGTTAGTCTATGTTTTTATTTTCGTCTTTTCCTCACTCTGAGCTGCTATATTTTCAAGTTCCAAAGAATTCAAGTTTGATGATTGGTCACGATATCAAACCAGTTTTTGTTCGAATTATGGCTGATCGTGTAAGTCCATCTTTGCCGTAAAAAAATTTATCACTGATCGCCAAAGTCCAATTTACTCTAGATACATAGTCCTGAATCTGAACTACATATTTCCGACGTTATTGTTCTATGTGTTTCGATCTGTGTATCGGTAATATTTCCTAAGCGAATTTATGTATTCCTGCTTCCATCTTTTTATGTAGTTTTTAAGAATTAATGAAAGAAACTTCGATTGTCTAGCCAGTTACTGGTTCATGCGTAGTGTCTTTGGTTCCTGGTTGTAAACTACAGTCTTTAAGGCCGTTATACGGTAGCGTCTTGGTCCGTTTTCAATATAATAAATGTGACGGAGTAAGGGGTTCGTCGTCCGCGTTTGATCCGATGAAACGTATGTTAGTGGGCGATCACTGAGTAAACGTTCTACTTCAGTCATTATCGTGTTGAGTGTTTTATTGTCCATATGTGCTCGTTATTCCTCTCAATCTCTCCCACCATCCACCGAACAAAATTGTTCCATAAGGATTAAGCTTCTCGGTTACATGATGATTTTGATAAATGTTCAATTTCTTATGCTCTCGCATCATACAAATCATTTACAAATACTAAACGTGATGCATGGAAGAAGTCTAACAAAGCTCTTTGTTAATTAAAGCTCGATATAATATTGTCAACATAAAAGTATTTCTTTAACATTGCTGTCCAGTCTGTTGAATTGCAGTCAAATGTTTACGTATAACAGCATTTAGGATAAACGGAGAGAAAGTTGCTCCAAATTATACTGACTTGAATCTGTTTGCGGTTAGTTGACTATTTGGGTCGTCCGGGTTACTACGCATAAGAGAATCTGGTAACATCACGATCCTCTTCGTCCAGCCCATAATAAGTAAGGCTTTTTCTATACCTGTCGAGACGGCGTATTTGTGCATTCTAAATCGGAGAAAAATTCCTGTTAAATCATTAAAGTTTGGCCAAAGATCCATCAAACAATCATTTAAGCTTAGATATTAGGTGAAGGTTTGCAGCTACAGTCAAATACAATTCTGATTGGCGTGGTTGACGACTTTTTACGGAAATGATGGTGCGGTATGGAATGAACAATTGTTTTGGCTGATCGTTCATCAACTCTCTCGATAAATCTACGTTTTTCTTGTTCATTAATAATTTTCCGTTTTTCTGTAAAAGTGTAAGTTCACGATTAAGACACTTAATGACATTTTCTGTTCTCCGTTATTCAATACTTCTGTTGGTGTGGTGTTCCTCCTTACAAGGTAACTTATCAACATATCTTTATGTTTCCATATGGTAACCTCTACCATTTGATTTATATACATCTTGGAATTGTCTGTTTTCAGATTTGTTGTCACTATTATTTATACTAGCAGCTTCAACTTCCATAAATTTCTCAATTATAAAAGTTCTACTCTTCAACTTTGTGACCTACTAATATGTTCATCATTGACGTAAGTGTGTGATCTGGATTTGCAGGTATTCAATTGATTGTGCCGGACAGAAGGTTACGGATTTCCGACTTGACGGTAGTAGGTCCTGTTCCTCATACTATTCTATCATCGACAATTGACCAGTAATAATCGAATTAGATATAATTCAATAGAGAATCTTCAACCATTGGGTCATGTGAGACCGGATGGTCTAATTTCAAGCCAAACAAATACTTTAAATTTGTTATATTACGTACATAAGTCTTCATTGGTACAGCTATTTCTGGTACAATCAAAACGTTGATAGGTAATTTGCCGTTGTCTGTGCCATCACTTGTGTCACAAAATCCTGACAAGTTTATGGTCTTCTGTCTGGTAATTGTCAAATCAAGCTCTGTAGCTTATTTTTCTGTGATGAGGGCATCTGTGCGCCCTTGTCAAATAATGTGTTTGTGTAAGTACATTGAATGCCCGAACTTACTTGCACTACGACAGTTTTTAGTCTGTGTCTGTGAGTGAAGAACTGTACCCGTTTTCTTCGCGTTGTGTTGTGTTTACTGAATTGTGTTACTAGTAATATATTCATTAGTGTTACTCTGTTTTTCATCTTTTTAACCTCGTCTTTGCATAAACTAGTATGCTGCTTTATTTTACATTTCCTGCAACTTTTGTGTGATTTGCAATCAGCTATATTGGGGGTCAAAGACAGTTAAAACATAAACGATGCTGTTTAACAACAGAAATATTTGCTGTTTGATCAATTATCTTTGTGCAATTAACGGGAACATGTGATTCGTTACAAAAGTACACATGATTTTACGTTTATTTGTGTTGATTTATTTTGTACGTACCTTTGCATTGGTGTGAAATGCTGCTGTAGTGGTTTAAGTTTCCGTATGATCAGAGGAATTGCCTCTCTCCATAATGTTAAGTTCTTGAGATAGTATATGTAGTAGTTCATTTAATTGCCAACTATTTGATTCATGGTGTCTTGTAAGATTTATGCGTACGTCCCCGGAAACTTTTTCAATATGAAAGGGACCAATAATGGGTCATATGTATTCTCTGTCTGACCAAGGGATTCTAAACCACGTACATATGTTTCAATTTTGTCGTAAAAAATAACGTAAGCTCTTGTATGAAGGTATGTAAAATTATGCATTCATGTACGTTTGCGTGATGTTGCGAACTTGTGGCATTTGTGTTTAGCGTTGATGTTTGTACTTAGATAAATTTTGCTATTGGCTGTATTTTTTTTCTAAATTAAATAAATAATCATCAGAGTTAACGATTTCTGTTTCGAAGGATATTGGAATCAACAAGTTTTGTGCCGCTCTCCCCATTTTTCGTCGAATTTCTGGAATATTCCGGAGACGGCACTACTATGTCTTGCTAGTATCGATTTCAGCTGTAAATTCATCCTGGTCACTTGACACCAATATCGTTAAGAGGTTCACTTGACACCAATATCGTTAAGAGGTTACATCGGACAACTATATAGCTAACAATAACAAAAGTGAATAGAATGTATGTATATCTATTTTGACTCTAATGTCAACACGTGACACTTACGTAACATTACAAAGATTAACAACAGCGAAAACTTGATCAATTACTCCTTAACATATTGTCTAAGTATCGGTACCCAATACGATTGTAATACGTAAGTAAGCGTAGCATTGAGTCCGAATTAAGTGAACGCTCGTGTGCGTCTGTCACTATCAGTTTGGTAAGTAAATGATTCGCAGGTAATAAATACGGAAATTTGGTATTCTCTAAAATGATTCCGCTGTGAATCCTTCCATTGCATCTCAAAAAGCTACCGTCATCTATGAAGAGTCACAATTGTTACATGAAAAGCTAGTCTAGTTCCAATAACTGCGGCCATAAGTTCTAGTTGCGGTTATGTGAGGGTTTTCACTTGCGCTAATCTGCTTTTCGCAATCACTAACGTAATTTCGGTTCCGTTGTTCAGATAGTCAGTCGCAAAATACGTGTAGTTCAAAGTATACCGAAGATTAGATGAAACAAAGGAGAATACAAAATTCGATCAAGTAGAAGTCATTACAACACTAGGAAAACTTGTGCAAACACAAACATTGTTTTAGGACTTGAATGAACAAATTCTAAAGTTAACGGAACCGGAAGATGTGGTAAATTAGATTATTTCATTCAGATGAATTTTCGGTTAATATGATAACCTTGATTTGACACGTACGTAAGTTCATACAAATGTCCAAAATCCTGCCGTCCCGTCACATTGAAGCAAATACTAAAGTACTAGAACGCACACTTTAAATCCAAAAACTATACCGTTTGTTTCAACGCAAAACATAGCAAACCTACACAACGCACTGTCGTTTGAAAACCAGTTTGCCCAAGCCATTCTCACAATCAACACGCAATAAAGTACATTTCCTGCAACTTTTAATCAGAGTAACGTACCAAAACTTACGCTTCCAACTTTCGAAGGCACGATTTCAGAATGGCAAACCTTCTGGGACTCATGTGAGTCGTCCGTACATCTTAACTAGTTACTTACAAATATACAAAAGTGTAACTGCTTGAAAGCTCATGAAGTAGAACACGAAGCACTAGATTTAGAAATTCCTTCGCCTATAAATCAGTAAACAAGCTTACGAAGTTTTTTACGATCAAATTGGAGGTAGCGTCAAGGTCTAGAAACTTTGGGTAAGACACATGAAACATACGGCACACTACTTCTTCCCATTATTGTCAACAAATTACCCGTTGAAGTCAGAAAATATCTCGCGCGAGGACATAGAACAAAAACGTTGGTATAACGGACCTCCCTGAAAGCATATTAGACGATAACGTTATACCGGACACAGGACAAAAGAGTCGACATCCGAAATTGGTGAAATCTAAATCTTACAAGAATATTGAGACTAGACCTAGCGTTTACTGTCACGAAATACATCCACCAACTCATTGCAGTAAAACAGCCGACACATAATGCCGTATGAACAAATTTATTATCTTTAACTACCTTGGTATACACAGACTAAACGAATGTAAATCTAAACGCACATTGTAATGAGAAACACCACACAAACTAATGTAATGCACGTTAAACCCACTATCTTCGAATTCGCCCAACGTTCAACTCGTGAATGACATTGATGATACGGAACATAATACTACTATTTTGTATTCTCAACGGACAGAATTGCAAGCGAATGTACTTTTGAAAACTGCCGTGGCACAAGTAGGCTCAAATCAGTTCTTCTTTGACGAAGGAGGGCAAACATCTTTTGAAACGCACAACTTAACTAAATTTACAGATAGCGGGAACATAAATAATATATTAATCGGCATTTGGAGGTGCAGAGAAAAACGTGAGACACATAGAAAAGTCAACAATCTATCTGAAAACCGATGTAGGACACGTATTGTCAATCAAAGTACTGATAGTACAGATGATCGGCATGCCTATACAGAATCACATACGTAATATTGATACACAGGACGGTTATTTGCGTGGTTTAAAGATAGCGCACACGGTGACAAAGCACGATTCATTCGCGATATCGTTGCTGGTAGGCGCATATCACTACGGGGACATTGTTAACGATTATATAGTCCGTTAAAAGATCCGACGCGGTGAAATCCAATATCGGATAAATGCTTTCGGTACTTACATACGGTAAGAAAACAAACACGTCGAAGACTAGTATGTGTAATGTTCTAGCTAGTATCACACAAAGTTAAAGAATTCAATCTGGAGAGATTTTGGAATTTAGATTCAATAGGAATAAATAGTATGGAGGTAGACGAAGACGACAATGCATATATTTAAGTCTATCAGGACAGATCAATTGAGTTCTGAGAAGACAAATATTCCGCTATGTTACTTTTAAAACGTGATGAATTGCCTATAAATTAAGCAGTCACGAACAGAAGGACAGAAAACGTCCTTCAAAGACTTACTCAAAACTCAGATATGTTAAAGAAGTACGGGAACATTATACAAGAACAGGAACGAAGAGGATTCATAGAGAAGGTAGATGAAACAGATGAACTTAAGAAAAGTATCACTACATTCCTTATCATCCTGTACAGAAGGAATCAAGCAATATGCCTATCAAAATTGTTTACGACTGCATTTGTCGACATCGCATAATTCGCAAAGTTTGAATGACTGATTTGTATGTGGACAACATTCTGTTAAGTTTACAGAACGAGGGTGGGCTGACTTTAAGGAAGGGAGATCAATGATGGAGGAAACTGGATTCTATCTACGATCCTGGACGTCAAACCGTGTGGATATACGTAAGCTAGCTAAAACGGAAAAAGTACTACTATATGCGGACAAAACACAAAAGTACTTGGTATGTTATGGAATAGCTGATTCGATGATCTGATGTACCAGAAATTAATACGGCCGCTTTGTGAAAAATTGTGCACATCATGCTACAGGAATAAAATTTGGCATAGACTCAGCTCAGCTGTTGCTCTTTTATTCAAGATAAGGAGGCATTTGAAAAAAATGTCTCACATCCGGTAAAAATCTTAAATGGCCGACATCATACTTAAATCATCCAAATATCAGAGGCTAGTGTAAGTGTGTGAAAAGCGGTATTTATCATGCTGATATAATAATATTTGGAACAAACCTTTGTTATGTACTACTTTTGGATATTTTATATAGATTAGATGTCTTTTAAAACCCTACTTTCGGTAAAATCCGACATGGCGGACATTGTACTAAAATAAGCTTATTTTTAAAGGAGGGTATTGCTACTATCATTAAATTGTTCAGGAACCTTTCTTTGATGCTGCTAATGGATACAATACATAAGACATATGTCTTTAAAAGCATTACTTCCGGTTATAGTCAAACTGGCGGACATGAAACATCATTATTTTACTTTAATATTCAACTTAATTTCAAAATGTAAAGAAACTGGTTTTTTTTGTGCTGGTCAGTTACCATTTGGTTTTGGCTTTAAGTTATCTTCTAAACCACCTATTGTATTCTATAGATAATGATTAAATACAAAGCTAACACTTCCGGTATATAAAACCAATTTGGAGTAAATTTCAAAGATGAGTCCTCAGTCCATATCTTCGAAATAGAGCTTTTATTTGGATAGATTGATGAAAATAAGATAAAATCACTGTAGTATTAAAACATCTTTAAAAGTACAGATCATTTATGGCCGCAAATATTCACAATCGGAAAGCTGATTTTCCTCATTTACTAAGACAGCGGCGGTATTGGTTTTTACATCAATAATGTACAAGTTCCTGATAAGGTGAAGAGGCCTCACAAAGAGTTGTCCAAAGGGGTTCCAATGTTTCATATTTTCCCCGCCATTATAAGCGTCTGGAATAGTAAGCATAGAAACCAAATCTCAAGCTTGTTACTCATCCACACCCGCCATGGTATATTGCACGTTTTACATGATGAAAAACATTAGACCGAGTCGTTCAAATATCATCAATAAGTCTTTCCACTTTCAAAAACATGTTTTCTTGCTTCGTAAACCCCATCTGATAAGTTTGTTCGATCTTACTACAAAACCACGTATCGTTTTATCAATGGCATTATCAAATCCATATCTGGTGATGTTGGCTGATCAATCATCATTCTGAATCATTAAGTCACATCTTCAAACGCCATCCATGTCTACAACGAAGTTCCCTTTCAAGTAAACGTGCACTTGAAAGGTCACGGATAGATTATATCTAAGGCTTTTTCCACTTCCAAATACAAGCCAAAGTTCATCTGCCCCCATGTCACGGAATAATGACACATTAATGACAGCAGCATCAGTATCGACTGTTCAAGTCATGAGTCAGTTAAGTCTGTGAATCACTGCATCAGACACATGTTTTTTTTGTATATTGATTCTATAGTATAAGCCTATTCATTTTAACATGGGGCTAAACTTGAAACACCATCATGTGGTGAATAACACAAAACATCCTGAGCATTTGTTGCTACAACTAACTCTTCCTCAAAATCTATTGAGCAAGCGCCTGTGAATAAAAACTAAAAATTTCTTTCTTAATGTCGTCATCTCTCAGAAAACTTTACCAATTTTGAGATTTGTTTCGACTGTGGATTCGTCTTTGTATTCTCTTACCCCTAAGTGTATTTCTTTTTTCTTGTGGCAGCATTCAAACTACCGGTATTGTCTATATATGCATTCATCCACTGTTACAGTTTCAAGTTGTTTCATAACGAGTATGCTGATAGGGTATTATGCCCTTATCTTAAAAAGCATGAAACTATTATGATAAAGTCTTGGATGCATATGACAGTTGTAGCAACACATGATCAGGATATTCTATCTTTACCGCCGTGATGCGTTTCAAGTTAAACACCATATTAATACATATGTATTAAAAGGCTGACACTAGAATCATGGTGCATGTGTCTGATGCAGTGAAACACGAAATTAAACAAGTCATTATTCGAACAGTTGTTACTGATGATGCTGTCATTACTGTTTCGATATTCCGTGACATAGGGGTAGACGAACTATGGATTGTGTTTAAGAGGAGGAAAAGCTTTGGATAAATATATATAAATGCACTCGCGATTAGGGATCACACACAAATATTGTGATCCATTTTCCGGTTGTGATACGGTTCTCTGTTTTCTTGAAAAGGAGGGAAAAGACTGTTTGGGAGACATTGATAGCATTTGAAGATGTGACTTTAACTTAAAAAATGATAATTGATCCGCCTAAATCACCGGTGTTTACTGTAAGATAGCAAAAAATAATCATATGGGGTTAGCATGGTTAACAAAGCAAGAAATATCTATTCACGCAAAAGGGTAGGTTAATTGAGGTTATCAACTTAGTCTAGTCTTTCCCAGCATGCAAAATGTACAATATGCTAAGACACGTGTTTAGGGGACGAGCCTGAAATCGGCTCGTATGCTACCAAGTCCAGGCGCTAATGAATGACGACGGGACAAAGAGGATCACTTTTAAAAAACTCTTTCTGAGGGCTCATCATGTTGTCAGAAGCTTGCACATTGTGGATGTAAGAAAGGTTGTTGCGGTTGTTTTTATGAGGAAAATCAAGTCTCCCGTGCCCTGCGTCGTGTGCAAGTGGTGGTAACTGGGAATTTACAAGTTTTTTTTGCCAAATAGTGGTAATTTTTAAAAGGTTTAGTACTTAAGTGATTTTATTTTGATTAAATCAATCTATCCAAAGCTCTACATCGAACATATTGAGGACTCATCTTTGACATTTACGCCATATTGGTTTTTTTTTACCGGAAGTGTTAACTTTGTATTTAAATATTAACTACAGAATATGATAAGTGGTTTAGAGGATAAATTAAAGCCTAAAGTTGATGACCACCACAAAAAAAAACACTTTCTTCACATTTTGAAAAAAAGATAAATATCAAAATAAAAAAATGACATATTTATGTCCTCCATTTTGAATATTACCGGAAGAAAGGATTTTTAAGACATATATCTTATACATTGTATCCCTTGGAAGCATCAAAGAAATGTTCCTGTACAATTTAATGATAGTAACAATACGTTAAAACACATTTCAATCCCCTTCCTAAAAAATAAGCTTATTTTAGTCAATGTCCGCCATATTGGATTCTACCGAAAGTAGGGTTTTTAGAGACATTTTATCTATATAATATATCCAAAAGTATTACATAACAAAGGTTTGTACCAAATATTATTATAGCAGCATGCTGATAGATCCTTTTCACATACTGTGGATTCATTATTATTCGTGGGATACCAATTTCTCGTGGATTTCCTTGGTACAGGCAAACCACGAAATTTGATGTTCAACGAATGACAAATTTTACAAAGGCTTGTACTAGTATGCAGACTTCGGTAAAACCACGAAATTAAATATCCACGAATATGTAAGTTTCCCTGAATCCACGAAAATTGGTACCCACGAAAATAAATGAATCCACAGTACTAGCCTTCTATATTGGGCCGATTAAAGTATGATGTCCGCCATTTTTTATTTAACCGGCAGTGAGACATTTTTTTCAAATGCCTTCTTATCTGAAATAAAAGAGTAATATTTCAGGAAGGTCTATGCCAATGTTCATGCTTATATCAGGATGTGCACAACTCGTTTGAAATATACTTGTGGCCGCCGGACTAAATGTGATATTCCAATACTAGATATTGTAACAAAAAGTGAGATTTTGAAAATTCTTCGAAAAAATACGATCCACTTAGAATACTTAGCCCGGTCACAATACGAACAAAGAAGCTCATACAGGATCTATGGAAAAGTGGATTGAATTGGGATAAACACGTTTCGGAAAACTCTAAGGATTACTGTAGCAAGCGACTTTGAGAAAGCGACACACAACGTATTTCCGAGATATTATTTCTCCGGTAATTCTATTTCGGAATAGTCTGGTAACAGCGTTTCTGTCTTCTGTTCTCCGATCTGACTGATTTCATTTTTTCGAGATCCGGGTCACGGTATCATAAATAAAGATGATAGTTAAGGCAATATGTACTACAACAACTGTTCAGCCAGTACATTAAATATACATATTCGTATTCCAAGGCGAAGTCACTGACAGTACGACGTCGACAATGGACAAGTACAATAAATCGGACGTTATGCTCCCGCGGTAGGTTAACCAATAATGGCTAACGTGGAGAATCTCTTAGTATGGCCAGTCAACAATAGTTAATTTCCATTTTTAACCCTCTTCTGAAAAATCTTACGGGTCTAATGCATCAGTTCTTTTATCCATTTTAAAGGTAATAACTACCTTTGTCCCTGTTATCGTGGCCCTAGTGGAGAATCTTTCAGTTTTGCTAGTCGGCAACAGTTCAATAAACCCCTTTCCCTTTGCTGACTGACTAGTACGGGTCTAGGGCATAAGTGTTATGGGTCATTTTAGAGTCAATATCAACTTCTACCTCTGGTATAATTGTCGATGTGGAGAATCTCTTAGCTTGGCCAGCCGGCAATAGTTCAGTTCGAATTTGTTGTAAACCGGTATCCCATATCCCCACTTTTAACCCTCTACTTACTTACTCGTACGGGTCTAGGGTTCAAGTGCTATAGGTTATTTCAAAGTCAATAAATACGTCTTCCTCTGGTATCATTGCCTACGGGGACAATCTCTTCGTTTGGCCAGCCGGCAATAATTCATTTCGAATTTGTGATATACTTGAGTACTCCCTCCTTATCTTTTCAAGACTAACTCGTACGGGTCTAGGGCATAAGTGCTATGGGCCATTTTAGAGGCAATACCAACCTTTACCTCTGGTATAATGGTCGATGTGGAAAATCTCTTAGTTTGGCCAGCCGGCAATAGTTCAGTTCGAATTCGTTGTATCCGGGATACCATATCCCCCCTTTGAACCCTCTACTGACAAACTCGTACGGGTCTAGAGTATAAGTGCTATGGAACATTTTAAGGCAATAAGTACCTCTTCCTCTGGTATCATTGCCCACGTGGAGAATCTCTTCGTTTGGCCAGCCGGCAATAGTTCATTTTCGAATTTGTGATATACCAGGGTACCCCCCTTATCCTTTTCTGACTAACTCGTACGGGTCTAGGGCATAAGTGCTATGGGCCATTTTAGAGGCAATACCAACCTCTACCTCTGGTATAATGGTCGATGTGAAGAATCTCTTAGTTTGGCCAGCCGGCAATAGTTCAGTTCGAATTCGTTGTATCCGGGATACCATATCCCCCCTTTGAACCCTCTACTGACAAACTCGTACGGGTCTAGGGTATAAGTGCTATAGGCCATTTTAAAGGCAATAAGTACCTCTTCCTCTGGTATCATTGCCCACGTGGAGAATCTCTTCGTTTGGCCAGCCGGCAATAGTTCATTTTCGAATTTGTGATATACCAGGGTACCCCCCTTATCCTTTTCTGACTAACTCGTACGGGTCTAGGGCATAAGTGCTATGGGCCATTTTAGAGGCAATACCAACCTCTACCTCTGGTATAATGGTCGATGTGGAGAATCTCTTAGTTTGGCCAGCCGGCAATAGTTCAGTTCGAATTCGTTGTATCCGGGATACCATATCCCCCCTTTGAACCCTCTACTGACAAACTCGAACGGGTCTAGGGTATAAGTGCTATGGGCCATTTTAAAGGCAATAAGTACCTCTTCCTCTGGTATCATTGCCCACGTGGAGAATCTCTTCGTTTGGCCAGCCGGCAATAGTTCATTTTCGACTTTGTGATATACCAGGGTACCCCCCTTATCCTTTTCTGACTAACTCGTACGGGTCTAGGGCATAAGTGCTATGGGCCATTTTAGATGCAATACCAACCTCTACCTCTGGTATAATGGTCGATGTGGAGAATCTCTTAGTTTGGCTAGCCGGCAATAGTTCAGTTCGAATTCGTTGTATCCGGGATACAAACGGGTCTAGGGTATAAGTGCTATGGGCCATTTTAAAGGCAATAAGTACCTCTTCCTCTGGTATCATTGCCCACGTGGAAATCTCTTCGTTTGGCCAGCCGGCAATAGTTCATTTTCGAATTTGTGATATACCAGGGTACCCCCCTTATCCTTTTCTGACTAACTCGTACGGGTCTAGGGCATAAGTGCTATGTGCCATTTTAGAGGCAATACCAACCTCTACCTCTGGTATAATGGTCGATGTGGAGAGTCTCTTAGTTTGGCCAGCCGGCAATAGTTCAATTCGAATTCGTTGTATCCGGGATACCATATCCCCCCTTTGAACCCTCTACTGACAAACTCGTACGGGTCTAGGGTATAAGTGCTATGGGCCATTTTAAAGGCAATAAGTACCTCTTCCTCTGGTATCATTGCCCATGTGGGTCAACATTTTTAATTAATTCTCCATAGGCGACAATGGTAACGTTTTCCTCCATTGCTCAGTCCATATCGTTTACTTGAACATGTAGGATGGCTCATATCGAAGCTGATACATTTATACATGTTTGGTTAAATTTTCGGGGTGGCAAGTGAGATTACTTTTTTCGCAAATTGCTGGACCCCGGAAGATGGTGAAAAATGTCACTCTCCACATGAAATAATCCCAAAATTCTGATCATAAAACTCAATAAAAAAATTGTCCTTTCTAATAATTTATTTCAGGTCAAATCTACATATTTCTTTTCTCATCACATCAGCTCTATAAAACAGTTCTTATTGTTCATTTATGTCCATTTTTAAAATCACAGCATCCACAATTGTATCGCGGACTAATATTGTTTTTTAATTACGTCATCTGAGTTCCTCATCTCAAGGTCTATTAGGGACCCTGACCCATGTGGAGAATCTCTTCGTTTGTCCAGCCGGCAATAGTTCATTTTCGAATTTGTGATATACCAGGGTACCCCCCTTATCCTTTTCTGACTAACTCGTACGGGTCTAGGGCATAAGTGCTATGTGCCATTTTAAAGGCAATAAGTACCTCTTCCTCTGGTATCATTGCCCACGTGGAGAATCTCTTCGTTTGGCCAGCCATCAATAGTTCATTTTCGAATTTGTGATATACCAGGGTACCCCCCTTATCCTTTTCTGACTAACTCGTACGGGTCTAGGGCATAAGTGCTATGTGCCATTTTAGAGGCAATACCAACCTCTACCTCTGGTATAATGGTCGATGTGGAGAATCTCTTAGTTTGGCCAGCCGGCAATAGTTCAGTTCGAATTCGTTGTATCCGGGATACCATATCCCCCCTTTGAACCCTCTACTGACAAACTCGTACGGGTCTAGGGTATAAGTGCTATGGGCCATTTTAAAGGCAATAAGTACCTCTTCCTCTGGTATCATTGCCCATGTGGAGAATCTCTTCGTTTGTCCAGCCGGCAATAGTTCATTTTCGAATTTGTGATATACCAGGGTACCCCCCTTATCCTTTTCTGACTAACTCGTACGGGTCTAGGGCATAAGTGCTATGTGCCATTTTAGAGGCAATACCAACCTCTACCTCTGGTATAATGGTCGATGTGGAGAATCTCTTAGTTTGGCCAGCCGGCAATAGTTCAGTTCGAATTCGTTGTATCCGGGATACCATATCCCCCCTTTGAACCCTCTACTGACAAACTCGTACGGGTCTAGGGTATAAGTGCTATGGGCCATTTTAAAGGCAATAAGTACCTCTTCCTCTGGTATCATTGCCCATGTGGAGAATCTCTTCGTTTGGCCAGCCGGCAATAGTTCATTTTCGAATTTGTGATATACCAGGGTACCCCCCTTATCCTTTTCTGACTAACTCGTACGGGTCTAGGGCATAAGTGCTATGTGCCATTTTAGAGGCAATACCAACCTCTACCTCTGGTATAATGGTCGATGTGGAGAATCTCTTAGTTTGGCCAGCCGGCAATAGTTCAGTTCGAATTCGTTGTATCCGGGATACCATATCCCCCCTTTGAACCCTCTACTGACAAACTCGTACGGGTCTAGGGTATAAGTGCTATGGGCCATTTTAAAGGCAATAAGTACCTCTTCCTCTGGTATCATTGCCCACGTGGAGAATCTCTTCGTTTGTCCAGCCGGCAATAGTTCATTTTCGAATTTGTGATATACCAGGGTACCCCCCTTATCCTTTTCTGACTAACTCGTACGGGTCTAGGGCATAAGTGCTATGTGCCATTTTAGAGGCAATACCAACCTCTACCTCTGGTATAATGGTCGATGTGGAGAATCTCTTAGTTTGGCCAGCCGGCAATAGTTCAGTTCGAATTCGTTGTATCCGGGATACCATATCCCCCCTTTGAACCCTCTACTGACAAACTCGTACGGGTCTAGGGTATAAGTGCTATGGGCCATTTTAAAGGCAATAAGTACCTCTTCCTCTGGTATCATTGCCCACGTGGAGAATCTCTTCGTTTGGCCAGCCGGCAATAGTTCATTTTCGAATTTGTGATATACCAGGGTACCCCCCTTATCCTTTTCTGACTAACTCGTACGGGTCTAGGGCATAAGTGCTATGGGCCATTTTAGAGGCAATACCAACCTCTACCTCTGGTATAATGGTCGATGTGGAGAATCTCTTAGTTTGGCCAGCCGGCAATAGTTCAGTTCGAATTCGTTGTATCCGGGATACCATATCCCCCCTTTGAACCCTCTACTGACAAACTCGTACGGGTCTAGGGTATAAGTGCTATGGGCCATTTTAAAGGCAATAAGTACCTCTTCCTCTGGTATCATTGCCCACGTGGAGAATCTCTTCGTTTGGCCAGCCGGCAATAGTTCATTTTCGAATTTGTGATATACCAGGGTACCCCCCTTATCCTTTTCTGACTAACTCGTACGGGTCTAGGGCATAAGTGCTATGGGCCATTTTAGAGGCAATACCAACCTCTACCTCTGGTATAATGGTCGATGTGGAGAATCTCTTAGTTTGGCCAGCCGGCAATAGTTCAGTTCGAATTCGTTGTATACGGGATACCATATCCCCCCTTTGAACCCCCTTCTGACAAACTCGTACGGGTCTAGGGTATAAATGCTATGGGCCATTTTAAAGGCAATAAGTACCTCTTCCTCTGGTATCATTGCCCACGTGGAGAATCTCTTCGTTTGGCCAGCCGGCAATAGTTCATTTTAGAATTTGTGATATACCAGGATACCCCCCTTATCCTTTTCTGACTAACTCGTACGGGTCTAGGGCATAAGTGCTATGGGCCATTTTAGAGGCAATACCAACCTCTACCTCTGGTATAATGGTCGATGTGGAGAATCTCTTAGTTTGGCCAGCCGGCAATAGTTCAGTTCGAATTCGTTGTATCCGGGATACCATATCCCCCCTTTGAACCGTCTACTGACAAACTCGTACGGGTCTAGGGTATAAGTGCTATGGGCCATTTTAAAGGCAATAAGTACCTCTTCCTCTGGTATCATTGCCCACGTGGAGAATCTCTTCGTTTGGCCAGCCGGCAATAGTTCATTTTCGAATTTGTGATATACCAGGGTACCCCCCTTATCCTTTTCTGACTAACTCGTACGGGTCTAGGGCATAAGTGCTATGGCCCATTTTAGAGGCAATACCAACCTCTACCTCTGGTATAATGGTCGATGTGGAGAATCTCTTAGTTTGGCCAGCCGGCAATAGTTCAGTTCGAATTCGTTGTATACGGGATACCATATCCCCCCTTTGAACCCCCTTCTGACAAACTCGTACGGGTCTAGGGTATAAGTGCTATGGGCCATTTTAAAGGCAATAAGTACCTCTTCCTCTGGTATCATTGCCCACGTGGAGAATCTCTTCGTTTGGCCAGCCGGCAATAGTTCATTTTCGAATTTGTGATATACCAGGGTACCCCCCTTATCCTTTTCTGACTAACTCGTACGGGTCTAGGGCATAAGTGCTATGGGCCATTTTAGAGGCAATACCAACCTCTACCTCTGGTATAATGGTCGATGTGGAGAATCTCTTAGTTTGGCCAGCCGGCAATAGTTCAGTTCGAATTCGTTGTATCCGGGATACCATATCCCCCCTTTGAACCGTCTACTGACAAACTCGTACGGGTCTAGGGTATAAGTGCTATGAACCATTTTAAAGGCAATAAGTACCTCTTCCTCTGGTATCATTGCCCACGTGGAGAATCTCTTCGTTTGGCCAGCCGGCAATAGTTCATTTTCGAATTTGTGATATACCAGGGTACCCCCCTTATCCTTTTCTGACTAACTCGTACGGGTCTAGGGCATAAGTGCTATGGGCCATTTTAGAGGCAATACCAACCTCTACCTCTGGTATAATGGTCGATGTGGAGAATCTCTTAGTTTGGCCAGCCGGCAATAGTTCAGTTCGAATTCGTTGTATACGGGATACCATATCCCCCCTTTGAACCCCCTTCTGACAACTTCGTACGGGTCTAGGGTATAAGTGCTATGGGCCATTTTAAAGGCAATAAGTACCTCTTCCTCTGGTATCATTGCCCACGTGGAGAATCTCTTCGTTTGGCCAGCCGGCAATAGTTCATTTTCGAATTTGTGATATACCAGGGTACCCCCCTTATCCTTTTCTGACTAACTCGTACGGGTCTAGGGCATAAGTGCTATGGGCCATTTTAGAGGCAATACCAACCTCTACCTCTGGTATAATGGTCGATGTGGAGAATCTCTTAGTTTGGCCAGCCGGCAATAGTTCAGTTCGAATTCGTTGTATCCGGGATACCATATCCCCCCTTTGAACCCTCTACTGACAAACTCGTACGGGTCTAGGGTATAAGTGCTATGGGCCATTTTAAAGGCAATAAGTACCTCTTCCTCTGGTATCATTGCCCACGTGGAGAATCTCTTCGTTTGGCCAGCCGGCAATAGTTCATTTTCGAATTTGTGATATACCAGGGTATCCCCTTATCCTTTTCTGACAAACTCGTACGGGTCTAGGGCATAAGTGCTATGGGCCATTTTAGAGGCAATTAAATGGACTGGTAATGTTGAGATTAAAGACTCTTATTGATCTCCGTAATTTAGAAGAATTATGTCATTGAAATAGTAATTGACAGTTTCTATTTTTCTGTTTATTATATTCCTTCAATAAACTATGTTTCTTGTTTTTCTGATCTTTTTAATTGTGTGATACTATCGTATGTATTGTATATTTTAGTTTTAGAATTGGACTATATTTGTAGACAACGAACAGATTATGGAATGCCCATATGACAATTAATTCCATTTAATTACCCTATATTTAATCATCTTGTTTTAATTACTATAGTTTACATTGATTCAATAATAACAACATTTTAATGTTCATAATTGTTTTGTGTTGTGTGAGGCAATGCAATTAAACTTTTCATTTACTTTCATTTTAAATGACGCGGACCTTGCAAAAGACACCTATTGGCTTACTATTTCCTAATTACTTTATATTGCTATAAATAGCATAACCATATTGGATATTAACAGCAAAAGTTATTTTATTGTCACAATCTAATAACTACCCAAAACATTTCATCGAACGCGGTTTTGATCTCATGAATATTATTGACGGCTAGCCTCATGAATATTAACGCCGGCTAGATCCACACTAGTTATGCACATGTATTTAATAGTATGCATCCAATTCCAGTATGTTAATGTGTGCATAGATCTATATAATATGTTAATAATCAAGCTGCTATGTATATACGTGCCTACCTAATTTCTAGCGATACTTATCCATCTCAAGCGAGTAGCATGATATGAAAAATTATCACAAAAAAAGACCAAAGGTAAAATGCACAAAATAGCGATAATTGTTAAATTAAAAAAATATCAAATATATAATCATTAGTTATCGTACTAGGCTAATGACACCATTTTTATTTCACATAAACTTAAAAAATTAGATTTCAATATTTCAGTTGAAAGACCTCATATCTTGAATTGATAATATGGTCTTTCAATTTTTCCATATCAAAACCATTTGAAATTTGTGATTATTATATGTTTTCTTTTTTCACCATTTAAACTTCTTTCGAGTTATTTCAATTTCCAAAGCTGTCACTTACATATAAGGTTTTTGAGACCGAACAGTTGATACGCTTTTGGAACTGGAACTCTTTTAACCGAATCAATAATCTCTTCGAACACTGTTTGTCTTGTTATCAGTAATCATTTAAACAGCAAAAGGATCTGTGAAATTTTTGTGTTTATTCTTTGAATTGCGCCTCTGCATGTCGTAAAAAATATACTGAAGCGATCCGGTGGCAACATCAGAGTCTTATTGCTCTTAATGCATTCGATTTTAGCGATTTTTATTTGTAACTTGTAAATCTCAATCGATACTGACTGCTGGATTTTAATTTGAGGTTCTTGATGGACCAATAAGAAAGTGATGTAAAGGTCAAAGTCTCGAAATTGGTCTCATTTTAAACTATTGTCACTTTTGGCTTCTCCTTAAATTCGTAAAAGATATCGACCAAATATTGTATTTAATGTGTAGACACTTAAAAACTAGGTAATTTTAATTGAAGGGTACATTGACATTTTACTTAATTTCTCCCCTGGAGCGTTTGAATTATAGTGGATACTGATATAAATAATGAACCATAAAAATGTATAGATTTAAGGTAATTTGATTAAAAATTGTGAAAGTACAAGCTGTTTTACCATTTTCCGATTCCTCACAATAAATCATTAATAAATAAATGATGATAACATAAATAAAAATTTCATATGCACAACATTGCATAAGATTTAATGAAATAAGATTCTTGAAAACAACTAAAACACATCAGCAAACCGAGATATGTTTATCAATCTTGAATCATCATTGATTAGTTTGAATTAAATAATTTTGTTATTAGAAATCGAGTGCTTTGATAGATATATCCATGTCTTCAGCAATATCTTTCAACATTGAAGTTTGGATGGATACTAGAATAACACCACAAAGGGGTTTCTCCTATCATTGCTTGGAAGTGTTTCTATTTTTAAAACATATTAAATGTTGTTTTAAATTAATTACAACTATGTAAATAACTATACGTATGAATAAATATATTGACTATCAAAGTAGAATAAAGCTAGCGTATCATGTCTGTCTGTGATTTGGGTCCTACTTACTGTAAATGAAATAGTTCCCAAATTCTTTCACAAGTAAAATCACATTTTGCACAGATTGTACATAATCCTTGTTACCTTTTATATCATTTTGCCACTTAGACTTGTAAATTTTAAAAATAATAAATAAAAGTAAGCGACATATATATCAAATTTTATTAGCCATCTATATGTGTTGACTAGTCTGTTGTCTTTCTAATCAATAATTTATAATTATGTATGCGTTAATTTAAAACACTAGACAATTTGTTAGAATATCGTATTTCCATTGTAAAGTTTAAAGATGCCGGAAAATATACTGACGGACTTCAAAAACGCAACACATATTTTCTTACTTTTTTCATCAAATCATGACACATATTTATATCATTGCTTATTATGCTTCCCGTACTCCTTTTTGAATTGAAAAAATCAATACCTGAATTTCCTCAGACAGTCAAACATCGCGGAATTTTGAAGTTGTACGAATTTCATGACGCACAATTAGAAACGTTTAAATTATTTTTTTGAGATTTTTTTCTTCGTTAAACATTTCCTTGAATCCTTTGCCAAGTTTTACATGTATGCAGTAACAAGTTGTTGAATTTCTTTTTGTCACGACTGAGAAATGAAAACTAAAATTTAGTCATGAGAAATTTACAGACAGAATTTAGTGCATGTTCTCTTGAGAACAATTTTGTGCTATAAATGTTCTTTTAAGTCCCTAACACTTCAGAGCATGTAGTCAATATTCGTAAGTGATCACCTAGGGACCAAGTCAACCTGTCGTTTAAGGGCATACGATACAGTTACAGGGGATGTAATGACGTTGCTAACGTAAAATGTTATTTTCGCGACGTCAAACTACGACATATCGGAAAAAGATGCATTTTTCGACTATTTTTTATCATTCAAACTGATTTAATTTGAAAACGAGTGCATGGACCCCTATTTTTTAAAACGACATTTTGTTTCATTTTGCAGGGAGAATATGTGGACCAAATTTTATAAAACTGTAAATAGAGGATTTTTTTTAATTTTGATAAATATACAGCAAAAAAATACGATTTTTTCTTAATTCATGACCATTTGATGAATATGAGTTATTTCTGAATAAAAAATGCATATTTTTTTTAGGATACTTGTTAAATACAAAAATTACAAATTATCTAACAAAAAACAATTTGTGTTTATCTCTTTAAACCAAAAAGTTATGGCTTTCTTTCGAAAAGGAAAATACAGCCACAAATCCGAATTTTGAGCAAATATACCAAATTTTGACCTCGTTTAACTGAAAACGTAGCACATGAAGGTATATTTTTGCTTAAATATTTGATTTAAGCAGGAAAAACTAGCCTATATGAAAATTTTCATCAAACTGTAAATACAGAATCAAAACTGTATCGTATGCCCTTAACGTTACGCCATATCAATTAAATTACGCAACGTCACTTGCAACACAGAATAACGGCTACAACGTTTTTAACCAAGTCATTGGATGTCATGGCAAGCAGATTTGCATCATCAATGTTTTTCGTATGCTGAAATGCCACATAATGCACTTTAAAATTGTTTATAAAGGTTTCAGTGTATACATCTTTACAACAAAATAGACTGAAATTAGTGGAAATGGGAAAAATCAGAAGTCGAAAAACTTGACAAAAACATTATTAACAGTATTGGTTAACTTTTCTGACAATCAGTTACAGGTAGGGAATTTTAACAGCTGTTTTTGCCTTTTACGATTGACACGACCAATAATCAAGAGAACACCACGATTTGAGTGCATACCACAATATTTAAAAGATAAGCATGGCGTAAACTAATAAACATTCAAACCTGCATTAGACATTGAAGAAATGAATCAATTTTATATTTAATTAGAATGTGTAATGTGTATTCTAAAAAGACAAAAACACAAAAAAATAATCGAGTGTTGCGATTCGTAAGTCCGTCATTATAGTATTACCTCGGTATTTATAAAAAAAATATGGTATCTTTCAAATATTACACCAGTTAGAAAAAACTAATAAAAAAATGAAGAAGATAGTGTTACTGTTTTTAATTTATATTTTGTCATATTTTAGGTTATATTGACAAATTATAAAGTCATTGTGTTTGAAAATAAAACATGGCTGAGGAAATGCAATTTTTGTTGGAGCCAATAACTAAAGTGGGGTGAGTTGAAATTTCAATCACAAAAAGATAATATGATAGAGTCAAAAACTCATGGTCTATATTTGGTATACATAAGTCAGTTACTTCATGTGAAAAATTAATTATGAGAGAGTTTAAGTCGCTTGAAGTCACTCATGCAGTAATGCGTCTAAAGCAAACAGAAAATAATTTTAAAAAAATGTGGAATTTATTTGCAAATGTCAAAAATTTCATTGCTATGTACCAACACAAGGTTAGAACCACAAAAAAAATCATCAATATTTATATTCATAATTTTGTCCAATTGTTGTTTATTTTTCTCTGGTTTTTTTCTTTTTTCGACTCATGAAAATTAGCGATAAAAAAAATTCTATTGACAATATCTTTTTAAACATTTTAAACATTTTGAACATTTTATGCATTCACCTCAAAAGCCAACCAAACCCTTTAACAGACTTAATTCGAATGGATAAAGTTACGATACTGTTGTTAGGTCATTAACAGAACATTTTGGTATTATATTGATTCACTCATTGCAGAGGAAATAAACTCATTTAACAACATAAAAACCAGTTGATGGCATGATAGTGGTTATGTTATTCTCATATATTTTATGTTTTCTGTTCTTTGGTTAGATGATTGTCTTTTTGGCACATTTCCAATGTTAATACTGAATTTCATTGATGTCATTCATTTATATATCTATATGTTAACCAACTATATATTAAAAAAAATTATGTGGTATGATTGCCAATGAGACAACTCTCCACCTCCACAAGAGACCAACTAATGACACAGAAATTAACACTTTTATGTCACCGTACGGCTTACAATAATGAGCAAAACCCGTACTGCATACTCAGCTATAAAAGGCCCAAAGATGATAATACAAAACAAACGGCATTATATATGTACAGAATATGAACGAAAAACAAATATGTAACACATAAACAAACGACAAGCAATGAACTACGCGCTCCTGAATTGGGACAGGCATGATAGTATTTCATGTATAAAAGTATGAAGATCGAGAAATCATGAAGATTAAGCCAATACCCTGTGTCCATTTAGTTGAATTTTTGGTGATTTTTATTTCAAAATTGTCACTCTGTATGTATTGAACATGACATTGTTAATGGGAGTTTATTTTTATAGCACCTTAATCTATATGTAGTCTACAATATTATCAAATTCTAATGATATTGAAAGGTCTGACAAGTATAACTTTTTTCAACGATCTCGTTTAGCTCTCTTCTCTATATTTATAATATAAAACAGGCACTCCATTAACATAGAAAGGGCAAAGATTACTCTATATATAAACACGAACTAGCTATGTTCTTAATTTAATGTAGATTGCGAGTTCTTGAATATCTACATAACGCGTTTTGCCCCATCATTTGAATGTTTGGATAACAATGGGAAGATTGAGAGATCAGATGGATCTAACCAACGCACTCGATCCTCTTGTATATATTTAGTTTAAATATTTTTTAATTTAACTTTAATCAGTCTATATGTTACGTATGAAATACATGTATCTACCTTATTTTATGACTATAAAAACTTAGGATGAAATCTTCAGAATCGCCTGAATGAATAAAATGACATGATTTCTATAAATTTTCGCCATCTAAAAATTCTATGAAGTCCGTACGTTGGGTTTCGTACGCATGTTTTTTTTTTTTATTGGAAATCTTTTATCCGAAATACTTCTGTGTTAAAAAAATTTATCAAATCAATAAATAACGATACTTTCTATATAAAGGTAATGGTGCATAATGATTTGAACTTACATAAACAATGAACATGTGTATGATGTATTGACTTAAAGTTTTTATAATTTTATTGTTATACTAGTTATTAAAGGTACTAGGCTTAAATTTTTTGATAAGCCAAAAGCGCACATAAAACTCATCAGTTACGCTTAGATCAACAGAGTTAGAAATCCAAACAAGTATAGTGTTGAAGAGTATTGAGGACCCACAATTACGTGCCAATTACGCCCAGGTAGGCTATGCCTGGAAAAAGAAAAAAAATACTATTTAGAATAATTCATACTTTTGCAAACAGTAAGTTTATTAAAATGACCATATAATTTATTTTCATGTCAACACCGAAGTGCTAACTACTATGCTAGTGATAGCATCGGGGACGAAATGTCCACCAGTAGTGTCATCGACTAAAAGAGGGACGAAAGATACCAAAGGGACAGTCAAACTCATAAATCTAAAACAAACTGACAACGCCATGGCTAAAAATGAAAACAACAAACAAACAACAGCACACACGACACAACATAGAAAACTAAAGAATAAACAACACGAACCCCACCAAAAAACTAGGGGTGATCTCAGGTGCTCCGGAAGGGTAAGCAGATCCTGCTCCATATGCGGCACCCGTCGTGTTGCTTATGTGATAACAAATCCGGTAAATGGTCTAATTCGGTAGGTCACATTCATGAAAGGGAAGGGGATTGTAGTTACGATGTAAGGAACATATCCGATATCATTTGTGAAACGGTTATTCCATAACGGTCAACCAACTCGTGATGGCGTCCGTAAAATTTACGAAGGGATGATTTCAACTTCACCATTTGGAACTCTTGGTTTAATAGCTTCCTTGTGAGCAGCAACCCCCTATCAAGAAAATCATGATAGGAAATGCAAGCACGGGAATATCGTATCAACTGGGAGATATATACCCCGTATGCAGGTGCTGCTGGAATGTTGCTACTTAGAAATGGAAAGTTCACAATTGGAAAGCTGAAATCATCTCTTTTGTCGTAAAGTTTTGTTTTCAACCGACCCTCATTGTCAATTTCTAGATGTAAGTCAAGATATGAGGCCGACGTAACTGTATCTGTAGTATCCTTTATCGCTAGCTCGATTGGATAGATGCGTTCCACATAGTCACCAAATTTTGAATTATTCAGTGAAAGAACATCATCTATATAGCGAAAAGTAGAGTTAAAGGATATTGCTAACTTCTTATCTTTCTTCCTAAGAAGTTCCTGCATGAAGTCAGCCTCATAATAATAAAGAAACAAGTCGGCAAGTAGAGGGGCACAGTTTGTTCCCATTGGAATGCCGACAGTCTGTTTTGCGTGACTGTATTTATGCATCCCGTCATACTTTGAACGACAAAATTATTTCATGTCTACCTGTGCGAATTTCAAACGCGCAATTTTACACCAGTACCCATACCCTCCTTCCTTGATGGGTGCATTTTACATAGACAAATATAATCGTATAATATAATCAAAATGAGGATGTTAATTTGATGTATGCCTATTTGTGCTTCTTCGTTACATTTGTTGTTTTTATAGTGATTAAGATGATAACACAATGTTGACCGCTGTACCCCTATTTTTTTGACATTTTTACCTATTATGTCTGTTTGTTTTGTTCACGCATCGGTGACTATATAATGGAATTTGATGCGACTGTCATACAAGTGAGAGGTTTAGCTAGCTATAAAACCAGGTTCAATCCACCATTTTCTACATTTGAAAATGCCTGTACCAAGTCAGGAATATGACAGTTCTTGTCCATTCGTTTTTGATGCGTTTTGTTATTTGATTTTGCCATGTGATTATGGACTTTCCGAATTGATTTTCCTCTGAGTTCAGTATTTTTGTGATTTTACTTTTTGAAAAACACGTCCCCCGAACGTTACAAATATGTTGTCAATCAAGAAATCAAGCATCTTGATAATATCAGTTTCAGAGAATTTTTTGTTCGAATCAGAGTGATCCTTTACAAAGTAGGATTTATCCCTGCCTAAGCTGTGTATAAATTTATCAAAAGTAACAGGCTTGTAAATTGATAAGCCAGAGGCGCGTTTCGTCCTCAAAATACTCATCAGAGACGTTCAGATCAAAATAGTTATAAACCAAACAACTACTTAGTTGAAGAGCATTGAGGACCACCAATTTAAAAACTCAAATACGGCTTAGGTAATATATGCTTGTGATCACAAAATAACTAATTTTTAGAGTGACTCTAACTTTTGCAAACAATAAATTGTATAAATGACAAAATAATTGATATTCATGAAGTGGCTACAAGGCTGGTGATACCATCTGGGACAAAACTCCACCAACAGTGACATCGATCTAGTGTTGTAAATTGTGACCAAAGGTATCAGGCTTATCATTTGATACGCCAATCATGATTTTCGTTTGAGACTTACTCAGTGAAGCTCATAAAGCCCCGAACAACATCGTGTTTGTGTGTAAATCTTATTACATACATGCTTGCTAAATGAATTAGGTATTGGCAATTTACATGGAAACTCACCATTTACTCTTACGACTCTTACCAGAGAGGAAATCTTTGATTATCAAAGGTATGTTCTATGTTCCTTCGGAATTACAACCAAAGATGAAGGACTAGATCTTCCATCACTGTATTGAATACCTAAACTTCATAAGTGTACTTACAAACAACAGATTATTGCTTGGTCTTCAAAGTGTTCCATGAAACTTTTTTCTAAAATTATTAACATCTATTTTATAAGCAATGATAGCTTGACTTTAAAGTTAATGTGAAACTAGAGTTGACGTGAATCAGATGTTGATGTTAAATACTTTCCAAAGATCTTTTACAGTATATACACTCAAAGACTCTTTATCTTGCATTTGACTTTTCTACACTGTATTGCCAAATACGCCTAAGATAATCTATGCCTGGGATAAAAAAACATGACAAAAAAATCCTTAGTTTTTTTTTAAAATTAAAGTTTTGTAAACAGAAAATTTGTAAAAATTATTGATACTAATGCTAACATCGAAATGTTGACCACTGGGCTGATGATACCCTTTGGGACGAAACGTCCACCAGCAGTGGCATCGACCCAGTGGTGTGCAAAGTTATCAAAGGTACAAGGATTATAATTTAGTACACCAGACGCGCGGTTCGTCTACATAAGACTCACCAGTGACGCTAATATCAAAATATTTATAAAGCCAAACAAGTTCAAAGTTGAAGGGCATTAATGAGGGTTCAAAATTTCCAAAAAATGGTGCCAAAAACGGCTAAGGTAAATGCATCTATTCCATCGACCTACAGATAAAGGATACAATAGATACAGTTAAGTGTACGTGACGGATACCTTGACTAACATCTAGAAATTGATAATGAGGGTCGGTTTAAAAAAACAAACTTTACGACAAAAGAGATGATTTCAGCATCCCAATTTTGAACTTTCTATTTCTATGTAGCAACATACCAGTAGCGCCTGCATATTCCTCCAAATTGATACAATATTCCCAAGCTTGCATTTACAATCATGATTTCATTGACAAAGGGTTGCTGCTAACAATTAAGCTTTTAAACAAAGAGTTCGATATGAAGAAATTGAAATCATCCCTTCCTAAATTGTATGGACGTTATCATGAGTCGGTTGACCGTTATGGAAGAATATCCGTTTCACAGATGATATCGGATATGTTCCTTATGTCGTAACTACAATCCGTTCCCTTTTTACGAATGTGACCTACCGAATTAGAATATTTACCGTGTTTGTAATTACATGACAAACACGACGGTTTACACATGTGGAGCAGGATCTGCACACCCTTCCGGAGCACCTAAGATCACAATGATGCTTAGTCTTTAGTTTGCTTTGTTGTGTCTTGTGTGCAATTATTTGTCTTTTGTCTTTTTTTTTTAATCATGGCGTTGTCAGTTTATTTTCGATCCATAAGTTTGACTGTCCCTCCAGTACCTTGAACTCCTCTTGCAAAATAGTTAGAAAGCCAAACAAGTATAAAGTTGTTGTGCATTGAGGACCCAAAATTTCCAAAAAGTTGTGCTAAGTACGGCTAAGGTAATCTATGCAATACAAATTTCTGCATACATGTTGGTAGAAGACCTCAGGTTTAATAATTCCAATGTCGAATTTCCTCATTGACTTAAACTTTGTGTTTAGTTTTGTATGTACAAAAATGTTTATTCTTATAGTTCAAAATATACAAACAAATCTTAAAAATTGTTTCTCCTAATTTTTATATAACCTTGTGCTGTTATTTAACATTCATTATTATTTCATTTCTCTATATCGGGAATAAACATATATTTGTAAAGAATTTAGCGATTGACAATAAGGCTTTTACTTGTCATATATATCAAATTTTTAATAGAATTGTAAATATTTCAGGCTTTCTTATATACATGTATGTATTTCTTTTTTTTAGATCGCTGAACGGTGGTGATCATTTGGCAGTTTTATCTGAGACCGCAGAATATTATCATCATGGAATATATCTTGGAACCAAATGTCAAGTTGCCGAATTTACCGGAGAAAGTAAATGTCATGCTAAAGTGGTAGCTAATGACATCCTGGAATTTATAGGTTCGAAAAAACTGTTCCGCGTATGTTACAAAGAGGGAAGTTGTTTACCTGTAACAGAAACAATCAATATGGCAAAGACGTTTGTAAATAATCCGTCTGAATGGAAACGATATCACCTTTTAGTGAACAACTGCGAACATTTTGCAACACATTGCAAAACTGGCAAAGGTACTTCCGCCCAGGCTATAGCAGCATTGAAGAAATGTATTGAAGACCCGTTTAATATCGAAAAAGCTACGGGAATTGCAATATCAGGGACATCGGCCCTTCTTAATGGAGGAATAAGTATGTATTCTCCAGTTGCTGGTATGTTAACGTCGACTGGATCTCTTATCGCTGGAACTAGTGTAATCCTCGACCCTCTACACGTAGCTCCTGTGGCATTCGCTGAAACTGTCGTCGCTGTAGCTCCTGCATCTATATCTCCTGTCCATCCACTTTGTCAATCTATTATCATTGGATCAAAGATCAAAGATACATTACAAAAATCACGAAATCAAAGTATGCAGCCAAACTGAAGAAACAATGCAAAAGAAAATATTAGGATGAAGCGTACGGGAAAACAATTTAGAAAATATTTGTTGCATAATTGCTTTCATTGTTGTATCAATATTCTCAGATAACATGTTTTGAAGTTCACATTTTTTCTTCTTCTAAATGTGTGGTATATAAATAAGTATACCCTGCAGTACTTGACATTGAAAACAAGTAGAAGAAATATTTTGTTTCACAGCCTTCAATAATATTTGAGTAACCAAACTGAATGGATTTATTTTGATTTGTTTTTGTAGATTTTATATTAACTAATATTAATATTATTGAAAAAGTTATGAATATTAACACATCCCGTCATTGTGTTATTGGTCTATGATATTTTTTGTATTCTTGTCTTTCATATTGCTAATCTACTTTGTCTATGTATGCCTTTTTGTTTTCTTTGATACATATGACGGGGCTCTGTATACTTTTGTATAAATTTTGTGTGCTCTTCTTTCAATTTTTGCTAATATGCTTTGTCTTTATGTCTGTTTATGTTTTTTCATACACATCACTTGGATCTGCTTACTTGAAATATACCTGAAATATTAAAAACTAATCTTAAGATTATAACATTTTAAAGATTTTAATCAATAAGGTCTTTCCACTTTTCTGTGGAAAGACCTATTGGTTTTCTTCTTCTGATTATTATCATTAGGTCTTTCAATTTTTCTGTGGAAAGACCTATTGTATTTGTTCTGATTATTAGGTCTTTCCACTTTTCTGTAAAAAAAACGATTGTATTTGTTCTGTTTATTAGGTCTTTCCTCTTTTCTGTGGAAAGACTTATTGTATTTGTCCTGATTATTATAAAAAAAATTTCTCCCGCCAAACTTTGTTATCGCGTAAAATTCATGTTTCGCAATATGTCGCTAAGATATTTCTTATATAGTATCATACAGTTTATGCACTTTTTATTTTCACCCATTCTAAGCCGAAAAATTGTCTTTGTAAGAGTTATCTTCATTTTAACTGTTTATCAAATGTGTGCATCTCCTTTGAAACAAAAAAAAATATCAACAATTTTTTTTACTAAATTGTTCGTTACATCATCAGGAATCTTTGGCTACTTTTAATCGAAACAATTCGATGAAATTTAATAGGAGTTATCTACCTTTACCAAATAAATTTGTTGGTATGTTTTTTTAACTCATAAACCGTTAACCGTAAAACCCGTGGATCTCTTTATTTGGGGTCCTTAGATCTTAACTTAGAAAATGAGGTCAAGGTCAAAGGTCAAGGTCAAGTTCTCAATTTTGACCTTGTCTTTTTTTTGCATTTTCTCCAACACTTTGAAATATATATATATAAAAAACAAGTGCAAAATGTTTGCTTCATTGTAATGAAGATACAAATGTATGTTATATTTGGTCTGAAACAATCTTATGGCATCGTATAGGAGTTAGTGCCCCAGAAATGTCCAATTATAAGGTTAATTGATCATTCCTTAGACTTGGTTCATTATATAGCCATATGACCTTTAACAAAAGGGTGGGTGACACATGACGGTGAAAAAAGATAACCAGAAGTGACCTTGCGAAAAGCAGAAGTATCAATTTTTGAACTTTTTTCATTGAAAAGTACTCGGAATTCATATATTTTGCAATTTAAATACATCAACTTATCAGAAAAGACTGTAAGTGACTTTCCATCAACCGGAAGTGGCCAATTATCTCCTGGTTTACTGACAAAAGTAAAGTAAAACCTTTATAATTCGGAATCAGTGTGAAAGAAGATATCATATGTGACCGGAAGAAGCACATATAATTGATTTATAATTTATAATTGAATGCCAAATTTAATTTTGAGTACACAGGAACTAGCTTCTTTGCAATAACTTTGAAAATGATGTGGAAAGACTTTCAATATTAATTATAAGTTCTTTCCACTTTTCTGTGGAAATGCCTATTGTATTTCTTCTGATTATTAGGTCTTTCCACTTTTTTCGTGGAAAGACCTATTGGGTTTATTTTATTGGTTTTTTTTCTTCCGCCAATTTATTTTTCCTTCGCTGTTTTTTTTGTTTGTTTGACAAGATGTCGCTTAGATATTTGGAATATGTTATCGAACAGTTCATACGCCGAATACTTTCCATTATAAGATCTGACAGCTAGTTCAAAGCAACTAACCACTAATGAAAAATCATGCATCTAATATAAAAAAGAAGATGTGGTATGATTGCCAATGAGACAACTATCCACAAAAGACCAAAATGACACAGACATTAACAACTATAGGTCGCCGTACGGCCTTCAACAATGAGCAAAGCCCATACCGCATAGTCAGCTATAATAGGCTTCGATAAGACAATGGAAAACAATTCAAACGAGAAAACTAACGGCCTTATTTATGTAAAGAAATGAACGAAAAACAAATATGTAACACATAAACAAACGACAACCACTGAATAACAGGCTCCTGACTTGGGACAGGCACATACATAAATAATGGCGGGGTTAAATATGTTAGCGGGATCCAAACCCTCCCCCTAAGCTGGGACAGTGGTATAACAGTACAACATAAGAACGAACTATAAAAATCAGTTGAAAAGGGCTTAACTCATCAGATGGACTAAAATACAAGTGGACGTGGCCGGGAACTTATACATCCCGACACAAAAAGACGCAATGAACAGATCTGAGAGTACTTGCAGTTATCTGACAGCTAGTTCAAAGCCACGAACAACTAATAAAAAAATCATGCATCTGAGACTAAACTATTAATCCGTACACGTCCAACATCCAATGGATTTAGTGTAAAGACTTCATAAACAGCCAGAGAAAAATATGACCTTGTCTAGACTAAATTATCAATCCGTACACATTCAACATCCAACGGATTTAGTTTAAAGACGTTTACTAAATGAATTAGTTTAAACTGTTGTCATAGTTAACATTTTGTTCGTCAATGTTTGAAGACTATATGGTGTCCTCTCGATATCGTTTGTTTAATCTTATTGTTGAGTCATAGTATCATCGACGGTATCATTTCTAAGTAGGTGAACTCTACAAGGGATAATTATCGTGAAAAAGGACGTCTACTTTGAGTTGCAAAACGAAACAGTTAGATATAGTAAAAAAATAATCTTTCGGTACCAATTTTCAAATCAGTCCAAAACATTGCCAATATCATCCTATGATTTAACTTTCTTACAATTCGGGTATGAATTGTACATATAAGTGCGCTTAAAATGCAATTTTCCATATAATTATATTTCTAATGGACACAATTCTTTCAAAATTAATTAATTGGCAATATTTTTCGAATGCATCAAATACATTGCAAATATAAACCCATGATGTAAGTTTCATAAAATTCTGGCAATAATTGTACATTTGAGAGTGCTGACAATGCAATTTTTTTAATATAACTAATGTTTCAAAGGGACATCCCTCTTTTAGAAATAGATCATCGGCACTGATTTTAGAACTAGCCCAAACTATTACTAAATACTATAATAAAAGTTTCAAAAAAACATACAAAAAAAAAACGTGAGACCGCACGGATGAAGGACGAACGTCCAATATTTTCAGTAAGCCCCCACAATGCGCTAAGCAGTTTACAAAATCGTATAAATGTACGATTTACCTTTTACGCCCACCAAATTTGGTCAAAATGATTTTTTCCTCTTTAGTCAATTAGTTAATTGTGTTACTTTAATTTTTCACAATCGCATTCAAACAAACTATCACTATTTAGGTGCCACAAATATGTTTTAATTTGGATCTAAACCATGACATATGTAACCAAAACCATGACGAATTTCTAGACTCTTAACTGAACCATGTCAATCGCTTAACCAAACCATACTAATTTCGATATTTTGGCGATCCTGTGTTAATTTCTTAAAAACAACAATTTCAATTTAGATAGTTTTACATACAATATAGATTCAAACATTTAATTTGCTTTTACTTGCTCATTTGAAAAGAACTGAGGCAATCATTTTGGGAAGTAACATAACTTATCCATGACCATCTTAACCAAACTATGACAAAATCACTGTACTAAACGCTAATTGATATGACGACCTTACTACCCGTGATATGATTATGTATACAACCCTTTTAAGTCGTGTACACATTTATAACTTTTGTGCAAGTCCTCGCTATAGTTTGTGTATCTCTTTATCAAGAGATTATGTAGTATATCATTTGACATGTAATCGTTTTTTTTCTTCATTACATTTATTTGTGGCTGTGTCTGTGTCGTGGTAGAAATTGAGAAATCATGACGAGTTGCCAAAATAATAGTCAAAATTTACTTATTTGTAAAGATTATCTAAATTCCTTTCAATATTGCATACCTCGGGAAGGTGATTTCTCAGTACATTTTTCCAATGTTCTGAATAATGTATATATGAAGTAAACAACATAAGCATGATTGCACCCTCCCCTGCCCACGGCCATTTTGTTTACATAGGCCGTAAGTAAAGACACAATCCATTTTACTTAATTGATCGTATTCTAAAAGGTTATCAAATTAATTCAGCAGAAAAATCTTAAAATATTGCTTTTAAGGTACTAATATTGATTTTGTTTTTGAAAAATTAAACATCACAAAATATATGTTGCCATATATATACAGTTATGAGAACTAATGATCATACATTCTGTCGGTATTGTTTACTTATACTTTAGCATTGCACAAGGTCGTTCGCGTCTAAAACTTTTCATAGCGTGTTTACATTAAATCTGTTGAGTGTATAGTGATTGATTATTTTATCTGATAGAACATGATTTGTATATTATCTGTAATTGATTTTGAACTAGCTGCGATTACTTTTATTGCTTAACTGCTGTTGTTTTTTGTGTGCATATTATCGATATTTTGCTTTGCGCCAACTGTAACTGATATTAATACATGTAGTTTGTTTTGTGTTGTGTTGTTATACCACTGCCCATGTTAGGGGGATGGATGAACGCTCATATACATATTTAATTCCCCCATATTCGATATGTGCCTGTCCCAAGTCCGGAGCTTGTAGTACAATGGTTGTTGTATATTCATGTCTGTCATATTTGTTTTCTTTTATAAATTATGTCATAGGTTTTTTCGTTTAAATTTGATTCACTTTTGTTGGGCTTTACAGTGTGTTTTGGTTATTTTAATGGTTGAAGGCCGTACTACCGCTTCATTTAACTGATGGCTAGACATCCCTTTGCCAATCATACTAGGCAAGTAAAAAAAGGATAACATTTGGTCACGTTTTGCAATTGTATGTGTGTGTGTGAATAAGTTTGAAATATTACAACTACAACTATAATATGCATGAAAAATCACTATCTTTAGTAAGTATAAATATAATGATCTTAGTGTCAATTCATCTGTTTGGATACAAACACTAGCCTCTTAACCATTGGTTATCTCCGATATCTACAAAAGAGAAGGAACAATGTATATCACGACAATTGTATTTTAACTTCTTTCCTTGTACGTTCATATAGTGAAAATATTATGGGAAGATGATTCCTTCCGGTTTGAAAAAAATGTTTATTGTCGATTACCGTATTTTGATATCTGGGCCTGAAAACACAAAATTGTGTATTACAATTTTGGCCGTTGCTGTTCTCCAACATGAATTTCCAAATAAACTCATCATAGATACCGGGATGAAAAAAATATATAAAAGGTATCTCTAACGTGAATTTCCAAGGTATGCCTTGACAGACTTGAAGCCTTCAAGACATAAAGTTTACAAAAACTTAACAAAGATATTTAGGTGAAGTTTTGGTTTGCATTACGTCACAGCATCCATATCTCATATTTTTAGACATACATCTGATGTTATCTGCTCAATATGTTGTATAGTTTAATGAGTATTGCCATATATAAATGTAAAAACAAATGGATAAGTAAAACTGCATATAAAAAATCTTATTTAATAACAGTTGACCACTACAAACACGATCGACAACAGTTATGTCATTTCTTTGAAATGACTTGTAACAATTGGAATTTTCAAGTAATAAGCTATTAAAGATGAAAGGTCGTCAACTTCTGAATAAATGTACAACAAAGACGCCATCATTTAAAATGTTTTCGTTAACAACATTTTGCTATTGCGAAGAACGTCGAATACCATCGACTTCTCTAAAACATGTGAAAAGTCAAATTACAAAAAATAAACAAAAAATCTAAGGAAAATTCAAGTCTAAAATGGCAAAATCAAAAGCTCAAACTCAGCATGACAGCATGTTGCAAATATCATATAGAATGAATGAAGCTTTCTTTGACACAGAAGTATATATCATGTGGTCAATACTCACAATTTGAAGGAAGACAGCAGTGTTCTGACATCAAACAATCAGGATGGTCTTCTGCATTTTCGTCTATATCACAATAATATCCTATTGCACAGTTATCAGTAGTGCAATATCCCCCAGCACTGCCACATGGATAAGATTTACCTTTATATAATTAAAAATAACATTCATATGAAATTAAATTTATATATCAATAAAAATCAATATAAAACATAAATTTGTAAACAAAAAATTACAAAAAAATTTAGCAAACGATATATTTTCATAATTTTCGAGAAAACAGAAATGTTCAGTACGAGAATTAAAATCGTCTCGACTATGTTATATTTAGGTATTCCTCTTTATCAACTAAAACAACCACTGAATTACATGCATCTGACTTTCGGTGGATACATATACAATTTTACAGGATAGAGCTAGTGTGCAAGCGCTCAACCTTGAACACCCAGGAACTGTTGTGCAACAGCTTGTCTACAGACAACGTCGAATTTCAGAACCTAATATTTTTATAGTATTTGGTGGCGGTTTTAAAATTGTCAAAATAGGGTTACAGCAGTTGTCACCGTGTCACAAATTCAATTAGAAACAAATATTTAACAAAGAAACACAAAAAAAATCTATTAAATTATACAACCACATTCATTTCTTACTTATTCCGTATTTAAGATCAACCAATAAAGGATTGAAATATTTGAAGTTCTGTGACTGAATGGCAAGGTTCACATCAACTCTAATCCATGTAAGCTAGAGAAGTATGTATACGCAATCGTAAGGTACATTATGACAAAGAAGACCTACATTGTTTTGTAAACAGTAATGTCAAATTCTTCAAATAAACAAGGTCCTCAAGAGAATCGGAACAAAAATTGTTTCTCATTGTTGTTTTAGTTTGAAAATGTGAAATTTTCAAAATGTCCTAAAACATGTCAGGACCGAAGCGTTGATTACTAAACTGATGTAAACTTGGGGGAATAACAGTCCACCAGTAGTGGTATCGACCGAATGCTAGTTCGTTAAAAATCACTTTATCAATGTTGTGCCTAACCCACACGCTGATCTATTTGCCCTTAAAAGTCTTATAAACTAATTGTAATCATTCTAACCGACCGAAATTACAAAAAGTTGTGTTACTATTTATCGTTTCTTGTGTAATATTCCATGAAAGAATAAGTGACAGGTGTGTTTAAAGATTATATACTTTATATATTTATATATAAAAAAGAGGGAGTTTGAATCTAAGTGCAAGTATAATGAACTTGATAAATTTCGTGCCTCACTGAGATATGTGTTCTTAACTACTTGTACTAAATTCTGATCGTGGTGATGTACTGACGTTTTATAAAGTGTTTTGTTACTAATAGTTTTCGTTTCTTGTTTAATCTTTCATGAAAGGATTACTAACAAATGTATGAATTGGTGAAGAAAAAATCTAATGGTGGTGCACTTTTTTTTGCTACGGCCCTATGAAAGTAACGAATTTTGATGATTGTCCCATTTTTCATCAATTTTTACCGATTTTTGGGTTATAATCGTGAAAAATTACTTTTTTCATACTTTAAATAAAGATGAAGTGAACCAATCTGAATAAATTCAACTTAAAAAAAACTATAGGAAGGTGTTTATATAAGAAAGTTTTATCATATTTTGATGATTTTGCGTGTCAAATTTACCATGCTGTCAATTTTGTAAAGGAGAAGGTATGATAAGCTACCTGATCGGCCCCTATTTTAGTGAAAAATTAAAGACAATTTTTTTTTATGATATATATGTTTTTAACTTCCATACATATCGAACGAACATAAACACCATTGAAGTCCGAATATTTCAAACTTTTAACAATCAAAACGACACGTTTCTCTTTGCCGAGTTACGCAAAAACAACAAAATGGTCGGTACTCAACTGTAATATCGAATAAATTAAATAGGAGCGGACGCTCGCCCTAAGAAGATATTTTCAGATATTGTCAAAAATGTAATGCTGTGCCACCTTGCAAAAGGACTTTTTGGGGCGAGCGTCCGCTCATATTGAAATTTAAAAAAAAACTGCCGGAATTTTGCCCCAAACTTACTTTTTACCGGTTGACGGAATGAACTCGTTTTTTTACCGACTTTATGTTTATTTTTTTCCAAGCTCCTTTTTATACACGTATATTAAGTGTAAAGACTTATGTTGACTTTTCGAATGGCATAAATACCTACACATCAACTACAATTTTTGTTTTATGACCTATCAATAGTTCATTTTGAATTACCGGATTGTAAGACTTATTTTGTGCCCCTGTTTCTATCGGAAGGAGCTGACACGATAGATTACATTAGCAACTCCTTTGTAATTTTTCTCTGTTTGATGAGTCTTATGTAGACAAAACGCGCGTCTGGTGTACTTAATTATAATCCTGGTACCTTTAATAACTATTAAGAACAAAATGCATATTATTTCAACTTTTTTTTGTAATAAATGATTGAAAAAATACATAAATAAGAAATTTAAAAAGAAAAAAATGATAAGAGATGAACACTTACCTGGTAAAATCATGTCTTGTACCTCTCTACCATTTTCACAAAATTTTGTCAAAAAAGACTGACTTGATTGTTAAAAGAAATGTGAAAAAATAATTACTGAAAACCTGTTTGTTGTAAATACCTAATTTTTCACAGAGTTTAGTTTAAGTATAACATTTTTAAAATTCATTGATATTCTCCACTTGTATCACATGTTTTGGAAATAATTCCAGAACGAGATTTCAATGAGACTGAAACGTCCGAAGAATACATCCTTAAGTTAGTTTTATATGATGTTTTTGTTTCTTTCATTTACTTTTATCGTCAATATTTCTGTAAATTTTTAAGGGATAAAAATTACAAATAAGATAAAATGAAAACCCCGCTAGGTTTAAACTTTCCAACAAATGTAATGGCCAAGCAGTCAACACCGTGTAGAACGCCGCATGCGGGGTGTCGGCTATGTTTGACACGGGGGCGGTAAAACCGTTTTCAAGCGGAGAAAAATGATCAAGGTAAGTTCAAGTATCAAAATTTCTTTTTTGAGAATCGTTTGTTCATAATAATGAATTGCACGGTAAGAACCGAACCATAATATATTTCCAGCAAGCAGAAGCAGACGTTTTCGGTGCTCTGGTTTCTCAAACACCTGTCCTTAGTTTTCCGTGTTGCAGATTTTGAAGCTTCTTGTGCAAGTTTCGGGATAAAAAAACTACTTCTGACAATTTTTCCCGTATGATTTACTAGTATATAGAAATGAGTTCCTGTTCGTGAAATTTAACCGAATGCCAGCTTCTTATTAAAAAACTATGGATTTTAAAACTGATTTTCCATCAAAATATAACGTGTTGATCGGGGTGTCAGATTTTGCGTTTCAAGGGAGAAAAATCACAGAGGAGATCTCCGTATAAGTTGTTATAAACAAAAGTGGTCATCATTGTTGTAAGTGTTTTTGGTAAACAGTTGTTTTCTTACATGCATAAAGTGTGTGTCCTTTTGATTTAAAATTCATTTTCATTTATGTACTGTGTATTCATTAATATTCGTTAGATACCAATCTTCGTGGATTTTTTGGGTATAAGTAAACCACGAAATTCAATGTTCAACGAATGACAAATTTCCGGTAGGCTTGTATGCAGATTTCGGCAAAACCATGAAATTAGATATCCACGAACATGTAAGTTTTCTTTAATCCACGAAAATCGGTACCCACGAAAATAAATGAATCCACAGTTTTGGTTTTCTCATACAATTATACAGTGGCACAAAAATATCAAGAATATATCATCTGATGTGTGTGTTTTAATTAAGGAATGACTGTAATATTTTTTCTGTCTAAGTAGAAATAACATAAAACATCTGGTGCACAATGAATAACGCGCCTCGCGGGTTTTTTAACAGTGTGCACAACATTTTTTATGTTATTTCGAATAGACAGAAAAAATATTACAGTCATTGTTTATAATTTAATTCTAAATTCCATTTGAAACCGTAGAAAACCATGAAAAACGTTGATGACGTCACGGTCACATGACTAAATTATGTCTATGGGCTGATAACAAAATAACGTCAGCCAATCAGAGGACGCGTTACATCAAAAATTAAATTATACAGCTGCTGATACGAAATCCAAAGATGATTTTCAACTTGAAATATCTATGTGAATGTTTGGGATTATCTAAGCTGTAAGTCTGTTCTTTGAATTTTTATGTTAATGAACAGCAATAATCAAAGGTCGTTATTATCCAGTAGAAACTATTGAATCGAATAATATATAAATACGTATACTGTGTAAACGGCAATGAGCAACAAAACAAATAAAAAGTTTAAAACCTACATATCAAAATTCGATTTTTAGAACAAATTTTCAAACAAATAATTTGTTACTTTCCATACCATTTAGCTGTACATACGAAGGAGAAAGATGTTCATGTAAAATGATGTTATTTCCTTACCATTAATCAATTCTTTCTCTTTAATAGATATCGAAAATTACGAGTGGCACATATGATAGTCTTTGTATCACAACAGGTGAAATAATATCAAGATTGTTTTATATGTACAATAATAAAATATAGAATTTATATGTATAGCATGTTATATTTTCTTTTCTATGCATATCATGATATATTTTCCTAAAATGTCTTGTGCCAAGTCAGAAATATGTCATTTCTAATGGTTCGTTTCTGCTTTTGTTGCACTTCAGTGATTCTGTTGTTCCGTTGTTATCCTCTTATAGTTGATGTTTGTAGCCGGATTTGTTTTCTCTTTATCTATTTTGAACAACGGTCTACTACTGTTGCCTTTATTTATAGTAACGATTGTAATTTTCCAACAACATTTACAAGTACACCTATAATTGCAAAACATGGCTAAACCTGATATGTTTTTTACTCTTCCTGACTTTTTCTATAAGCTAAGTTGGTAGACATGTCACTTTCTGTTCAGTTCATATTCTATCAATAAAATTAACGGTACCAATTTTCTTGCACCAGATGCGCATTTCGACAATACATGTCTCTTCAGTGATGCTCGTGAACAAAATATTTGAAATCCAAAACTTATATAAAAGATGAAGAGCTATAATCCAAAAGGTCAAAAAGTATAGCCAAATCCTTGAAAGAAATCAGAGCTTTGCATGAGGGAGATACATTTCTTAATTTATAATAATTTCTATCATTTTGTAACAGCAAATTTTAAAAACACAAAAAATCCGTATTTTCATGCCAGTAATAGGCTGGTGATACCCTCGGGGACTAATAGTCCACCAGCAGAGGCATCGACCCAGTGATAGTAATAAAATTGAAGGTACCAATTTTCTTGCAGCAGATGCGCATTTCGACAATGCATGTCTCTTCAATGATTCTCGTGAACAAAATATTTGAAATCCAAAGCTTATATAAAAGATGAAGAGCTATAATCCAAAATTCCAAAAAGTATAGCCAAATCCGTGAAAGGAATCAGAGCTTTGTATGAGGGAGATACATTTCTTTATTTTCAATAATTTCTATCATTTTGTAACAGCAAATTTTAATAACACAAAAAATCTGTATTTCCATGCCAGTACCGAAGTACTGGCTACTAGGCTGGTGATACCCTCGGGGACTAATAGTCCACCAGCAGAGGTATCGACGCAGTGGTAGTAATAAAATTAATGGTACCAATTTTCTTGCACCAGATGCGCTTTTCGACAATACATGTCTCTTCAGTGATGCTCGTGGCCAAAATATTTGAAATCCAAAGCTTATATAAAAGATAAAGAGCTATAATCCAAAAGGTTATAACAAGTCGGGAAAAGAGCCATCACATTACGGGGACAACGAAGGTTTTAAGCGATTTATTTCTTTTGCAAATTTCGCGAGTAGAAAAATAACGTGAATATAAATCGTCGCGAATATGTAAAACTTGTATCTTTCCTTATACAACTACATCAAGTAAATTACAAAACAACTCGCAAAGCGGACTAGAAAGTGCTAAACGGGAAATAAGGTATCCGCGAAAATAAGTTGGTTTACAGTTTTAGAGAAGTATCTGCATACACTCCAGGAGCTTCTGGAATGACCATGTTGGGCTTGTGTCACTTTCTTTTCAGTTTTTTGTTTGTGTTTTGAAGTCGATTGTTTTTTTTTTTTATCGTTTTCCTTTTTTTGCGATGAGTTTGTCAGTTCGTCTTCGACCCGTGAGTTTAAACATTCTTTGATATCTTCTGATTCTCAAATAGAATAACTTGTGAATGGTGGCAACGTTATATAAAACAACCAAGACATCAATTCATCACACCCAAAAAAAAATGTAAATGTTGTACTTTGTTAATCCTGTTTTGGGGAAAGTTTGTTTTAATAGTTGAGTCAAGGGAACATCTATCTATAAAATCCATGGCTTAAACTTTCCAGGTAAATGATTGAAATTGTTTAGAACTGTCAGCACATTGAACCTTATGTTTGTTTGAAATCTACGTAATAAGTATGGATGCACTTAGACGTATATTGCAGTTTTTTTTTTTTTTTTATGTGATGTCTTCTTCCATTTGAAGGTGTCACAGAAAAAAAATTCAAAGGGCCAAGTGAGCTATTCTCATATAAAATTGTTCATCAGGTCAAGATCTATCTGCTCTGAAATTTTTAGACGAATCAGAAAAGCGTTGTTGTGTTGCTGCCCCGGAGTTGATAATTTTAAGAAAATTTGGCAGTTTTTGGTTATTATAGTTAACAAAGATACCAGGATTATAATTTAGTACGCCAGACGCGCGTTTCGTCTACATAAGATTCATCAGTGACGCTCATATCAAAGTATTTATCAAGCCAAACAAGTACGAAGTTGAAGAGCATTGAGGATTCAAAATTCCAAAAATAATGTGCCAAATACGGCTAAGGTAATGTTATCTTGAATATTATTATGTATAGAGATAAACAGCAATATTGTTCAGTAAAGTAGGATCTACAAATAAGTCAAATGACCAAAATTGTCAATTGACCCCTTAAGGAATTATTGCCCTTAACAGTAATTTTTAACAATTTTTTGTAAAGTTTTTTTTAGTAATCTTTTACAAAAATCTTCTCCTCTGAAATATAATCATTAGAGTATCTAGTTTATATTTGTGTCCGATGACCTCGCCTGCCAATCAACATGGCCGACATGGCTTAGAATAGACCATAGGGGTAAAATGCAGTTTTTGGCTTATATCTGTAAAACTAAAGCATTAAGAGCAAATCTGACATGGGTAAAAATGTTCATCAGTTTTAGACCTATCTACCCTGAAATTTTCAGACGAATCAGACAACTCATTGTTATGATGCTGCCTCTATAATGATTATTTCAAGGAAATTTTGCAGTTTTTGGTTATTATCTTAAATAATATATTATAATAAAAAGAGATAAACTGTAAACAGCAATAATGTTCAGCAAAGTACGAATTACAAGTAAGCCAATAAGACAAAGAATTTCAATTTACCCCTTAAGGAGTTATTGTCCTTTATAGTCAATCTCTATTTTTAACACTTTTTTTTTCGTAAACCTTTGTAATCTTTTACAAATGCTTCTCCGCTTATTCTACTGGGCCAAAAAGAATTAGACTTAGCCACAATTTTCAATAGGGTATTTTGATGGGAAAATATATCCAATGACCCTGCTATCCAACCAACATGACCTGCATGGCTAAAAATAGAACATAGGGATTTACTATATAAGTCTAAGGGAAAATTGTAAATGCAGGTGAGCGACACAGGCTCTTGAGAGCCTTTAGTTTGGATTTTTCTTATAAGACTGTTGCCTTGAATACAGCATGGACGTTCAATTTTTGGTACATGGTTTGAATAATTACTGATTTCTTATGAAATAAAACAATGATGTTTCTTGAAATAAAAACATAAGCGATCAACCAACATACCATCTAATGACCTCCACACCTGCACCTATGAAAACTTTTAACAAAAGCTTGTCTTAACATTTTAACGTGTGACACCATATAATTCAGTCAAAACTCAAATGCAGTAGTTGAACAATTGATTCGATGTTTGTTAAATATTGCTGAACATTTACATGACAAAAAATTGAGATCTGACGGCATAGCCATATTTTTATAAATTTGTAGCATACAATTTCCCCATTGTTATTTATTCATTTGAGCATTTTTATATTTTTAACTTAAGATCATGTTTAAAACCAATAAACGGCGCAAAATAAAGACAAGTGTTTAAGCATAAACATTAAATTCACACAGAGTATCTTATCATTGGAATAGTATATAACTTTTATATCGGAAAGAAATTGAACAAGAAAAGTCCAGGAATGGTTATAGTTCTATACCCAGTCAATTTTTGGGATAGATATAGTAGTGATACCTATAACATATTCAATGACAGAAAAGTGCGAGCTAATAACCCGATTTATTTGTATTCTTGAAACAACGATGTGTAGACAAAGTTTATCTTTCTTTTCCAATGATGCAATCCAGATTATTTCTTTTAAAGCGACATCTTAAAACATTCTCGCTTTTTCGAACGTCACAATATCATATCATTAGATAAGCAAGGTTGATTGTTTGATGGTTATTTAGTCAACAAAGAAAGTCATGTTAACGTATTAATGAAATTGATATTGAAAACAAGATATCTATATTATTTATAATTATCATTATTTTGACATTATTAATTCTTCACTTTCCAATGATGTTCCCGCTTGCTGGATATCTACAAAATAAAAGGCAGCATGATAAAATCTATATTACTAAATGAATAGAGTTGAAATTGGATGTCGCGTTTTCTTTTTTTTTTCCATAAATACACGGAAATTGTTCTTTACCACAAAGGGGTAATAAACAGCGTTCGGCTCTGAAATTAACGTGCCATCATCATAAATTTTAGAGCTGTAGGTCGTGAATGACGGTCGATCCGAACTGGCGTTTTTCCGATTCAAAGCCCCAAATAGCCCGAAAAGGAAAACGCGACACCAAATTTCAACTCTTTTCATTCAGTAAGAGAGATTTCGTAGCATATACGGTAAATATTTAGCTTACACTGAAACGATTTGTGATACAGATTCCCTTGACGCTCTCAGCAATCAAACAACAGATTTTTATACGGAAGGCTTTTCCTTTCGCATCAATTTTTCATGAAAAGGTCGGGGTATTACTTCATTTTTCGGTTAAAAGTGGTGCCGAAGTACGGCTGGAATGGGAGCCACTCCCATTCATATATTAATGCATAAAATTCCGCTTTGTCTGCATATATTATGGTCTGTTCAGCAAAAAGTTAGTGAACCCTTAAGGGTAGGGGATTAATTCGGTTTTCGGTTAAAAATTGGTACAGAAATGCGGATTGATTGTAACCCCATTCATATATATTAATATATATATATATATATATATATATATATATATATATATATATATATATATATATATAAATTTCTGTAGAAGGGTCTAAAAACAGCACAAACAACATTTTCCAAAAGACCAAAAAAATGAAAAAGTATATTTAAACAAAACGCATTTGACTAACAGGTCGAACAACTGATGTTCTTTAACCCAGCTGACTGCCATTGGCGATTGCCAAATAAAATTGATCACAAGATTTAACAAAATGGATCTTAATATAAATTTAATACTAAACACATTTTTTTTTTTTGAACTTGTAGCCACGATGTTATGCCACAAACATACCATGCATACGGTGTCAATATTTTTTAGTACTTTAGGATTTCGACAATAAATGTCTCTTCAGTGATGTTAGGGATCGAAACGATATTTTGAAGGCCATATAAAAAGTACCCTCATTTTTAGATAAACTGTTGAATTTTAAGAGTCAATATAGGATGAACGGATCATATAAACCGGAGGGAAAGTATGATACAAGCCCAAACGAAAAAATATAAACGAGTCTAAATTGAAAACTACGTTCAAACCTATGATTGCGTTGGATAAAAACCGCAATTTTTATACGTGTACATGTTATACAAGTTTCGTTGTAGAAGATTTTGTTGTTATTAATGCATAAAAGTTTCAACCCACTCATATATGGGGATGGTTCGGAGCACGAAAACACCGGAAATCAGACACTTGTGATACACATTCTCTTGACGCTCTCAACAATTTTAAAACGGCAAGAGCTTTAACTTCTGGGGAGCTGCAGCAATTCAACATGAAAAGGACGGAGGGGTTAATGCATCCAGGGTATAACAAGGACATATCCTATGAGTAGATCACAAACGCCAATAGTTTCTTTCGGAAAGACTTTTCTTTTGGATGTCATATTGCGTGGAGAGTGGAGGTATTTCGTCTGTAACACACATCAAAAAGATTTAAGATCTTAATATCGCCTTACACCAAAACTAACCAACGTAAATTTCACGGATATTTTCTAGCAAATAATTATATGGATAGATGTTTCAAACACGTTTTTCTTCAAATCAGATTTATAAATGAAGCAATATTTGGTGATGATAGTGGAATTATTCGTAACCTTCCACGTATATATAAAAGTTATTCTAAATAAAATCTGGTGCTTCATAGAGGCAGTCACTATCAATAAAAGTTCTGTCGACATATAGTGTTTAATATAATTAAAATCTGCTGTATTAATGTGATATTATAATAAGTCGTTTTAAATAATATGCAATTTAAAAGAATTCATTTTCATTTGATTAGTTACTTTGACCAATCATGTAAAATCTTGTCATATTGCTTTTACTGTTAACAATCAAATATAAAAATGATAAAAAGAAATGGTGAAATTGCCTATGTGATAAATGTTCAAAACAGACCAAAATGACACAAAAATTAACAACTACATGTCACAGAACGGTCTTCGACAATGAACAAACCCCACATCACTTTTTTCCATAAACTTACTCCATTTCGCATATGAAATTTAATTCATGCGAACAATCAATATCGTTCCATCCGTTGGCTCTGTTACTTTTAATTTCAAGACAGTTTTCTTTACCATTTTGATTGTTCGGTTCAGTAGGATACCAGTTAGTGTATGATAACTGTTTCCCTGTTGATGCCCACACCCAGACTCCTTCTAAAACTTCATCTGTTCCGTCTAACCAATAGTGACCTAAAGAAAATTTTATTACCAATATTATAGACATAATGATAAACTGTTTCTTTTATATGCAATAGTTTATCATTTGAAGACGTCTGAAACGCATTGACTAAAACTAAAATTAAGAAAACAAGGCTGTTGCATGATGGCTGATAGGTCTGCAACGTTTTCTTCTTAACAGGCCAACAAAGAATCCCTCAGATAACTTTTTGTTATTCACCATACATATTACTTCGGATCTATGTCCCTATCCTGACTGAATAAAGGTAATTTATTTATGTGTTCCGAAAATAGCTCTCGGTTTCAGCCGGTGTTTACCGCGGGACGAGAGATTTCCTTGAAATAATTTTTATTTTGTTACTCCTGACAAATCTTGTGGACAAATGCCAATATAGAATGAATAATAACAATACATTTATATAACAAATTAAAAAAAAAAAACGACTCAAGTAAAAACGAAATAACATGCAGACGGGGGAAAATTAAACATTCTTAAATAAATATTAAGCTAGATATCAAAGCGGTAACTACTTCTGCCTTTTCAAATACATATACATTTATTGGAAACATATAAGTTGTGAATTTTGCAAGCCTTACCTTCGTAAAGAATGACAATTTTTTCATCAAAACCTATTTTGATATAAATTTGTATGAACTAAAAGACATTTGTGTGGTTATTTTATCTGCATATATTATCTATATATATAAAGATCAATTTTGTTACATCTTTGTGGTCAAGTTATTTGGCAATCGTTAATGAATGTCAGCAGGATTTAAGAACATCAGTTGTTAGACCTATTTGTCAAATGCGTTTTGTTACAATATACTTTTTCATTTTTTGGTCTTTTTGGAAACTGCTGTTTGTGCTGTAGACCCTCCTACAACGAAATTTGTTTTACATGCACACATATAAAAATTGCGGTTTTTATCCTACACAATCATAGGTTTGAACGTTGTTTTTAATTTAGACCTGTTTATATTTATTTTTTTGGGGCTTGTATTATATTTTCCCTCCAGTTTATATAATCCGTTCATACTATTTCGACTCTTTAAAACTCAAGAGTCTATACTAAATTGAGGTAAATTATATGGCCTTCAAAATATTTTTTTCAATCCCTAACAACACTGAAGAGATATTTATTGGTGAAATCCGGAAATAGTGTAAAAAATTAGGCACCTCATGTTTGTGGTTTACCATCTTTCCCGCAAGTTTATTGTTTTCTGTATGGTATTAAATTAATATAAAGATCTATTTTGTTACATCTTTGTGATCAATGTATTTGACCCCTCTACAACGAAATTTGTTTTACACACACACGTATAAAAATTGCGGGTTTTTCCCAACACAATCATAGGTTTGAACGTTGTATTCATTTTAGACTTGTATATTACATATAAAGAGAGAAAGAGAGAGAGAGAGAGATTCTAACTGTCGAGTGTATAAATATCGTATAACACGAGATTTGTTGGTGGATTCTGTTTCTCTTTAATGTTATTCATGCAGTATGCAGTCAAACTTATTCCTTCTTCTCAAATGTTTTGAAAAACGGATGTGTTTTTCCTATGTGATGTCATCAGGCATGGTTGCCTTTTTCATGACGTCACAATAGGAATATCAGAGGAAAGTTAGTAAATTTAACGCCATAATTGAATGTTTACCAATGAGCAGCTAAGATCAACGAACCACGTTTTGATTCAATAAAAATATTCACCAGGTTAGGAAAACGATAAATCGGCTAAGAATTAGAGAAACTTCTTTACAAAATTTCTTTGCATTTCAGCGTTGTCAGAAAACTTGTGTAAAAAAATTCTTTTATTTCCTAATAATTGATATACAAGTACATACGAAGAATTCCAGTATATCTTTCGATTTTATCAATTTGATCCACAAGAAAAGTGTTTTCTCCGCGAGTTTGAACATCAGCCAGTTGTGAGTGGTAGGTTCTACAAAAGCTCTGAAAAAAGAAATAGAAATATGTCAAGTCAACCTCACGACTAATTGTAACGAAAAATAGCAATAGGTCGTTTTACATTCCATTTTCAAATAACCGTTATCAGACAATTTCGGGACACGAAACAAAGCCCAACATTAATCTTCAAATTCAATTCAACAAGTTAAAAATATTGAAAAAGTAACCAAATAAACCTGATTGAGTGTCCCAGATTGTTCTGCTGGTGGCAACCGTCATATTTCAATCCTGTATCGTTCTAGACATGCATAGATTATTTGCCACTGGACATTAAGCAATTTACAATCAATCAACAAAATGTGGTCAGTTTATATACTTAGTATATTCAGATCAAAGGCCTTTTTTTCCTTACATAAAGTAGTTTCATATTTTTTTTGTTGATGATTGTTTAAGCTAACATATTGCAGAACTCCAGTATCTACTTTACATAACTTAAAATTATTTCATGGTTTGCATTGAAACTTTCATTTCAGTGGTGGAATTAGAATCTTTATATATTGTGGTTATGATCCCAGAAATATTGTGAAAAATTTGATTCATTCCAATTCTTGTCTATAAAAAAATGTAAGCAATAAAAATTTTGACTGCAAAGAAAATAATAAGGGCTATGCGTTGTTTTCCTCTCTCTTCCTCTGGTCTTTTTATTCCTAAAATAACAATCTTATATCAACTGCATGTAGATTAAGCAGGTTTAACAAATACGCAACTCTCATTTTAACTAATGATATGATATTTCCTTTCTCAGCACAGTAAAGTGATATGAAATATTATCGCTAGAACCTATGAAGAATGAATAACAGTTAAACATTTTTATAACAAATTTTTTAAAAAAAGTACGCTGCATTAATAATAACCAACTAATTTTCACGAGCGATTTATTTTCGCGTTTTTCGCGTGTATACAAAAATCGCGAATATAAATCGTCGCAAAAATGTTACATTAGGATCTTTTCTCGTTGAACTACATTAAGCAAAGTTAAAAATCGCGAAACAAAATCGTGTAGAAATGGGTAGTTAGGGCTAAACGCGAAAAAAAGTATCCACGAAAATAAGTTGGTTTACAGTATTTCTCATTAATTTTTGTTTCCTAATTTATTAACTAAGCTTAGTTTACGTTGTTGATGTTATTTCGAAAACGTAGACTTACCGCTGCACTAGTCCACGATCTTTTGGTATCACTAATATAATAACACGAACTACCATAGTGGAGCCATCCTCTCTCACATTCAGATAGTACTACAGTAACAGCTAAAAAGTAAAAAGCAGTCCTCTGAAACATGTTCCTAACTGGTAAAATATCTCTTTATAGATTTTTAGCATCCTATATGCTGTTCTTTGATAACCTTTTTTTTATTATTTTTTTGTTCAATAGAACGTTCAAATCCAAATAGGTAAAACTGTTGCTACTATATAAATAAATAATTGAGATGGTGATAGATTGACAAAGGAGATTATTTAGGAGTAGCAAAATGTTCTCAACTATGTCTGATCGAGGGAAACAATCATTATTTATTTTTATACGGTAGTAAATATATTCGAGGGTCGATGCTCAAAACAAAATGAGAAAATAAATTAACAACAAAATCGAGTTGAGATGACCAATGATAATCTGTTTACCGCTAGTTTAATTATGACGACGTTGTCACGTTCATGACAATTTCATTAGCAACGCCACGTGCCCCCTTAGTTTCTAGCGATAATTTCATAACACTCGACTCCGCTGAGACAAAAATTATCAGTTAGCAAGATCAAGGGAATTTTTTTTTAAATAGCGATAAAAATATATATCTGTAAATCATACATTTGCTGCGTCATATAACACCAGGCCGCTACAATTCTAACCAATGAGATCAAAATAAGCGTTAGTTCCTAAACTTCAGATATTTCTATTTATTTATATTTGCTTTTAATAGGGTCTGCGGTAGCTGAGTATTCTAATTAGTTGAACTACTGCATCACTAGCCTGCCAACACTAAGGTTGAGAGTTCGAATCCCCCCCCCCCCCGAAATACATCAAAATTACTGAAAAGTTGAGTTAAACACCAATCTATCGTCTACAAAAAGTCCCTATTTTTTATATGGTATATAGACATATTATGATAAAGTCAAAAATTACACTGGCTGTGTAAATTTTCGGACTAAATTTTTCTGTTCAAAGATCAAAATTATTTGTAACAAGAATGTTTCCATAGTACACGGATGCCACATTCGCATCATTTTCTATGTTAAGTGGACCGTGAAATTGTGGTCAAAACTTAAATTTTGCAGTTAAAATAGAAAGATCATATCATAGGGAACATTCACCAAGTTTCAAGATGATTGGAATTTAACTTAACAGGAAGCTTGCTTGACACAAATCTTAAACCAAAATCATTAACCAGAACTAGGAAAGACGGACGGATGAACAAACGGACGAACGAACGGACGCACAGACCGAAAAAAACATAATGCTTCTATGTGAGGTATAAAAACAAATTGAACAGAATGGTTGTACAAAAGTTATCTAGCTAAATTTTTTGAACTATTAGTAATGCAGCGTACAGTCTGTTATAGTTCCGCATCGTAGATTTGTAAACACAGGTGGTAGGTATCTTACCAACTCCTGCATGGGAATACACAAGATGAAAAAGAGAACTACACATATTTTATTAATCGTACAGTATTTATGGTTTTTTGTTTTTTTTTATCATGTGTTTCTCACAAAGGTATATTTCACAACTTTCGAATTATGGATCTTTAATGATCTCTAATTTGGTACTTTGATTGGCTTTTCAACGTTTTAAATTCGAGCGTCATTGATTTGTTATTTACTAGATTGTTTTACACTAAATTTAAAATCAGTTTAGAAGCATTAATTGCAATGGGTACATTTGTACCAATCTGAGGCAGCCTGTATCCCTGTTTGAATATTCAGTTACACACTATGAATACCTGGTGCCGAAGAACAGAATGACTGAAAATGTTCTCCTTCACGTATGCAAGACATGCAGACGAAAACAATAACCAGATTATACTGTCAATTCCAAATTTATTGGATTTCGTGGTAATAGGTTAACTACGAGTTTAAATGTTCAACGAAGTTCAAATTTATTGAAGGGTCTGAATACAAACTTACTTTGGGAATTCCACGACAAAATAATATATCAAAGAAAGTACAAGTTTTTCTCGATCCACAAAAGTTGGTACCTACGAAATGAATCAGCAGTAACTCACACTGTTTCTGGTTATGTTTTCAGTTATTCAAGTAAAGAACCATTTTAGGTGGGTTTGAAAAAAGAGCAGGCATTTAACAAAAAGTCGTATGCATGTACTTTAGACTTTTTTCTGCAAACCTGTTTACCATTGGGTTTTTTCATCTATGACATGCTGTCTATTGTTCCACTTCCAAAAGCAGACAGGCAAGCAAGAGACTTCAGTTTTCAGTTGTCATGGAAGTTGGTATACATTGCATTTCCGTTGCACTTCGTACTGATCGTCTAACACTAAGTAGCTTTGATGTTTGTTTGCAAGTAATCTTTTTAGGGTAATTTTCGTTACTATTTTTTTTGTTCCGGAAACTATTTAACATAAAGACTTCATATCTGATTAGCAGCATGACAGTGATGATATATTACGTTTGGCTATATTTTAAATCTGTCAGACACCTTCTCCTGTTTGCCGCTTATTGCTCATTGTTCAACGTCTAGAATGATTTTTTTTATTTCATAAATAGCCGTGTCCATAATTCAATCCAATCAAAGCTTAGAACTCAAATGTGTTTCTGTCTTTATGCTGCATTCGTTTGAAAGCAGAAGGGATGCAAGATATAACAGAGGTATATAAAAACTAATGAATTGAAACCATACTGATAACGCCATGGCAAAATAAAACGATTGAAAGACAAAAAAACAAGACAGATAACTAAATATAGAAAATAATTTTCTAGTAGGTTTTGGATTGTCTGAGAGATTATCAATAAAAAAAACAATACACAACAAAATATTTAGAAAGCGTTACAACATGTATCTCCCCTTCTTTTAAGTGTGATTCGTGTCACTTAGTCTTTAGTTTTTCTATTTTGTGTTGTGTGTACTCTTGGTTGTTTGTTGGCCACACTGTTCTATTTTGCCCCTCTTTCGTACAAATATTTTTGGGTTCAAACTATATGTATAATACATGTTAAGATTATTTGAATATTTTTTGTGTATCTTTCTTTAATGACAGATGTTAGGTTTTAAAATAAAGAAGATGAAGCAAAACAAGTTATAAACAAGTATGTGTCCATAGTACACGCACTATTATATTCTGTGTTCAGCTGACGTGAAATTGGGGGAAAACTATAATTTAGCATGTGTACTAAGTTTCAAGTTAATTGGACTTCAACTTCGTTAAAACAACATTGACCAAAAACATTAACCTGAAGCGGGACATACGGACGAATGGACGGACGGATGAAAGGACGGCGCTATAAACCAAACCCACCACCAACACCCAACACTGAATGCATCAGGGTCAAATTACGATTTTCGACAAAGACATATTTCTTAGATATAAAGAATCAAATTGCCAATATAGTCATTACTATGATAATTAAAGCAAAGTATATGACAATACTTACAACAAAGAAGAAAATTGATAATGAAAAACAGACAATACTCCATGGTGCCAGTACTTATTGTCTTCTGATAAACATGTAGTTTTAAATCGATAAGCATAAAATGTGCACTCGAATGACATTGTGATAAGTGTTTCGACCTAATATGAGACCTCAACTATAAGAGGAAATACATTCGCGTATTTAGATAACGATACAAAGAGATAAATTGAATTACAAATAAAATCTAAAATCATGATTCTAAAATTTCTCACAGCGAAAGTTTAAATGATTTATAATCAGCAATTTTAATAGAAATAAGACGATGTGGTAAAGTGGCAATGAGACATCTCTCCATACAAGTCACAATATACAAAACTATTATATGTCAAAACTAGTTTTCCTTAGAGCACACATTCTCGGGTTTGGATGTTTGTTTGTTAGTAGTAATCTGTGTTGGGTAATAACCATTTTCATTAATTTTTTGTACATAGTTCTTTTATTTGTGTCAAAGCATTATAGCTAAACACAAAGCTTCTAACCCAGCGAAATTTATTTTATTTTCATATCTTTCTTGAAGAAAACTAATTTTGAACAGTTTGTCATACATAAACACTGAACCAAATCATTACAAAAACACTTTACGAAACGCTGTTCGGTATGACGATTTTACTACCCAATAGATGTAGGATAATTATAAAAGAAAAACACTTAATGACTAGGTAAAATAAAAAATTATTTTAGGTTCCAGTTACCCTACCTACCCTTCTTTTAAGTCTTAATAAAAACCTACTTTTAAGATTTTTCTGTCATTTTGCATTAAGCATTGTTAAAATCGGAATGTTCCTCCCATAGATTCAATGTAAAAAAAAAATGAAATTAAAACACAAAATTCTACCTACCTGCCCTAACTTTTTTAAGATATAACTAGAACCACACATAATATTGTATTTGGCCTTACTGACTTTTCATATCTAAATAGTAAAAATCTCAGTTTTATTTTTACAAATTATTTTAACAATAATATAATTTATCGACATCATTGAAAATTATTAGTACTATCATTTCAATCTTTATTTGCCAATGATACTGCCACTAGTTGGATATCTACAAAATAAAAGGTATCAATATCAAATTAATACTATGTTTTACAAAAATAAATGCATGTGTTGCTTCAAAACAGATTATGTAATTGGTGCAATATAACATGAATAGAGAGGGATTAACCAATATGTAAGTTATTATCAATAAGATATGTATGAGTTTTTCAAAGAACTTTAACAAATGTTTGCTAATTTCCAATGTTTAAAATTATGAAAAAAATGCTTTATGATTTGTTAATAAGACAGTATTGTTAACTTGGTTTGTTAAGCGATACCTATCTTTAAAATGCTTATTTGATACTACGCGCGATATTGGTAAATGATTCAGTTACTTCGACTAATAGATTTAACGTTAGCACATGATTTGAAGTTATTTATGTACATGTGATTATTATGTTAAATACTGATATTCTACAGGAAAAGGATTTAACCTACTCAATTTCGCATATAAAGTTATCTTCAACAGAACAAGGTTCATCGTTCCATGTACCGGCTGTATTCCAGTGTCCAATTTCAAGACAGTCCTCGTGACCAAATTCATTGTTTGGTTCATTATGGACCCAGTTAGTGTAGGATATTGGTTTTCCTGTGGAAGCCCATACCCAGTATCCCTCAATAATTTTATCTGTTCCGTCTATCCAATAGTTATCTAAACATTTACTTATCAATGTTATGATATGAATAATGATTTGGTTTTTTTCTTTCTTTTACCAGTATATATAATAGTTTACCCTTTAATGACGTATCACGCATTGACTAAAACTGAAATTTGACGGTTAACATGCATGTAACTTGAAAACGTGGGTATATCTGACAGGGCAAACTTTTCATATCAAAACAGACTAACCACGGATCCCTCAGATAATCGTGTGTCACTCTCCTCACACGAATCATCGGATCCGATTGGACGGTACTGCGTTGTTATACATGCTGCATAGGACTCTCGACTTTAGCAAGGAGTTTACTGTTCGATGGGAGAAGTCCTTGAATTATCATATCTCATACCAAAAACGTTACCACTTCTTGCCATACATTTATTGAAAATAAAAAAAAATTAAATTAAATGCGAACCTACCAAATCTTGCCACTTCTACACCAAAATATATTTCAACATCATTTTAAAAGAACAACAAGATAAATGAGAGGTTTTTTTTATGTATATATGTTAGTATATGTTTATGTATATTGTAATATATTGTATGTCATGTATATGTACCAAGTTGTACTTTAAAATAAAAATATCTATCTATCTTTAACTCTTTACCATATGTATTTGCTCTTCATGGTATGATTGTTGAAAACTTGTGTTAGTTGTTGAAAAAATCCCTTACTCTCTATCTATGGATTTTAGACTACATACGAACAGTTCCAGAGTATCTTCCGATCTTCGCAATTGTATCAATAAGAAATGTATTTTCGTCGCTTGTTTGTACATCAGCAAGTTAGGTGTGGAAGGCTTTTCAAAAGCTCTGGAAAATGAAATAGGAATGTAATTAAATTGACCTAATTTAAATCCAGAAAAGCGTTCCGGACGCAGAGAATTATTAAACGTGTTGTTTTCGATTTTTTTTCAAATTTAAACAAGAGATAGCAATAGGACTTTAAACGTTAATTTTTCAAATAGCTGTAATAAGACAATTTCGTGCCACGAAAAAAGAAAAGAAAAGACTAACGTGTATTAACAAGATCAATGCAACATTTATTTTCTCTAAAAGTACCAAATAAACCTTGAGTAAACTCATGCACTAGTGCTACGAGTGACAACCATCATGTGTCAATGCATTCAGTTAATGAACCCAGTAACGCAAATAACACGCCTCTTTTTCTCATATAAAAAAGTTTCACGATTTGTTTTAATGATGGTATTTTTGCAAACATATTGCAAAACGATATCATCCTTTTTTTTCCATAAAATTGAAATCAAAACATCGAACATATTTCATGTTTATAACCCCAGAAATATTGTGTCAAAATTTTGTCGAATGTCAACACTATTAAAAACGCAAGTAAAGGAAGTTTTAAGTACAGCTCTTATATAAATAAGAACCAGGCAGAGTGCCATATACATGTGATACATGGGGGGTTCCAGATTTTATCTATAATTTGCCTAGCAGAAGCAATAAATGAAAACTGCTCAAAAAATAATTTTGACTAGGAAAATATGAGTGGTTGCCATGGTAACGGACACACTATTTTTTGGTTGATAAGCGTGGTAAAATCTTTCAAAAACTCCAAATAATTTAATGAAGACAGACTGTGTGTGTTTCTTTTATTGTTGAGTATATTCTCCCAAAATATCAGCTATTACATCAAATAGGTTAATGTTTTTGACAAAAACTTACAAAAATCAATGGCCATTCAAGTTGTATTATTAGATATCAAACAGGTTTATTTGTCGAATTACGGTGTGATGCAAATCAGTCATTGCGCGACAAAACAATACTTTATAAGAGAATGGTTGATTATGTGTTTAACGAATTTCTAAAATGTAGCAAACTGATGTTGTACTGTTCATGCAGCCACACTTTACTTTTTTCTCATTGATTTATTTTCTTCTTATTTATTTAGCTGGCTCATTTCTAAAACATAGACTCATTAAATATGGCACATTTTGGGTATTAATATTGATTCACTCATTAGGTGTTTGCATCGGAAATATATACATATATTTCAATATTGAAACCAGTTTGAGGTCTGGAGCTGACAGCTTGTCTTTAACAACTTGTAGTCCTTTATTGATGTAATATGTATTATTGTCATTTTGCTTCTTTTTTTTCTCATCTGATTCCTATTCTAACATCGGACCCGGAGTTCTTTTAAACTGAACTTTATTCTGCGTTTTGCTGTGTGTTTCTTTATTTTATATTCGCTAGAGGTATAGGAGAGGGTTAAGATCTCACAAAACATGTTAAACCCCGGCGCATTTTGCACCTGTCCCAAGTCAGGAGCGTAAGGTCTTTGTTAGGCTTTTAGGAGTTTTAATTCTTGTTCATTTATATGTTTCGGAGTTTTGTCCATTTTCACTCAACTAGAACACATTTTTCTTAAGGGAACAGCTAAAACCCGCCTACGGGTGCGTAATTTTCTGACTGTAATAAAGACCATTTTGTGACCTTGGACTGTTAATTTGGCCCAGTAGTTTCAGAGGAGAAGATTTTTGTAAAAAGGTATCTAAGATTTACGAAAAATGGTTAAAAATTGACAATAAAGGGCAATAACTCCTTAAGGGGTCAACTGGCCATTTTGGTCCTATTGACTTATTTGTAAATCTTACTTTGCTGAACATTTTTGCTGTTACAGTTAATCTCCTATCTATCATAGTATTCAAGATAATAACCAAAAACAGCAAAATTTCCTTAAAATTACCAATTCAGGGGCAGCAACCTAACAACGGGTTGTCCGATTCATCTGAAAATATCAGGGCAGATAGAAATTGACCTGATAAACAATTTTACCCCCATGTAAGATTTGCTCTAAATGCTTTGGTTTTTGGGTTATAAGCCAAAAACTGCATTTTACCCTTATGTTCTATTTTTAGCCATGGCGGCCATAATGGTTGGTTGGCCGGGTCACCGGACACAATTTTTAAACTAGATACACTAATAATGATTTTGGACATGTTTGGTTAAATTTGGCCCAGTAGTTTCAGAGGAGAAGATTTTTGTAAAAGTTAACGACGACGGACGACAGACGACGGACGGACGACGGACGCCAAGTGATGAGAAAAGCTCACTTGGCCCTTTGGGCCAGGTGAGCTAAAAATGTCAAAAATTTGGGCACAGCAGTCAAATTGTGTCTTAATCAAAATAAAACAAAGTACTATGTGTATGACCAATAACCTATAAATCATACAGTAACCACTACTATTTCCTTTCTTCAAACATACTCAACAAAAGCATGGATGATATTCTTGTAAAACTTACTTTGCAAAAATAGTTTATTTATATGAACTTAATAATCTAAATTAACATATAATTTTTTAGTTTCAGTTGACGAAAATTTTACTTCCATTACAACCACATAGCAGAAGTCGTATAGGAATATTTATTTATATGTAAAACAATATATTGGGATTTAGAATGAGTTGGGGAGGTTGTTTTTATTGGCTATCAAATTACCATTATGAACTATTGCATTACATCCAGCTGCTCTGTTTTTTTAGCAAATGCGATTACAACAAGCGATATGTCCCATTGAACTAGAGCCATAAGTACACTCTTTATCAATATTTTGAAGATGAAAAAAAAATAATCTACTGATGGCATTGTGCTTTATAAAATATTTTAAATAATGATTGTGTGGTTAAAGAATGTTAAACTCTATTGTATATTAGTTTATTTTGTTGATTAATTACACTTGATTTTCATTATTGGTAGCCTGTAGCATTTGAGCATACAGTGGCGAAAAAAGAAAAAAACAAGAATGTGTCCACAGTACACGGATGCCCCACTTGCACTATCATTTTCTATGTTTAGTGGACCGTGAAATTAGGGTCAAAACTCTAATATGGCATTTTAATTAGAAAGATCATATCATAGAGCACATGTATACTAAGTTTCAAGTTGATTGGACTTCAACTTCATCAAAAACTACCTTGACCAAAAACTTTAACCTGAAGCGGGACAGACCGACGAACGAACGGACGCACGAACAGACGAACGAACAGACGGACGGACAGACGGACGAACGGACGCACAGACCAGAAAACATAATACCCCTCTACTATCGTAGATGGGGCATAAAAATACTTATAAAAAAGGACAATATGTATCACCAACAATCTTGGATACCGCAACAGACCACATGAAACCACGAACAACCAACTCAAAATATATCACAGTAAACTAATGCATTTTGACAAACAAAATATTTCCTAAAAATAAAGCATCATATAATATAACGTTACAAAATAAGTGATATGATGAATGCAAATTGAAAATTATCAAAGAAACCAGGCTAACAAACAAACAAACAAACGCATCACTGATGCTCGAATCAACAAATCAAAACACCAAATCAAGTAGAAAGATGAGAAGCATTGAAGAACCAAATGTTTCCAAAGGTTAACCAAATATAGCAACAGAAAGGATTTTCTTGTGGGAAACACATTTAATATTTCGAACAATTTAAGTTTTATAAACAGTTAATTTATCTTTCCATGCAAGTTAATTGTCAGTACTTACACCAAAGCAGAAAACTGATAAACGCTAAATACACCATGGTACAAGTACTGAATCTCTGTTTATAAGCAGATTTAAACAGATAAGAGTAATAATTTACCTTAAAATATGATAAAACAAGAAGATAATAATGAGAGACTTCAATGGTAAAGGGGTCACATATTATGATAAGGGTATCGATGCATGCATTGAATTCGGAATCATAACGATTTAAATTTGAAACAGTTGAAGTTAAAATAAAATTTAATTTTATGGTTTTTTTAAATGATTGTTAATAATAAACTCATCATACACACCAGGATAAAAATTATTTTTCCGCCCGATGCGTGTTTCAGCAGCAGCTGTCCTGTACAACAATATTTAAAAAAAATAACAATCAGAAAGGCCAAATGAATATACAAATAACAAATTGCATCAGAATGGACCATTCACTCTGTATTCATTTTGAATTGTTATCAAACTGTTCATTTCTGCTTCATAAATGTATCCAATGTCAAAAGTAACCGTCTATAATATTTATAAATGTAATGTTTAAACCATTTCTCAAACTGTAAGCTGATACCAAAGTATTAATAAATCAGTTGATGAGAGACAAATACATCTTGATGATAGCAAAAAGACGAAAAATCAAAAGCAGTTCCCAAAATGTACATAGAAAAACAATGATTCATTAGCATGTTCCCCACTAAAAACGGTGAACGCGCACAAGTTCTCCGTAAGATAGCAGTTTGTGTTGCACCAGCAGCATTTTCTGCCTTCGTCATGCTAAAATCTTACTTACTTACTTGAGAAAGTTCAAACATATAGACACGGAATTATTAGAGATGTGCGTCAAACCAGAGGACGAAGTGGTTAACCTGTGACACAGTTTAACAGACGCAGGACATATTTAGGTTGTGTCAAAATGAACACAGCAACAGCAATAATTCAAAAAGCGCAAAGTTACAGAGGAACAGAGTTTTAAAACATGTGCCACCGTTGAAGATGTAATTTTTAGCTGTGACACATTAAAAGACAGACAGAAGTGATTTAATCTGTGTAACGGTTTCACCAGAGGACGGAGTGATTAAAGCTCTTCCACAGAAACCGAAATTATTTAAAATATGTATCCCGTTAAAACAGTTGAATGAGTTATTCAAGATGTTCTACAGTTAAAACAGCGACATGAATGATTTAAGCTTTGTCACAGTTAAAGGAGAGACCGCAGAGTTTAAGAGCTCGACAGGAGTAAGTTTTTCTGAATCGCACTTATAACAAAGACATGGTAAACTAAATATGTACCAAACAAAAAACAGAGACAAGAGTGATTTCAGCAGTATCACATTTGAAACAGAAATTATAATGTTTAAAAGTGTGCCATATTTTAAAAGAGAGACAGCAGGGGTTTAAACTATTGCAGTTCAAGCGAAGAGGCGTAATTTAAGTTGTGTCCCAGTTAAAACAAAGACAGGAGTGATTTAATCGGTATCGCAGTATCCCAGTAAACAAATATACAGACATGATTTAAGCTGTACTGCAGATGAATTATAGACAGCAGTGATTTAATGTGCATCGCAGTTTAAACGTAGACAGACGTAATTTAAGCTGTATTATAGTCAAAAACACAGGAATAAATGATTGAAGCGGTACCGTAATTAAAACAAGAGACAGAAGTAATATTAACTGTATCGCAGTTGAACCAGAGATACTGGAGTGATATAAGCGATGTCGCAGTTCAAATATAAACAGGAGTGTTTAAACTGTACCACAGTTGAATCGTAGTCAGGAGTGATTCAAATGTATCGCTTATAAACAGAAACAGGCGTGATAAAAGCTGTGCCATCATTTTTTATATTATTATATGCACGTGTATGTTTATGTATGCCCGCCTAACAAGCACATAATTTGTCCATAAGTATTAATGCTTGTTGTGGACTGTTTATCTCCAAGAGTATTTACAGGCAAGTACACAATAGAGAAAAGCATGTAAAAATGTTCAGAAAAATTTTAACGATATTCAAAATGTAATATTTAATGTCAAAAAGTTACTTCCACGTTCTTCCTTTTGTTCGCTTCTAACCAATGATAGTTTGTCCACCTCCGGGATATCTGCAAAAAAAAATGTTAAGAATACAAAAATAATACATATAAAATCCATCCAAATTGAAATAAAAGATATCCTATTTGCAAATAAATATGTCACAATTTTTTAGTGACATCAATAATTTCACAATGAAGATCGATTGAGAATTTTACGACAAATGGTGATTTCACCTTTTCCAAATAGTGAACTTTTTGTTCATTATTTGTACAAAAGGGAAGAAGAAAATGGGCAAAGAAGTGTTCGTTTGTTAGAATATATAAATAATAAGAACATTTAGATCAAATGTCGAGAAAAGGTTATGAATTGATCGCCTTTATAACATTGCAATTGCTGCTGAAAGGCTTTATATGCCATTAAATCCATATTAAGCTGTTTCTCATTTAAAAAAAAAAAAACAAGTGAAACTGCGAGCTACTGCTCACTGATGATACCCCCGCCGCAAGTGGATAATATTAATAGTGTAAAAATATGCAAGTGTTCGGTAAACAGGAAGTTGTCGAGTGATGAATCTGAAAACGCATCACACGGTATAGCTGACTTAGATAAACCCTGAAACCAAATTTCAAAAATCCTTGTATTGTAGTTCCTGAGAAAAATGCGACGAAAAATATTCATGGGACGGACGGACTGACTGACGGAAGGACGGAAGGACGGACTGACGGACTGATGACGGAAGGACAGACAGAGGTAAAACAGTATACCCCCTTTTTTAAAGCGGGGGTATAACAAAAAATTTAATCATATGTTACATTTGAACGTATGAAATAATTTTGTTCTTACTCCATTTCACAAATAAATGGCTGCGGTGTGGTACACACGTCATCATTCCAGTGGCCATCTTTGAACTCCAAGCAATCTTCATGTCCACCGCTATTACTAGGATTCCCTGGACACCAGAAGTTACCTTCTATTGGATTTGAAAATGTCGCCCAGATCCAATGTCCTTCTACAACTTGGTCGGTACCATCAATCCAATAGTCAGCTGAGGAGAATTTATAGAATCGTTTGATTTTAGTATTTAATATTAAGTATATTCTTTTACCATCAACTATTATTAAGGATGTTCGCTCCCCTTCTTTGAAATAACAAGATTTTGAAAAGACAGTATTTTAATAAAGAAACTAAAGTTATAAGTTGCAACAACTTGTTTCCCAATCCACTATAAATAAATATGTTTAAACTAAAGAAACTAAAACAGAAGGAAAGAAGTAGGGTTCGTTTGCTCGTTTTCGAGATATAAGCCATTGAAAATTGGCAAAATGATTCTCTCTAGGTTTTTTTGTTAATTTAACATTGTCACCTGTTTTGTTTCAATAACTATGAAAAAATAATAAATATTAAAAAAATGGCTTTTTTTACATATATGAAATCAAATTATACACAGACAAGTAGGGATAAGCTGGGCAAAACATTTTAATAGCACTACATGGATAAAACCAGAGGATTCAAAATATCTGACAGTAATGACACGCGCTTAAACATAAATATGATCGTATAAGAAAATTTATTTGCCTTTCAGAAAAGATTGTTTGTTTGTATATTTCTTTTTCGGTTATTAGATACTGACACTCACTGTGGTTTGATTTTTTTTATCGTTTATTCCCGTAAAATATAATTCACTCAATTATCTTTTATTTTGAAATCTATGCGTCACTTAATTAGATAGAGAAAATTGGCATATAACAGTTACCGTTTGTTTGACAAACTCCATTTTGTGGTTTTTGGTGTGATGGATTGATCTTTGTAAACAGAAAGTTTAACGTGTCTCGATCGTCAACAACTGCAAGGTTCGCACTGAGCGCTTTACAGTCACTCTGTAAACAGAAAATTTAACATACCGTGATCAGTTACTGCTTTTCAATCACTCTTCAAAAAAGAAAACTTAACATATCTTCAGTATCTACAACAGCAATGATAACACTTACCGCTTTGCAGACACTAGTTTAACCAAGTTTAACATGTCTTGCTCCTAAACAACAGCAATAATCGCACTTAGTGCGTTACAGTCATTATACAATCAAAGTTTAGCATATGTTAATTGTCAACAACAACAGCGATGATCGCACTTAATGTATTGCAGTCACTCTATAAACAAAGTTTAACATGCCTTGGTCGGCAACACCAGCAAGTCGCGCTATGTGTTTTGCAATCACTCTGTTGACAGTATTTAATGTGTAATGAAGATATGTTTTAAATCTTCATTCTTTGTCTTGTTTTGACCAAATTTGTCAAGGGACAAAAATCACGGAAGGTCGATTTTTATAATTTTGAAGTTCTTGGATGTATAAGTATTTAAATATATTTTAGTTAATTATGAAAATAAACTCATCATATATAAACCATGATTGAATTTTTGTATTTGCGCCAGACGCGCATTTTGTCTACAAAATACTTATTAGTGACGCTCGAATAAAAAAAGTTAAAAGACCAAATAAAGTACAAAGTTGAAGACCATCGAGGACCATAAACTCCTTAAAGTTTTGCAAAATACAGCTAAAGATATCTATTCCTGGGGTAGAAAAGCTTCAGTACTAAAAAAAAAACTTTTCGATAATTGTTTGTCAAATGCACTTAAATTCTATATGACAATCTAAACTTTCTGTCTCTAATGGTATCAGAATCCAGTTAACAACTACGCATGTACTGTTATGACTTTTTATGGTAAGAGCATTGACCGAAGCACATTTAGTATGAAGTCATACTCAAACTGTGCACACGATCAACGCTTTCACATCCCTATAGACATGATAAAAAATTTAAAGGAAGCATTCAATTATTATTTCTAATACATTTCTTCTCTTTAATCAGAGGTGGTTGTTTCTTTGACATACACCCCATTATCATTCTCAAGTTTATGAATATGCTATAATTTATTATATTTAGAGTAATAAAAGGCATTTCGTTTGTTTTTCTATACATGGTTGTGACGTCGTCATGGGGGTACGTGCAGTCATGAATGTTGCATTTTATTGACCAATGAAATTATAAAGCCTCGCAATTGTCGTCAGTTAAAATTAATAAAAAGATTCTTATGAAACATATGTAGGTTCAGAAAATTAAAAGTACGGTTTATTATGAATCAGACATGTAATGTAATTATACTAATATGATACCAACAGAAGCTTCAGGCCAGCTGAGATGGACGTTTTTGCTAATGTAATAACAGGATGCACTGTAATGGTGCCAACCATCCGGGCAATCGGCGTGTACGTCTGTTAAATAAAAAAAAAACAAGGTCACATCAAAGGTTATTCTCTCTTGTTATGCATTTTCCCCCTTGTCTTTTATTTTTATGGCTTTTATATATCCACTTCCCGCTGTTATCATCTTCTATTTTCCACATTATAAAAGCGCGTAACCGCCTTTTTATGATATCCACGTTTAATTGACCGGAGTTGTATACTTATGTCTTTGTATTTCGGTCTTTATTTTGCATCTGCAACTTCTCCTTACGGTTATTCAACAAATGGAAGTTTTTAACGACCTTAACTGGCTATACATCCCTTGCACGGTCGGCCCTTGCTTGTGCCATTTTTGCCATTAAATAATTAAAGTATTACCATATGGTAATTGATATAATTTTAAGGTAGTTTAGGGGTATACAAGAACTAGACCGATTATATGTACTTTTTTTTTTATCTTGTTCCGATTATATGTACTGTGATTATACAATTCAGAATGGCGGTATACCCCTTAAGGTAGGTCTGAGGTATACCGCCAATCACAGTAAATAGTCGGTCTAGTTCTTTGCCCAAATCTGCAAATTTGGAGACAGATTTATTGTTAATTTATATAAAAGAAAACTTAGTTATTCATTGCATTATCGTTTTTTTTTTTTATCAAATACCAAATATTTGAGCTTTTAGAATTTTTCATTTTTTTCAAATAAGCCATTTAAGGGGAGATAACTCTGTGAGTACAACATTTATGCTGGACATATAGGGAAATTTCTATAATCTTTATTCTTGACGTTTTCTCGAATTGTTTTACAGATATCATTTAGGGGTCTTTTCAAGCTGAATATATGGTATGGGATTTGCTCATTGTTGAAGGATGTACGTTGTCGTTAAGTTGGTCTCTGTTAGGAAGTTGTTGTACATATTGGCAATCATACCACGTATTCCAATTTTTATATTTGGTAATTTTTAGGGTTGGGTTGCTGTCTCATTTGGGAGATCAGCCATATCTCCTTTAGTTTATTTGTTCTGATATTTTACGAAATTTCCAATCATTGGTATGCATCCTAATCCACAATTCATTAATTTAATTTGTACTTGTTGGCTTTATAAATATTTTGATATGAGCGTCACTGATGAGTCTTATGTACTTGGCGTACTAAATTATAATCCTGGTACCTATTTTATTGATAACTATTTAAACAGGGAAAACGAATACTGCCCTTAATGTCAAACCAAGAATAGCCCTTAAATGAGAAAAAATAAAGTTTTAAACTATCTTAAAGTAACCTAAAATTGCAATATACAATGGAAGTTTTTAAAAATCAGATGATTTATTTTCCAAAATATGAGAACAATACTTACAAACGAATGATAAGAAGAAAATTGCGTGCTTAAGTCCAATCATACTGTTGGAGGTTCATGACCTCATGAAGATAACAGGTACAATTGATAAACGAGTTCAAGCAGCTAGTACCATTCATTTTGTTTCAAATTGAAAAATACTATCTTTCACATAATTCGAAATTCCATTGAAAAAATGTGTACTTTTTAAAAATTATAATCTGAAATATTTATATCTTATAGAAATCACTGAGTTAATTTTAACATGAGTGAGAGAAGTATTGGTTGTTTGATGTTGGTTTGAAGACGAGTTGTTACTCTTGAGCTATATCGCGGCGACTTAGAGGAATAAGCTTTATCAAAAATGGGAAGTAGACACGTTTGTCATAAATTCGAACGTCGTCCATCTGTTTCAAGATCGAGTAAAAGATAAAGATAAGAAGCACACTTTCCACTGAATCTCAGTAGTATCCTGGGTAATTTCTAGTTCACATAGATAAACGTGATGAAAGTACAAATTGAAGTTATTGAGTGTCAGGATTTTATCAATATACTGTGGATTCATTTGATTCTGGTGTACCAATTTTCGTAGATAAAAGAAAATTTACATGTTCGTGGATGTTTATAATTTCGTGGTTTCGCCGAAGTCTGCATACAAGCTTATAGAAAATTTGTTTTATTTCAGGGTTTATCTGTGCCCACGAACTCCAAGAAAATTAGTGTCCAACGAATAATAATGAATCCACAGTATCTGAAATCGATGATGTAATTTACAGCGAACTTTGTGATTGAATCGAAGCGTGTGTTCGACTACGTACTCGATTGGATGATGTGTTATGGCTGATCGTTTGTAGTCCAAATAAATATAAACTTGCCTTTCAATATCATCATTGTCAGGAAAATTGTTTGGACGAGTATTGTGAAAATACTTGAATAAAGTTCGAGATGGCAGTTCAGTTACGTAAGCACGTCACTGTTTATGACATCCTGTTCTGTCTGTCGTTGATGGAATATGTTCGAACGTTGTTGTTCTGCGGTTTGCATGTTGTGTCAACTATTATATATAGGAGATAACTGTATTGTATTTTAAGCTTCGACGGCATCAATTGGGGATTTGATGGACGCAAATTAAGTTTACTGGCGACGCGTTAGCGGAGACAGTAAATGGGTATTTGCGACCATCACTGAACCCCCCAATTGATGCCGTCAGAGCTTAAAATACAGTATTGTTATCTCCTTTCTAATGAAACTGACAGAAAAACAACGTAAAAACATGTATTTAAAATCTGTCATATGCCGTCTGCGCTTGCGCGTACGTCCCATAGCATCAATTGTCAATTGATGTCATGTAAGAAAGTGACGTTATCCAATCAAAATGAACGTTACAAACGTTGTTGCATTAGAATATGTGTTTGTGTGTTTTCTATGATGACTGTTCTTGCTGTTTTAGTGCTGTACATGGTGCTGTATTTGTATACGTACTGTTGTCATTTTATCGATCTTCTTGACATTGTCATTAAGCAGGAGGTCTGGCTATTTATCAAACCAGGTTCATCCCACCACTTTGCATAAAATGTCATGAACCAAGTTAGGAATATAGCAAACCAGGTTCATCCCACCATTTTGTTCAAAATGTCATGAACCAAGTTAGGAATATAGCAGTTGTTATCAAACAGTTCGTTTCTATGCATGCTGGCTTTGTTTTTATGTACTTCAGTGTTCCTATCGTTCCATTGTCTTCCTCTTATAGTTGATATGTTCCCTCGGTTTTAGTTTGTAACCCGATTTGCTTTCTCTCAATCGATTTATGACTTTTGATTAACAGTATACTATTGTTGCCTTTATTAATCCCTACCTAAAAACGAGTATATACGTTGTTTTCTTTTTTATGGAACAAAATTGTTCCATATCTGTCCGCTTGTTAAGAAAAATAAACCTTCCAGTCATTAACTAGAATGGGAAATATTGATTTACAGGGTAAAGGTGATATGTTCATCTTTTTCTTTCAAACTACTAGTATATGGATACGGATTACATATCCAGACACAAATGTATATAAGATTTGCATTCAAAGGAATGCTGATTTGATGGAACATGTTACCTTGATAAGAATAGGAACCAACTATTTACTTGACCGATATGTTTATCTGGATTCGTTAACTTCCTTGTTCTAACTTGCTTGTTTACCGAAGTCATAGGACAGTCCATACTTGGATACATTACTTAATCTGCGAACCGATCTGACCTTTGTTTAACTTGTAATTGCCGCGTGCTTATCGGAAAGCAACTATAAACATCCTTGTTTAAATTGAGGGAAAGACCATTTGATTACCGGGAGTAGGTGATTTTGGAAATAATTATACTGGACTGATAAGAACTGAAAATAAATTAGTATGCCCTGAAGGACAAGGTTGAAATGAAATGACAATTAAATATTAATGTGTACAATTTTCACAGCAGAAACGGATGAAAATGATCTTCCATACCCTCCCCTCCTTTGAAAATCAAATGGTTGATCCATATTAGTACGGTTTGACTCGGTAGTTGATCAAACCAATGACCTAACATGCTAAGAAAAAGAACAGTGAGATGATGAAACTGTACTGGTCTTAACCTCTTCTCCCTCTTTACAAATGTATGAAAGGTTAAGGTTCATCATTATTACTGAGTGACATCTAAAGGACAAGGATATTTGTGTGCGCAAAATAGGATATTTAAATCAAATAAATTGAAATAATATATACCAGAGACATATAATACATGTTTCTGGATATACTAATAAACAAAACACTCTCAAGCTACATAGATTTAGGAAGATGTGATATGATGAGCAATGACGAGTACCAATGAAGCATCTCTCCATCCAAGTCACAATTTATAAAAGTAAACCATTATAGGTCAAGGTACGGTCTTCAACACGGAGCATTGGCTCACACCGAACAGCAAGCTGTAAAAGGCTATACAATAGAAAGTTTAATAATTATAGTGATTACCAATTTAAGATGTCTAGCTAACACTAAGATTACTAGTGTAAAACCATTCTAACGGGAAAACCAACTGTCTACTCCATATAAAAACGAGAAACGAGAAAAATTTATTAACCACATAAACCGACGACAACCACTGAACATCAGATTCCTGACTTGGGACAAGTGCAAACAATTGCAGCGGGATTGGACGTTTTAATGGTACCAAACCTTCTCCCTTTTCTGAAACAATAGTATAACATCACAACATAGAAAGACACACTATAAAATATCAATTGGAAGGCTTAACTCAATCAAAAAACGTAGTAACACACATGCATACATAATAATCAAGGAATAGCTATTTTTACTTTACATAACACAAATAGTTTATCATTGAAAGGATTATGAGTCGCTTTTAAAATTTGATAGTATTCAAAGATAATCGGTTGCCAAATGTTCTCGCTTACAATGTAACAACTATTTTGAAATTTCAATTACTAGCCGAATATTGATGCATATAATGCGTCAAAGCTTGAATATAAAAAAGAAGAGTTAGTATGATTGACAATGAGACAACTCTCAACAAGAGAACAAATGACATAGAAATTAACGGCCATAGGTCAACGTACAGCGTTCAACAATGAGCAAATCCCATATCGCATAGTTAGATTTTAAAAAGACACGAAAACAATTCAAACAAGAAAACTAACGGCATAATTAAAGTACAAAAAAGAACGGAAAACACATATGTAACACAGCAACACACGACAACCACTGAACTACAAGCTCTTGACTTGGGACAGGCACATACATACAGAAAGGGGCGGGGTAAAAAAATGTAAGAGGGATCCCAACCCTTTGCTAACCTGTGACAATACAACAGTACAACACAAGAACGAACAATAAAAATCAGTTGAAAAGGGCTCAACTTGTCAGATTGATACAAATAGAAATACATATAACAAAAACATAGAGTGGACGTGGCCGGGTAATTGTACATCCAAACAATAAAAAGACATCAAGTACAGATCTGAGAGTACATGCAGTTACTGACAGCGAGTTCACAGCCTATAACAAATAATAAAAAAATAATTATGCATCTAAAACTAAAGAATCAATCAATACATATCCAATAGATTTAGTGTAAAGACGTCATAATCAGTCAGAGAAAAACGTGAAGAAGTTTTCAAGACCAAAATGTCATTAAAAGTTAATATCCAAACTTTTGGGAAGCGCACTATGGATAAGAAAATATAAGATTCTATAAAAAAAAAAAATATTTAAATAAAATTACGTACGCCATTTATTACCCCTGATTTTGTATTGTATACTATGGAATGTTTTGAAAATTGTAAAGGGCTAGTTACAAATTAAGCACCTGGTATAAATTAATAAATGTCATCTTAGTACCAAGAGAGCTGGTCATTGGGAGTATACAGGACATAGGAATGAAAACATTCCTATATACCATTCCTACAGAACAAAACAAAACAAAACAAAACGCACCCTTTCCAATATAACTACAAAAACAGATTGGGAAAGTTGGGGGAGTTTATTTCACAAGACTACGCAAGAACTTTTGGATTGTGATAACTTCTTTGACCCTACTATCTTATGTCTGTAAAAGCTGTTGTTTATCGAAGGCAACGTCATTATTATGCCTGAGCTGTATATTATTTTCTTCTTTCTTTTATGTGGTGGTAAGTACAATTTCAATTACTCTTTTGAGAATTTTACAATGTGAGTGAGAAAAGTCGATGTATTTCAGTGTAACTGTCTCGTTTGCAAATACCTTACATCTAAAATTATAAACTGATGATTTCTTTTGAAGAAGAAGATTTTACAAAAAAAGCGATCACACGACGAAAATTCTAAATGGAAAGTCCCTAAGCAAGTGGCAAAATCAAATGCTCAAACACATGTATATCAATGTTTTTATCGTGTACCGGTGTCTGAAAGTTGACCTTATTTACCTCTTTCAGTTTTAATACAAATAACGCAGTTTGGAAACGGTTTTGTTGTGCGACTTTTTTTTTAAATAAGGTCCATCATGAAGACTTTTAAGAGTATTCTCGAGCTAGTAATCTGCTTTTCTAGCATTATGCGATTTGATTTACTCGAGATGCCATTTACCACAAACAAATTCCAGTCTCGTGTGCATAATTTACGATTATACTTTGCGTATTAATTTCAAGTTTTTATTGGAAGCGCATGATCTGACTCCTCGATTGTTGCAACTCATATTAACAGGCGCAGAGACCTAAATTGCAATTAATACGGAAATTGACATACGTCATTTTAAACTTGATATCTTTTTCAGGGTTTTTGAAATCTCACTGTACATTATTTTTTAGTCCCTATCAATTATAAATATTTTTTCAGGACAAGCTCGTATATTGACGTCTAATTGTAGTCCCTATCAATTATAAATATTTTTTCAGGACAAGCTCTTATATTGACGTCTAATTGTCCAAAAAATTGGATACACCATGGCAACTCTTGCTATCTCCTGAGCACACAGAAAAGTGCATGGCAATCTGCAGTGGTATGTTTAATTAAAGTTTATCTTCACTGGTAATATGTCGACATAAAGAGATAATTGTATTGTATTTTAAATTTGACTTTCGCAAAATATAGATTTTACTTTTGAAAAAGTTCAATGAAAATAATCGTTAGAAATGCATTGCAAAGTAATATATGTTTTTCTTTTAATTTGACTAAATACTTTTTAATACTTTTTGATTGCCTCGCCTACTATGCAAGAAACCTCCACATAAATATTTATGTTAGAGGGATTGCTCCAGATGTTTGCCGTCCATTTTATTTTGAGGGCGATTTACCAATTTTACGTGTTTCCATACAAAATACTATATATTTTCTTTGTACTTTTACTTTCTATTCATAAAGTAAAAGCGATAAATGCATAATTTTATTTTACTTACCTTTTTTAAAATAATTAAAACGTAAAGAGTTAAGCATGCCTATGTCATATGTCATTACTGGCACATTTATGTACCACGCGGGAAAACATATTTTTCTTGTACATTTTCAGAACGTTTGCCGAGTGTATGGTGGAACATTAGCTGTGGTAAATTCAGCAGAAGAAAACAAATTCATCAATCATACTTTCTTACAAAAGACAGGAGGATCAACCAACGGTAACATTTCAAAGTTTTAAGGAGGGAACTTTTGTACACGCAACAAACACAAGCTTAAATATCTAGAAGTTTTTAACTAACTGGCTTTTATAATAGGCAAAGTGTTTTACAATAATATACTCCTACCCCATTTTTAAAAATCAGTGGCTATTTTTCCGGCACTAGTTAAAATATCTTAATTCAAGCTGGCAAAATAGCCTATTTGTATTGAACTGGCTATTTGACTTGCACCAGCATATGTGTTTTAGCCAGCTCTGAATAAAATATATGAATTCAACCGGCAAATAGCATATTTCTATACAAATGGCTATTTGACCGGCACCAGCAATATAGAGATTTGTTATTTTTATATGCAGGTTTTTTGTAAACAGCGATTTATTTTTATATTAAAGTAGGCTTTGAAAATGTGCAGTCAATATAAAAGAATCAAATTATTAGCGATATACCTGTAGTCAAGGATTTAAATACTATACAAATCCTTGCAGTAGTTTGATAAGAAAACAGCTATTAAACAATATATGAGGCACAATAGTTCTATACAAATAGGCTATTTTGCCGGCTTGAATTAAGATATTTTAATTAGTGTCGGCAAGATAGCCACTGCCTTTTAAAAATACGTTATATAATTTATTAGTGACCATTTGATCAAAGATTTGTCATTAACATCAAATTCCTGTAATGCAAACACATCTTCAGTAACACAAACAAGAGGCAACCAAAAGACTACTTTGCTGACTTAAAAAATGTTTCAGATGTGGGACAGGATCCGCTAGCCCTCCCGGAGCACCTGAGATCGCCCCAAGTTTTTTTGATGGGGTTCATGTTGCTATGTCTTTAGTTTCTATGTTGTGTTTTGTGTACTATTGTTTGTTTGTTGGTCTTTTTCTTTTCTAGCCATGGCGTTGTCAGTTAATTTTCGACTTGTGAGTTTGCATGTCCCTTTGGTATCATGCAATTGTCTTTACCAAAACCCTATTGAAGAACATTTTAAGTTACCTGTATTTGTAATGTTACACAGTGCTGGAACCATTCTCATTTTAACACTGATAGGAGAGCAAGGGGACGTAGCATGACCGTTGGAGGGTGTCTTTGAAGCCCTCTTCTGTTTCTATACCCGTAGTACTATCATCCGGATAGTTTCAATCTTTATATAGTTCTTGCAGAGAACGAGTGATTCTTCGGTACCGATATGTGTAGAAGTCATATATTGATTTGTGCTTATTTTACTTTTTGTAAATCGTTTATATATGTTATTTGTTTTTATTCATTTCTGTGTTGATTTCGGGAAATCTCGATTTTTAATTTTTAATATTTGCTTTGTTCACGTTACGAAGAGTTTTATTAACCGCGATGTTTTATTTTCGACAGAGAGCTACTGGTTGGACGGATGGGATTTTCATTCCGAGGGAACTTGGAAATGGTCATCCACAAAGCAGGAAATGGCTTATAAGAATTTTTACCCTGGGCAACCAGATGATCAAAATGGTAACGAGGACTGTTTAGTAATTAGCGCTGCTTACAATGGACAGTGGGCAGATATGGATTGTTATACGACATTGTTTTCCATCTGTGAAAAGTAGGTTTATCATTATCGAAAGGTGTAATTCCTTTTTTTACCCATGCAGATAATGATATCATTTTTCAGCTATCTTCATTTGGTGAGGAAAATATATATTTTTTGAATTTTCATTTCGTTTAATTCTTAATTTTTGTGATGAAAGGAGTAGGTCCGGTAAGGATCGATTTTGGCTTCAAATTTCAGGTTCATCTGACGAAAGATTTTGACCACTTTTTAAACACTTAACTGTCTATTTTATTTGATTTAATTAGTTTATGTGAAAGATTTTAACTGATTTTGTCATTAAAAACGATCCGATTCAAGTTCAAATATGAAAAATCTACCAAATATGCCAAAAAATGCCACTTTTCAGATGGTTTTTGTCAAAAATGAAAGTGGCCGCATTCGTGTTCATCCTCAACCTTTATATATGTTATGTATTATCATAAAATACAACTTACATTTTAATATTAAGGATGAACACGAATGCGGCCACTTTCGTTTTACACGAAAACCGTCTAAAATTTAACTAAAATGCTAGAATTGTGAAGATTTCAGTGATTTAGCATGACTTAATGGTGCTTGTACCCGATATATGTGCATTGTATTGTCAAAAACAGCCCATATTTAAGTAACAGAAGCATTCTACTGTTCAATTAATAAATAAAAGTTTACATTTTAACAATTTTGTAAAACTGCTATATTTTGGGGCCAAAAAAGGGGTCTTACCGGACCTACTCCTTTTAAACTGTTTTAACTGTCAGTAGATATGTTTATTCCCTCTACATATAAACATAAATAAACAAAAAAAGCTCATTATAGTCGTTATTTGATTAATTGATATGATTAAAAATTCATTCAACATTCGATGCAACACTGTTTTTGTTTTTGCAGGGATTTAAGCGCTGCTGGATCTGTTGGGTAGCAAATCCATCAACCTAGGAACAGTGTTTGTTTGGATTTACCAATAATCATTTCTTTACTATTTTATAAATAAAAACTATTTTGTCTTATTCAAATAACTTATATTTCCAACCAAGCATAAGTTTAGAAGGGTTGACCGTGTAGTGAATCTTAAAACAAGAGTGCACATGCTGAAATGTCTCGCCTTCATTACTAAGGCCAAACAGTATTTACTGAACCCTACCTACCTTGATTTGTATCCCCTACCAACATACCTGCCAACTGTCACTTTTTGCGGGGGATTTCCCCCATGGAGGCTGCCAAATGGGAATTTTGAAAGAGCATTTTTGTCCACAATTGAAACAAAACAATTAATTTTACAATGGCTATAGGCTTGTAAAAGTATGAAGAAGCCAAAAAACAACATTAAAACTATTTGAAGGCCCCCTTGAAGGTTTTGTAGGACCATAAACGCCATCTTGTACGTAAAACCCCCATGGGGATTTTGAAAAATTGGCAGGTATGTACCAAGGACGTATATAATGTTAGTTATATATCCTTGACCTTTAAGATTTTTTTGGCCGTTTTTAGTAAGCACTGTTAAAGTCACAATGTTGCTCCCAAAGACTCCATGAAAAAAATGTTTAAAAAAAAAAACCTACCTACCTACCCTTTATTTTTTCAGCATGTGACAGAAAACACATACTTTTTTGTTTGGCCTAACCATTGATATTATGTTAATAGTCCTATATAAAAAGCTTAACTACAACTATCACATAAACTTAACATGATCCAAGAAAATGAGGTCAAGTTCATATAAACCAAACGAGAAATACAGGTTCACCTTACAATCATTAAACACACTAAATATATTATTGCTTATAATTTCTAAGAAACAGACTTATTCAAGAAAACTTGACATTGACCAATGAACCATCAAACTGAGGTCAAGGTCAGATGAACCTGGCCAGACAGGGCCAGGTGAGCTAAAATATCAGCATTTTTTTCATATATAAAGGGACATAACTCTAGATCAGTAAAAGTGAGGCCACCAAAATACAAAGTTGATATGTGTTTTGTGGTACCAAGCATTGAATATAAGTTTCATTTAATGTTTTGAGGCAAACTAAAGTTAGAGAATGGAAACAACAAATTCATCATTTTTCCATTTATAAAGGGCATGATCACTCTAGAAAAGTAAAAGTAAGGCCACCAAAATTCAAACTTGATCTGTGTTTTGTGGTATTTAGCATTGTGTATGAGTTTCATAACATTCACTGGAGGCAAACTAAAGTTAGAGAGCAGAAACAAAAAATTCAGCAATTTTTCCATTTGTAAAGGACACAAGCATTAGTCTTTCAAAAAGGGCTAGTCGACTCTTAGCTGATGAAAATGGAAAGTGCTCTCGCTTTGTAGATTAATTCATTTACTAGAATAGCCATGTGCATCAATCAACAAATTTTACCACACACATGAGGTCACACGTGATGAAGTAGTATATATCGTTTAACGTTGTTGTTTACTCCAGAAGATTCGACTATTTATAGATAAAAGTTACCTGTGTAAAATCTAATTGCTAAAATAGAGAGGACAAATCCGATACTCTACGGGATTGAAGGACATTAACTAGGTTTGGATTGTCCTAACCAATCAATAAACTTTGATTATTCACGTCTCGTAATATCTTCCAATCAGGTAGCAAGAAAAATTCACGCACTAACTGTCCATCGTTCAATTCTTAATATCGACTCCTAGGAGTCGATAATAACTCTAGGATGGTAAAAGTGACACTTCTCAAATTCAAATTGATCTGTGTTTTGTGGTAATAAGAGTTGTGTATAAGTTACATAACATTTGGTTGAGAAAAATTAAAGTTAGAGAACGGAAAACAATTGTGGGACGTACTGAGGGATGTATGTACGTAAGTACAGACAGACAAGGGTAAAACTTAATTCTGCCTCTGCTACAGGGGTGGCATAAGAAAGACCAAAAACTTACTGTGCAAGAGCTGTATTGTCAAGGTCGTTAAAAACCTCCATCATCATCAACTTAACTTTGACCACTGAACCATGAAAATGAGGTCAAGGTCAGATGACACTTGCCAGTTGGACATGTACACCTTACAATCATCCCTCACACCAAATATAGTGCATTTATTGCATACAGTATAAGAAAAACAGAACAAAACACAAAAACTTAAATCCATAAACACTGAACTATGAATATGAGATCAATGTCAGATGACACCTACCAGTTGGACATGTGCACCTAAAAATCTTTCCATACACCAATATATGCTAGACCTATTGCTTATACTGTATTTGAGATATGGACTTGACCACCAAAAGTTAACCCGTGTTCACTGATCCATGAAATGAGGATAAGATCAAGTGAATACTGTTTGACAGGCATAAGGATCTTGCAAGGTTTGCATATATCAAATAAAGTTATCCTATTAATCATAAAAAGAGAGAAATTAACATTACAAAACTATTTTTTTTCAAGTATGTCAATGAACCATGAAAATGAGTTTAAGGATAATGGACATGTGATAGATGGAAACTTTGTAACATAAGGCATCTATATGCAGTATGAAGCATCCAGGTCGTCCACCTGCTAAAATATATAATATTTAAGATGTTAGTTAAAGCCCCAGCTGCCAGAAAAAAAAATTAATATATTTTTGCAAAGTCTTCCTGGTTGTATTTATATAATATATGCAGACCAAACTGTTTTAATACACGATTAAAAATAAAAAGATATGGTATGATTGCCAAATGAGACAACTCTTCACAAGAGACCAGATTTGCTCTTAATTCTTTAGTTTCATAGATATAAGCCAAAAACTGCATTTTACCCCTATGTTCTATTTTATGCCATGTTGGTTTGCAAGCGGGTCATCAGACACATTTTTAAACGAGATACCCTTATGATAAATGTGGCCAAGTTTGGTTAAATTTAGCACTGTAGTTTCAGACGAGAAGATTTTTGTAAAACTTAGCGATGACAGAAGTCAAGAGATGAGAAGGCTAACTTGGCCCTTTTTGGCTAGGGTACGCTAAAAAGCAAATTCCCATAATGGGCAATGTTTTATCATTATTGTTACTATCTTAATGTTTTCCTTTATCATTTTTGTTCTTTTTCCTCTTGTTAGCTGTATGTCCACCTGCAAAAATAGGAATTATCGTTCTAGGCAAAGCTAGATTTGTTTCCATTACACAATGTTAAAAAGCAACTATTTTTTATTTTAATTCTTTTAATACTCAATAAATAATGTAAAAAAACCATAACTTATCACAGCTAATCAACAAACAATTGTATAAATAATAAATTATACGGTCAAATTCCATCCCCTGCAATACAGTGTTAAAATTGAATGTCAGCATATCTAAAGTATAGTGCACATATGATATGAACATTGAAATGGATTCTGTTGCTTTCAGGGTCACATGATAATACATGGCATTAAATTAAATTTGTAAAAGACATCTGCTAAAAGAAGTAGAAGCAATAAGGCCCATCTTCTGCAAATTTAAACGTAACCTTATGTGATCTTAAATTTGTCTGACCAACCCTGAGGTAAAATGTGTTACACTTTATAGTCTAATTTCACATTTGACAATTTACCATGGCCATTCATTTTGTTTTGATAATTTCAGTTTCTTGGAACAAAAACAGGCCTTAATGCTTTAACTGTTTTTTCTTTAGAGCAAAAAGAATCCCAATTACACAAAATTTACTAATCACCAAGCAAACAATTAAATAACCTAGAAACATATGAGGTATTGTTTTGTATTTTGTGGTCCAATGCTTGACAACAAAGTGCAAATGTACTTTGAAAATTTATACATGATTAAATTTTTTAAACTTAACAACTTCAGCACAAATGTTAAAATAATGATAATTAAATAATTCTTTGGTGTACAGCTACAATGTAAATACAGTGAAACCTGTCTTAACTGAATTTTGCATAAACCAAAAAAAACATTTCTAACCAGAACTTGTTCGTCCAGCCATATCAAATTTTATGTTTTGTGAACCTGATTTAACCAAACATCTTTCAAAAACAAACAAAACCTTAAGTCCCAACGAGGTTCTGTTCAGACAGGTTTCACTGTAATTATGAATGTTAACTTATGGCATCTGACAACACAAATGTATCACAGAACATGAATGCATGAAATTGAATCTGGTAATCCTTCGTTTCCATGGTTACTGCAGCACTTTTTAATTAAAATATCAACATGAATCACATTTCTATATCAATATAAATTTCAATATGAATAAAAAGGAGTTACTTCAAAGAGGCAAAATATAACACATAGAAAAAACTCCACAAGACTTATAATTGCCGCTCACTACCTTGGTACCAAATATAATTTATTTAGTAAAGGTGCAATGATATTACAGTAATTTATTTTATTTTACGCTTATTTTTTTAATACAATGTAATTTTTAAGAATTTTTTTCTTAAACTATCATCTTTTTATAAATGATAAGAATAATTCGTTGTATGTGAATAAATGTATAATCAATTTAAATATAAAAGGGACATAACTCTAATATTTACTGCCGCTGCAAATCATAACTAAAGAACTAAACTTTACGTATCAAAAATGTTTCTTATTATAATCTCAATAAACTCAACTAGCATTAAGCTGACACTTCACTCTCCACTTTATAATATACTGTATAGCGGGTTATTTTTCGCAGGTGTAAAATTTTGCTCATAGAAAAAGATATTTCAAATATTTTGGCGGTTATTTTTTTGGGTGTACTCAAAACTTTAACCAATACCTTTGCATTTACACTTTTAAATTGGCGGGACTTATTTTGGCGATTTTGTTCTATCCCTGAAAATAATAGAAAAATTCATCCACGTGAAAATAACCCGCTATACAGTACTTGTACCTTTCCCTGAATAATTTTGTGGTTGAGATTTGATTCCTGTAGTTTTTAAAACATTAGAAATTGAAAGAAGTTTAAGTTATTCTTATAACAATAAAAACAGAAATTGTGCAACTAAAACCCAAATGAGGCAATCATGTTAAAGCCTAAGAATATGTGTTACAAGACAAGAAAATTTAAGATGTTATGTTTATAATTTGCTACCAAAAAAGCTTTACTGACTTTGAAACTTGAAAGCAAGAAAATTAATTAACTATTAATCAATCTACACAAGATTAATATACATAACATTTTGGGGAAATAAGCAACATTAGATCGGAACAGGTTATTAGCTAGTCAATATGTTATGATTTCACAAGTCAGTACGTACATCTCCAATACAAGATTGGGACTTTTAATTTGTTAAAAGGGGAGAAATGGGGGAGGTGTTGTTGTCAAAAGTAAAATAAAGGATTTTTTTTTTAATTTGTAGATGGCAAATAAAGCCATGAATATAACCCTTTTTAAGTTACTTTTAAGTTTTAATTGTAAAATTGTGTATGCTGTCTTTTCAGGCATATGCTTCTGATATGATATATAAATCCTTAAAAAATCACTAAAAACCAAAAAGCAATAAAACCAAAATGCACTTAAATAAAGTTTCTAACTGAACTTCATAATAAAATGAGATGCTTGAAAGTTTTGAAATTAATTGAGATGAGTAAAGCATCTGAGATTCTATGCATGTATAAAGTATACAAAAAAGTTAATTTTAATCTATTATAGATATTTGTGATGTTATTATTAATGAAATATGGTTAAAAAAAGATATAAAAATAAAACTAACATCATTATTGGCACTAAATGTTTATAAATAACAAATAACAAAGGTAAATAGTATGACTGATGTGCATATCGCAAGAGCACAAAAGATTTTTTTTTCTTAATTTCTCCTTTTTAACCCTTTCCTCCATGGAATTTTTTTTTTACATACTTGATTTCCATAGGATTTTTTTAATAAAAAAAAATTCATCGGGTTTAAAGTATTAATGCATTGTGAAAATGAATATTTCATCAATGAAATTCAAATCAGATATTCTCATTAATATCCTTTTCATATTGGATACTGATTTTTTTAAGTCTGATGCAGACATTTTGTAGTCGAAGCGTTTCAACTGAGGTACTACACAGGCGTCAAAAGGCGTCATTATGGAGTAAAGGGGGTGGCGTCAAAAAGAGTCACTATGGAGGAAAGGGTTAAAGAAAACTCAGGTATGATTAAATTTTGCCATCATCACTTGAAATTTTTTTGCAACTAAATTCATTAATTTATCCAAGGATTTGTATAGTACTATCAACTGATTTATCAACTGGTTTTCTTTTTTTAATTTTTCATACATTTATCTTCTCTGTAACTGGTCTATTTTCTTCCATGTAGGTAGTTTCATTCAAAAAGTTTCCTCTTTATAATATAATCTTCAAATAAATATTTAATGGAGAAATTGTAAAAAAAAAATCATTTGTGCTCATGACTATGTTTCCTCAACACACTGAGATTTTTCTTCCACCAATATAACACTGGGTTTTTCTTGTAAAAAAAGCACACACAAAAGTCTTGACTAGCTATATACTAGGACATTAACAATGTGGAACGTTACAAAGAAACTATTACCTATTTGCATATTAACCTTAGAGGCCAACAGCCTTTCTGAAAAAGAAAGCAAAACAACTGTAACTAAGAGCTCTTTTTTTCAAAACAATAAAATTTTAATTTTTAATTTTTTTTCTAAAGTATTTGGGATAACGTAATCTTATTGATAATTTCTCATGGCATTACAGGAATTCAAAAAATTTCAAATAATTTCTCATATATGAATAACACAAATAAATGTATAAAATTACAGCGGATTCCATTGAGTGTGTAGCGAAAGGTAATATCTTTGGTTAGCTTGCTTGTTAGCTAAACCGTGAAGTCATTATTAGGTCAGGTGTACTTCCCTCCTTTCGAAGTAGCATAATCCAACAGACAGATCGATCAGTTTTCTGTCAGACTAGTCTATTCTTAAAGTAGGGTAGATTACATAACCTAACAATGACTTCACGGTTCAGCTAACAAGCAAGATAACCAAAGATATCACCTTTGGCTACACACTCAATGGAATCTGCTGTAAACAACGAGTCACCTGACATTACACAAAAAACTTAAAATATTCATCTGGAGTTTCTATGATATACAAGATACATACTGGTAGGTCAAATTCATTTGTAACATTTTTCAGTATTTCATTGATTTTTTAAACCAAAATGATGTAGGTGTCAAAATAGAATGAATATTTAACAACACTATATGTATTTTGAATATATAATAATGAATAAAAAACTTTTTTATTATCTTTTGATTACTGGTTATATTCTGTTTTCCAAGTATTATACCTCTGTTAGAAAATATTAGATGAAATTCAACCATACAAAATACAAAATAACTTAACATATCCTTAAGCAGGTTATTCTAGTTAGCAAGAAACCATTCAATTTGATTAGTAGCGAGTTTTTTCACAGAACCATTGACAAATGTTTTCAGACCTTAAATACAATACAACAATATTCAAAGGATCAGATGGTCAATGCCAAGTCATTGAGGTTAGGAAATCTTTCTAATACAATACCCTTTAATTTAAGCTACCACAAATATTCATGAGGGTCTGAATAGGTGTCTTTTTTGTACCATTTTTATTATTTTACCCATAATACTCTATTTTTATTTTACCCATAATACTCTATTTTTATTTTACCCATAATTCTCTATTTTTATTTTACCCATAATACTCTATTTTTTATTTTACCCATAATTCTCTATTTTTATTTTACCCATAATTCTCTATTTTTATTTTACCCATAATTCTCTATTTTTATTTTTTTTGCTCTATATTCTGCACTTTTTAACTTCTATTAGGTAAACCCCTTCCAGACTCTCATACATGTATTAATTTTAAAAGTCAAATGAAAAAGAAGTTTTTCAAACAGATAATACATTTGATTAAAATTAGTTCAAACTGACAACAGAAACAACATGGCCGAAGTTCCAACACATGAAAAATACATTTGATTAAAATTAGTTAAAACTGACAACAGAAACAAAATGGCCGAAGTTCCAACACATGACAAGCCAGAGGAAATGAATACCTACTGATGTAAAATCGAATTCATCGTCCGGATCAATGAGATTGAAACCAATGAGTGACCGCTGTAAAGATACGGTGATAATTTTGACAAGTTATTTGTGAAAGGTTAAAACACTTTCTACAATCAAATTAAAATTAGTTTCCCACACCAGCTCCTCATTTTTAGTTGTGTATCCTAATAAACAATCAATCGACCAAAAATGAGGAGCAAGTGAGATTAACTAATTTTTAGAGGATTGCATTTTTTACATATGTGATAATGTGTATTTAATTTGTGTGCTTGTGTAGTGTAGCAAAACGGGTCTTGTTTAATTTCTTTACAGATTCATATCCATTGAAAACTTTATATATCCCACTGATGAACTGCTCTGATGAAATACAAAACTAAGTTTATATTTTTCATCAATCATAAAAATATATTACACTCATTAAGAATTTAAAATAGGGAAAAAAAGAGTTATTCCCCTTTATCTCATTTTCCCCATATTTGATACAAGTTAAAAACTCTTAAAAGAAATTTTCTGTTTCAATTCATTTTCTCCATTTGCATACCAACAACTAAATCTGGTCATAAATAGCATAAATCACAAAATAAGCACATCTTAATAATAAATAAACAAAAAATAAGTTTAATGTAAATGCACTATGAGTATAAAAATGACTAGACACATAACTATTCTTCTAACAAGTAAAAAAAACATAATTAATAATTTATGTTAATACAAAAATACATATATATCAAATTTCCAATGTCATATGCATCTTACCTTACTCCAAAAACAAAATAATACATAAGAAAACAAAGACTTTTACAAAATGTTACAGCAGTGTACATTCTTATAAAAGTTTTCCAGTCATTAAGGTGGTACCTAACACTTCAGGGAGATAACTCTGTAAAATCAGCTAAACGCTTTAATTACGTCGTGTTGTAAAGGGAATATTAAGCTTCTCAATGATCAAAATTGGTGTTTGTCAAACTGCTTTATAACCAGTGTATTTTTTCTGATAAAATGGTTGGTTCAAAATTTTTTTTTTTTTATATATTTTGTTAAAGGGTCAAAGTAAATAATTTGTCAAAATTTTAAGAAAATTAAACGAGCCAAATTAATTTGAGTGAAAGTGTTGGGTACCACCTTAAGGGGAGATAATAAAAGTTTTCCAGTCAAAAAGGGGAGATAATAATATATAGTTAATGACTGCATCACAAAGTAGTTCCTGAATGTAAAATGTAATTATACATCACTTCAATAAAAAGAACATTGATTTGATTCAAATTGAAAAATTTATACTCTCTTCTTATCACAGACCATGAATAATGTTGAGTTAGTAGTTCTCAACAATGTAAAAAATACAAAAGGTCTAACCAAATTTAGAACTTGAACAAGAATGTGTCCTCAGTACACGAATGCCCCACTCGCACTATCATTTTCTATGTTCAGTGGACCGTGAAATTTGGGTAAAATCTCTAATTTGGCATTAAAATTAGAAAGATCATATCATAGGGAACAAGTGTACCAAGTTTGAAGTCGATTGGACTTCAACTTCATCAAAAACTACCTTGACCAAAAACTTTAACCTGAAGCGGGACAGACGGACGAACGAACGGACAAACGAACGAACGAACGGACGCACAGACCAGAAAACATAATGCCCCTCTACTATCGTAGGTGGGGCATAAAAATCTGTATCTGGCACTTCGAGGCCAAACAGGGATGAAATTTAAACATTGACACCATAAATTTTTTATGTATTGGAATTAATTTGCTGAAATTACATATAGTAACATTTGATTGAGTAACTTACGTTTTGAAAAGTGAAGCAACATGCAGTGCCATCTGGTGGAAAAGATAACAATGGGCTATGTAATGTTCTGAACACATTAAGATATTCAGCATGAAATCTCCACTTTTAAAAATATCAAATTCTAAAACTTACAGTAATATCAAATTCATTTCATATTAGTCTTAGTTCCACCAAAAATCATGAAAATCCATGCAAAAAGTGTTAAAATAATTCAAATTCAAATTCTGTTTATGAATTAAAATGTTTAATCGCTTAATTACTCTTATGGAATAACAAACATTTCTTTATCAAAAACTTTCATGAAACTTATGAAGATATTTGAGTGTAATCATTTCACTGGAATATTACCTCTTTGAATTTAAGTTTAAGAGTTTTTCTAATTCTAAAAATCTAAATATTATTGAGGATTACAAATATTTTAGTTCATTCATATTCATGGTGAGATCAAACAAAAACAATGAATAAAATTAGAAGATTCAGAAATGTTTAACTAATGAACAGACAAACTAACAGGAAGAAATTCATGTCTAATTCTTTTAACCTTACAGACTTTAATTTTAAAAGTATTGAAATATTAATTTTAAAAGTATTGAAATATTAATTTTAAAAGTATTGAAATATTAGTGTTTAATATGTTGGACCAATATATCAACCATTAAACTGTCCAAATGAGACATTTTTTTCTCTGAATTTATCGGTGACTGTGTTTCAGTATCTATTTGTTTTCCAAGGTCAAATTCTCCAGTAAAATGGTTGATATTCTATTTCTTACCCTTATTATTAGAATAAGTTTACAAGATTTCAAATAAAACACTATGATATTACTGAATTATCAAAATATAAGTGGACATTTCAGAGATGAATATTAATATAATCTATCAAACATTTTCAGGAATTCTATAAAAAATATTGAAGGACTATGTAAAAAATAAAAGCCTCCAAAAATTTCTATAAATTCATTAGTAACTAAAATGTTCAGCTTCAATCATTCAATATTCTGAAGGTTAGAGTAATTAATTCTACCCTGTATTTCATATGAACCATTCTCAAAATGCAAAAAGCAACTATTTCAAATAATGCATAAAGGTATAATAAACCCTGAATTGACTATTGATCTATATAAAAATGTGGTCTTTCTTAAATAGCACTATAAAAATATACATCTGGTATAAAATAATGGCACTTTAAAATAAAGCTCTTTGGTACAAATAATACAGGAAATATAAACAAGTTAAAAATAAAATTTTAGATGCAATATATATTCTAACAATATCAAAAACAAGTTCTCAGAAGTAAGTATCTATCTTTATTTTCAGTTAAAAAAAAGTTTGCTTACTTCAAGAACATTTCAGAAAGTCAAGAAAAAAATAAACCCTTCAAACATTTTTCCATGATTAAGTTTTCAGTTTTACTCAAATCTAAGAATTCTTTTTATCAAATTATAATAATGAACTTTACCGCCAAATTTAAAAAAAGAAGAAATACTCACGATAACAACATTTCAAGTTTCTGAAATTTAGTAATATTTAAAGAGGCAATGCTGATATGAAATTATTTTTTAAAGCAGACAATATAAAATAATGCTGACATGTTTAGAAAAATATACTGACCTATCAAAATTATCAACTCAAACGGAATAATAACATAATACTTCAATCTATACTTTATAACTATGGCATTCATACACATTTGTTACATCTTACACTATGCTATATTGTTTGTGCGTCTGCTACATGCAGATTTCGTTCTTCTTTTAGAAAGCAAATTTGTATTTTCTTTTGACTTATTCTGGGTTAATTGAAAAAATGGACTTTCAAAAGTTTTAAAATCTGAATCAAAATAAGTACTCAGATCTGGATATATAAACTTTTCTGGTCCATATTCCATAACATTTTGTCCATTTTGAGAAGAATCTTCAGGAGGAGAATGAAATACAGAGTTCTGATTGGCTGACAAAGATTTAGTCCTAATCACACCAGAGTTTGTTAATGAAGAAAAGTCCACACCATGACTGTCATTTAGCACTTTTTGAAGCATTACCTCAGACTTTTCACTCTTATGTTTGATGATATCTCTCAAATCACCATCATCCATTGTTCTAGCTGACCTTGACCTTTTATCTCCTTTCTCATTGGATGAATGTTCTCCTGAATCTTCACCAGATATAATAGTTGTACACACGTTATGATTGAAAGCTGAAGGTAATGGTTGTTTGCTGAGATGTAATGTTCCATTTGTTGTGGACATCCAAGATTTTTGTTCTTCTGTGAGGGACAAGAGAGGTGGCAGCATGTCTTTTCTTCGTGGTGTAGTCCATGCATTATTATTATTGGAAACATTACTAGACACCTGTGCAGTCGATTTTTGTGAAATATTTTCTAGGTCATTCTTTATGACCTTGTTCACAGGTGACTTTAATTTAACTGTTGAATTTGAGGTAAATGTCTTCTGAGAGGTCACTGAGGTACTAGACTTAGCTTCAGACTTTTGAGATCTTAGAGAGATGTTTGACAAGTCTGAGGATCTTTTTGATTTCCCTGAAATTTCTGAATTTACAGATATTTCTGATTTCAAAGACTTAAATGATTTGACAGAGGAAGAATCAAAGGATTTTAAAGAAATGGTATCAGCTTTATCATTAGGGTTACTACAATGAGATACAAAACCACTATCAACCCTTGGGTCTTTTGTGTTGGGTTGCTGGCTTAACTTTTCTACAGGCGTGTAATCAACTTGACCTCCCCCTTCCCTTGAATCACTACTGCCATAACAATAGTCCTCATATTCACTACCGGCAGAATCCGTGGACAGACTACCCGTGGGACTACCTGTTTTGACCCCTTTAAAACGTCTTCTACGAATTCGTCTCACCTTATCAGTGCCTATTCTTCTTCCCTGTTTTAAGCGCCTAATGTAGGCTGCTGGCACATTTTTTTTCTGATGGTGTAAATCAAGTCCATTTAAATGGGCAATTGCTTTCAAATGTTTTTTGTAACGATTTTCGTTTTTCATGAATGCTGGCAATTTTAGACAGTCTAAGCGAGCTATGCGTTTGCATCTTTGAACTTCATCAACACAAATTTTCCCGCTCATCATTACGTTAAAATCTATCATGTCCAAACTTCTTAGTATTTCAACAGCTCCTGAAAGACATAAAAGTTTATAACATTAAAATCTAGCTTGTTTAAACTTCTGGGTATTTCAACAGCTCCTGAAAGACATAAAAGTTCTTTAAATTAAAATCAAGCTTGTCCAAACTTCTTAATTTCATCAGCTCTTGAAAGACATAAAAGTTCTTTATATCAAAATCAAGTTTGTCCAAACTTCTCGGTATTTCAACAGCTCCTGAAAGACATAAAGTTCTTTATATTAAAATCAAGCTTGTCCAAACTTCTCAGTATTTCAACAGCTCCTGAAAGACATAAAAGTTTATAACATTAAAATCTAAATTGTCATAACTCTATAGTACTTTGATAGCTCCTGAAATATATATAGCTTTGTGTAGAAATTTCGCCAAATACATGTATAGAATTCTACTGAAATACATTGGAAGATTTTATAATGATCTACTGGCAAAGTCTTTATTCTGTTTACTTTCTATGGATTCATTTATTTTTGTGGGTAAATGTACCAGTTATGGATTGTGAACTGATTTATTTTGTTCATATTATATTTGTTTAGTGGTTTTGCTAATTTCTGTTTTGTTGACATAATGACATTAAATTGGTTTCATTTGGTTTACCTTTATCTACCTTATTTACAAAAATTGATACCCTACGAATCATTTTGATCAACAGTATTTGTTTTGGGGCCAGCTGAAGCCTTCTCTGGGTGCAGGATTTTCTCTCGGTGTTGGAAGACCCATTGGTGGCCTTTGGCAGTTTTCTGCTCTTTGTTTGGGGTTGTTGTCTCTTAGCCACATTACCCATTTTTATTCTCAATTTCATTGTTCTATTCTGTTGCAATTTCATTGAGTATCAAAATTTCCACAGAACATTTATCAGTATTACCTTCAAAATAGCACTGATCTTTTCCATAGCCTCCTAAGTCATTAGGATCTAGGAGTCCCCTTTTGACTCGCATACAAAGTCTCCAGCGATGTTCAGGACTTTTGACATAAATGGTCAGATGATCATACAATTGTTTAAATGTCATCTCTGCCGCTTTACAAGCTGTGTCTGGAAACAAGGAAATAAAAAACTTAATATACCTCTTTGAATTCCTGAATTAAATTTAACTTTTTTTTACATTTTCTACTGAAGAAGTGCTTCTAAAATTCTTGATTTTTAGTACAGACTGCAATGAATTTAATAAAAGAATCATATATTCTGTTAATGTGCATTTCAGATATTAACTATGCCATAAGGAATTTTTATCTGTATCATATAATACATCCTGTATTAATTCAAATCAACATTCCCTTCTGAGTAGAGTTTTACATCAATCACATGATGATTACCAACTTCCGAAGCAAGGTTGTTGGCTCTCCGGACATTCCCAAAGTCCTGTGATTGCCAAGTTTATGAGCTTCGGTCCTTGCTTGGAAGTTGGATGACTACATTATTCAGTTAATTTTCAAATAAGCACTGGTTGCAAGTAGGATGCTCATGATCAGCTTATTATGACACTTTAATCCTTCTCAAACATAAAAGGAAATATAGTTAATGATAATATGAAATTCTAAGTATACTAAACATGTTAAACATATATATGTAATAAATTTTAGATTGATGAATAATCCCTCCTCACAATAACAACATGCAAATAGTTTGTACATGTTAAAATACAAAATCCATGCAAGACAAAAAAGTACAACCAGTCTTAAATAGAAAGACACTGAAGAGAGCTACAGTTAGTCACTGAAAAATACAACAGTAATATTAAAAGTTACGTAGAAAATACATGTGAGTAAATGCAAATCTGTTATAGTGAAAACATTTAAACCAAGTCCATATATTCTTGCAATAGATATAATCAATTTGAAGGCCATTGAGCTACTTATTGCAAAGACAATTAATCCTTTCTCAAGAATCAGTTCCAGTTAACCTGTCTATATAAATATATGCATAGCGTACTGTACCTAATTGACATAATTTTCGACAGGATATCTATTTTTTCTCTATTTCTAAATAATTTAATTTTGGATGTAACGTGTCTTCTGATCGGCTGACGTTATTTTGTTATGAGCCCATAGACATAATTTAGTCATGTGACCGTGACGTCATCAACGTTTTTCGTGGTTTTCTACGGTTTAAAATGGAATTTAGAATTAAATTATAAGAAATGACTGTAATATTTTTTCTGTCTATTCGAAATAACATAAAAAATGTGGTGCACACTGTTAAATAACCCGCTACGCACGTTATTCAGTATGCACCAAATTTTTTATGTTATTTCTTCATAGACAGAAAAAATATTACAGTCATTCCTTAAAAATGTATTAATTTTCATTACTAGGAGTTTTATTATTTTATACAGCTATATTTACCAATAAATGAGAAATTCGAAGTTTCAAGTGAATGAATCTCAAAGGTTTGATAGCCATCGCAATAAAAAACAGTTTTTTTTAATACAAAATTGCTACAAAATTACAAGTAAATTATGAAAACGTCCCTTAAATCAAGATGGTCCTCTTGAAACAATATGCAAAAAAGGCTTGGTAAACAGTACATTACCTGTATGAACTAGGTACTGGTGATTTCAAACAGTATAATAGGTATTTTATGATAAAGTCATACCCGAAGCAATGCAATATTATGAGAATAATATCAAGCAGCTTGTTGGTTAAAAATATAGCAGTTATCTTTACATATATATAAATATAGAAAAGAGGTAAGACACAGCTGGGGTTATTGAATAAGTAAATACAATAGTAAAACAGTAAACCATAGTTAGAGAAGTGTTATGATATTGTAATTATTATGTTTATTTATGTTGGCCTAATTTGTGTTGTATGGCCTGATAGTTGTTTACCAAATAATCTTATAACTGTGCAGTTTAGGAATCACTGGAACAATCACAGAATGATTGGAACTTTCTAGAATGATCCTTATAAAAGATGCGTAATTTAAACTTCTACGTTATTCCAGAAACTTCCGTTGTAACTTTCCAGGATTTTCCACAATGTTCCATTATAGAGTGTTCTAGAATTTTCCATGACAACACTATATATACAGACACTAAAGTTAAACTCTCATATTTTTAAAACTTGGACATAGACATTGATAGACATTAGTATTCACAGCATTTGGATTGACACTTTTATTCTACAAACAACATCATACTGGATTGTGACATTAGTAGTGAACGTAATATTCAAATTGGATTCCGAAAGATTTCCGGATACAGATAAAGATAACTGATTGGACTCATATTTTGACAGTTAAGTTAACAGTAATATTTGTGTAATACCTTTTGTAAACTTTTGTATATTAAATATTGTTAAATTTTATTATTGATTTGTGTCTTTTGTTGGCTACAATTTAAAGGCGATTTCTGGCCGTAACAGAAATTGGGGGCTCGTCCGGGATACTGAAAATATATTATTCAAAATTTTTTCAATATTTTTATTATAACTAGCCAACAAAATTCTACAAAATGGCATTTGATGCCGGTAAATTTTTGAAAACGCCAGACCTGGAGAGTTTTGATAATTTAAAGAAAGACGAATTAGTGTTGCTTGCTAAACATCTGCAGTTAAATTTTAAAGTATCTATGAGAAAACAAATTATAAAAAATTTGGTTATAGACAAATTAGTTGACGCAGAAATTTTAGGTGAAGAGGCTCTTGAACTTAAGGTCGAAAATGTAGATGCCTTTAAATTAAAACAGCTTGAATTAGAACATGAATTTAAATTAAAACAAGCAGAACTGGAAATGAAGGAAAGGTTGGAAATAGAGAGAAAAGTAAAAGAAGATGAATTTAAATTAAAAGAACTGGAAATGAAGGAGAGGGAGAAAATAAAAGAAGATGAATTAAAATTAAAAGAACTTGAAATGAGAGAAAGGCTAGAGATGGAAAAACTGAAAATTGAAATGGTCAAAGAAGAAAGCAACACTAAAGTCCAGTCGAAATCAGATTATTTTGATGCAGCAAAAAATATACGTTTGGTTCCGAAATTTTGTGAAAAAACAGTTGATAAATATTTTCCACAGTTTGAGAAAATTGCAAATAATTTGAAATGGCCGAAGCCATATTGGACTACAATGCTACAAAGTGTTTTTGAGGGTAAAGCCGCTGAAATATACTCCGCACTTCCATCAGAAAAAAGTTCCAATTATGACACGGTGAAACAGGAAGTTTTGAAAGCTTATGAGCTAGTACCAGAAGCATATAGACAGAAATTTAGATCTTATAAAAAGTTTGATTCGCAAACCTATGTGGAATTTGCTCGGGAAAAAGAAGATCTATTTGATAAATGGCTTACTTCAAAGAAAACAAACAACAATTTTGATGACCTAAGACAATTGATGTTATTAGAAGAGTTCAAACAATGTGTTCATTTAGACTTAAAAGCACATTTAGACGACAAAACTGTTGGGACAATTCACGATGCTGCTGTAATTTCAGATAATTATACCCTTTCACATAAAAGAAGTTTCAAGAGTCAAAATGTTAATACTTCCAGTGGAAATTACAAAAATCAAAGCACTGAGCGTACTGATAGTAAGCCTGTTCCACAGAATAAGAGTCAGTCCAGTTATAATATGTCTAGTCCAAAATTTGATACTTTTGAGAAGAAGTCACTGACTTGTGCTTATTGTAAGAAGATTGGTCACCTGATGGCTGATTGTTTTAGACTCCAGAAGAAGAATGAACGAGATAATAAGCCGAAGACCAGTGCTTGTACGACACCTTATATTACCAGTACATTGGAATGCCCTGCGCGTCAGGCTTTTAAGTCCAGTTTTTGTGATTACATGGAGGAATACAAACTCTTTATGTCTGATGGGTTTGTTTCTATTGTTGATGATACCACTCTTCAGCCTATTAAGATTTTACGGGACACTGGAGCTTCTCAGTCTTTATTGTTAGAAGGTGTGTTGCCTTTGTCCGAGAAGACTTCTGTTGGTGCCTCCGTTTTGTTACAAGGTGTAGAGTTAGGTTGTATAGATGTTCCTCTCCATCGTATTTATCTGAAGTCAGATTTGATAACTGGACCAGTTGTTGTAGGTGTTCGTCCTTGTCTCCCTGTTGAGGGTGTTACCTTATTGCTAGGAAATGATCTAGCTAGGAACAAAGTGGTTGCTGAACCAATTGTCACCAGTGAACCGGTGGTGGATGTTAAATCACCTGAAGATGATGCTGAATTGTATCCAGCTTGTGTTGTTACTAGGGCGATGGCTAGAAAACAACAAAATGAGAATTTGCAAGAAGACAAAATTGATTACATGGACCTTTCTGACACTTTTATAGCTGATATTGAAGATCCTGGTAACTCAGAAAAGGCTATTATAAAACCACCTAGTGTTAACAAAAATGTTATTATGCCATGGCCAGATGTAAACAGCCATTCATTAGACCGAAATAATTTACTCGAAGAACAACATAAAGACCCTGAGGTTCTTCAGCTCAGCCAGAGGGCTCAACCACAGGAGGAAGCAGACAAAGTGGCCGAATGCTATTACCATCAGGACAGTATTTTAATGAGGAAGTGGAGGCCTCCTGATGCTACCCCAGAGGAGGAATGGAGAGTGCTATACCAAGTGGTGGTGCCTAAAGTTTATAGACAAGAAATTATTGGTCTTGCCCATGACACCCCCTTGGCTGGACACTTAGGTATAAGGAAGACTTGCCTTAAGATCTTGCAGCATTTTTACTGGCCTAAACTTAGAAATGATGTTGCAGAATACTGCAAATCATGTCATTTATGCCAGGTTGTTGGTAAACCTAACCAGAAAATACCACCAGCACCACTTCTGCCTATTCCAGCCTTTGACGAACCTTTCAGCAGAGTTCTAATTGACTGTGTTGGACCTTTACCAAAGACCAAGACTGGAAATGCATATTTATTGACAATCATGTGTACATCTACCCGCTTTCCTGAAGCTATTCCGCTCAGAAATATCAAGACACCTACTATCGTCAAAGCTTTGATAAAATTTTTCACATTAGTAGGACTTCCTAAGTCTATACAGTCCGACCAGGGATCAAATTTCATGTCAGGTTTATTTCAGCAAGTCGTATACCAGTTAGGGATTGCTCAGTACAGATCAAGTGCTTATCATCCAGAATCTCAAGGTGCCTTAGAACGTTTTCATCAAACATTGAAGAACATGATTAGAACTTTTTGTCTTCAATTTGACAGAGACTGGGATGATGGAGTTCACTTTCTACTTTTTGCAGTCCGAGAGGCTGTTCAAGAATCCCTTGGATTTAGTCCCTTTGAGTTGGTATTTGGCCATACTGTAAGGGGACCGTTAAAATTGATTAAGGAAAAGTGGCTTACTGAACATACTGACCTGAATCTTTTAGACTATGTATCTAGATTTAAAGAAAAATTGTATACTGCTTGTCAAATTGCTCAGAAAAACTTAAAAAATGTACAGAACAAGATGAAAATTTGGTATGATAAAGATGCCAGGGATAGAGTTTTTGAGCCTGGTGATAAGGTACTTGTATTTTTGCCAGTCCCTGGACATCCTTTACAGGCTAAATATTGTGGTCCTTATACAATAGAGAGTAAAATTAATGATTTGAATTATATTGTAAAAACTCCAGGTCGGCGCAAACAAAATAGAGTGTGTCATATTAATATGTTAAAACCATATTTTGAGCGTACTAATGTACTATGTGATAGTAAACCAGTTGCCACTTTAGGCATGGTTAAATTTGAGAACAATCATGACAAACCAGATGTAATTGAACCAACTTTTAGTTGTAAAACTATGGAAGAGACAGTTAGATTGAAAAATTCAGAAATTTTGTCAAATTTAGATTCAAAACTTGCACATCTGTCTTTTGATCGTAGAGAAGAAATAAAAACTTTGGTATTTTCTTTTAAAAATCTTTTTCCAGATGTGCCAAACAAAACCACTTCTGTTTGTCATGATGTTGATGTAGGAGATGCTTCTCCAATTAAGCAACATCCTTATCGGCTCAATCCACTCAAACTTGAAGTTATGAGAAAAGAAATTAAATATATGCTTGACAATGATATTATTGAGCCGAGTAACAGTGAATGGAGCTCTCCTTGTCTCCTTGTGCCAAAACCAGATAAAACTTTTCGTTTTGTGACTGATTTCAGAAAAGTAAATTCAGTCTCAAAATCTGATTCCTATCCGATTCCAAGGATAGACGATTGTATTGACAATATTGGTCAAGCAAAATTTGTGAGCAAATTTGATTTATTGAAAGGTTATTGGCAAGTTCCATTGACACAGAGAGCTCGTGAAATATCAGCTTTTGTTACACCAGATGGCTTATTTCAATATACTGTAATGCCATTTGGCATGAAAAGTGCTCCAGCTACATTTCAAAGAATGATCAATAATGTAATAAAAGATTTAGACTGTTGTTATGCTTATATTGATGATCTTATTGTATGTAGTGATAGCTGGGAACAGCATTTAACACATTTGTATGATACTTTTGATAGATTGTCATATTCAAATTTGACTGTTAATCTTGGTAAAAGTGAATTTTGTCAGGCCACTGTTGATTATTTAGGGCATACAGTTGGCCAAGGTCAAGTAAAACCTATTATGGCTAAAGTGGAAGCTATTTCCAAATTTCCACCTCCTACAAATAGAAAACAACTTATGAGATATTTAGGCATGATAGGATTTTACAGGAAATTCTGTTCAAATTTTGCTACTGTTGTTCAACCATTGACTCATCTTTTACGAAAAGATTCTAAATTTATCTGGAGTGAAAATTGTCAAAAAGCTTTTGAAAATAGCAAATCACTTTTAATTAATAGTCCAGTTCTGATTACTCCAGACTTTGAAAAACAATTTAAACTTGCTGTTGATGCAAGCGATGTAGGAATAGGAGCTGTTTTATATCAAGAGACAGATGATAATGTTGAAAAACCTATATCATATTTTTCTAAGAAATTAGATAAACATCAGAAAAATTATTCAACTATTGAAAAAGAGTGTTTTGCAATGTTGTCAGCACTTCAACATTTTGATGTATATTTGAATCCCACTGTATATCCTATTCTTGTTTATACTGATCATAATCCTCTCACCTTCATGCATAAAATGAGAAACAAGAATCAGAGGTTGACTAGGTGGAGTTTATTGTTACAGGAATATGATGTAATTGTAAAACATATTAAGGGTAAAGATAATGTAATAGCTGATGCTTTATCTAGAGCTTATTAAATCACTTTGTATATATTATGTATTTTTGTTCATATTATTCATGATAAGTTTTTGTTACACTAAAACTTCTTTTAAGGGGGGAGGTGTTATGATATTGTAATTATTATGTTTATTTATGTTGGCCTAATTTGTGTTGTATGGCCTGATAGTTGTTTACCAAATAATCTTATAACTGTGCAGTTTAGGAATCACTGGAACAATCACAGAATGATTGGAACTTTCTAGAATGATCCTTATAAAAGATGCGTAATTTAAACTTCTACGTTATTCCAGAAACTTCCGTTGTAACTTTCCAGGATTTTCCACAATGTTCCATTATAGAGTGTTCTAGAATTTTCCATGACAACACTATATATACAGACACTAAAGTTAAACTCTCATATTTTTAAAACTTGGACATAGACATTGATAGACATTAGTATTCACAGCATTTGGATTGACACTTTTATTCTACAAACAACATCATACTGGATTGTGACATTAGTAGTGAACGTAATATTCAAATTGGATTCCGAAAGATTTCCGGATACAGATAAAGATAACTGATTGGACTCATATTTTGACAGTTAAGTTAACAGTAATATTTGTGTAATACCTTTTGTAAACTTTTGTATATTAAATATTGTTAAATTTTATTATTGATTTGTGTCTTTTGTTGGCTACAATTTAAAGGCGATTTCTGGCCGTAACAGAAGAGAAACCGATACAACTTCTACACATGAAATATTAGTGTTTTTTCAATACATTAAAGATTAATAATGCATTTAGAAGGGCCAATATATTCATGCATACAAAGACATGCAAAAATTAATGAAACATGCACAACATGCACAATGTTAGATGGTAATACAAAGCAAGAAAGATATGAGGGATACAAAGAAAGAAAACTTACAGTATAAAAGAGATGGCCCCCAAAGGAACCTGGTTTTTGCATTTAATATAGTGTTTATTGCAGCAAGGCCTTCTTCTGCTCGTAATTCTTCTAAACAATTTCTTCCTCTGAGATCAAATCTTTTCCTGTCACTATACCAAGGTTGTAGGCCATCATTAAATGATCGAAACTGTGCAAATTGGTCAAGGAAACAAGTGCAAAAACAAAAATTTAATGGTAATTCAAATGAAAAATACTCGTATACATATAATGTATACATGACTTTCACTAACTACAATTTATGTTTGACATATTTAAAAGAAACTATTACTGATGAGAGCTGAAAAAAATAATTTAAGAACTTCCTTTGAACTTAGAAAAGCAAGCTGCCATACTTTTCATAGTAACTCCTTGCAGTCTACAATATGAATAGTATAAAATGATAGATGAATTTAAATGTTCATATAGGGAATATTAATCCAAGATATAAATTCAATCTGCTGTGAACCTGTAACAAAAATGGATATTAATGTACATTAAATCACTTTTAAAAATACAACCACAATCATAATCACAGAATTCTATTAATAGAAGTTGCAATTAGTTTTTTTTATTTATTTCACACAGATTTTGCACAGCTATTATAATCTAAATTTTTGATGCAAACTGTCATGGTATTTTTAAATGCTAATCATCACATGTGTCAAGTTTACAAAGTATTTTTGTTAATCTCATTCAATAACTTTTCATTATTAAGATGTATTGTTGCAAGTCAACACACAGTATTATAAAACAATTTCAAACTTAAAAAATGTCCAATACTAATAAAGTTTAGCAGCAAATATACTCCTACTGTTTGATAAAGTATATCTAGAGAGCCATTTTTCTATATCATGTATATCTAAACTGTCCTTAGATAATGAAAACATGACTTGAAAATTGAGGTCCAATTGGACAATATGTAGATTGAGACTCAAACATGCAAAATTGGTGTAGTTAGTCTAATGTATTAACATGACGCAACTGTGCAGTATCTTATTTTGCAAAACAGCACTACACTTACAATATTGGAGAGCTGGTAACCATAGGTACTTAACATTAGCATTAAATACTGAATGAATGGCAGCAAGGCCTTCTTCAGATGCTAATCCTTCTAAGGTGTTTTGGTCCCTGAGGTGGAATCTTTTCCTATCAGAATACCATGGTTGACCACCTTCATTGCTAGACCGTAACTATTGGTTAGTCAAGGATTAAAAAGTAAGCAGATTTTCTAAAAATAGTTTAAAGCTATAAAACAAAATGGCTATATTTCAGAATCTTAAGCATTGTGGGTAATTTCAGTGTTTGTGGATTACAATACCTTCACATCCATTGTTTGAGATATTATTAACCAATATTATTAACCAATCAAAACATTTCTGCAAATGCTTATGAAGAAATGACCCAGAATGCATTAGATTCTGAAACACCAAATCTGATGGTCGAAAAAAAAAGGTTTACAATTTTAAATTGATCAGGTCATGAAATTAGTGCAAATTCTATATTTAAGTGAAGAAAATCTTACGTGAGTTAAATCAAAATAAGTATGTTGCTTTAATGATATGAAACTATAATTGTACTTGTGATGGACTTCAAAACCTTTAAAAGGAAACCCTAACACCTAATTTTGAAATGTGCTTAGAATGTGAGATGCTAAAAATCTTATGATCAAGATAATTTCAAAAAAACACATGCTTCAATACTGCAAAAATCTGTGTAGTATATATATATATTGCTTTCCATTTAAACCAACTTTTTTCCACACAAAGAAAGCTCATTGGCTATGGTTGCTAATGCCCTCTACGAAAGTACTCCATCCTTCATATAGGCTACTTTTAAGTGGATAGGTAGGCAATGTCAAACAACTTAAATTCTATTTTTGGCCTTATCATTGCATTATACATTATATAGCTTGGTTGCTGTTATCTTAAAATTTAAAAAAAAAACAATATTTGTCTGGTTTTTTTTTTGTACAAAAGGCTATAAATAATATGTCCCTGAAAAAATGAAAATGAAAAAAATCAAATTAGAGAAAACTGGAGTACTTTTTTGGAGAAAAAAAAGAGAGAGTTTTTAAACTTACAATACTGTAGAGCAGGAAGCCAAAGATATCTAACTCGTGAGTTCATTATAGTGTTAATGGCCGCCAAACCTTCCTCAGACCGAATAGCTGGAAGTGTTGTCATTTGTGAACCTCGTAGACTAAACCTTTTTCTATTACTAAACCAAGGTTGAAATCCATCGTTATAAGCACGTACCTGTGTTAACGGGTCAAGGATTAATCTTTCCTTATTAGTTGTTACTAAATGAAAATGAAATGTGAATGATTTTGCAAAAAAAGGCTTGAATGAAATTTGTGCAAGTGCAAGTGATATGAGAATATGGGAAAAGCATGTGTTCATAAAATACTATGTAAATATTTTACATTAAAGGTAGGTCATTTATTCATGAGTCTCTTATCTATCAGTTGAAAGCCAATATATACTTATAATACTTTTTTATTTTAAAATTGCAACAAATTGACCACAGGTATATCATAAATTGAATAAGATTTTGTTAGCAATAGCTGACAACTTATTGTCTTTTTCAAATAAGGTTACTAGAAGTAGATGTGAAAGAGTTTTAGGCTGTGTTCACATTAAGTTGACTCTCTGTGGGGTTCATGTCATAAAAACTTAAACAAATCTCTACTACATTTCAACCCGTACAAAGTTTTGACGATTAATACCTAGAAATTAAGCGTAAACCATTTTTTGTAAAACCAGGCATAACTGGTAGTTAAATGTCAAGATCCTGACACACAGTCATGACAGTAGCAGGAATTGCATATATAGCCATAGCAGTGACAGGTGTATAAAAAAGTGTTAAACTTTTAAAATCAAAATATGCCAAGCTTAAATTTTGTTACAGGCGTAAGACTGCCTGAAGACATAAATATTGACTTATAGAATGCTATGTTTCAACGATCATAGGATTTTTTTTTAAATGAAGGTAAAAACTATATTGTTATCAAAAGGATCAAGGTCATTACTTGTCTTCATTCTTCTTTCCATCTTTAACTATCAATTTTCTTACTATCCCTAAAATTTGCAAAAAGTTTTCCCCATATGTCATTGTATGTTGATACCTGAAATGAGGCTGTTCTGTAAAAACACAAAAAGCTCCAGTTCAAAGTGCAGTGAAAATCAGCAACTATAAGCAAATTCCAAGTACAGTGAAGATCAGCACCTTGAAGCAAAGCATGGCTAAACTTAAAAATAAACAAAAAATACATAAATAAACTGAAATTAATGTAATGAAATAATTAGTGATGTGCATGCATTAAATGCTTTAAAAAAGTCAATGGAGAAAACACAACCATAATATACATGTATGTTTTATAAAAAAAATCCAAAGTGAAAACACATCTTGCAACCATAGTGACTGTGTTAATATATAGAAAGATATTACAAATTGTTTGAAGGATACAAAATGTGTTCCTATTTCATGGTCTGCTAGACATCGTATACCCTGTTCCCTTAAAAAGTTGTTGTCTGTTGAATTTTTAATCCAGAATGAGTAGTTGCGAGCCTCTGGTCTATTGTGTTTACAGTGAGGTCCAATCCACATCATACGAGCACTGAAATTAAATGAAGTCAACTGTAAGCTTGCGTAGCATATAAATATAGAGAACAAATTTCCATTTACATATTTTCATTCAAATACTCATGAAATTGTGATTTTTTTTTGTAATTATCTTTGTCATGTTTGTTGACGGGTCTATTTCTCATATAAAAATGATCTCTTTAGTATGTATATATTATGTACTTTACAAATGAGCATAACAATTTGGAAATTGAACATTATTACATACAATATACATATATATAAAAAAAAATTATGATAAACAAGAATGTGTCCATAGGTAACACGGATGCCCCACTTGCACTATCATTTTCCATGTTCAGTGGTCTGTGAAATTGGGGTCAAAACTTTAATTTGGCATTTAAATTAGAAAGATCATATTATATGGAAAATATGTACTAAGTTTCAAGTTGATTGGACTTCAACTTAATCAAAAACTACCTTGACCAAAAACTTTAACCTGAACTTCGCACTATCATTTTCTATGTTCAGTGGACCGTGAAATTGGGGTCAAAACTTTAATTTGGCATTACAATTAGAAAGATCATATCATGGGGAACATGTGTACTAAGTTTCAAGTTGATTGGACTTCAATTTCATCAAAAACTACCTTGACCAAAAACTTTAACCTGAAGTGGGATGAACGGACGCAAGGATGAACGAACAGACAGACGGACAAATGGACGTACAGACCAGAAAACATAATGCCCCTCTAGTATCATAGCTGGGGCATAGTAGGTGGGGCATAAAAACTCTAATCTGTCATTTAAATTAGAAAGATCATACCATAGGGAACATGTGTACTAAGTTTCAAGTTTATTGGACCTCAACTTCATTTAAAACTACCTCAAGACCAAAAACTTAAACCTGAAGTAGGACAGACAGACAAAATGAAAGACGAACAGACTATAAAGCATAATGTCCCTAAGTTGGGTAAAAAAATTGGGTAATAATCTAATTTGGCATTAAAATTAGAAAGATTATACTATAGGGAAGTAGGGAACATATGTACTAAGTTTCAAGTTGATTGGACTTCAATTTCATCAAAAACTACCTTGACCAAAAACTTTAACCTGAAACTTCCACTTTCATTTTCTATGTTCAGTGGACCGTGAAATTGAAGTCAAAAGTCTAATTTGGCTTTAAAATTAGAAAGATCATATCATAAGCAACAAGTGTACTAAGTTTCAAGTTGATTGGACTTCAGCTTCATCAAAAACTACCTTGACCAAAAACTTTAACCTGAATGAACGGATGCAAAGACGGACGAACGGAACCACAGACGAACGAACGGAGCCACAGACCAGAAAACATAATGCCCCTCTACTATCGTAGGTGGGGCATAAAAAATAGAATAGGGCTTTCTAAATTATCAATAAGAAGAGGTAAAACTTAAAGCTTTACGGCATAATTGTATAAAAATAATAGTGCATTAAACCCTTACAACACATCTATAATGTATCTAGATAAGCCTTAAAACTCAGACATGTATATATATTGTATGCTTAAATCTTTTCAGCAGTTTTTTTACTATGTACATTGTATTATATTATAATGATAACAATTTAATTCAGACTACATGATTAATACATTTTTACTGATGTCTATCTAACATTTGTCAAAAGCCATAATTGTAATTTTTCATAGATTAGATCTGGTTAACATATATGGGTTATTCATTAAACATTATAATAAATTTAATTCTCTAATTCTGCTAATCAGCAGTTCTTTTGTTTGATTTCATCAAGGTTTAAATCTAAATAGCCTATCTCAGCAGAACAAATATAGATATGTACATAAAGGTGGCTATTCAAATACATTTTGTATACATTTGTGAAATGTATGCATCAAAACCTTTCAATCTTTTATGGTCAATTTCATTAAAATGAATGACATTATGCAAATAACATAAATATAAGCTTTGTTGACAAACATCAAGGGTCTTTTGAATTTTTGTCATTAAACCTATCTTTGACAGAAAATCCAATAAAATCATTGATAGTAAGATTGAAGTGTGTGAATGAAAAATAAATTTTGCTTCTATTAAATTGAAATTTGGGGAGACATTATATAATTTTTGTTTGAATATATTAACATGTTTAAAAGTCTACATTTATCTGTGAAAAATTGTTTTCTAACCACATATACATGTATGAGTCACATTCAAAAGGTAGCATTCACACATATATATATGTTAATCAATAAAGTTATGTTTTGTGAAAATTTATGAAATATTTTTGGCAATCATATGATATATCCCAATCATATCTCCTTATTTTTATTAAGATCAATTTTAAGTGCTGAAATTTAAAAAAGTATACTACATTTTGTACAAGAGGCCTGGCAGTCATGACCTTTGGAACATGATTCATCTTACTATTAGACTCATGCATATTCAGAAATCTACTAATCAAAATATATGTTGGATTTGGAGTTTTGAACACAAATTTTGTACTCTTACGTACTGTTGAGTAAATTTTTGTGACCGAGGGCCAAGGCATACATCTTAAATGGTAAGAAATATTATAGTGAAAGTTTAAAATTAACTACCTTGAAGCTAAATCAGCACACCAAACAATACTCATAGCACCATCTAGATTGTTCTCCCTAAGATATTGTTCCAGTATTTGAGTTGCCTCCTCTTTGGTTATCTTATCTCCAAACTGCGCTGCAAGGTAATTATCACCATCACCATATTTCTCTTTAACGGTTTTTAAAATATACTCGGCTTCACCAAAAAGGTCAAATCGGATCTGGTTACGAGCTTTGTTGAATAAATTTTCAATCTCATCTTCTGAACCTTTCAAAACAAATTTTGGTAGTTTTCCAAACTTCAAGAATCTCTCTTTCTGCTCTTCTAAATTAAGAGGACAAATGGCTGCCGCAAATTTTATTGGTTGTTTTTCTAACGTTTTGATTGTTGTGTTTCCAACACGACGTGAATTGAATCTTTTTGTCATGATTATTGCACATAAAAGTTAAGGCAGGTTGTGATTGGCACTTCAATAAAAGAAAAATATCTGTAATAAAAATGAAATGCTTATATTATTCATTGAATATAGTGCAATATACTCAATCAGAGGACAGCACTGTATTGGAAGAAAAAGAAGAAGCTTATAATAAATGTGTTATCCAAGGTTAGGGAGTGGGTTTGGCACCAACAAACTTTACTGTTTCACCCTGCCACATTCTGTAATGACCTGTCCCAAGTCAGAAGCCTATATTTCTGTGGTTGTAGATTGTTGGTGTATATTATATTTGTTGTATGCTTCATTGTTTTTCATTTGTCTGACATTTACAGTTACCGACCTGATTAACTAAACCATTAAAGAATTCATAAACTTCAGTGTTTATTCATGTTATTTGGGTTTTTTTCACAGATTTTCAGAACTTAATTATTACACTGAAAACGTAAGTCCAAATATTTATGGATCATCATGATTATTATGACGTCTGACATTAGACTATTTTTATTTTTCGTGGGACGCCTTCCTACGCCAGACATCATAATTATGTCGTAGGAAGGCGTCCCAGAAAAAATTTAAATAGCCTTGCCAGATGTCATAATTATTTGGACTCAAACTGAACACATGCTGTATACACCTTATTTGTAGGCCATTACTGGATATCACAAAGGTTCACGTTTAATTTTGACTCATAATTATACATATATACAAAATATCTAACACCACAATGGACAATGATGGAAAAGTTATTGTTGTATGACGTCATCACTGGCAATAGTTCAAGCAGGACAGAATCTATGGTCAATTGGGACAGATTTCAAGGCCGATTTCAAAAGGGAAAAGGTGTATAGCCGGGATTAGCAATAAGGTGTATTGTAGTCCAAATAATTATGACGTCTTGAAAGGCTATTATAATTTTTTTCTTTGACGCCTTACTTCTTCAAGACGTCATAATTATTTGGACTAGGTGTATACACCTTATCGCTAATCCCGGCTGACCCGGCCGCTTGAACTTTTGACGCATACAACAATCATTTTTCCATTGTGGCATCAGATAATTTGTTTTGTGACGTCAAAAATTTACGGGAACCTGTGTGATATCCAGTAATGGCGGACAAATAGCGATAAGGTGTATTGGGGCAAGATTGTGGGTCTCATTGAGGTAGGTCTAAGCTGATTTTTCGTAAGCGTGAAAGTCAAATTATTGTGTCGTGAAAATGGGAAATGAGGTCTTGCGGGACCCGGGAAATGACAAAAATATGAGAATTGCTTAAGCAGATAGTGTAAGCGGGATACGGAAATCTTACAAAACAGTAAGCGGGATCAGGGATCGGAAACCCCCCAATGAGACCCCCAAGATTGACTTGAGACAGATCGACTTGAGACAAAACGACTTGGTCATGTTGGTGACGGATCGACTTTGTGGCTGATCATCATAAAAGCAATGTGTCATAAATTTACCCGGGGCTTGGGTAAATCATAAAAACGATAAACAGCTAAAGTTAAGAATCTAGGTCTATAAAAAATATAGGAGAAACGGCTGTGAAATAACGTTTCGCTAGATGAAAATTCACAAATGTCATTTGTTAAGGAATAAAATTTTCAAATCTTACCAGTTTCAGACATTGCTTAATCCCATCCTTGACATATATGTATCTCCATTTTTCCGTGTAATCCTAAGATTCATTTATGTTAACTGAATGCCGCCATATCTAAATAAATAGGTAGCCAGGGATATTAGTGACGTAATCGATTATTCGGAAGTTCATTTCAAACCGGAAGTTCTGTCCCAACGAAGATAAACTCCGAAATAATCGAAGGGATAGTTTGGCGAAGTTTTTGGACCCACGTTCTTTTTCTGAGTACATATTTATTTTCTGGACGAGTGCAAGCGTCAACACCCACAACACGCGAAAAGTATATTAACATATTCACCAAATTTTACTTCACATTTTAACCGAAAAGTATAAATTATTATTGCTCGTTTTGTTTAAGGTTCATCATAACCTTTTGGCTAAAATGGCCGTATTTACACCCCAAATTTTACTCTGAGTACAGACTAACCTATACACCTGCAACAGTTTTAAGGGATGGCAGGAACTAGATATATAAATTATAAATGCATTTTATGTTTCAGAAAATTACAAACTTTTCTAGATTTTGCTATCCATTTTTTTTCGTTCCTGCAGAAGGTGCAAAAATTAACTAAGTAGTGAAAACGATTGAGAAGCTCCCCTCATATAATCAATGTTGTGAGTAGTATTGATTTAAATGGACAATAGATGGACAATAGACACCTGTAAACAATAGGTGATTTAACAGGTTTAAACTGTGTAACTGAGTGGACCGTATCAAATGAAACTCGGGTGTTAGTTTATTTTGCTATCTTCTGCAGACTGGAAAAAAATGAACATCAAAATCCAGGTAAGTTTTTAATTTTCTGTAACGTAGACTTCATATAACTTTTATATATCTAGTTCCTGCCATGCCTTAAAACTTTCCTGGATGTACCAGTTTGTCTGTACTCATAGTAATTTTGGAGGTGTAAACACGGCCATATTTTTCAATTCCTTATGATGAACCTTAAAATGTTAGAATATGAGAAAAAGGGGAGACTTACAAAATGTTCCAGATATGTTAGGCCTTCAAAGATGTTTTTAGAATATGTTTTTCATGATAACCTTTCTGAATTTCATAAATACTTGCCACCTACACTGCAATTGCTTGCAAATTGCTCCGGCGGATTCAAGCGGGGTGGTTCTAGGGGTTGGAACCCCCTTTTTTTTGGACGATCAATGAATTTGAATGTAGACATGTAGTTGGAACCCCCCCCCCCCCCCCCCCCTTTTTTTTAAAATGGCTGGATCCGCCCCTGTTGCACTTTTAACTCATTGAAACTCGTGATTGTTTAATAGACTGGAATTTGAAAGATTTGAGAAAGAGTATACTTAACGAAATTCAGATCATGGAGGCGGGAAAAAATACAAGTACATATCTCGAGTCTTCAGAAAGTCACTTCACAACCGCATCTACATGTACATTTCATACAGGAATAGAATCACTGCGAATACACACAGCTCACAACGCGAAGAGCCACCTCCGGAATATTACGGAGAGACCATGTGTTTTTTGTAAAGAGATACATGCACCAACAAACTGTACCAATATTAGTGATAACACAGCCCGAATGTCTATCGTAATTCGTGATAATTTATGTTTAAACTGTTTAGGAAATCATCATGCTAATGAGTGTCAATCGAAACAAACGTGTCGACTCTGTAACCAGAGACATCATTCCAGCTTATGTAGTGCGAGTAATAATGTTAACAGCGAAGGTTTAGCGTTCATTACAAGCAATACAAATAAACATATTCAATCTACACCCGTCAATCTTAAAAATGACACTGAAAACCAGGAAGATACTTAAGTTTTGCATTCATCGACACAGATGCGTACAAATGTGCTACTGAAAACTGCGGTAGCTCCTGTATGGTCAGGTAATATATCTATGGAAACGAATATTTTATTTGATGAGGGTGCACAAAGATCTTTTTTAACAGAGCATCTAGCGAAGAAATTGAATTTGAAAACTGAAGGAATTGAAGTTGTACACCTATCGGCATTTGGAGAGGACAACACGAGCACGAGAGAACTACGCACAACCACCGTATTTATCGAAACCGAAAATAGTCGTAAAATTCCGATTGAAGTCCTTATTGTTCCTACCATGGCAGTTCCAATTCATAATCATATGCGGTACGTTAACCGAAATATGGATTATCTGAAAGGATTAAGCCTCACTCATCCAGTTACCAAAGACTATTATTTTGAGATATCATTACTTATTGGTGCCGACCACTATTGGGACTTTATCAAAGACAAAGTAATACGAGGAGATGGACCGATCGCGATGAAGTAAAAGCTTGGATACTTACTATCAGGACCCTTACAGCGGGATAGGACTGGTACTTTCGTCTACGACATCCAGCATCTTAAACATACTGGTTTCGAATAAATCAGTGGAATTTGGCTTAGAAGAAATTTTAAAGAAACAGACACGTTGCCAAATTATCGAGAGAGTTGAGGAAGTAGAACCGACAGGGAAAATATCAAAAGATGGATTGAATGATACGTATCTGTTGAACTGTTGTGACTTATTATGGACTGTTATGAAAATATTTGATTTATTGACTTATTTTCAAAAACCTATAACATGATACTATTTCATTGAAAGAAGGAACAGGTACACAGAAAAAACGGACATACTGTGATTTGTATATACGAAATAGACTCATTGGGATTTAACTGAAAGATAACTAGTCTTGAAGCTAGTGACTGTGCTAAAGTTTTAAATTTAAGGTTTGAATTTGAGAGCCATAATTTTAATTTTTTTTTTTCTTGATTGTAATTTAATTTGATATTTACTTTTCGCCGCCCGGAGAATGTCGAGAATACCGCGGGAGTCAAGACGTCGCGTTTTACTGTTATGTATCTAGGGTTGACGTCAGTGTAGAACGTCGCCTTAGCAGCTCTTATAATGAAGTAAACGTCAAACTGTATGGTTGTATTGTTTTCTGTATACGATATTAGAAGTTAGCCTCGACAGTACTAACCACAAGAAACACAATACACGATAACTATAGCATGCACAACAAGATTGAGATTTATACATGATATATGTTCAAATTTGCCAATCATTTAAAGTTTTACATTGAAATTGATGATTTTGATTTTTTTCAATTTGTTGGTTTTATATCTTTAAGAATGTTATAAATCTTGAAAAAATAACCTCTCATTAAAACATCATTTATCAAATTGTTTACAATATTTTCAAATTGTATAATATTGGTAAGTATTGGGTTCTATTTTAAACTTCAATCAAGAAGATTGACTGATGACAACTTCACATTTTCTGCATGAAAAACTGTGTGCTCAATTTATTTATACTTTTATATTTTTACCACAATGTAATAGTCTCACTTTTTAGGATGCACGTGATGCTTTGTTTAAATTTTTTGCAATTTATCATAAAAACTGCTGAATATCTAACACAGTAGGGCAAATTCAACACATATTTTAGACAAGGATATATAGTGCAATATGGTTATGAACCCTGCTGTTTACTAGGTTGCAATGTAGAGCCAAGCTTTTAAAGTGGTAATTCACAACAGTCTGCAGAAAGACATGGCTCTCTTTCAATACACATTATTCAGACTCAAAGCCGACCACTTGCTTACTCCTTAATGCCATGGCTTAGCAGTGATTCATGATTAGCACCAAACACCAATTATACAGGCAAAGGTTTGACCTGGCCATGGCTAGAAACCATGACCTTCTGCACTCTGTGCAAATATGCTACCACAAGATCAATAAACTAAGTGATCACACATATTTTATATTTTAGTATAAGAGACAAAAAAGGTGAATACCCTGTGTAAGAAACAAAATTTATTGTGGGTGTTTAAAAAGTTAGTTATCTTTAAAAATTGTAACTTAAAATAAATTCAGTAAAGGCTATTCAAATAACAAATTTGGAAATTTACTACATTTTTCATGAATATATATGCCATTTCAATAAGTAGTTATTATAATTGAAATAGAAAAAAAGGAAAAAATGTTTTTATCTCAATTCTAGTTTACCATTATGATCCCAAATTGAATATTCAATGTTCTATTAACAGTATTAGTTATAAGAAGATGTGTTATGAGGGCCAATGAGACAACTTTCCATCGAAGTCACAATTTATAAAAGTAAACCATTATATATAGGTCAAAGTACAGTCTTCAACACAGAGCCTCGGCTCACAATGAACAGCAAGCTATAAGGGGCCCAAAAAATTACAAGTGTAAAACCATTCAAACAGGAAAACCAACGGTCTAATCTATATAATAAACAAGAAATGAGAAACACTTATAAACCACATCAACAACGACAACTACTGAACATCGAATTCCTGACATAGGACAGGTGCAAACAATTGCAGCAGGTATAAAAGTTTCAATGGTACCAAACCTTCACCCTTATCTGAAACAATAGTGAAACATCACAACATACAAAGTCACACTATAAAATTAATCTCATTTTATAATTTCAGTTCGTCATGGATGATGATGTACCCCAGTTGTCTGCCCATACATTAGCAGCATTACAAGAGTTTTATACTGAACAGAACAAACAAGAACAAACTTTGATTGAGGCTCAACAAGGAAATTTAAAGGAGCTAGAAATATCAGAAGATTGGGTATGATTTAACACTGACAAATGATTTCATTAGTTTTATAGCTACAATATTACATTATCATATTGATTCACAATTTTCTAATTATGTGCAATTAGTTTCAGGTAGGCAGTAATCATGGTAAAAGTTAAAACCAAATTATACAATGTCATAAGATTTCCATGCACAGCACACATACTACAGAAATAACCTTCAACAAGTATGATTTTGACCAAAAGTAATGAAGATAAAAAAAATATAATTTAATAGGGCATCCAATTTCTTATTCAAATTGGTACCAACTGTATTTACTTGAACATGTCTGATTCTTTTCTCAGATGAATGAGTTATTGGTATCTAATATCCTCTGTTGCATTGTCAATTGTTTTGGTAGTTCTTGCTGTTAAATGTTTAACTTAAGATCAGGATTCAAGGAGTTTTAAAAGAAAATATTTCAAATATTAGCTATATATTTTAATAAATAATAGCTACTTTATTTTTATTATCCATTTTTCTCGTCAGTACATGTATGATTTTAAGGATTCGAATTGATATTATTTGAATATGTTTATATTTTCAGCAATTAAGTCAGTTTTGGTATAATGAGACCACAGCGACAAGATTGGCAGAGGAGGCATTAAGAGCTGTAGGAGAACAAGGGAGGTAAGACAGACTTAGACTTTGTAGGTTTGTATGGAACAAGGGAGATAAGACAGGTAGACTTAGACTTTGTAGATTTTTATTAGAACAAGGGCCATAATTGTAATATAATACAGATAGACTTGCAGATTTTGTATAAAAGATTTTCCAGCTGTAGATAGAGACATTCTAAAACATATGAAATAATGTTAAAAGATGAAAATTAAAATTGAAAAAATAAGATGATAATGGAAAATGCAAGAAAGAGACAAATAAACCTTCAGCAGTAATAGTAAATACGAGAACATGTAGAAAATATGAAACAATGTTTAATATTTAAACTAAACGTTTACATTATAAACTAAGTATTACTATAATCACCTGATACCGTATAGCAGGTTATTTTAGCGGGAGTGCAAATTTTTCGCTTATTTTCCTGGAAAGAACAAAATTGCTTAAATAAATTCTGACAAATTAAAAGTGAACGTGCAAAGGTATTGCTAAAAATAACCCCAAAAATATTTCGTAAATCTTATTCATTGAAAATCGTGAAATTTTACACCTGCGAAAATAATCCGCTATACAGTATTCATCAACAACATTTGTAGAATTTCATGACCGGAAACAAGTGTGCTAACTATTGATGCTGACATTAGCAAAATCATGAAATTAAATGTCAATGAAAATTCTCCTTGAAAGCTTTCCTCAATCCACCAAAATTGATACCTACGAAAATGAATGAATCCCCAGTATATTTTGTAGTTTAAAGGAGAAGGTTCATTTGGGGCTTTCTTGGACATTTAACATTATTTGATACCAATACCAATCAAATTTTTTAGCATCTGAAAAAAAGTTTTAGAAAATGTTGATATCAGGCAAGTCTTCATGATTTAATTTGACTGACATTTAGCAAAATTTTTGATTTTTTTTTTTTTTTTAAATATTAAATAATTACAATAAATACTTAAAAACATTTTACATCATTTAGCAGAGAACAGAAGTATCACTAAAATGATTAAAGCAATTGTGTTTAGTGAATATGATTAACACAAAATACACTGACTTTTGCTTTTATACCATGTTTGCAGATTGCTTTTTATTATTTCTAAGCATGCACAAGTTAAGTAGATTTGTGTAATTTTGCCATTTTACTGAATTTAATGTCATTTCATGGCTGAATTACCCATGAAAAGGTATATTCTAAACCAATACTGCAATGTTTGTTTTTGTACATAGATTGTTATTCTGAAATCAGAAATACATTAAAAAAAATAGGTATATACATGTATAAGCTAGTATATTTCTATATTTTTTTCAATCTCCTCACTACCTTTTTCTCACAACATAATTGAAGTATATTTAAGGAGGTAGACCTAAGTTAAGGGAAATAACTCTTAAAATCATCAGTACGTTTGTGTCAGCCATTTTCATAAATATGTTCTAAGCTTCTAGGATACATAGATATTTCCATTCTGTTTCAGGTAAATGCTTAAAATTCATTAACAAAACTTGACTTTTACAAACGCAAAACTGATTTAAAGAGTTATCTCCCTGAACCAAGGTCTACCCCCTTAAAATAATAACCAGTGGATATCCGCTGATTAAGCGTGAGTGTCATTTAAAAAATAATAACATAATAAAATTTTGTATTTCAGTATAGCCTGCCTAAGTTCTCCAACAGCATACAAGAAATTAAGAGAATTAAAACCTGACTTAGTCACACTGAAATGTTTAGAATATGACACACGGTTTCAGGTGTATGGAGATGACTTTTTATTATATGATTACAAAGAACCACTGAAATTCCCTAAAGACTGGAAGAACTGGTTTGATCTGGTCATTGCTGATCCGCCATTTTTGTCAGAGGAATGCCTGTGTAAAACTGCAGTTTCTATTAAATATTTAGCGAAAGATAAAATCATTTTATGTACAGGTATATGTATATACTTTTTTATTTACAATGTTTACTTTATTAAAGCAATATTTAAATCGATATCTAAAAGGTATGTTTTATTGATGCAGATTATAAAATAATGAACCCAACTATTACTCATAAATATGCAGATTAAAACACTTTTATGATATAGAAGTATTTAGGACTGTGAAAAGATATCGTTTCACTAATTAGCAGTCTTCAAAAGATAATTGATGTGATTATGCCTGGTATGACTTAATATAAGTAAAGGAAAAAGCAGATAAAGGATACAAAATTTATTGTTATCTAAATCAGGATGATAGCCATCACAAACAAATCAAAAGCAATAGATAGGTTTCTATGACTATGACATAGTTCAAGTTTAAGTTATTTCCCTTGGTGGCAATCAAATGAAATTTTAGAGGGATATTCTTATTTGCCTCATTGAGTTGAAACCTGATACACAGAAGACTGATATGAGATCCTTACTAGTCTGTTTCCCGACATATTCAAATTCTTGACGGCATACTGGATATTTTACAGAGGGGACCAACCAAGATCCTTACTTGATTGTAGTGATGAATTATGAATCAAGGCTCAATGAATTAAAAGTTGAATTTGGCTGGTTTATCTTAGGCCTCCAACATTGTAACAAATCGGGAAGTAATTCTTGCTCAAATTGTGTCAATCAAAACCTATTAATTGAATGATATCAATCAGCATTGAATTCACTCACAGGCAGTTGCTTGAATATATTTATACCTCTATACTTTAATATAACAGGTACATGGTAACCAACTCATATTTTTGAGAAATAACACCTGATCGTGATATTGTGTTATATTTAGAATCTACAATGCCTTTTGAACCAAAATAGTAATGTCGCATTAAAATCTACATTAAGTTAAATATAAAATTGTGGTACTGTGAAAGTACTTTAATTTGTTGGTATCATTTTTTGTGGTTTGAGCAATATTTACATGTTCATGGGTTTTTTTTAATTCGTGGATTTTAGTTTTCTAAAAAAAAAAAAATGAAAAATTATAGAAACGAGGGTTACAAATTTATGTAAATTCTAGTGATAACACTAATTAACCCATAATAAAGTGATCAACCGATTAAAGACCATCAAAGGTGTTAATAAGGCCATAAACATGTCACCTTAAGAAAACAAATGCTATAAATGTACCTTGATATAAAATGAACACTTTATCATACTAGCATATCAATACTGGAAATCTGACTTTTATAGATAAAATATATTTTTTTATTAGAATTAAAAGATCAAAAGTTGTGCAGTTTAGGTTATTAAAGATTAAATGGGTATAATCTTGCATGTGGTCTGTGACTGCCATTAAAGTATTCTCAGATTTTGCGTTATTCAATATATTCTCAAACCTACCGATGGGGATCTTTCCATGTCTTGATGTGGACAATGGTTGTTTTATTTCATTGGACACTTAAATTCTTCGATATAGTCATTCACGAAAACCACGAAAATTGGTACCCTGTGAATAAAAGTACTTTTACAATATTACATGTCTATTTCTATTGTTGGAGTTACTGTAGAAGTAATCTTTAAATTTATACAGTTTATATAGACATATGCAATATACTTACATAGGTATAGGAAGATGTGGTGTGAGTGCCAATGAGACAACTCTCCATCCAAATAACAATTTATAAAAATAAACCATTATCATGGTCAATTTACAGCCTTCAACACAGAGCCTTGGCTCACACCGAAAACAACAAGCTATAAATGGCCCCAAAATTACAAATGTAAAACCATTCAAACAGGAAAACCAACGGTCTAGTCTATATAAAAAACGAGAAACATGTATAAACTACATAAACAAACGACAACTACTGTACATTCCTTGTCAGAAAATATTACGGGTAACTTTATTTATACCTTTTATATACACCCTTTAAAAAAACAATACCAAGATGAAAACATATTTTTTTTTTGCAGCTAAGAAAGTTAAAGAAACAATAAAACATCAAGCTAATTTAATTACTTGTTGACCATATCTTTTTTTCAGGTGCTGTAATGACAGATTTAGCTGATAAACTCCTGGGACTTAAACCATGTGTTTTCCAACCACAACATACAAACAATTTACAGAACGAGTTTAGATGTTACACAAACTATGACAGTCAACTCTTTAATAAAAGTTGATATTAAATTCATTTTAACACATATTAGGTCTTACAATTACATTTAACTTTTATTAATCACATGTGCATTCATATATCTGAAGAGCTGCACTTTATTTTACCCCATGCAACGAAGTTGCGGAGGGTATAATGTTTTTGACCCGTCCGTCCGTCCGTCCGTCAGTCCGTCAGTCCTGTTTCTTGTCATCGCAACTCCTCTCAAACCACACAACAGAATTTCACGAAACCTTTTCAGATAATAAGGACATACTATGTAGTTGTGCATATCGACGGGAAATTGCGATTCAATTTTTTTTCTAGGAGTTACGCCCCTTTGAGCTTATTTACTTTAATGTACTACTGCAACAGTTTGTCATCGCAACTCCTCTCAAACCACACAACAGAATTTCACGAAACCTTTTCAGATAATAAGGACATACTATGTAGTTGTGCATATCGACGGGAAATTGCGATTCAATTTTTTTTCTAGGAGTTACGCCCCTTTGAACTTATTTACTTTAATGTACTACTGCAACAGTTTGTCATCGCAACTCCTCTCAAACCACACAACAGAATTTCACGAAACCTTTTCAGATAATAAGGACATACTATGTAATGTGCATATCGACAGGAAATTACGGTTCAATTTTTTTTCTAGGAGTTATGCCCCTTTGAACTTATTTGCTTCAATGTACTTCTGCAACAGTTTGTCATCTCAACTCCTCTGAAAACACACAACAGAATTTCATGAAATTTTGTAGATAATAAGGACATACTATGTATATTGACAGGAAATTATTATTCAATATTTTTTCTTATACAATTTTTTTTCTTATACTTATTTAATTTCTCCAATGACAATGTGGGGACATGGGGTATGTGAGCGTGCTCACTAAGGTTCTTTAATTTGACTTAATTTGTCCCTACTAACTCAGTCATTATGACTTTATTGACTTTAAAACAACTTTATCTGAGTTTTTCATTCCCCTGGATTGTAACACTTGGCAAGCAGAGATACAAGAAATTGTGTTCAGAATTGTTGTGTAACAATTATTTAATTTATGTGTTGGTTAAACAAGAAGCCAATGCTTATTTATATGCAAACTCAATCTAACTTAAATGAAAAACAAACTAGAAATGGTGGTTAATTACAATTTTCATGAAATTTGTTGTGTCAACTGTTGAGGCTGCAATTCTGCCAAAAGTCAATCAAATGGAACAAAACACAAACTTGACCTTAGAATTATTGCTATTCACTTATAATGCACTAAATATCAGCAGAAATAACCATAGTCCAAGGGCTGTAACTTCCAAAAATATCTCAACCAGAAAAAAATGTGAACTCAATTTGAAGCTCATTACTGTACCAAAATGTATCAATATCTGCAGGCATAAGGGAAACAGATGAAGAAAACTGAATGCCAGAAGGACCAACATTAGTAACATATATGTTCAAGTCACATAGAAGAATTAGTAATCCACAAATAAAACAAATTCCGTGTTAAATATATGAAATTTAAAACCATACAACTATTACCAAAAAGTCAAAAAATGCAACCATCACAGGTCATTACATGGACTTCAACAATGAGTGTTAACATAGTGCAGATGAAAGGGCTGCACAGAATTAATTAATTTTAACTTCTTTAGCAACCCTCATATGGAGCATAAATATTTCCCAGTTGATATGATATTCCAAGTCAAGAACCTAAAAGTTTTTTAATTGATTTGAATTGAATTTCAATTTCATGTGTTGCGGGAGAAGGATGCATTTGGTCTGCAGCCTCATTAAGTAGCAGCTAGTAAGCAATCTTACATCTGCTGTGAAGCCACCCACTTCTTATTTGCTGATAGTTTGAAATTTTACAATTTTCATTGTACATGTACATGAAAATTTTGTCAAATGTTTCTCTACTTTTATGAAATGGAAAGTTTAATATTTGGTCTTGATAATGTTGAGTGTGCATCTCCCATGTTGCCACTTCTTGTTTGCTAATAGTTCTTGGCTCCCCTTAAAGTGAATGATTTTAATATTATTTGTCTGTCATTTTTCTCGGTAATGGCTTTGTTGGTCCTGAACCAATGAAAACTTTCAAATTGTGTATTAATGTATAAGGGTTACATAATTGACATGTACAAATAGACATTTACCAATCTAATATTGAACGATACCTTATCACTATGTATGACTCATCTACATAGTTTTAACATGTGTAACATGATAGGTTTCACTTGTGAAGCAGGAGCTTTTTATGTTTTTACATTGTGATTCTTTTTTTCTCTCTCTCTCTCTTGATAGTACCATGAATACCTTAATCTTTAACAAATATATCCATCTTTATACTGGAGTTGGAATACTACATCTTTTTTTCAGAAATAAAAATTTAAAAATATTGATATTCACACTTTTGATCATGTTTTTGTTGAGCCCGCGACTTTTGTCGCAGAAAGCTCGACATAGGGATAGTTATCCAGCGGCATTAGCTAACTCCTTAAAAGCTTTATATATTAGAAGGTAGAAGACCTGGATGCTTCATACTTTATATATATAGATGATACTTTATATATAGATGATCTGCTTCATACTTTATATATAGATGATCAATGTTACGAAGTTTCTATCTGTCACAATGTCCATTGACCTTGACCTACTTGACTACTTGAAAAAAAAGGTTAAGATTTTTTGTAATGTTAATTTCTCTCTTGTTATGAGTAATAGGATAACTATATTTGGTATGTGCATACCTTGCAAGGTCCTTGTGCCAGTCACAATTTTCACTTGACCTTGACTTCATTTCGTGGATCAGTGAACAAGGTTAAGTTTTGGTGGTCAAGTCCATATATATCTCAGATACTATAAGCAATAAGTCTAGTATATATTCGGTGTATGGAAGGACTGTAAGGTGTATATGTCCAACTGGCAGGTGTCATCTGACCTTGACCTTGACCTCATTTTCATGGTTCAGTTGTAATAGTTAAGTTTTTGTGTTTTGGTTTGTTTTTCTTATACCGTATGCAATAGGTCTAATATATATTGGGTGTATGGAATGATTGTACATGTCTAGCTGGCAGGTGTCATCCGACCTTGATCTTATTTTCATGGTTCAGTGCAAGGCTTCCAAAACGGTCATATATTCCGGTCATGACCGAAACTTTCATAAAAAGTCCGGCTGCTCTCAGCCTCAAACGGTCATATAGAATTGGTTTGCCACTTTTTGTTATTCAAGGCATTTTTCATAAAACGGTCATTTCAATTTTGACCAACTATCGATCATTAAAAATGTCCGTTTGGGGCTTTGGACATGTCCGCTTGGGCATACTATTTCACAAAGATATTTCAGTCATAATTGAGTGGTGAAGTTAAGGTTGAGTTTTTGTCTTTTTTTTCTAATACTATATATATATGCAATAGGTCAACTATAGTTGGTGTATGGAAATATTTTATGATGTACATGTCAGTCTCGCAGGTTTTATTTGACCTTGACCTCATTTTCACGGTTCATTGCTCAGTGTTAAGTTTTTGTTTTTTGGTTTATTTTTAAACTATAAGCAACATGTCACATGTCAACTATATTATTTGTATGGAAGAATTGTAAGCTGTACAGGTCTACCTGGCATGGTTTATCTGAGCTTGACCTCATATTCATGGTTCATTGGTCAATGTTTAGTTTTCTTGGTTAAGTCTGTTTCTTGGAAACTAAAATCAATATATATTTAGTGTATTGAATGATTGTAAGGTGTACATGTATGTCTTGTTTGGTTTATATGACTTCGACCTCATTTTCTTGGATCATGTTAAGTTTATGTGATAGTTGTAGATAAGCTTTATATTTTATAATTTAGGACTATAAACATAATATCAATGATAAGTAAAGAAGGCGACATTTCTTGTTTTTCTTTAATTTATTTTGTTATTTCCCCTTTTTATAGTCTCCCTTTTAATAATACCTTAATATTAACTTTATTATATTCACCTTAATACTGAAGTTGGATTACTATAACATGTTGAGAAATAAGAGAGCATATTCATGCAAACTGTAGTATAAAAAATGAGAAGTGAATAAACTTATAAGTTTTGTCAACCAATTCATCTTCCAATATATGGGAGATAACTCATTTTTAACTATTTAATAATCAATTTTGATTGAGGAAATGATTTGCTTATCAGTGCAAAAAATGTATATGCTTTTTGGAAATTGCATCACATGCAATTTAAGATCTTTAACCTCTGTTTGAATTAATTATTTCAGGGTCCCATTTTTATTTTTTATCACTAATTTCTGAACTATTTTAACTTTTCTCATTTTGTTATATGCACAATCATATTTTTTTAAAATTTCTGTGACAATCTGGCATATGTTTCAAAATATTATAAAGTAAATGGAGAGGAAAAAATATAAATCTGTTAAAAAAAACATATATGAAAATATGCTTTGAAATTTTCACCAGACTTAAGATTTTACAGGAATCCAGTTTGAAAATATCCAAAATGTTAAGCCAGATATAAGAAGATGTGATATGAGTGCATTTGGCAACACTCAATCCAAGTCACAATTTGTAAAAGTACGGCCTTCAACACAGAGCCTTGGCTCACATCGTACTGAACAAGACAGAATTAAAAGTGTTGTTTTTGTTTTCTCTTTCATCATTGCTCAAAGTGTTCTGCTGGAATAACAGCATGAGTTAGCTAAAACCTTATTCCATTGTTCAATGCATTTTTTTTTAATACGAAGTCAAAAACAAAACAAATGTAGATCGTTTTACATTTTAATAATGTGCATAAAAGAGAATTATTAATCTGTCTGTTCTATTGTATCATGTGAGTGTATAGACTGGCTGGATTTTACTGCATACATGGCATAATTGATGTTAGTGTTACTAATCCATGACCATCTGTTGATAACTGGGTTATAGCACATGCCATGTAGCAAACGCACAGTCATTCCATCTGGAAAGAAAAGAAAAATTGATTAATCCTTTATGAAAGGGCTGTTCCAAAATTATTAAGGTAAGTGGATAGAAGGCATTCAAATCAATTTAATTTTATGGGTGGTTGAGCTCTTCAAAAGGTGCCTAAATATCACCCCATGCACTTAATTTTGGAACAACTCTTCAATGTACATTGTATTAAAATTTGTATCTAAAAAAAGATGAATAACGTGTAATGATATTGCATTGCTGCTCATTTTGCTTTTTACTATTTCTTTCTTTCTACATGTATTGTTTTATAGATTTCAAGATAATATGCAAATTGTTAAAATTGGTCAATAATCATTAATGGGTAATATCAACAGAATACTGTGGGTTCATGAATTCATGAGATAAAAGGAAATTATCAAATTTTCATTTTTTACATGGGTATTGCGAACCAGGAATTTAAATGTTCAAATGAATTATCGGTACAAATTTTTATCCATAAGGTTTATGTAAGCTCAAACACTTTGGCAAAACAATGAAATCTAATATCAACAAATGTGCAAGTTTTCCTCATTCCAAGATGATAAGAATACTGGAAAATAAATAAATAAAAAAAATAAAAATAAACAGTATTATATAGTTTTCAAGATAATGGACAAAAATTCTATAAATGTTCAATAATCATCAATTAAGGGAAATAACTTATATGAAAGGTCAACAGAATGAGAATATAAATACAAAATCTATGTGATTCCCCCTGATATCATATGGTTTTTCGTAGTGATACACAATTATTCCTATGCAACTCATGGACATTTATCTTTTTGTTGACTTAATATTTTATATGTACAATACTTACTTTGCTCCAGGGAAAGTTGAAGATCCTCTGGTGAAATAAATTTATTCCAGTCATGTGTACCAGGAGGGACTATACTTAACAGGTGCTCAGCACCTAGCACTGCCAGCAAATATGATGCATAAGTTTTATTTAAAGTTGTCAGGAAGAAATATCCCCCTGGCTGAAATGAGAAAAAAAGACCAAATACTTCAACAATTTTTTACATCCTGAAAACTTTGAATCTTGAGTTGCTGACCATTATGGAATACCTGTTTTACAAATCATGATATATATATGTTCTAATTGTCATAACCACAATCCCAAACTGTTTTTCCTCATATTAAGGTGGTACCCAACACTTTCACTAAAATTAATTTGGCTCGTTTAATTTTCATAAAATTTTGTCAAAGTATTTACTTTGAGACTTTAATAAAAATATAATTTTTTTTAATTTTTTGAACCAACCGTTTTGACAGAAAAAAAGCAATTTGACAAACACCAATTTTGATCATATAGAAGCTTAATATTCCTTTTACAACACAACGTTACTTTAATTAAAATGTTTAGCTGACTTTACAGAGTTATCTCCCTGTAGTGTTAGGTACCACCTCAAGGCTTAAAACTGGGTTTGTACTTACATGAGCAACACAATGGATGTGGAGGTAGATCTGCTTACCCTTTTAGTGCACCAGAGGTCACATGCAGGGTTTGGAGGAATTATGTTGCTCAGCTTTTAGTTTTCTGTATATGTTTTGTACAAATTTGTTTGTCTTTTGGGTATTTTTTTCGTTTTTTTTGGCCAAGGCGTTGTCAGTTTTGTTTTCGACTTATTAGTTTGACACTCGTTTATATTCTGCTTCTCTTTGTTCAAGATTCTAAAAGTAAAAGGAATAAATTATACTAATAAGATGCATATATTTTAAATGTGAATAAAATATTTAACTGTATAAAAGATAAGATGGCCTATAATTATTAACAACATAGGGATTTTAAATGAATTTGTAATTTTTTGGGCTGATTCTTTTTCTTTTCTACATTGGATGTTCAGAGGTTTTATACATGAATCCTATTCCTGCTTTGCTTTGATTATAAAATATTCCTAGGTGTTTCACTTCCATTTAAAAGCAGCTTTTACCCCTCTCCCATGTTATTTTCAGTCTGAAAATAATTTTAATATAAATATAAGAAACAGTAAATCAATAAAGAGGAAAAATTACCTCCCCTTGTCATATTTTTCTAAATAGATTTTACAAAATGTAACTCATATATATATATACAAGAAAAATTACAATGCAAGCTAAGAGATATCAAATTCCATAGCCAAGATCTGACATGCATGCTGTGTGTTGGCTATTAACGAAAAATAAAAATCACACATTTAATTATGTACTTCGAAAATAGAAATTATTGTGATCATGGTGATGTTGTTTTAATTATTGCAAAATATTAGGTTCGCAAAAATAAAAACACACATTCATATCTTCAGCAATGATTTTCCTTCATCAAATTTTTGCAATTGCATTTCAATTTACAATGATTTATACGAATTCACATTTTTGTCTGTCAAATGTCAAGAATTCATGCATCAATTTTTTAATTTACAGTACAATCCTGTATTAACATGATTAATAAAAAACCTATTCCTCACCTTTATGAGTTTACAACATGAAGAGATAAACATGTCAACATCAGATACATGTTCTACCACTTCAGAGGCTACTACAGCATCGAACTTCCCTTCCTCCGGCAAATCTTCTACAGCACCATGAATATAATTTACATGTCCAGATATTTCTGGATCTTGAGAAATATGTGTCTGAGCTATTCGTACGTTCTCTTCGACCATGTCTATACCAGTTACTGTAGCTCCTAGTCTTGCTAAAGGCTAGAAAAAAGTATATGTCAAAAAATGGTAAAGCCTGTGTACAGTAATGAATTTGCAAGTCATTCAAAATAGTTGTGTTTAGACAAGAATAATGAAACTGTAATTATATAGAATAAGATAGAAAATTAAAGAGCACTATTTAATGATAAGGCTCTTTGTTTTCTCAATTGAACTGTTTTATACTTTTCATGTTGCTGCCTTTTAAATTTGACTATACAGTATGGGTTTTTCTCATTGTTGAAGGTTGTGTGGCACCTTAAATTGCTTACATTCACCTCATTTGAACCTACAAGGATAGTTGACTCATTGGCAATCATACCACATTTCCTTATTTCTATATGTATTTGAACTTTACAAGTGAAACAGGCCAATTAATTCAACTATGTACAGTCTTGTCTCGAGAAACAGATTATCATTAGCTATATTTGTAACTTTGTGACTTTTATGTGAAAAATATGAAGTACCAGATAAAACGTTTGACCTTCATGATAATGTTAATAATTATGGTAAGGCATATGGTCAGATTCTCTAAGAAGCCTTATATATTGATACATACAGTGGGATAGTAGTCTCATTGACAATCATACCACATCTCCTTATTTTTATATCAACTACTTTTTTTATACAGAATTTGGTGCTAAAGGTACTAAAATAATCCTAAACAACATTTATAAGACAAGTTTGAAAAGTTATTTATACTTCTACAATGTGTTTCTGGCTTATTAAAATTTAAATCTATTGGTGTGGATTCATCTATTTTTGTAGATACCAACTTTGGTGGATTATAGAAAAATTTCAGTTTTGTTAATACTTGATTTCTTCCCTGTGGCAAAGTTTTCATACAATCTTTGAAACATTAATGTTTTGTTGCACATTAAAATTTAAATTTTCATCCATTACCATGAATCATGATATCCATGAAATCCACGAAAATATGTAAAAAAATCCTATCCATCTATTTCTACCCACCTCTGCAATAATTCCACCTCCACTTCCAACATCTAAAATTAATTTATCTTTCAACGGAAATATCTTTGATTCTTTAACTGAAGCATCAACGAAAGCATCACGTATCAAAGGAATCCGCAATCTATTCATAGAATGAAGGGCATAAAATTCTCCTTTCTCATCCCACCAATGAGATGCTAGCTTTGTAAACTTATGATGTTCATCTTGATCTATTGTAGTATGTGCATTTGGACTGTCTGCTGTTGATGTGCTGTTGAATCTTGAAGATTGTGTAGCAATAGAATTTCTAAAAGAAAAAACGATAAAAAAATGTATGTTCTTTTTAATAAAATTTGCAAAGAACAGTATATATTTTTGCATAATGGCTATTTTCATGTCCATAAAAAAAAACACTTTTGAGTCCACTATTTTCCATAAAGGTATGAAAATTGGGTCCAAAGACGCCTGTATTGCTCACTAGCTAAATGATACCCTTTTTATGTCTTTGATCATATTGATCAGCATTTCTTTTACCATGTTTACCTTATTTTTTTTTTTAACAAGTTACTGACACATAAGTTATTATGGTTATTTCTATCTTACTTATCACATTTGTGGAAAAATCAACTTACATACTCACCCTACCTTTTCTGCCAGAAGGCAACTGGGGAAACAACATTTTTAACTTGTACCTGCTGACAAAGCAACCAACACTGTTGTTGGTGTTAAGCTCAAGTACAGTGTTCTAGGATTTTTTTGGCACCTTGACTTACCACGGGTAAGATCAATAAAAAAATTACTTACCCACATCTAAAAGTTAAATCCGCCAACCAATGCGGACGGCGCAAAAAAAACGATTTCTTACTAAATTTGACAAATATGTTATAGTTATTACTATGTCATTTATTAAGAGCTATAATAAATGCAACTGTAAGTTTATTTTCCTCCGACGACAAGAAAAAAAATCGTTTATGTCCCGATTTAAGCACCAGTTATCAATCCGGATTTTCCGATTTTACCGACACCGTGACCGACTTTTAGAATGATAGAAGAATGTGGTCTCTTTTGCGCTTGATTACACCTAATAAACGAGTGCTTGAATAAAAGCGCCGATAGACATCGACAAAATCTTCGATCTTTTATCAAAGTTTTTTCTCGTGATTTAATAAAAATAAAAAGCAGATATGGGAAAATTGAAGAGGACCGGGAAATTTCAAGAGTTTTTCGGCTTCCCCGAATTTGAAAATTGACTTACCACCGGGTGACAAAGGCTAAAAAATGACTTACCCGTTGTCCTAATCCACTTACCCCGGGTAACGGGTAATGGGAATCCTAGAACACTGAAGTAGTATTTAAATATTGAAATTATCAAAACTGAGAAAACAAATGCAAGTAGGTACTATCATACATGTACCTGAACCTTCTAATAATGAAAAGAGTGTCTGTTGAAAATTTATTTGAAGACCATAAATATATTTGATTTAATTGATTTGACTGTATATATATATGGAAGTTTTGAACGACTTGATTGGCTATAGAGCCCTTGCACTGTCAACTTTTTTATTGTATCGTTTTAACGCCACTTTTGGGCTATTTCGTGGCTGTCAGTTTTTATTCGTGGAGGAAGCCGAAGTGGCTAGAGAAAACTACCAACCTTCGATATGAAAACTGACAATCCTAGTTAATTAAGATTGGAGTCAAGTGCACCAGAATGAGTGGGGTTTCAAACTGACAATCTCAGTGTTGATTGGCTAGTGATTACAGTACTATAAACGACTAAGACCACCTGGCCACCAAGGCGCCTTTATTATATTTGAAAAAAACATACAAAAAACTAAACATTGACAAATAAAACATGAAAATAAGGTCAAGGTCAGATGAAACTTGCCAGACTGACATGTGTACCTAGCTTATAATTATTATACATGAAATATATTTGACCTAGTGCTTATCATGCTTATAGTATATGAGACCCAGACCTAATTTGTAAACTTAATCAAGGGCCAATTAAATGAGGTCCAAGGCCAATTAACCTTGTCTCACAGACATGTAGATGTAATGCAAGGAACCCTTACCAAATTTAGTTACCCTAAATTACTCAATAGTAATAAATTAACATGACAAAAACACGATTTTTTTCCAGCAGTCACTGAACCATTAAAATGAGGTCAAGGTCAATCATGAATGGACATATAAAAATATGTCTATTTTAAACTTTGTAACATTAGGTACATTTGTATTTGCATATACAAGGTGTGAAAAAAAGAAATATAAAGCTTTAAATGTACATTGCTTTCGCATGTTAGTAATCCTTATGTTCGTCTTTGATAATGAAACTATTCTCTCATGTTAATTTATAATAATTATTTTTTTTTTTTTACATATTTTAAAATGGATACTAACTGGCAACTTCTAGGATTATTTTGCAAAACTTTCCCACATATCTTAATCAGCTGATATTGCTTTGTTCTAGTATTACTTAGGACAATAAAACATTTGTGGCATAATCTTAGAGATGTCATTTTTTTCTAAAAAGAAATCAGGTTGAGCTCATTATTGAACTTTAGGCAGGAAACCAGTTGATGTTTTTCAGTATAGTGTTCATCAAAATATTTATATATATTTCATCTCAGAATCTGCGATATAACAAATAGTTGTTACGCGCGAATTGAGAAAAAAAATATTTACAGACCTGAATAATTCATTGCTATGATGTAATAAATAAAAAAATTGAGACACCATCATTTAATCGTATGCTAAAAGTGACCTAAAAAGTCCAATCGGAACAACTCGGCCTTTCTGGTTGCACGAAGAAAGCTATTGTACTGCGTAGCGAGAATGGCCGAGTAGTTACGATTGCTAAAAAGTCAGCATTGATCTAAAATAGCGGAATAAAAAACATGTCTTTTCCGTTAAGGGATTTTATTATAAAACGAAAATTTGATTGGTTGATAAACAGACCAGAAAATATCAATGCAGAACATGGCGGCGGAAAATTACATGCGTTAATGAAAGACTTTCCTCTAAGTATTAAGCTTTAATTTGACTTTAGAATGTATTCAATATATTTGTAGTTATTGTCCGTCTTCAAGCAAATTTCTTGCATCATCCTGGTAAATATGGAATTATGAAATAACATCTTGTTTCTAGAAACTAGCATGACATCACTACAAAGTATACGAAAATATATATTATTTCAGATAGCATCACATTCTCATTATGCTAATAAAAAACTGCAAATGTTCTGAAACTTACACAGTATTTATTTCAACTAAACAGAGATCAAGTTTGAATATGAGTGGTGTCACTTGCTGTTCTTGAGTTAGTGTTACATGTATGTCTCTGAAAATTGAATCTTTATTCTTACAATTTTATAAGATTATTTTAAATGTTAAGAAGTCAACTCCAAATTGTATTATATATGGAGAACTAGGTAGATATCCTATTGATGTATTTATTAAAAGTAGGATGATTGGTCTATGGAAAAGATTCATGTGTAGTAAGCAAGATAAGATTTCATCTATTTTGTATAAATTGTTATACACCATGCATAACAGAAATATGTACCATTCAGAATGGATACGTTGTGTTGAAAATACTCTAAATGAATGTGGTTGTTCTGAATATTGGTTAACTCAAAATGTGTCTAAATCTGTCAACCTAGCTAAGATTGTAAAGCAAAGGTTATGTGACCAATATAAGCAGAAATGGTGTGCTACTGTGTATGAATCACCTAAATGTCTCAATTATAGAATTTTTAAAAGAAAGCATTGTTTTGAAAAATATTTAATAGAACTTCCTACAGATTTAAGGAAATCTTTATGTAATTTTAGATGTGTTAATAATAAACTGCCAGTTGAAAAGGGCAGGTTTTGGGGAATAGCAAGAGATGATAGAATTTGTGATATGTGTGACTGTAACTCATTAGGTGATGAATTTCATTATTTATTCCAATGTTCTTATTTCAAAAACGAGAGGAAAATGTTATTGCCAAAAGAATTCACTACAAATCCAAATGTTGATAAATTTCATGCTTTGTTTAACTCAGACAATTATAATGTAATATTCAAAGCTGCAAAATTTTGTAAAATCATACTTTCTTTAGTAAAATGATTGAAGTTACTGTTTATATAATATGTTCGTCTTCCATATATTTGGAAATGTATATCATGTATATATGTTAACTTGTTCATTTAATCAACCTATTTTGTTATATTGTGTTATATTGTATTCAATTGTATTTGTTCACATACCCTGGTTAAGGGTCTTGAGAAATAAAAACTTGAAACTTGAATGGAATAAATAATGTTGAAGAAGTGTTTATAATGACAGCAGACATTTGTTACCTTATGCCTAGGTCACACATTCACAGATTTGGTGCTGTATTAGCTATGGACAAGATCCTGCATCATTCGTGGCAATCTGTATTAAACGTATTATAGCTGTAGTTAAACATAATAGTACTTGTTATATACTTGACAATATCAGTTTGCGACGTTAAGCGGTAGCCCGAAGCCTGTGTCTAGTTTAAATAAGCTCGGACTAGTTAACGTACACTGCAGATAGTCCGACCAGTCTAGTGCATATCTGTGTGCACTTTTTTAATCGTTAACGCAGAATGTCACTCAACGCCATCGATATTAATAAACTGATACTCTCTTCCTTGCAAAAATTCCGTAAACCAGTTTTGACGGTCTCCCTAATAACCGATTGTTCAAAATTAAAAAAAACTCAAAAACAGTCAGTACCACGTGTTTTGAAAATGTCAAATTTTGGTAATTATTGATTGATTTATGTTGCATAGACTGAATAAAATATAATCATCATCATAACAGAAAATAAAAAAAACATTGAACATTTTTGCATCGGAAGATATTAATTCGTAACTGCCTGCTTGACATCTTGTGTATTTTACACGATTGGTTATTAGGACGACTTCAGTGACTGGTTACCGTTAATTTTATGTAGAAGTGGAACCAGTTTTGTTTTCATTTCGAAAGAGTACACATAATTTTGGTCACAAACATCGTTCAATATACATGGCTTCACTGTCGGAAAGTGTGAGATCATGAAAGGCACCAAAAAGGCCGTCTCGCAAGTCCGACCAAGTTACGGAGGCTAAAAAAAATATGAGGATAATCGGGTCCGAGAATTTAAAACTCATTGGATGGACGGTCGTCCCTGACCCTGGCTCCAGTACGAGAATCTAGGATCATCTAGTTATGTTTTGTAGCTACTGTAAGGAGCAGGGAAAAGGAGGCAAATTTGTATCTGTATTTGTATTTGAACAGGAGTTGTTCAGCAAATTGAAAAATAATATGAAAAATTATGAATAATAATTTTTTAACTGATTGATTTTCTTCTTTTCTTGGTCTGCATCAGAAAGGATGATCTCTTTAACTTCCACCAAAGTCAAATTAGAATGAGAAATTAATTTAAACAAAATGTGATGGCAAGGGGTTTATATCTACATGTATACATTTATTTTACATGTATGTCTTAAATTCAAAGAAAAGATTCTTAAACAGTCTTGTCAACAGTTTTGAGAAGGTTTTTTTTTAAGGAAAGTAGAATTATTTATATTACATGGAGAAAAAACTATATATTTTTGAAAAGTTATATACACTTTCAGATACAAAAATGTAACCTCAGAATGCAGGAATTTACATCTAATATTCCAAAATTTTCTGGGGGGGGGGGGGGCATGCCCCCAAACCCCCCTAGTACTAAATAGTAAAAGAACATACAAATCTGTTTTAGTCCCTATCAAAACAGTATTAAGTCGTACTTATTTGAAGGCTCAAATGATTTGTACGGTTCATTCCAGAGAACTCAAAACTAGGACAGTTTCACCACACATTTGTTAAGGTTCCTCATAACAAATAAGCAAATGTTGCTGTATTTTCACCTCAAAAACTACTCTGTTCAGACTTGCCTGTGCAGTTTGGAAAGTTTTAAGGCCTGGCATCCACTAGATACAAAATGTATACAAAAGTTCAATGCATTTTGTGTTTCAGAAAGATAAAATCGTTTTTGGAATTTGATGGGCATTTTTTGCCTTCCTGCAGAAGGTGTAAAAATAAACAAACACCTGAATTGTATTTGATATACTGTCCACTCAATTACTACCTTTAACTCACCTATAGATGTGTAGAAATCTATTGTCCATGCCTATCAAAAACAATCAATACAATAGAAACCAGTTGTTACCTGAGAGGGAGCATCTCAAAGTTGTATCCCAACTGAGTTTATTTTCACACCTTCTGCACAAACAAAAAAGAATGCCCATTAAAATCCAAATTTTTTTTTATCTTTTTGATATGCAAAATACATTAAACTTTTATATATCTAGTGGATGCCAAGCCTTAAGACTTTCCCAGCCGTACAAGGAAGTCTGTACACAGATTAGTTTTTGAAGGATACAATACGATTTGTTACGAGTTTGTCACAGAACAGCACCATTTCATTACGTTGCAATACAGGTAGCAAGGGATCAGCCAGAATTCTGACAGTCTGCTACTGTTCACTACGTTACAACAACAAAAAGTATGGAGTAGATGGTGGACTAGGGACTGACTACCTATCCATGGCCATTATGAGCCCCTCAACACTGAATTTTGTGCAAAAAATCCAGATACATAAATTTAGATCTTTATAAGAATAGTCCCAAATATGTTTCAAGAACATGAAGAATTGCTACATGTCGTTAGTCCGAGAACCTCATAGCTACAGACAGACAGATAAATAATTTATTTAACAAAACAAAACAAAAATCTAAGATTCACAGCCATAAAGAAATGATAAATCACAACTAATTATAGAAATGATTTACAGCTTTTAGAAAATGTAGTAGTTCATACCATTTTGTTTCAGAGCATTCTCATTCATACTTAACCACCACCACCCCCCCCCCCCCCCTGCCCGGGCTGCCCCCCTTCACATGTTGTGCATACTAAACTGTGTCATTTCAAGAACCCATATCACTCCTGTCAACAAATGACCCATTTCTCAGGGTTTAGGCTAGGATTTTGAGGGCTTTAGTCACTTTTGCACGCTATTAAATTCAACCTATTTTTGTGTAACAACAAAGGACCAAGGATGTATATTACTAGCTTCATCTTTGACTTTGTCAGATTTTAACATGTTTAAAGGACTTATGAATGATTGGCAGTTATTGTATTTGACTGTATTGGCCCTTATTATGAAAGATTCTGACATGGGATCCAGAGATTTAGTTCACAATTTCTCTTCAGTGTGTTCTAGCCTAGGGGACATTCCTGATCAACAAAAGTTGGATTTCACAGCAGAAATGAACTTGCAATGATATATTTATCTCACTGCATAATCATTATTCTTATAAAACGTTGATATTTGGATAGCATTTCTATGAAGTTGGAACTACATGTATACATATAAAATCCTTTTTTGAACGACTGTATGGAGGTTGTAAACAAATCAAGAATAGTCAATAAATCACGTTTACTACTTTCGGTTTTAAAATGAAATGAAAACGGGAAGTGACACGTGGATAATAAATTCAAAACGAGTCCAGATTCATCAGGAAATGGTTATTTTTCGATTTAAATTCCTTTAGTTAAGAGTTAAATTTGTCTCTCTCATTTAATTTATATACTTAATGATTTTGTATTTTACGTTTTTGGTGTCTATAAATACATTGTAGTTAAAGAAATACTTTCACGCATGGGTAATATACAGTACAGGAAGCACCTGTTGATTCGTGAAAACATTGAACGTTTTAAATAAAGTTCTATATTTTAAATGGAAATAGTTGAAAGTTTTTGATGAAAATTTTTATGAAAAAATTCATTCCAATGACGAATCTACGACAAACAAACTTCAATTTGTGATCGTTTGGAAATATTGAAATGCAAATGTGAACTGTCTGGAGGGGGGGGGGGTAACAATTTTGATAAAATGACGCAACTATACTCCTGGTTGTTAAAATGCCGACTGACTGATTTCCCTGGGGAAATAATTATGATAGTCAATTATGAGGTTTATTAATAATTAATTGATTGGTGACCCATCCGATTGCGATAAGCTGATTAGTTGTAATCATAAACTTGTCAAAAACATAAAGACAGGTAAATTTATAGTATTTTAATGCAAAAATATTTGTACACTTTCAAAATTCAAGTGATGAAATTGGTTTTAAATACTTTCGTCAATGCGAAAATCGTTTCGTAAATTACGAAAGTGACGAGCGGTAGCAAAATCACTGATGTCTTTCATTATCAGCGGTAGTAACATCAAAACCTATAGTCATAACTGTTTTGCATCTGTATCTGCATTTTTGGTATCATCCGTGAGATTTAATCAGTAGATCCTGTGTGGTGATCTGTGAATGTGTGACCTAGTCATAAGCAGTGATCTCAATTGATGCAAATGTAACCTATTGGGATGTACATGTAGGAACATTCATCAGGACGATATCCTTCTTCACAATGTATATTTCATATGTTTAGTGACAATTAAATGTTCTATATTTTTTTCTCACTTTCAGATAAAATATTTTATACAAAGACATAATGTGGGCCAATCCATTTCCAGGGGGTATGAACCCCATGATGCAGCAATCTGCAATTCAAGGCATGCCTCATGGACAAGGTAAGCTTCTTTTAGTAGCAGTCTGCAAATCAGGGCATTCATTTTTAACCCCACCACATTTTTGAGCCTGTCCGGGAGTGTCCAAAGTGATGAGTCTTGTATGTATTTTAACAATGTTTGATTTTAATTCATTTATATATTTTGGAGTTAAGTATGACATCCATTTTTACTTTACTAGTATTCATTTTTATTAAGGTAGCAATACACAGTTAGGAAAAAAACTTAAAATTGACACTCATAATTTTTAAACACCCTCTTTCCCCTCCTGTCTAACAAAGAAGGCTTTATATGTGTGTTATGCATGTATATACTTATAGAAAGAGAATCTTCCATAGATTTGATTTCTAATAGTCATAAGGGTGAAATATAATCCCTCTTGGGTGTAACCATGGCAACAATCTGCTTTTCTTAGATACAAAATATAGCAAAAAAGGGGGGGTGAACATGTCACAAAAGTCTCCAAAATTTGGTCTATTGGAAAATTTCAATCAATTACAGTGATACCTTTCCTGAATCCATAGGTTTATATCTATCAAGTGGTCCAAAAAAAATCATATGCATTTCTGCTCGTTTTTCCATAAAATTGAATTGAAAAGATAGAGCGCAAAATCTTTGTTGATAAACACTACAATAATTTATGGACCTATACGGATAAGAAAATACGGACTGTCAATCATATAAATGGCCTATAAAACATGTTAAAAACAATCTAAATGTTCATATAAACCCACTAAGAAGGCTATATTATCATGATTATTCATCAATTATCTAAAAATCAATTTTATTGTACAAAAATTTTCATATTTAAAAAATTCACAGGGGCCATAATACGAAACTAAACTTCTAACTGTGTATTGCTACCTTAAGGATTAACATTTTTTTTCCAATTCCATTTTAAATGGATTTCTGTTTTCTACTAGCTAAAACGAGCAAATTGGCCTGCAGGCTAGTTTTGAAAATTGGTTCAGAAATGAATATTTTATGAAGGTTAGCAGTTGACACTGAAATGCAACAAAAAAGTGATTTTATGAAACATGCCATGTCAAAGTGCATTTTCTCCTTTTTTAGTCAAATTTCTAAAGCTGTACCTTCTAAGCCTGTCTTTTCTTGTTTAAAAACTTAAATTAACCTTAACAGTAAACAAATGTTACAAGTTAAAGCTATTTTAAAGCTCTAGAATGTCAATTTTGTTGTGTATTACCATACCAAAGCCTTGGTTAAAATAAGAAAATACTGAATTCATTTATAACAGCGGGAAAAAATTTAGGCTTAATTCATGCTAAATTGTGACTTTATACTTGCTAAAATAATAAATTTGATTTAGACGCATGAAAAAATATAAAGAGTTCCCTTCTAAGGTTTCTACATAACGCGCAATCTTCTTTTCCAAGGGGTAGCCAATAAAGTATCAATTTATGACGGAACCAAGTCTTTGAGTCAAAATGTCTATATTGGTTGCTAAGGACAATAAACAACAAAACTAACATATATTGTCATTCTAAAGGTTGTTTCTCCCTCAGAATTGTATCTATAACCTAATTATCAATAGATTTGTGGTATGATTTGTCTAAAAAAAAGCTATTCTTTGCTTTGTCAAATGCCATAAGGTAGCAATACACAGTTAGGAAAAAAACTTAAAATTGACACTCATAATTTTTAAACACCCTCTTTCCCCTCCTGTCTAACAAAGAAGGCTTTATATGTGTGTTATGCATGTATATACTTATAGAAAGAGAATCTTCCATAGATTTGATTTCTAATAGTCATAAGGGTGAAATATAATCCCTCTTGGGTGTAACCATGGCAACAATCTGCATTTCTTAGATACAAAATATAGCAAAAAAAGGGGGGTGAACATGTCACAAAAGTCTCCAAAATTTGGTCTATTGGAAAATTTTAATCAATTTCAGTGACACCTTTCCTGAATCCATAGGTTTATATCTATCAAGTGGTCCAAAAAAAATCATATGCATTTCTGCTCGTTTTTCCATAAAATTGAATTGAAAAGATCGAGCGCAAAATCTTTGTTGATAAACACTACAATAATTTATGGACCTATACGGATAAGAAAATACGGACTGTCAATCATATAAATGGCCTATAAAACATGTTAAAAACAATCTAAATGTTCATATAAACCCACTAAGAAGGCTATATTATTCATCAATTATCTAAAAATCAATTTTATTGTACAAAAATTTTCATATTTAAAAAATTCACAGGGGCCATAATGCGAAACTAAACTTCTAACTGTGTATTGCTACCTAAGAGGTCAGCTGAGGCCCACCTCCGTGAGCAGGATTTTCTCGCTGCATTGCAGACCTATTATTGGCCCTCAGCTGTTATCTGCTCTTTGGTAATGTTGGTCGGGTTGCAATTGATGTCTCTTTGAAATATTCCCCATTTCCATTCTCAATTTTACCTAATGGTTAAGGCCAGCTTCTTTTAACCTGTTTTCAAAGCATTATATATTAAGGGGTATTTTCATTTATTTTAATTTCATGTATATTAACAAGAAAATTTCAACAAGGGTGTACATTTCTTCTTATATTCAGGTAAATGGTTTTGATTGATTATAATAGTATACTCAATATACAGTTGAAGCTTGAATTGAAATAATGGATTATTTTTTTTATTTTGACAGTTGATTGGGCACAATTGGCAAAACAGTGGATACAACATAAAGAAACAGCTGACAGCAGTCAACCAAACCATGGCGTTGTTGACCTGGCACAACCCCCTCCTCCTCCACCTCCTATGCCTCAGAATGATGATATGGAGGTGGTGAATGAAGGGGAGACCTCCCAAGATTCTAACAGCAATAGTATGTATTCTGGAGGAAACACAGAACCGACATATAGTATGTATCTTAGCTTCATTATTTTGACTGTCGTGAAAATGAAATAATTTATTTTCAAAAAGTTTGTAGAGATTTGTTAATGTTGTCAACAATCTCATTGAAATACAGACCTTATAAGTCCATGCTTTTCTTGCAAAAATCGTACACATCACACATTAAATTATGCAAATTAGAATAAAAGTAAGAAGAAGATATTTTATTGCTAAATAAGTTATTATTTTATTCTCTATGACCTAATAGAGCAATTAAATGACATTAAATTCAGATTACTTATAAACTTTTGCTACATGTATATAATTATGATATGTGTGTTGAGTTTATACAAAATAATTCAATCTTGATGCATCTTTGGACTCACCAGTTTTAATGAGGACCCTGAATATATGTATAAATTTTAATATTTTTGCTTCCTTGTCTAGATGTTGTCTTGTATTTACCAATAACCATTAATTTTTTTCAGCATACCCAGGTCAAACTGGATGGAATTGGAACACACAATGGAATGCACAAGGTTGGAGCGTGCAGGGTGGAGAAAATAAGGTATTAATCCTCATGATGAAAGCCCAATTTGCTTTAGTTTGGCTCGATTTACCTGGCTAGCTAGAAACACCAATCATATATTTTTATGCGACCGCAAAAATTTTTTGGTCGTATATTGGTATCACGTTGGCGTCTGCGTCGTCGTCGTCCAAATACTTTTAGTTTTCGCACTCTAACTTTAGTAAAAGTGAATAGAAATCTATGAAATTTTAACACAAGGTTTATGACCACAAAAGGAAGGTTGGGATTGATTTTGGGAGTTTTGGTCCCAACATTTTAGGAATTAGGGGCCAAAAAGGGCCCAAATAAGCATTTTCTTGGTTTTCGCACTATAACTTTAGTTTAAGTAAATAGAAATCTATGAAATTTTGACACAAGGTTTATGACCACAAAAGGAAGGTTGGGATTGATTTTGGGAGTTTTAGTTCAAACAGTTTAGGAATTAGGGGCCCAAATAAGCATTATTCTTGGTTTTCGCACAATAACTTTAGTATAAGTAAATAGAAATCAATGAAATTTAAACTCAAGGTTTATGACCACAAAAGGAAGGTTGGGATTGATTTTGGGAGTTGCGGTCTGAACAGTTTAGGAATTAGGGGCCAAAAAGGGGTCCAAGTAAGCATTATTCTTGGTTTTCGCACCATAACTTTAGTATAAGTAAATAGAAATCTATGAAATTTAAACACAAGGTTTATGACCATAAAAGGAAGGTTGGGTTTGATTTTGGGAGTTTTGGTCCCAACAGTTTAGGAATAAGGGGCCCAAAGGGTCCAAAATTGAACTTTGTTTGATTTCATCAAAAATTGAATAATTGGGGTTCTTTGATATGCCGAATCTAACTGTGTATGTAGATTCTTAATTTTTGGTCCCGTTTTCAAATTGGTCTACATTAAGGTCCAAAGGGTCCAAAATTAAACTTAGTTTGATTTTAACAAAAATTGAATCCTTGGGGTTTTTTGATATATGCTGAATCTAAAAATGTACTTAGATTTTTGGTTATTGGCCCAGTTTTCAAATTGGTCCAAATTGGGGTCCAAAATTAAACTTTGTTTGATTTCATCAAAAATTGAATAGTTGGGGTTCTTTGATATGCCAAATCTAACTGTGTATGTAGATTCTTAATTTTTAGTCCCGTTTTCAAATTGGTCTACATTAAAGTCCAAAGGGTCCAAAATTAAACTAAGTTTGATTTTAACAAAATTTGAATTCTTGGGCTTTTTTGATATGCTGAATCTAAACATGTACTTAGATTTTTGATTATGGGCCCAGTTTTCAAGTTGGTTCAAATCAGGATCCAAAATTATTATATTAAGTATTGTGCAATAGCAAGAAATTTTCAATTGCACAGTATTCAGCAATAGCAAGAAATCTTCAATTGCACAGTATTGTGCAATAGCAAGAAATTTTCAATTGCACAGTATTGCGCAATAGCAAGAAATCTTCGATTGCACAGTATTGTGCAATAGCAAATATTTTCAATTGCACAGTATTGCGCAAAAAGCAAGAAATATCTAATTGCACAATATTGTGCTTGCTGCACAATATTGTGCAATAGCAAGTATTTTCAATTGATTCGAGTTATCTTTCTTTGTCCAGAATAGTAGTTGAATCAACTTAAATCACTGTTTTTGTCGAGCCTGCAACTTTTGTTGCAGAAAGCTCGACATAGGGATAGTGATCCGGCGGCTACGGCGGCGGCGTTAGCTCACTTCTTAAAAGCTTTATATTTTAGAAGGTGGAAGACCTGGATGCTTCATTCTTTGTATATAGATGCTTCATGTTACGAAGTTTCCGTCAGTCACATGTCCAATGTCCTTGACCTCATTTTCATGGTTCATTGACCACTTGAAAAAAAAGTTCAAATTTTTTGTAATGTTGAATTCTCTCTTATTATAAGTAATAGGATAACTATATTTGATATGTGCGTACCTTGCAAGGTCCTCGTGTCTGTCAGACAGTTTTCACTTGACCTCGACCTCATTTCATGGATCAGTGAACAAGGTTAAGTTTTGGTGGTCAAGTCCATATCTCAGATACTATAAGCAATAGGGCTAGTATATTCGGTGTATGGAAGGACTGTAAGGTGTACATGTCCAACTGGCAGGTGTCATCTGACCTTGACCTCATTTTCATGGTTCAGTGGTTATAGTTAATTTTTTGTGTTTTGGTCTGTTTTTCTCATACCATATGCAATAGGTCTACTATTTTTGTTGTATGGAATGATTGTTAAGTGTACATGTCTAGCGGGCAGATGTCATGTGACCTTGACCTCATTTACATGGTTCAGTGGTCAAAGTTAAGTTTTTGAGTTTTGGCCTTTTTATCTAATGCTATATGCCATAGGTCAACTATATTTGGTGTATGGAAATATTTTATGATCTTTATGTCAGTCGAGCAGGTTTTATTTAACCGTGACCTCATTTTCACGGTTCATTGCACAGTGTTAAGTTTTTGTGTTTTGGTCTATAAGTAATGTGTCAACTATATATGTTGTATAAAAGCATTGTTAGCTGTACCTGTCTGCCTGGCATGGTTCATCTGACCTGGACCTCTTTTTCAAGGTTCATTGGTCTTTGTTTAGTTATCTTGGTTAATGTTAAGTTTATGTGACAGTTGTAATAAAGCTTAGGACTATCAACATAATATCAATGATTAGTATAGAAGGCGAGACATTTCAGCGTGTGCACTCTTGTATACAATATACAATGTATATTCACTTTTACTACCAACTGATAAATTAAAACAATCTTTACCATTCAGTGATAACAAGTACCTTTTGTTACATTTTAATATTTTATGATGTATTTTAATGAGTAGTTATTGTTGCAAACTCCATTAGAAATTTGAATTGAGATCAGTTTTGGAAAAAGGGAAAGGGGGATGTGAAAAAAAAGGGGGGGGGGGGTTAAATTTTTCTCATTTCAGATTTCATAAATAAAGAAAATTTCTTCAAACATTTTTTTGAGAGGATTAATATTCAACAGCATAGTGAATTGGCAAAAAAAATATTTTAAGTTCATAAGACCACATTCATTCTGTGTCCGAAACCTATGCTGTGTCAACTATTTAATCACAATCCAAATTTAGAGCTGAATCCAGCTTGAATGTTGTGTCCATACTTGCCCTAACCGTTCAGGGTTCAACCTCTGCGGTCGTATAAAGCTGCGCCCTGCGGAGCATCTGGTTGGTTTTATAAAAGGAGATGTGGTATGATTGCCAGTGAGATAACTATCCACATAACTGGAAATGATATGGATTTAATCACTTATAAGTCTGTATAGCCTTTATCAATGAGCAAAATCCTTACTGTATTGTCAGCTATATAAAGTTCCTACTTGATGATTTGATATGAGTCTAATTAAGAGATCCTTACTTGTTCAGTGTGATGAATTTAAAAAGGTTTGAAAAACAAAATTGTTATAAAAACAACTGTGTCTAAAATCTAACTATCATTATAGATTTCAGTTATCAGTTGACCTCTGACTTGTTGGCAAAGGGAAATAAATGTTTTTAACTTTTAACCAAAAACTATTTAAAAAAAAATCTCCCTATTTGTAAGTTTTTGCTGCTACTATAGTATACAAATTTATCTTTTTTGGTTCTGTATGAAGAAACTGAGGAATCAAAATACTTACAATTACTTAAATCTTTAATTTAATAATATAGTGTATGGTTAGCAACAGCACAAATTAATGATATGTATTTTGAATTAATAAAATTTATTCTCTAGGATGAAGGTACATTTGAGTATAGTCATGGTAACTTTGGTGAACAATTTGAATACAATCATGGTGGACAATTTTACGATCAGGTATTTCAGTCAGATAATAATGGAGAACAGCTGTATTATCAGGTTAGCCTTTCGTTTGTGCATTTATGTGATGTTGAATTCATAGCTGTTGTAGACCCTAAAACTGTAAGAATTATTAAAAAGGGAGATAATAAAATATACCCTTACTATTGCAGGGTTTGCCGTATCATTGAGTTAAGTTTATGTAAAGTTCTAGTTTCATGCAGGCGCGAAGGCAAACTCGGATTGACAACATCAGTGAATAACCAGAAATAAAACAACGAATCCAAATTTGTTTAAGAAAAACTGAACTATAAGAAAAGATGCATGCTAAAGAAATAATTTATCTAACATAGACACACCTGCTTACATATAAACTTATATATATATATAACTTTATTTTGTATATACAAATTTAGTTCGTACAGGTTCGGAAAACATTTGCATAATTTGGCACAGAATAAGAGAATGGAAAAATTAGGAACAAAAACTAAAAATACTATTGGAGTAATCATCAAAATGGAAAAAATTAGATATGATTATAGGTACCATTTATTTTTATAGGGTGACCAAGGAGAATATAATAACCAGTACTGGAATAGTGAGGAACAAGATAATCATCACTATCACCGCCCACGTAGGGATCGTAATAACCGACGAGATAGGGAGAGGTTTAGACACAATGAAGACAGCAATCCACCTGATGATTCTGGACTTGGTTTGTTTATATTGGTCTTATAAATGACAAATACTTTGTACACGTAAACTCAACAAAATCTGTATCTTAGATACTGGTTAATTATGAATGGCAAATACTTTTGTACATATAAAATAGAAGATGTGGTATGTGCCAATGAGGCAACTCTTCAAAAAGAGACAAAATGACACAGAAATTAACAATTATAGGTCATCTTATGGCCCTTCAGCAATGAGCAAAATCCTTACCATATTATAGTCCACTATTAAATAACCTGAAATAAGAAATGTAAATCAATTCAAAAGAGAAAACTTCATAAAATCCCCACCTCATACACTGGTCTACTTGTTTATATATAAACTTTCTGATGTGGATTTTCTTTATCAAATATTCAGGAAATGGACAAAATATAATACTAGTTTTAAAGCAAGCAATCATTACAAATAAAAATGTTATTGCTTATGACATAAACACGACAAGATGTACAATTATACAAAGTTATGGAAATACATCAATGACAAAAGATTCAGCACAAATAAAAACTTTGTATGTATATATATCTTTGCCTTACATGACAAGGTAACACTTCCCACTATAAAGTTATGTTTTTATATAGCAGATGTGGTTGAGTGGTCTTGAGGCTTAGCCATTGGTGCTGTAGTGTATCTAAGGTGTGAGTTCAAATCTGGTTGGACATCCATATGTCAGCAAAAAAATCTAATTCTAACACTGTTGGGTTTACTTTTCAGACATATATATAAAAATATATTTGTTATAATGAGCTTTAGTATAGAAATGCAGGGTAATCGTATGGTTCAGATGTGTTTGAATATTGAATACATCTTACTCTTAATTTAATGTATAGATGCAGCCAAAAGAAAATCTTTACCAGCTTGGATACGAGAGGGATTAGAAAAAATGGAGAACGAAAAACAGAGAAAGATACACAAGGAGAAAATGGATTTGGAAATACAAGAAGAAGAGAGGCTGAAGGAGGAAAGAGAGAAAGCAGCAAAGGAAGCCATCATGGCTCAAAAAGAGGGTAACGACTCAGAACCTACATTGCCCAAGAAAAGTCGATTTGTAAGTTTATCTAACTCGACTTGTAAATAACATTTGAGAATCCATCATTTGTATTATAAATTACTATTGTGTCAAGATTAGATAAGATTGTGTTCCAAAGCAAATTTGAAAAGAAATGTGGAATCAGAGCAGTGTAATTGAAATGTGTATTGCTGATATTCATAAAGAAATAATTTATGATGTGTAGTCCTTAATGACACTAAGGGAGATATGCCAATTACATTAAACATTAGGAATTAGAGAGAGATAATTTAAATATAAACATCAGTAAGTGATGTCTTACCAATGCTCCAGCTAGAAATTAAACGGCAGGGCAGGTTTTTTTTAGGTAGAAGAAAGGATACGTTTCAATTTTTATAAAGTACATGGACAAAACCATGCAAGGACATTTTAAAACAAGGGCTAAGGGAACCGAGGGTCAAGGCCCTTCTATTTTGGATTAACGAGACCACTGTTCACATTTAAAAATCCTCAATTTCAATCAAAAATGATTTTGAACAATACTTCTATGGAACACCTTTGTATATACAAAGCTTCATATGTAGAATTGAAGCAACTTTATAATGACAAAGTAAAGATTTCATCTGAAAGTCCTTGCTTGAAAAAATTCATAGTTGTAAGTTCAAGCTTAATAAGAATATCTCTTTTAGAAAAAGAAAAAAATCCAAACTAAAAAAAACAGATTTTAGTGATCTATTCCTACTGTTTTATTTTATTCATTTTAGGACTCGGATGATGAAGCCAGCGACAAATCTCCTTCACCAAGTAAAGATAGGTCACCAGAACCTAGTCCTATAAAGAAAAGGAGTCCTTCACCAGATGAATTTAAAACTGAGGAAGAAAAGCAAATGGAAATGGTAAAGAGGAAATTGTTAAAAATACTCAATTAACTTGAATCTCTATATATATTTAACCTTATCTCCTTTTTCTCCAAAACAAATGTCCAGTGAAAGTAAGAGGTGCATAAAAGTGCATTACATTTCAGATAAAAAAAAACAATGTTATAAATTAACATACAGTGTTGTAAATGACTGCCTTTTGTCTTTTGCAAAAGCTTTAAGATGCACTCAAGTATACCTGTATTAGATCAACCGTAAAAATTCTGTCTACGGTTGATAGTGCACTCGGGTTTCCTAAAACAAGAAATCTTAAAGCTATGTAAAAATACAAAAGAAAAGAGTTTTGAGATATTTTGCCATGAACATGTGTGAAATATTTGCCTCTGGATGTTTAGCAACCATTAACCAATGATATGTTGTCAATGAGGCAAGACCAAAGCACCAGTAAGAGAACATCTTCAGATCATACTTTAATTTTCAACTCCATGCAATGGTTCACACCACATTTCAGATACAGGTTTTTAACCCGAAGTCAACTATCAAGTTAGATTTATTTAAAGTTAACTAGATGAAAGTAACAAAGCAACATCAGTGTATTGAGTTGTTTTTAACTGAGGGCTGTTCCAGAAAATACTATGTCCCCCCCAGGGAAGGCAATTTTTTTAAATATTATGTGGGTGGTTGTATTTGAAATACCAAAATGCAAAGGGAGTGCTGTTCTAATTAAATTTTATTTCTGTGGGTGGTGGGGGTTAAAAAAAAGTGCCTTCCCTGGGGGGGACATAGTATTTTCTGGAACAGCCCTGACATGAACGTTTGTGCAAATAATTGAATATGTAGAGAAGGACTGTAACACATACAGTGTATAACACATACAAACCACTTGCTATACATGTACAATGTAGCACAAATAGTTAAAAAAAAAAAAAATAACAGATACACATGTATGCATAAAATAAAAAACAAAAGCAAAAGCAAAAAGCAAGAAATAAAAATATTCTGTTGTATCCATTTAACAATATCATGGAGAAATATATTGTTAATATACAAAGTTCTAAAATACAGTTTGGTATACTTAATTATGGTTATCAAATTTCACTAATCAGGGCTTCCAGCACTTTGTTATCAAGTTTCATGGTATACCCTGTTATGCATTTTCAGATTTACATGTACTGCTCACATCAATTTCCTGTTTACTGAATACTCGCATGATACATGTGATAGCCATGTATAAATAAATGAGATTCAGACAGCAACACAAAAAAACAAAAAACCTTAGAACTTCCAAGAGATCAACGGACATTCTTCTATATAATGTGCCGACATCTTAATCTTTTTGAGTCTTAAAATAATGTGAATCAAAATAAAATACTATCAAAACATCTGTCATGAACATTGTGATCAACAGCAAGTTTTTCAAATGTCAAAAGCATTAAGGCTTGATATTTCAAAGTTGATTCCAGATTGATTGATTGTTGGTGTTAAATGCCACTTTCAGCACAACTGGCTATATTTTTACGGCCAGCTTAAATTGGTGGAGGTAGCCAAAGTGACGAGAGAGAACAACATAGGGAAGCCGAGGAAAACTTATAATCAGAGTCAATTTAGATTTAAGTTACAGCATGCTGGGTTTAAACTCCAAACTGCAGTGTTAACAGGCTAGTGGTACATTAGATGAAGTATTTAGGCATATCAACCATTGAGTGTCCATATGATTAAGATAATGGAAATAAAGAATTGTATGATAAAAATTGTAAAAGAACTTAACCCTATGAGTACATTTTTCTTTGCAGATGATCAAAGTGAAAAAGACCTTAACAGAAGTATTATTAGATGTGACTAACAGTGAAATACAGGAAATAGCTAGAGAAGTCTTCTCTAAGGCTAAAACTAAAGCAGCTAAAGGTACTCATTGGTTATAATAACAAAACCTTTATCCTGGAGGCAATTTGACCTGATTGTAAATGTCTTCTTATAATTACATGTGCAGAGTTTATAATCATCATGGCTAAAGAAAACTACAAAATTTGTACCCAGTGAATACATTTTATTCTGCACTATCTTTTTTGTACAAGACATTTTAATGTGACAATTAAGTGATAGGTGGGATGCAAAAAAAGTCATCAAGATTTAGTAGTTCTATGTCATGATTCAGTATTCAGAGCACTTAAATATTTGCTCGAAAACATCAAATCCAGTATTTGAGGGGTTGAATTTTGAATATAATATTGCAGGAACTTACAATGACCACAAACCAAATGTGCAAAAAATGTTTGTTTAGATTTCAGTTCCTATCATTACAGAGTAAACATTCAAAGGTTATTTTTTTCATTCAGCTTTGTATGTAATCGTTTGTTTTGATGTCGTTTAAATGTGTAAATCTGAGCTGATTTTCGTACCTGTTGTCCTTTTAAAACAGTGCATATCATAGTTATTTCTGTCGGCATATTTGCAAAACTGTTTTAAATATTTTAATTTAAGAAGAGATACATTTCTGCTGCTGGTTGTACATTGGTACATCCTTTCTCTGCCGAAATCCAAAAAAGGGATAAAAAAAATCTAAATGAAAATGAAAATTTTGAGAATTGTATTGCTTTTATTCATTGAGATATATTATAATAAAAGTTGATTGAAAATCTCAGGTCGCACCAAGTCCTGATTAGTTTATAGGTATTTTATCATACACAGGACTGGCAGGTATGCTTTTTCTAGGAAAACTTATGTGTTGTAAGTGACCAGATTTTTTCTCACCCATAATTTCCTAGTTTGTTTTATGAAAATGATAAACTTCCTTCATGTAAAGTTGTTTCCAGTATTATTTATAGCAAATTGTTCAAAATCTATGCATACTTAAGTAAATGTGAAAAATGGATAATGATTCATACTTTGTATTGTGTGTTGTAACTATGTTCATATATTAATCAAGATTTGTATTACAGCATTTTGGAGAAGAAAAAAAGTTACCTTGATTTGTAGGGGATTTTCTACTTTCACTTTCACTTTGGAGACTAATCATATTTCTCTATAATTATAAAAGCTCCAGCTAAGCAGCTTGCCAAGTCCACTGCTTTAGCCACCATCACTGGTCTTGGTAAGTAATATTCTAATTTTAGATTTGTCCTTGTAATGTAATAATAATTAGTTGCAGTTGGTATTATGATACGAACAATTAATACAGGGAGGTATATTTCTTAAAGACTTTCTAAACATATGAATTCCTCCCTTGAATCTTCTGATATTTGAGTGACAGGAAATTCCATTGCATTAGATAAAAGATATCACATATTTCACAGATAATATTTTTATAAACTCAGAATATTATGTAACAGTGTATTTTTTCTTCACTTTTGGTTTATTAAAAAATATCAAGCAGAAGTCAAATTTAAAAAGGAATGTTCCAAAAAGTATCTACTCGAAGATGGGAGGCACTCATATCTATAAGATATAAATTTGGTAATAATGAGTAAAATAAAAAAAATTCTAATGCAAGTGCCTCCCATCCAAGTCCCTAATGCCTAAATGTGGAATAGCCCTTACTGTAGTAGGACTTAGCTCAAGAAATGTTTTCATCTTTTCTGAAACGTCACATGATAACTCCTTTAAAATAACTGGTACTGTGGATTCATTTTAATTTTATTATCACGTTTACTGATTTCAGTGGATTAAGGACAATTTAAAATTTTGCTGTTTACATATATCTTATCTGCATACAAACATATAAAAAATTTGAACTTATTTGAACAATTGAATTCATGATTCACCTGTAGCTACGAAATCCACCAAAAATTGTAACAAATAATAATGAGTCCACAGTATTCAAAATCTAACTGATATTCAGATTTAGTACTTGATTAATAATTATACAGTGTAACCTGCCTAATCGGACACCTGAGTATAATATTTTATGCAACATCCTGACTATCCGACACATTTTTCTGGTTCCAAAATAAGCCTTTCCTTGCAGTAAAAACCTGGGTATTCCAACACCCTGCTTAATCCGACATTTTTTTCTGGTCCCCCAGTGTGTCGGATCACACAGGTTACACTGTAATATAAGTTGAGTAAAGTTATGGAAAATATAAGGAATGTGCTGTATTCAGTAGTTTTCTATGTCCCATTTAGGACTAGGCTATGGTACAGATAGTGAGGATGAGGATGATGATGATGATAATGTAGATGGTAATGACAATGGTGGTGGCGGGGACTCAGATGCTGAGTTAGAGGCATCAATCAGACGAAAGAAAAGAGAGTTTGCAGAAAAGATGAAGAACCAGGCAATCTATATGGAGGACGAAATTGGTAGGTTAAAAATTGCTTTTGAATCAGAAGAATAAAATTGTAAGACACATTTAAAAAAACTGACATGACGTTGTTTGATTGTTAATAATGTTAACAAGGAAATACTAGAGGAGATTTATTCAAGACAAATGCTACTCGGTCTGAATAAAGCTTTTACAATAGTTTTAACTTTAAAAGTTTGAAATTAGAAATAGGAAAATTCAAAAAATAAAGTTATTAAGAAATGAAAAGAACACTATGAATTTTATTCTTCCGAAACAATTATCTGAATTTATTTTCATCTGGAATGCTAAGAGCTAGATATTTGTAAGCCAAGAATGTATAATAACAGAAACAGTTAAAGTGATATATGACCGAAAGATAATAACAAAATCTATCAAGTTTTACTTGCCTAAAAAAAATAATCACAATTAGATAATACATCTTAATCATGTTATTGAGTTGAAAATGTATTTGTCAAATATTCCCTGTCAAATATTCCCTGAATACTAAAAGAAGATAAATTGATATTGAATAGTAACTGATTATATCAATTGGGCACATAACAATATATAGTATTGTTTACATCCACAATTCTCACATAACAATATTTGGAATAAAAAGATTTGGTGTACTTATAAATGTAGTTGATATCCTTTTTTGAAAGATTTTTTACACCAGAAACGCATTAACAAGTCTTTGACAAAATGACATCTCTTGACCTTTAAGTGCATAGTGTCTTGAATACATTGTCAGAAAGTAATACAAAAATATTATTCTGAAGTGTACTATGGGTAATTGAATCTGTGCAATTAGTTTCAATACAAGAAAAATAGCCACAAGTTATGGTATAACATTGAATGTGTTTTATTTTGATTTACCTATTAGATGCACTTATGAAGTGTAAGTTGTTGAGCTCGAAAAGATCTGTTGATGGTTAATCTGTATAATTGAAATAATAATATTTGTTTTTTTAGATGTGGGTAGAAAGTAGTGAATTTTACAATAAAAACAAATAAAAGCAAATATGCACAAATGTAGCAAAAACTAAGGAAAGAATTGAGGGCAAAATTGAAAAAATGGAGAGTTACAGGAGTCGAAAAATCCTTATCAGATAAAAAAAAAAAAAATAGATAGAAAAGCAGATATTTAATGGTGTAGACAAAGCATTGGCAAGTGCAAATTTGAAGCACACAAAATGAATCCAGACTTGTGCATCCTTTTTAGTATTAGCAAATCTCTACAATATTATGAAATGGACACAAATGATGAAAGTTTAAAGTAGCAACCCATGAAAATCTGATAGCCCTAAACTGGTGAAAAATACACAATCAAACAGGGAAAGCAGTGTCCATTAGTGTAATATACTGTGGATTCATTGATATTTTGGTGCATTTAGTGGTTACAGGTGAACAAACATTCAAATGTTCAACAGAGGTCAAATTTTCTATAGGCTTGTGTACAGAAATTTGTAAAAACATGAAATCAGCATTCATAAATATAATTTTGTTTCCTTAATCCATGATTTTTTTACCCACTTAATGAATGGCTATTATCTATTTTGAATTTATTGAACCATAAAACTAATTTTTGACACTTCACTTTGAATAATCCGCGAATTTCTATCAAAAATAAGGCTCAAAGAACTTTTTATATTATTTATATTAACAATAACAACGTACACACATGTTGGCTTATGAATACACAACGTCAGAGTGGGCGTGTCGCCATCAAAATTGACAACATTGAAAATAAAACTAACAATTTTAACCAATCAGAAGACAGTAAAAACAAGAAATTTATTTATACTATAATAAAATGAATCCACAGTATTCAATCATTTATCTTCAGGTCTACTGTTAATATTAAATTTAAACGCTTCGTACATACCTGGTTTAAAATAACACTTTACAAGTTAATTTTTATTGCTTATACAATTGACAATTATTTAAACTATTGTTTTTTCAGAACCCGAGACACCAGCCTATTTAAAAAACCCTATCTCTGAAAAGAGTAGTAATCCATTTGAAAGCAATTATAGTGAAATTCCAGGATTAGAAGTTCAAAAGGAGGAAAAAGAACCTCCAGCAAATCATGATAAATCCAAAAAATCTGGGGGCAAATCAAAAGAGAAAAAAGTGAAAAAAGATAAGGGAAGGGCTGTGGGTTCTAGTGAAAGTTCAAGTTCTGGGACCACAAGTTCAAGTTCTTCTGACTCTTCCAATTCAAATAGTTCTTCCAGTTCAAGCTCAAGTTCTAGTTCAGATTCTGAATCAGAATCTGAGAGTAGTTCAAATGCAAAAAAGAAAAAAGCAAAAAAAATACAAAAAGTACAGAAAGTACAACAAATAGAAAGAACTTCAAGTCGAGATGAAAATGGTAAACGACATAGTAAAGACTATATTGAGGAATACAGTGACAGCAAATCTAAAAGGAGAGATAAAGAATCACGGACCCAAAGTAGGGAGGGGGGTAGGTCACATAGTAGGGAAAGGGACCGTCGAAGACACAAAAGCCGTAGTTATAGTAGAGATAGAGACTATAGTAAGTCACATGACAAAAGTCATCGGAAATCACATGATGGCGATCATAGAAGGCGGCATTCTAGTTACTTAGATGAAGAGGAATATAAAGTTCGTGAAAAACATAGTCACAGAGACCGTAGTTTGGAAAGGGAAAGTGATCGGGGGAAAGGGAGGTCTAAACGTTCAGAAAAATCTGAACGACATAGGGAAAGTAAGTCCAAAAAACGTAAGCGATCTAGGTCATACTCTGTGGAGAGTAATGAAGGTCGTAGTAAGCATAGGAAATCACAAAAGAGTCGAAGGAGTCCGTCGGAAGAATCACGATCAAGTAGGAGGAGAAAGGAAGAGCGCAGTGGTAAGAAGTCCAGTCGTAAACACCGGTCAAGATCAAGGTGGGAAAACTTTTATTATGTAACTTTTCTCATTATATATCAAGTTTTAGCCCTTTGTTTCATTGATTTAATTTTGTATATCAATGTTTTTGTAAAGAAATCATTATTGATAATTTAATAAGCAACACATTTGTCTATCATTAAAACCCATTCATCTCTAAAAGTCGGTGATATTATTCAGATAAATTTAAATTGTGTATGAAATATAGTTTTGATTTGCAGTTTTTGTACTTGTCTAAATATTGACAGTTAATTTATGTATGGTAAAATTGAGTTTAAATAATAATTCTTTTTTTTTTTGTAAATTTTAGCATACCTATAACTTAATCTTTTTTTGCTTTCCTTCATGGTCAGAGGTGGAGCAGGAATTTAAAATGAGAACTCTGGTCTCAATGATTTTATGATACATGAGGATTGACAATTTCAGAAAGTACTCAAAAGTACATTTTTAGCAGAAATTATAAATATGTTGTTCCTATATATGATTTAGCCTTTAAAGCTGGAAAAACATAACTTTTTAGATCATGAAGTATATGTTTATGGGAAATGCACAGAGAAATACTACATTACACAGTTTAGGCCCAATAAGTTATTAAGTTATGTTTTTGTTTGTTTGTTTGTTTGTTTTTCATAGTATTTTTAAAATTTCACCCAAGAATTTTGAATTTTTAAATATAGCAACTTCTTTGGTTTTATTTCTACATGTACAAGAAATCCTAGTTTAGGAATAGTATGGTTTCATATCTTTCAAGCAATTTATAATGGTAAGAATATGATACAAGGTTTTTAGTAATACCCTTGACAAAAGTCAGCTTTTCAAACCAAGCTTAAGGTATTGGGCTGATGAGAGAAAACCCATATAATGTTAATTTTAACAACAAATAGATTTTTTTTTAAATTTGAGAATTGTAAATCTTGTCTTTTTCAGGTCATAACAGTTATAATGGACAGTATTCAAAAGTGGAGTGGTAACAATACCAGCCGTTGGATTTGTATCAAATTATTTTCTAGATTTTTAGCCATGTAAATGATCAGTTAATATATCTTCGTGAATGACTGCAGTGACAGATGAGACGAAGACAATATGTGCACAACCAAAACTTATTCTCATTGTTCAAATTCATTTTGTACAATAAATTAATTTAAACATAGACTAATTTTCCTACACATGTAGTGTTTTATTGTTTGTACCAGTCATATATTGTAGTTGAGCTTTGAAGTAAAGGGTGTGCACTAGTATATATAAAAAAGAAGATGTGGTGAGGTTGCCAATGAGACAACTCAACACAAAAGACCAAATGACACAGAAATTAACAACTGTGGGCCTTTCAACAATAAACAAAGCCCTTACTGCATAGTCTGTTATAAAATGCCCTGAAATGACAAATGTAAATCAATTCAAACGATTTGATGCATAGTCGGCTTTAAAAGGCCTTGGAAAGACAAATGTAAATCAATTCAAATGAGAACACAAACAGTCTAATGTATGTTCAAAATAATGAATGAAATACAAATAGGTAACACAGCAACAGAGGACAATCACTGAATTTCATGTTCCTGATGTGGCACATACATACAGAATGTTGCAGGGTTAAACATATTAGAGGGTTTCCAACTCTCCCCTAAAAGAGGGATGAAAGATACCAGAGGGACAGTCAAACTCATAAATCGGAAATAAACTGACAACGCCATGGCTAAAAATAAAAAAGATAAACAGACAAACAATAGTACACATGAAACAACATAGAAAACCAAAGAATAAGCATTAACATGAAACCCTAACTTGGGACAGTTGTGTAACAGTACAACATAAGAACAAACAATAAAAATTGTAAACCAATTTTGATATGAACCTGTCATTTTGATCTGAACAGTTCTAAAAAGACTGAACAATAAATTTTAAAGCCATGATCAGTCTTCAGACTTATCAGCTGGATTTAATTCACTACTGTTCAGTCCATGCAAACAATTTAAAGATCTGTTCAGATTGACAGCAAGCAAATTGACTGAACTGTACTGGATTTACTGCAGTCTGTAAGTCTGAAAATTGACTGATAGACTGACCATTACTTACTTGTAATATAAGATTTGCTCATTGTTGAAAGCTGTACAGGGACATGTTGAAGGTAACTTTTGCAACATATGTTCTCAGATATCTCATTGGATGTCATACCACAATACAATACAAAGTTTTTTATCGTCAATTATGACGCCCAATAATTTGAGCAGTACAATTCAGTTCAATTTCATGCAAGTGATTACATATTGATTACATTGATTATTTAACAACTTTTGATGTTTATATCACCATGATTATACCCCTCTTTGAAAAAAGGGGGTATACTGTTTTACCTCTGTCTGTCCGACCATCTATCTGTCTTTCCATCCGTCCCATGAATATTTTTCAGGAACTACGATTCAAGGATTTCTGAAATTTGGTTTCATGATTTATACAAGTCAGCCTTACTGTGTGATGTGTTTTCAGATTCATCACTTTAACAACTTCCTGTTTTGCACATTTGCATAATTTTACACTTAAAATTATCCAGTTGCGTTGGGGATATCATCCATGAGCAGCAGCTCGCAGTTTCACTTGTTTGCCCTTCTTATGTCCTTAATAAGTGTTTCTTAAATACTGATAGATACATGTACCAAAAACTAAAGTGATTGAGAACAAACCATGCATCACAGTATTGCCCTTAACAAGGTACTGATCAAGTATTTTTGTCTGGCCTGTGATGAAAGTAGCAAAATGTGAGACATAAAGATTACAATCGGGCGGCAGTGACAGAGTCAATTACACAAAACTATTAATATGAAGACTTATATTTCAGAAGGTAAAAGACCTGTATGTTTCATAGTTCGTATACATATTTGGTGTATCATATACCATATGTTACAAAGTTTTTATGGCCCTGCAACTAAGTTGTCGGTACCATATAGTTTTACCCTTGTCTGTAATTCCAAAATTCCATAATTCTGACATTCCGTCATTCCGCAATAAACCATTATATGGAGTTTTTTTCTAAACTCCTTCAGAAATTTGGCTGATTTTTGGTATGTGAGTTAACCTTGATGAGCCACAAATCGAGTTTAAGTTTGGTTCCGCTCCCCTAATTTTTGCCGAAATTATGGGCATTGGACTTGGATAAATTGTTGAAAATCACAGTTATACGGACTTTTTTTCTAAACTCTTTCAGATATTGGGCTGATTTTTGATATGTGAGTTAACCATGATGAGTTACAGATCAAGTTTAAGTTTCGTTCCGCTCCGCTAATTTTTGCCAAAATTGAGAAATTGTTGAAAATCACAGTTGAACAGACTTTTTTTCTATAAGCCTCCAGATTTTGTGCTGATTTTTGATATGCGAGACTACCATCATGTTTGTGTCCACATGTGTTATTGAAATTGCAGATTTTTCAACTTTTTGAGACGGGGCCATTCGTGTCGTTTTGACACATCTAGTTTCTGTAATGTGTCCATTGTCCTTAACCTCATTTTTATGATTTTTGGATGAAGTGTTATACTCACTGATTATGAGATATAGGATAGCTATTGGTAGAGGGTTCCTTGCAATTCTTGTCTATCGGGTAGTGTTAACCTGAGCTCAACCTCATTTCATGGACATGGTGAAGTCTCTATCTCAGACACTTTAAGCATAAGATTAATTATATTTGATGTATGAAATGATTGAGTTGTACATATCCCTCTGGTAAGTTTCATCTGACCTTGACCTCATTTACATGGCTCACACAGCCTCATTGGACAACGCTAAGTTTTTATGGTTTAGTCTATTTCTAAGATATTATAAGCTATAGGTAAACTACAGTTGGTGTATTGAAGGATTCTAAGGTTATCATGTTTTTTTATAAGGGTTCTTATTACTTTATAGTACAGCCCGAAGAATGCCCTCAGATTTGAGGGGATCTCAAATTTCACAACTGATTACCTTCACAGTTTGAAGTCCTTGTAATTTATTTATCACTCTTCCAAATAAACTGACCACAGATGTTACATATAGATTATCTGATAAGACGTTCAACATTTTGGCATTTTCTGTCTTTTCTTGAAAAATTTCTACTACATGTAACATTATCTATGTGACGTGTATATTCTTCATAAGATTTTGACAATCAAGTCACTGTTAATTTATCAACTTCATGCTCAAATACGGGAATATAAAATAAAGTTCTGAATATTTTTTTTATTAATTTTCATTTTTTTGCCAAATGTTAATTGAATAGATTGATAATTGATGTTATTTTGAAGATTAATTTTATTAAGAAATGAATATTCTTTGTAATTTTCATTTTTTATGCCCCACCTACGATAGTAGAGGGGCATTATGTTTTCTGGTCTGTGCCTCCGTTCGTTCGTTCGTCCGTCTGTGTGTCCGTTCACCTCAGGTTAATGTTTTTGGTCAAGGTAGTTTTTGAAGAAGTTGAAGTTCAATCAATTTGAAACTTAGTACACATGTTTCCCATGATATGATCTTTCTAATTTTAATGCCAAAATATAGTTTTTACCCCAATTTCATGGTCCACTGAACAAAGAAAATGATAGTGCGAAGTTCAGGTTAAAGTTTTTGGTCAAGGTAGATTTTGATGAAGTTAAAGTTACATCAACTTGAAACTTATTACACATGTTCCCTATGATATGATCTTTCTAATTTTAATTCCAAATTTAAGTTTTGACCCCAATTTCACGGTCCACTGAACATAGAAAATGATTGTGCGAGTGGGGCATCCGTGTACTATGGACACATTCAAGATTGTTTTTTATAAATTTGATTTAATGATAAAACAAAATCTCCTTTATATTTAAACAATTTTTTTAATAAAATATTCATGAAGCAAAGACAATTTGGGATAAGAACACCCCTCCCCCTTTTTATATGCCTGATTAAAGGAAGTCTTATGGTATATCTTTGTCCGTCTGTCTTTAACATGTCAGACATAAACATTATCTAGTATTTGGAGATACACTAAAACATGCTTTCAGCAGTTCTCATGAAACTTTGGTGAATTGTTTATATCTATTTATTTAAGCTCCCTTTCGCTTTTTATAAATTATTTACCCCCACATTTCCGAGTTATTGGATTTTATTCATGAAAAAGAGTGATTTTTTAGTTTTCAGACAATAACCTTAAAGTGCTTTGACCATTTTTCGTTAAATTTTGTTGACTGATTTATATCTAAAATTTTGTTGACTGATTTATATCTATTAAGATAACCCCCCTTTTTCATAAATTTCTGGTATGACATTGAGAAGTTATTGAACTGTATTCTTGAAAACCGTTAGGCGTATCATGCGCTCTAGCTCATGGTGCAGCTGTTTATGATTTTTATGCCCCACCTACAATAATAGAGGGGCTTTAAGATAAGATAATTTTATTAACCAATCATGGTGCCCAAAATTTGAGCTATACAATCAAATGAATTACAAAATAAAGCACAGAAAATGATTAGAATGATTAAAGTACATTTAAACAAACAAACAAAAAAACCACATGAATACACATTTACACTAATTAACCTGATATAAACCAAGTTATTGACAAAACATAGTTGTGATGGGTGCCACTGTGTATTTGTTTCTTATGTGGTATATAACCCCAAATTGGCTTTATGTTTTCTGGTTGTAGCGTCCGTTTGTCCGTCCTTATGTCTGTCCCGCTTCAGGTTAAAGTTTTTGGTCAAGGTAGTTTTTGATGAAGTTGGAATCCGATCAACTTGAAACTTAGTACACATGTTCCCTTTGATATGATCTTTCTAATTTTAATGCCAAATTAGAATTTTTATCCGGCCAATTTCACTGAACATAGAAAATGATAGTGCGAGTGGGGCATCCGTGTACTGTGGACACATTCTTGTTGTGCTTAATTTTCATTTTTAAAACATCATCTAGTGCTGGATTTTCCCCCTGTGTTATAGACCCATTGGCGGCCTTCATCGGTTTTCTGCTCTTTTGTCGGGTTGTTGTCTCTTTTACATGTTCCCCATTTCCATTCTCAATTTCATATTCCAACTTATTTTCTCTTATTTTAAGCGTTTTATCTCACTCATTTCAGTGCAATACTATAACAATAAAAGTGGTTTATATATATTGCCCCTCTATTCAGTGGAAAATAAATAGGGGGTGTGTCCACTTCACAGCCTTCACATTTGCACGTCAACAGAATTGGGTATTATTTTAATGAATATATGGATTGGTCCTGAACCTGATTGATTTCAATATTGTTATTGAGTACACTGACTGCCTTAGAGGGGCCTGCTCCGGTCAGGCTTCAGTGATTTCCTATTTAATCAATCAAATTTCTTTCAAAAAAAGGGGAGAGGGGCTTCGCTCCCTCTAAATCCGCTTCTGGAGTATCCCAATAATTGAAACCAAATTCGAACCATTCCAAGTATTACAAGAAAGGACACATAGGTTAGGGATGCCTGATGAGGATAGGTTACCGTAACCGAAACACCTTTAGTATTAGAACCACAGACCATGATTTTGATTTTTATTCTAAATATACACACACAATAAATATTCTACAAGCTTGCAAGTGGGAATTAAAAAAAAATCAAAATAAATGCAAAACAAGAATGTGTCCTCAGTACACGAATGCCCCACTCGCACTATCATTTTCTATGTTCAGTGGACCGTGAAATATGGGTAAAATCTCTAATTTGGCATTAAAATTGGAAAGATCATATCATAGGGAACGTGTACCAAGTTTGAAGTCGATTGGACTTCAACTTCATCAAAAACTACCTTGACCAAAAACTTTAACCTGAAGCGGGACAGACGGACGAACGAACGGACGGACAGACAGACGGACGGACGGACGAACGGACGCACAGACCAGAAAACATAATGCCCCTCTACTATCGTAGGTGGGGCATAAAAATGTATTCCATAAAATCTTTTTTAACAAGAAATATTTATCCTTCACTGAATATACCAGCTATATGCACATGAAAAATGGAATTAATTACGAAGGACAATAAGATAGACTTGATTGGTCCTGGACCCTATTGATAATAATATAAATGTAATATTAAAACATATCAAATTTCCTAAATTTAAAATATTATCATAGCATTTCCAAATTAGCTGCAGAAATCCTAAAGAAAAATTAAATTAATGTGTTATTTAAATGAATTTTTAAAGTATTTTTTTTTCATTCAAAATATCTTGAATATTAGAATATTTTATAGACAAGAATATAAAATGTATTTAGTACAGAGGATATGGAAATTGAATAATCTTGACCAGCTAACCATCTGTGTTCATTTGATAACATCAGTGGACACCAACTGTGAATGAAGCACTTAACCTAATCATTTAATTGCTTGTATAAACAATCAATTACATGGTTTCAATGTTGAATATCAGGGAAAATCCGGGCTGTTCTCTAAAGTATTATGACTTAAACCTCATTTTGATGCCACTGCTGGTGGACGTTTCGTCCCCGAGGGTATCACCAGCCCAGTAGTCAGCACTTCGGTGTTGACATGAATATCAATTATATGGTCATTTTTATAAATTTCTTGTTTACAAATCTATGAATTTTTCGAAAAACTAAGGATTTTCTTATCTCAGGAATATATTACCTTAGCTGTATTTGGCACAACCTTTTTGCAATTTTGGGTCCTCAGTGCTCTTCAACTTTGTACTTGTTCGGTTTTTTTTAACCATTTTGATCTGAGCGTCACTGATGAGTCTTATGTAGACGAAACGCGCGTCTGGCGTATTAAATTATAATCCTGGTACCTTTGATAAGTATTTCATGGTTCATTGATCAATGGCAAGACTTTGTGGTTTGATCTATTTCTCACACATGCACTTGTTTTCTATCCATGGGAAGATCTACTATCCCTATATATAGATCTTCCTATGGATAGAAAACAAGTGCCTGTGATTTCTCAGCTACTTTTAGCGATAGGACCACTTTGTTAGATGTATGGAATTTAAGGTAATAACATACTGTCTAGCATGGGTAATCTGAACATTGATAATGTTTGTGTGGCACTTGTAGTAAAACCTCAACTTTCAACATGAATTCAATGATAAACTAGTAAAATAGGCAATACATTTCACAAATTTCCAGAATGTGCACTCTTATTTTACTCTGGCATAGCATTAAAAGAGAGACGAAAGATACCAAAAGGATGTTCAAACTTACAGAACAAAAACAAACGGGCAACATCATGACTAAAAAAGAAAAAGACAGACAAATAATAGTACACAAGACACAACCTAGAAAACTAAAGACAATTAACGTATAGCATCTGGACTATCTTTTACAGATATGTAAATAATAGACACAAAAAATGACGGCATTCATCTAGCAAACAAAATATTAATATGCAAGCATCATTAAGTTGGGCAAATAAGCATGCATACTCTAATAATTATGCTTGATCTGAAAAGGGCACAATACGCCTTACAAATTATAAACCCTTAAAAAAACAATCACATCAGAGAAGTGTTCCTATACAAGACTAAAATAGTTAAAAGAGAAATCAAAACTAAGCAGAAAAGAGACACTAACATTGCAAAAAACAAATAAATACAAAAATACCAACAAATCAGTGGCGGATCCAGAACTTTTCATAAGGGGGGGTCTCCAGTCATGCTTCAGTTATTCCCTATATAATCAACCAAATTTTCCCCATGAAAGGGCCCCCTCCCTAGATTTGCATATGCAAATGGTATTACATTACTAAACTTATAGACTGTAATAGTTGAGGATATTCATTACAAGTTAAAGTGAATACCTCACCTTTATCAATAGGAACCTTGGTGAAAAATATTCTTTAATTCATAACCCTACATATCACATATCAAGGAAGTTGTGATAGAAACACAAGCTCTGGAATGCCCTTCCAAATGAGAAATATAATATTTCTTATACAGGTGCTGCTTCATTGTTACTACTAGTATACAGTGTATGTAAAGTGCGGATCCTAAAATATCATTTTCACTGTATATGCCAGAAATTTTTGATGTAGAATGATAAATAAACAGACGATTTTTTTTTTATTTTTGAAGAAAATTAGTTAAAAAGTATATGTTAAGAAACACATAATACTAATAAAACAAAGTAAGAGATGCGAACGGGTTTTTTTCGCGCCTAAATCCAAATAGCTGTGAAATATATACCAAAATAGGTGAATATTTAGGACATTTCACGAACAGATCGTGCAGGTGTTTTATAACTAACAGGTAAGATGTTGTTGCAGAAAAAATATTCATTTTAACACAATGATTAAAGTTGTATAACGTAGAATAGGTTTTGTCATTCAGTTTCTTCATATTGAACTGAATTCCACTATGATGCTTTCTTTATGCGAGTCATGTTTACTGTCGAATAATGATACTATTCTTTCATTTTCACTGTAGAGCGATTCATTATTATTGTATATGCGGCGCATTTTCACTCTATGATATTTTTTTTTTTTATCTATTACAGCGTATTTTTTTAAGCATGTAAAGCAAGACTTTAGTTAGCGTGCTTGCTTTGTTTTTTTTTGTACAATCATTATGATAACACCCAATTTAATTCAAATATAATAATTATATAAATACATATTGTTTAAAGATGTCAATCTTATTTACAAAGTTTGTATAAACAATTATACAAACTAAGCAATCAAGTCAACCAAAGTTTTGCTTTACATGCAGTAGGAAATTAATTAAAATGTCTTATGAATCGTATAGGGATCTTTATCCTTGTTTTTTTTTTATCCATTTCCATGACACTTCACCACTAATTACGTACATCTTGATAAAGATTGAATCGTTGGTTTCCCCGTTTAAAAGGTTTTACACTGGGGCCCTTTATAAATTGCTGTTCGGTGTGAGCAAAGACTCCATGTTGAAGACCGTATTTTGACGTATAAAGGTATACTTTTATAAATTGTGACTCGTTTTGAGAGTTGTCTCATTGTCACATATGACATCTTATCTATCTGTGGCTCAACCCGAAACGAGACGGGATAAAAAGGGATAAAAAACACTTTTTTAATATATTTATAATGGGCTTAATATGAGTCAGAAAAGAGTAGAATAGTGGGTCGCGTTGGGGTACAAGCGTGACGCGGAATAAGCTTTTCTGTCACCATTGCGTTTCAAGATGCATATTTTTTATTTATTGCGTGGAAGATAACGTCCTCAAATGTACTCGTCTCTATTTTACACAGACTGCACTTAAACTCCGCAATATCAATCTTTGACTTAAAAAAAATACAGAAATATCTTTTAATTTTTTTTTTTAAATCAAGGAAAAACGTAATTTGAAGAATACAATATGACATTTTTTTTTCTTACAAGTTTGAAAAGCTATATATTTGATAAAGAATGAATGAGGAGTTTGTATTTCAATTTGAAAATACATTTATCATAAATTCTAAAGTCATCAACTAAGTGTTTTCATTTGTTTCAAGTGCATTTATCACATAATTCTACAATAAAAATTCCTCGCATCTTCGAAAATTCCACATCAGAAATGACTGCACTAACAGTGATAATTCATCGCATCTATAGTTAAAATGGATCGCTTTCAAAAATCGATATGCTATATTATGTTGCTTTTATAACACTTATTTGAACTTTAATGCTTTGTTTGTACATAATAAAGACATATCGCAATGAAAATATGTAAAAACTTTCCTTCAAATCAATTAATTTGGTATTTTCAAAACGTAAACAAATACAGTTTTCCCATGATCCTTTATTCTACAATAGACATACCCGCATATGACAGTGAAAATGAACTAGCTGGATTCGCACTTTATATACACTGGTATATAGAAGTTCACAATTGGAAAGCTTTAATTTAATCATCTCATATGTCGAAATTTTCTTTTTCTCTTACCATCACTTGTCAATATCTAGATTTTAGTCGAGATGTGATGCGGATTAGCATCTGTATCTGTGGTTTCATTCTTCAACACTCACCAAATTTTGAATAATCGGTATTTAGAAAACTCCCCCATTCATATATTGCAGTCTTGTGAAATCCTGACCCATTAACATATTTCATGGCAAAATCATAACCCATTCATATATTCCTAAGTTATCACAGATTGATTTTTTACATCTGGACTTGAAAAATCTAATGGAAAGATGAAAATTATTGACCCATTGACATATTATCTTGATGAAATCGCAACCCATTGATATTTTTGATGCGTAAAAAAGGGACCCGTTCCAGCGGGCACTGTATATATCTTCATATAGGAAGAGACCCCCCGTGTATTAAGAGAGAAGACACCAACTCTATAACGAATCACGTCCTTCAAGCAAATACATTGTCAATTTCGTACTTTATTAGGCCTTTTTAAAAAAAATGTTTGAGCGTCTCTGAGTGTAGTGTTGGGTACCACCTTAAACTAGATATATGTATCTACGTTGGCCATTCTATGATTTATGATTATACAAAATAAAGTTGGACTAGCTATTCAAATCTCTCCTTAAGTTCAGAATGATTAACTTGTGAAAAGAGTATTAAAGGCGAATGCAAGATGAAAGAGATAGATTGTACTGTGCAATCTAACAGATTTTTTTAGGGTTGTTTAGTAATCACATCCGATTCATACGCCCCCTGCTACAATAGGTAGTAACACATGAGCTCCAAATCCCGACTTTGATTCATAATAAAATAGATGTAAGTAATTTAGAAAGAGATTTCGTTGAGAATTTGACAAACCCAGCAATATAAAAGTTGTGTGTATTGTTGGTACCCAGTACAGTGAGGATATTCCCGGTTCTTCATCATAGGTTAAAAATCCAAATAAGGATTATTCAGTACTTACCATGGGACACTATGTTGAGTTTTCATTGGCAATTTTCATTGTCAACACTCGTATCTTGTCTAGCATGCAGTTTATATTGGGGTTCGTGTTGTTTATTCTTTAGTTTTCTATGTTGTGTCGTGTGTGCTGTTGTTTGTTTGTCTTTTTCATTTTTAGCCATGGCGTTGTCAGTTTGTTTTAGATTAATGAGTTTGACTGTCCCTTTGGTATCTTTCGTCCCTCTTTTATACATCCGAGCGTTATGAAGACAACATAATTATGGAGATGGGACAGGAACGTGTTCAGCATTATACGGTGAAGATAAATGGATCATTGGTTATCATAGACTCATTATGCATATCGAATTGTGTCCTGTTTTATGTTCAGAAGATATATTTATAGCTTATGATTCTCCATGATCCCTCCAGTTCAAGGCGACATTTATATATTTGACAAATATCTGATGTATTCACGACCGGTTTAAAAGACATGAAGCTCAAAATCTGAGTGACCTATTCCAGCGGCTCATCCTTACCACTAATATCAGTGTTAAGTAAGTGTTACTCCCCATAAACTATTAATACTTCCTTTACTCTGTTCATTTATAAAAGGGATCGATCCCAAAAAAATGTCCCCGGAAATTAACCAATTTATATGTTACATTCCCCAAAGATCATTCGCCTATTCAATCGAGAACTTCTCAGTGACCAATATTTTGTAAACTTAAATGCGTCTAAATCACGCAAATGGCGTCGTCTCCATTTATTATGTTCGTGATAAGGTAGGTTGAAAAAGAACCAACGGATGGAAAGTCATTGATATTTGATATTAGTCCATTGCATGTATACCACTAGATAGTCCTTATTTTTTCTTATTTTTTATAACGATTTAGTCTGAAATTGATGGGCAAACTGCATGGCGTTTTACAGACAAAACAATTCGTCGAGCATTTCGGAAACTCACTATATGACCAACCTGTATTAGTTTGCAGAACTAATGTTTAATTTAATAAATCTTCTTCCGTTGTGAATGAGCAAAAATAAAACAAGTCAGTATGTTCAAAGTTCATATTTACTCGAACTACAAAATAAAATCTTACAGGAATGACAGTTTATTCAATACGTTAAAAATACTCATCATTTCGTGCGGATCAAGTGTCAAGATCTTGCCCTAAACGTTCCTAAATGAATCCCCAAAATTGATCATTTTTACCTCTAATCCAGAACTATATTTTACTAGAACATATTGAATATTTATTGATGATGATGTTTGCCTAACGATTTTATCTATATTCAAAAATATAAACAATTAATCCAATCGGTATAGATTACCGTAAAAAAAGTCGAACGGCATGAACTGCATTAATTTCGACTGACTACATACTAAATGAGGGTTTATTGGGATCGAAATTTGGTCTTGCAGCAGGCAACCTGCGGGACCTTATCATAATTTTTACGTGTTGGGAGCTTGAAAATCACACTGTTCAAGAAATTGCAATCGACATTTCATTTCTGTCTGCGAATTCATGCATCCACCCAGGTAAAGGACAAATATAAATGTCCCAAATTTAGAAAATAACAGTTATACTTGTATCGTCTCATGCAACACATCTCTCACAGAATTGACCCTTCTTTAAAATATAAGCCCGTTATGGCGAACTTTAACTTCCATTGATTCCTGGTGATAGATTACCTTAGCCGTATTTGGCAGAACATTTCTAAAATTATGTTGTAAATTACAAATTTTTCAAGAAAAAAATATCTCACAAACAGGCTTTGAAAATTTTGGCAAAATGCATGCTTCCAAAATGTCGTATGTGTACTTGAACATTTTTGTAAATAGCAGTGATTTAAATAAAAACTTTGACATTTCTGGATTATCCAAGAACTTAAATTATTTTCACAGAAATAAAGAAATGTACAATTATTTTTTTCCCAAAGCCATTCTACAACGATTTTCAAGTTTTCATACAACATTTTGGAAGCAAACTTTACAAAAAAAAACCGGAATTGGCAATTTTGTAATATGTCTTATTTCACACATTTTGATTGGTCTAACTGTATGCTATTTTGTGATACCAAAGATTTCCTCCCGCCCAGACCATTGGTGTCAAAAAGTATTTTTAGTCAAAAAAGTCATATACGACATTTTAGAAGCCCAGCGACGAAATGATTTTCAACTTTGTACTTGTTTGGCTTTATAAATATTTTGATATGAGCGTCACTGATCAGTCTTATGTAGAGGAAACGCGAAATTAGAATCCTGGTACCTTTAATAACTATTTACACCACTGGGTCGATGTCACTGCTGGTGGACGTTTTGTCCCCGAGCGTATCACCAGCTCAGTAGTGAACACTTCGGTGTTGACATGAATATTAATAATGTGGTCATTTTTTTTTATAAATTTCCTGTTTACAAAACTTTGAATTTTTCGAAAAACTGAGGATTTTCTTATCCCAGGCATAGATTACCTTAGCCGTATTTGGCACAACTTTTTGGAATTTTGGATCCTAAATACTCTTCAAGTTGTACTTGTTTGGATTTTAAATATTTTGATATGAGCGTCACTGATGAGTCTTATGTAGACGAAAAACGCGTTTGGCGTACAAAACTATAATCCTGGTACCTTTGATTACTATTGCCATTAGAGTTTTGTGACTTTTTTGTCTTGATAATTTCTCGGAGATATAAAAGGCAACTGTAGTATACAGGTGTTCAAAAGTCATAAATCGATTGATAAGATTTACATAGAATTTGCTTGCCAGACAAGAATATGACAAACAATTAAAACCGTTTTCAAAGGTAATTACAAAAGTCCATATAAAACCTGTCAAGATTAAACCTTAAATTCTATCAACTAACATTGAGTAACGTTAAGAATAGTAAACTACTGTTGTATTCCTGACTTGACACAAACCTGGTTATAAGAAGGGTGGATATGAAATTAAATTAAATTTAGCCTTTTTATCTTTTATATCTGATTTTATTTTTAAATTGCGACGGACATATAAATGGTTTTGCCCACTTCATTATTTAAGTTATGATTAAAAATTATGATTTTATAAAATAAAGTTTTATTTTTAAAGTTATTTGTAACATATGAAAAGGGTTTCGCTTACAAAATAAACTTTAAATTAGACATTTAGTGTCTATCGTGAAATTACATTTTGATCCCTTTATAAATCATAACACTTGATGCGTTAAACTGTATTGTTTGATGGATAGTATCTGTTTACACTTTTGCTCATATTTCATCTTCAATAATTTTACTTTGTCATCTTGGGTATATTCTTACTTTACTAAGAAGAGGTTCACCACGGAGGTTTCGAAATATGCATTTCTTAAAATGCAATTTATTACCATTATGAAGAATATATTATATATATCCACAGTGCTTACCTATATATCACTGATTTATATGTTATTTTGAGCATTTCTTTCCGAAGATTTTATTTTAAAGCATGTTCTGATACACAATAAACTCTAAGCACCCCTTAATTATAATCTGATTAAAAAAGTCAAATTGAGAAAATGAATACTATATTTTTTTCTTACATTCAGTCGGTATACAAACTTGTTACACAAGTTAACTTGTAACAGCTAGTAACAACATTTTTAAATACAGAGTGGCAACAGCTTGAAAAGATTGAAAGAAAGACGATGTTAAAGCGAGAGGAGAGTTTGACAAAGATATATCTTTTAGCCACATGCGACAAATGTCTGAAACAAAAATGTGCGCGTTGGAAATGTGTAACCTGCAAACAAGCATTTTGTGAAAATTGCAAGAAAGGCCATGTTCGAAAATCAATCTTTAAATCCCACAGTTTTGTGAACCTCTTTGGATCAAAAGGCGGCACCGCAGAAGCTGTTGTGGACATTTTATGTTCTTGTGAAGCAAAAGGCAGAATTTCTCTATACTGTACAATTTGCAGTGAGCTTGTTTGTCTAGATTGCGTCACCTCAAATCATAACGGACATACATTTGAAAAACTTGAAACTGTAAACGAGCAACAGAGAAACAAAATTCAGTCCATTACATCAGAAATTGAGGGGATCCAGATACCAGCTGTGAATCATTTACAGGAGCGAATACAGACATGGAAATCAGAGCATACAATCACAACAAAACGTCTTAAAGATGAGGTTATCCGTAGAAATGGGGAGATTAAGGAGCAAATTGATGGATGGACGAAGTCTTTATTGATGGAATTAGACGAATTTTCTAAAACTGAACAGAGGAAAGTTTTCGATTTCCAACCACGTATTCTGAAGCGCAATAAACGTCTAATCCAGGAAAGGGAGCGTCTTAGGTTGCTAGCTCAGTCGAACGACACCCATTTGTTATTACAAGGTGTCAACGCAAGTGTTCGAGATTGGGAACCGTTTGAATACCCAGAACTGAATGATATTCAGTATCTTCCAGGCCCTGACATTTTATCTAATTTCCCTTCACCGCTTGGATCGTTAATGCTCACCCAAAGAGAATCCGAAAATGAATCCACACCAATGTCTGTTAGTTCTGGAGACCAATCTTTGGACAAAACTGTGGACCAAGTTTTCAACTTTTTGGTAGATGAAGATGAATCTCACGGGAATTCGAATGGATTCTCTGTCGATTTGAGTCGAATTACGTCTGTGAGTATCGTTAGCCCCGATATAATTTGGATTGGAGACATAAGAATGAAACGTTTGGAACTTGTAAGAATTGCCAACGACAAATCGATCCACAAACTAACCCAGGTAAACGTAAACTTCCTGGACTTTTCTATACAAAAGGAGAGTGAATGTCTTTGGGTATCTTGTGTTGATGATAAAAGTCTGTCTGTATTCACCCGTCGTGGAAAAAGAAGAGCAGTAAACTGTTTCCAATCTCTTTTACCAACATGCGTTTGCATTACAGCTGCTGATACAGTTCTCTTAGGACTTTCAGAGAAAAGAAACTTGTGGGTAGATAAAAACAGTGTTAGAAAAATTGTCGAAATCGAACCACCTAATACGGTTTTGCTAGAAATAGAACGTGATCAGAATGGAAAACTTCTTTTTACATTTCCACTTAGATGTTCAGTGAACACTAGAACAGGTGGCATAATTGCGATTGATTCCACAGGACAGACAACCGGACGACTGATCATGTGTGATCCAAGGGGACATCTCAAACACATCTACACTGGAGAGACATTTCACAACTTTAGAAAACCTTTTGATCCAACGGGAGTCACTTCCGTTTCTACCGGAAACGTTGTTGCCTGTGACCATAGTAACGAGACTTTCCACGTTCTGGACAGTGATGGTATTCTCTTGAAGATATATCGAGCTGACGAACTTGACGTTGAAGTGCCATACAGTGTTGCATGTGACGGAAATGGGAACTTTATCATAGGAAACTGGCCCAAAACTGAAGATCAGGAAGCGAAAATATTTCTATTAGAAGAATCTGTCTTTTCGGCATCAGAAATTTGTATTTGAGATAATTATTTAAGATAACCAGACAAATACTCAGAAAAGTAAAACCTATACTTGTCACAAATAAACAGGAGTGTAACAGGAAACATTAATACCGTAATCGGAATGAACAATATACTTTGCCGTTCGTGTTTTATGAATCGCTGGAACTATAAGAATTAAGATCAAAACAGGGTATTCCCAGCTAAGACAATTATACATACTGACAGTTGCAGAAAAGGGGTTTTGCATTTCAAACTTTTAGTGCCAATAGCTATACTCAGGGAACATGGTGATAAGTAATCACAAAAAAAAGGTCAAGGAGATGTTTATATAATTTTTAACCAAATGTTATATACTATTGTATGTCTTAATACTAGTATACAGAAAGCTTTGATTATAAACAAACATAAAATTTTATTTAAAATTACATTGTCTGGAATCTTTCTGTTTTTGTTTGATACGTTCCTAAAATGCTGTTCTAGGCTGCTACGCTAAATTGTTGCAACCGTCCCACAACGGGAATAAGGTAATTCCAGGTTTCTATCAGTTTGTATTGTGGTATGAATAAAAGATCAAAGAGATATCCAATGAGACAATCACACAGAGACAACTTTAGGGCGTTAGTTCATTGGATAAGGGTTGGAATATATTGTTTAAACCCTGTAAATGAAATATATGTCCTATACAAAGTACTGCAACTTCGATATGTAATTTATACAGATCATCGGACTATGGTACATTTTGCATTCTCGTCTTTCCTTTTTACCAATGTGCTTTGTCTATATGACTTTTTGTTTTTATCTGTTAACATATTTGTGTTTGCTAATGATTAAGATTATAACACAATGTTGACTGCTGTACTCAAATTTTTAATATTGTTACCTATTACGTCTGTTTTTTTTCGTTTACACATCGTTGTCAATATAATGTAATGTTATGCGACTGTCGTACAAGTGGGAGGTTTTAGCCAACCATAAAACCAAGTTCATCCAACAATTTCTACACACAAATGCTTTTGCCGAGTCAAGAAAAACAGGTGTTATCCATTCATTTGATGGGTTTGCGCTTTTGATTTTGCATTTCCTGGTGTGGTGTTTAGAATTTACCTCGGAATTTCGGTATTTTTGTTATTTCACTTTTTATATCTGGTGTCTGAAATATGAACTTACATGTGGTTTGTGATAAAAGAAGTAAATCATGCATACAATTTTGGTCATGATAAATAAGATATGATTTGCCTAATGTCATTAAACAGTTAAGGGTGCTGTATAATCATTATACCCAAATGGAAATTGGAAAACACCAAACAATACTAGTATTTTCATATAATTTTTACTGTGGATTCTTGGGATTTATTCTTTGATTCACAATTATACCAGTTGTAAACTATTATGACAGTGTTCAAGTCATAGGATGACAAAACCCTTTTCTTCTATACCTCTGCTTATGGTTTCTCGTATTGTAGAGTAAGGGGTCTTCCTTTATATTTTAATAATAGTTATAATAATCAATTCCTTATTTAAAGAGGGCAAACAGTTAGTTACAATAAACTATCATCCTTGCGGCCCTCAAAATGTGTGACGTATGGTGACCACTGAGAGTGTATTGACATGACAAACATATATCTGGAGGTGAACATAGGAACCTTGTCTAGCTGTCAAATAGGAAATTTTCCAAATAAAATATACAATTATCCACGAATAACCAATGAAAAACTAAGCCCCAATATAAACTTTCCTCCTGATCACATGGTTTTGCGAACAAGCTGGTCTAATGAATGACTATTAGGAGAAATCCTAATATCTAGGCATACCTTGTATGTAGAACTGTTGTTATTCAATTCAACTGGTAATTAATTATATTGGTGAGAAGTATCAAGGTGACAAAGGCAAAAAAAAGACTAAACAAACAAACAAACAAACTCATAAGTGTCAGAATAACCTTCCTCCTGGTCACATGGTTTTGCGAGCAAGCTGGTCTGATGATTGACTAAATCTTGTTTTGCTGATATATATTAACAGTTTTCACTCCAATTCTTATGTGTTGTTTATTCTTTAGTTTTCTATGTTGTGTCATGTGTACTATTGTTTTTCTGTTTGTCTTTTTCATTTTTAGCCATGGTGTTGTCAGTTTGTTTTAGATTTATGAGTTTGACTGTCCCTTTGGTATCTTTCGTCCCTCTTTTATGTGTCCTCTATTTAGCCATATTTGCTGTGTTGGTTAGCAGGCAGGGTAATCTTACATTTCTTTTTAACTAAAAACAGTACTGATGAGTGGTCAAGTTTGGTTCTAGCTGGCACAGTAGTTTCAGAGGAAAAGCTTTTTGAAAAGTTGAGGAACAACAGACGTATCCAATAACTATTCATACTTTAACAAATACTGATCTAATAGCAGTTCGACAAGACTATGATATTCCCGTTTTTTTCTTCTTCAGTGTTTTAATTGCTTTTTATAAACATATGACCAATATTCTAGAAGTAATTGCTGGTAGTACAAGTTTTTTCCATAGTTTTATCTTGTGTATAAAAGAAACCCCAAAAAATCATGTAAAAGTCAAAACCGAATTCCACTATATATATAGCTACTTGCTGTAAAAAGTAAAATAACAAAAATACAGAACTCCAAGAAAAATTCTAATAGGAAAGTCCCTAAGCAAATGGCAAAATCAAAAGCTCAAACACATCAAACGAATGGATAACAACTGTCATATCATATGTTATATGCAAGTAACTAACAATGAAGTCTTGGTCAAAACAAGAGTCAACACAGGTTTAAAATTTGATTTATTTCAACTTTTAAAAAATAAATCTCTCTAGAATGAACTTTCATCCCTAATTAACCTTAAGATTGTAAAATCAAACATATTTTGTTTGATGGAGATTTTGTGTTTCTTGTGTCAAATGGAATCTCTGACATAAAATTACTGTTTTGTACAAAAAAGAAACCAAAAACATCTAATATTAATATCACAGTCAAAATATATCATCTCACAACAAGAATTATGTTTATAGGTCAAATCATGAACAATCAAGATAGCATTGTACTCAAATTAAAACATAATAAATGCCATTTTTGTCACTTGATGGTTAGCCTGTATTTACAAACACAGAAATGACAAGGTTTATGTGGATGGTTAATCATTCATTAAAAAATAAAGGGTTTAAAGTCACTGTATCTTAAAAATGTTAGGGTTGTAGTTTCATAATACATTATATATGGCAGACATAATACAGAAAGAGATAGACTTACTAGTGAAAAGTAATAATAATAATAATAAAAGTAACAAATTTGTGAATTATCAAACTTAAATGCTTTTCAAGATTAACCATATTGCCTATTTAAATAATTTGCTAAATTCTTCCAACTGCCATGACCCATTTAAAAAAAAACACAACAAAAATCAGAAAATTGGCGAAATGAATTATGTAATCTGTGTATGATGTATATATGATGTCAATATGTTATCCCTGCATTTTATCTTTAGTGCTGTTCCAGAATTTAAGCATGGGGGGTTACTTCTTTCAGGCAAGGCAAGTGAAAGCACCCACAATTAATTAATTTGAATGTTTCCTTTCCTCCTTTTTGGCAAAAATTAAATTGTACATACTGAAACATTTAAATTCACAACTATTATATAACGATTAATATTATAATATGTTAATTAACATGAATTTCCTATAATATTTCTAACTTTGCAAAATAAAGTTGTACATACTGAAACATTTAAATTCATAATCATATTGAGATTTTTTTTATAAAATGTAGACAATTCAAACTTTTTTTTGTAACATTTTTAAAATTGGCACTATATTAAAAAACATTTATTTTCCTAAATAATTGAGTACATTCACACTTTCTGATTTCTAGTTATATAAAAGTTAGGGTTGCTGCCTACTTTTCGGTTAATAAATTATCTATATTTACCTGAAATCTACATAGAAATGCTTCAAATGTATGATGTATATTAAAAAAACGATCCTCTTATAAACACAAAATACTAGAACAAAATTTTTAACAATTATAAATAGATTCCTAATTTACACTTTTATCATACTTTATTAATACCCTCATCTTTTTTATCAACAGGCCTATTTTCAAGTAGAATTTTCTCAGTTTCATCTGCATCTTTTTCTGTCAATAATTGATTTTGTTTTGCCCAAAGATCACAGTACAGACTATTTGGGTTGGATAAAAGTTCATAATGCGTTCCTTTCTCTGCTACACTTCCATTTTCTAACACTAAGATCTGATCTGCATCAATTACTGTCGAGAGTCTATGAGCAATCACAATTGTGGTATGTTTTCTGGTAATCCTCCTCAACGCCATTAGAATATCCTGTAATATATATATGTAGTGTAGAAATATATATAGGTCCACCATTAAGAAGGTTTTTGTTTGGTGTTGCCTACCTACAATTTGTAGGGTTGGGTAGGTAGGGATTTAATTTTTTCGGGCAACAATACATGCATCATAATTTAGACAAGAATACAATGTTGGAGCAGGAAAAAATCTACAATGTATGTTATAAATATTTTCTGGTGAGCTGCAACATTAAACATTAATTTTTTTTTATTTAACCTAATTTAAGAATACAGAATGAGCACACAGATGCATATTTTTGTACATAAAGAAATTGCATTGTTATTCAATGAAACATGTCTAAACTGAATACCCTCAAGACTTGGTGTTCTATTCTGTTTTTACAGATGTTTGGATTGTTGGAGTTAACGGAAGCGGATAGTTAAAAATTATTTTGAGACTGACTGACGCAGAACACCAAGTGACACATTAAATGCAGATAAACATAATAATCAAATGTACTGATGGCAAAGTTTATCATGTTGAACACATTTATCCTATTTAATTTTAAATAAAGGATACACCAGAAACAATAAAGTCTGCCTCACATCTTACATCTAGAAATTGACAATGAGGGTCAGTTGTGAACAGTACCTTTTGATGATAGAGATGATTTTAGCTTCCCAATTGTAAAATTTCCATTTCTATGTAGCACCAATTTGGATGCATTAGTTGATCGTTATGGAATATCTGTTTAACAGATGTAAAAGAATATGTTCCAATTGCTGTAACCACAATCAAGTCCTCTTTCCCTTGAATGTAATCAACCATTTAAGGTGGTACCTAACACTACAGGGAGATAAACTCAGCTAAATGTTTTAATTACGTTGTGTTGTTAAGGGAATATTAAGCTTCTCAAAGATCAAAATTAGTGTTTGTCAAACTGCTATATAACCAGTGTAATTTTTCTGATAAAATGGTTGGTTCAAATTTTTTAAAATTTTTATATTTTTGTCCAAGGGTCAAAGTAAATACTTTGTCAAAATTTTATGAAAATTAAACAAGCCAAATTTATTTTAGTAAAGTGTTGGGTACCACCTTAAGATTTATAAGGGGTTTGTACTTACATGAGCAACATATCAGGTGCCACATGCAGAGCAGGATAAGCTTTTTGTGAAAAGTGCAAATTTAACAAAGACTAATAGCAGAAAATCAATGGTTTTACACCTTATGACAGTCAAATTCAAAATAGTTGGCATTTATCATTAAAATTGTTTCTTTCATTTAAATTAAATAAAACATAGTTTTACCTGCTCAGTAATGGTGTCCAAGGATGATGTTGCCTCGTCATATACAATGATAGGGGGATTCTTTAATATAGCTCTTGCAATAGCTACTCTCTGCTTCTCACCACCTAAAACATAAATAATTTGTTTCTATAGTGAGTAAGATTAAGACACAATGTTGACGGTTGTACAACTTTTTTTGACATTATATTAAACCAGGTATAATCCGCCTTTTTCTACATAAGAGAATGCCTGTACCAAGTCAGAAATATGACAGTTGTTGTTGTTGATTTTGCCATTTGATTTTGGACTTTCCATTTTGAAATTTCCTTGAGGTTCAGTATTTTTCTGATTTTACTTTTTTGTTGCATTTCTTACATTGAATACTTTTCAAAAAATAATAATTAAGACTTTACTTATGTGTTTGTCAAAAATCAGGAGTCTGTAATACAGTAGTTGTCGTTGCTTTATAATGTCTGTCATATTTGTTTTTTGTGTACTGTTAAGTTATAAATACTGACTACAAGTTATGGGTTTTATTCATTGTTGAAAGCAGAACTGTACCTGATAACTTATAGTAACTTACATCCATGCATGTCCATTGGTTTCTGTTGGACAGTTGTCTCATTGACAATCATACAATATCTTCTATTATCATATACTTAGACTAAATAACATATGATTTTTACTGTATGATAATAGCATTAAATTAATGTAAATTCCATATTTTTTTGAATTGGTGCTTAGCGGGCTAATATGAAAAGTTTATCACATGCTTCGATTGTTATCACATGCCTTTCCGTAACCTTATCACATGGCATTCCAGTGATACTAGGCAAATTCAGGAAAATTCACCTCAATGCTACGTTTTCAGTGAAAAACATTAATTTTCAAAGTTGTGTACAATATTTGTATACATGTACTTGAAAGTATATTGTGTAAAATAATTAGAAAAATAAACCCAACAACAATCAACAAACAAACTATTTAATAAATGCATTTTTTAAAATTTTCAAACATAATTTAAAAATGCCAGATATCAAGAATTATCGACACATGTTTGTTCTAATGTCAACCATGTCATGCAAGTTCAATGAAACTTTCTTCTAATCTTATTTTTACCTGATAAAATCAATCCCCTTTCTCCGACTAAGGTATCATATTGATTTGGAAATCGGTTCATGATGGAATCATGAAGTTTGGCAACTCTAGCAGCTTCATACACTTCTTCAGCAGTTTTCTCTAAGTCCCCATACTGAATATTACTGAATACAGTATCATGGAATAAAATGCAGTCCTGAAATACATGATAACATTTAGAAAATCAAGCCATTTTTGCATACTTTTTTGTTTTCCTCTAAATTTCTCCTTGTCAGTCATGAAAAAAGTTCACTATGCCTTATGACGTTACATAAAAAGAACACATATTTTTGCATATCATTGGAAAAGACAGACTAACTGTGTCTAATATTCATTAGAAAAACAGATTCTACCCCAAATTTCATACAATATTTCTCTTCTCTGGACAATCCATTTTCAAATATTTAAAATGTGCTGCAAGCCTCAAGTTTAAAATTTGAAAATTAAACTGCTGATTGGAGAAAAAATATCATACTTGATGCAATGGTAGCATCTAAATGTCTTTTATTGTATATCTTAATGCTTCATAATTAGTTGACCAATTGATAATACATTCAAAGTTACCTCGCTATCAAATGACCAAAAGACAAATCAATTACTGTTACAAGTGTTAAGAAAATAGATTTTTATTTTTAATCGACTGATCAAAATTCTCTTTGAATAATAAAATTTTGGGAAAAACTTTTTCAAAGACTACATCTTATAAAAATCTTCATTAATTGTAATAAGCATTAATACCTGTGGAACAACACCAATAGCTTTACGTAGACTATGTAAATCCACCGCATCAATGGATTGGTTGTTGATATGTATAGATCCTTGCTGTGGATCAAAGAATCGAAACAGCAAACGAACAATGGTGGATTTCCTGAAAAAAGTAGGATTTTACAATCATAAAACTATTTAAAACTGAAATAACAATGTCTTTAGTTGACTCTGCACTTGTATTTAAGGAATATAATCAGAGGAAATAATGATAGTTGTATGAGCATGAGTCTCCTCTGTTAACATTATATTTTTTCAAAATATCTAGATTCTGGTGTCAAATTAGTATAAATATTGTTTCGTTTATCTTCAGATTTATAAATTATTATTTACTTTATCCCAAGTGTTGGGACCTCAATGGCCGAGTGGTCAAAGTAGTTTAACTACTAACCCTTCCCTGTCAACACTGAGGTTGTGAATTCGAATTATTGATAGGGTTGGTGCACACCATTCCAATCTTAAATGTCTAGTATTGTCAGTTTTCCTACCAAAAATAAGTGATTCTCTCTAACGGACTCAGGCTTCCTCCACACGCAAAAATGACCACCATGAAATTGCACAACAGTGTTGAAAGTGGCGTTAAACCCAATTTAATAATATTTCCAGTGTTAACAAATCCACAAAAATTGGTATCACAAGAATAATAACAAATCCCAGTATACTTTTGATTTATTTATTTTCGTGGCTACCACTTTTCATGGATTAAGAAAACTTGCATATTTGTGGATATTTGATTTTGTGGTTTTGCTAATTTTACATGCAAGCTTTTAGAGAATTCATTATTCATTCAATATCTAATTTCTTTGTTCACCTGTACCCTTCAAATTGAGGAAAATTGGTATCAAATGAATAATAATGAATCCACAGTAATACATTAATATAAATCAATTGTTATTGAACTCTACCTTACCCAGATCCACTTCCTCCAACTATGGCGACTTTCTTCCCTGAGGGTACATCAAAAGATAAACCATTCAAAATGTTTTGTCCTGGCAGATACTCAAAATGTACATCTTTAAAACTAATGGCAGATTCTGATGGTGTTGCTAATAAGACAGGAGCATTTAATTTATTCTGTAAAAATTTAAAACACGTAATCAATATCAGGCATCTGAAATGCTTTTCTTGATTTACCATCATCATGAAATCTCAAAGCTAAATATTTGAAAATCAATAATGTGTAAGATTTGAAACAGTTGAAGAGCTAAATGACCGAAAAGAAGGAAGTATTACATAGCCAAATTCATTTTGGATCATCTTAGATCAACTTTGCTCGAGTTAGTTGAAACCTTAGTTTCTTAATTACTTCAAGTTTCTCAGGGCCACATTTGTTATAAATTTAGTCAGAATAAAAGTACTGACTAAATTAATAAATATGATATATATATGTAAACAATTTTCATACCCCTTACTAATTTTTTTTTTAATTGCTGTAAGAATAATAATCAAGCATTATAAAAGCACACAGCTCAAATATAAAGAAATATGTGATACTGAATTGAAAAGGGCATATATATATATATATATATATATATATATATATAGGACCTGTTGTTTAAATTTCATTTCCTTTTTGTTAAAAAAAAAGAAGGAAAAACTCAATTGGCAAAGAAAAAAATTGCAAAAAAGTGGAATTCACATCTACTAAGACAGTTGACGGCTTCATATGGAAATTGGGAGGGAGGGAAAAATACAACAGGGAAACAAGAGAAAACTAAAATTGGTAAATGAATTATAAAAAGAGGGGTCAAGAAAATTGAAATGTTGGAATGCTGAAAAGATTGGATGGGAGAAAGATATCACATTGTCAAGTGTTCAAAATAGAAAGGTGTACTGTAGATTCATTGTCATTCGCAGGATACAATTTTTGTGGATTTTGTGGGTAAAGGTGAACAATGAATACAAATGATCAACAAGTACAAATTTTTTAAATGCTTGTATGAAGACTGTTGTAAAAACACAAAATCAACAAAAACACATTTTTACCTAATTCACAAAAAATTGTTACCTAAGAAAATGAATGAATCTACAGTTATTTATATCCATACACCATTACATATCATCATTATCAATACATACTCTACCTACTTTAATTTTTGGCTGTATCTCCATCAATGCAAACATATTGTCCATATCTACAAATCCTTGATTAAGATCCCTATATGTAGAGCCTAGAAAGTTTAGTGGTACAGTTAACTGTATAAGCAGGCCATTAACCATCACTAAATCTCCTATAGTCATAGTACCTGTTAATTAAAAGAAAATAAAATCAGTTTTTGTTAAATATCAAAGATTTAAATTTTTGAAATAAAAAAATTTTGAGAAAGTATCAGAAATGTTGACATATATGCTGAATATGATTTGAAAATACAATTGTGAGTTGTATATAAGATGTGTTCACCCAACTAATGACATTTTTTCCTTCTTGTACTATTATTCTTTACCAAATCCACATAGAAATGCCTACTGTAGACTCCTTTATTTTGGTGGGCATGTACATTTTCTTGGATTGAGAAAAAATTGCATATATTTATGGATATTTCATATCGTGGTTTTTCCAAACTGCATGTACATGACTATAGATAATTGGGATTCGTTGAAAATCAAAATTCATGGTTTACTAATACCCCAAACATCCTCACACATTTGTATCCTATTAATCATATATCTGCAGTTTCTGAATTTTGTATTATAATGACGACTTACCAGCAAGAATTTGTTGAGCTGCCATAACCATTACAATTGATGATCCTACACTGAAAATGGCATTCTGTCCAAAATTTAACAACGATAATGTTTTAGTTATCTGTAGTGATGCCTTTTCAAATCGTTCAAGAGTCTCTTCATGCTTCTTAGCTTCAAATTTTTCATTGGTAAAATACTGAAATAAAAAAATCAATATAAAACATACTGGTTGACAATATTAATGAAATCCAAATCAAAGAACAGTTTTAAATTAAAAATTTTGTCAACGTAAAAAAATACTTGTACATCAAGAATGCATCCATAGTACATGGATGTCCCACTCGCACTATCATTTTCTATGTTTAGTGGACTAAGAAATTGGAGCCAAAACTATAAATTGACATCAACAATTGAAAGATCATGTCATAGGGAACATGTGTTCTAAGTCTCAAGTTGATTGGACTTCAACTTCATCAAAAACTACCATGACCAAAAATTGTAGTAGGACAGACAGAGGGACAGAGGGACAGATGAACAGATAACCAGAAAGATGTACAGACGGGAAAACATAATGCCCCTCTACTATAGTAGGTGGGGCATAACAAATTCAAGAGCACACACGCTGAAATGACTTGATTGTTTTCTGACCATTGATTTTAAGTCGAAAGTCTTATATATAAAGACTTAACTATAAGTATCTATTAAACTTAACATTTGTAAAAATCCATGACAATGAGGTCATGGTCAGATAAATCCTGTACACCTTATAATTATTCCATACACAAAATATAGTTGACCTATGTTCTGTTGCACTGTGTCCAAGGATTAGGTTTAACAAAGCAAAATTATGTATATATGTGCCGGTCTCAAGTCAGGAGCCTGTAATTCAGTGGTTATTGATTGTTGCTATGTTACACATTTGTATTTCTATCATTATATTGTACATAAATTTGGCTATTAGCTTTCTCATTTTTACGTTTATCCTTTTCGGGACTTTTACAGCTGAAATCAATTGCGGTATGATGGGCTTTGCTCATTGCTGATGGCCATATGGTGACCTATAGCTGTTAATTTCTGTGTCATTTGGTCTCTTGTGAAGAGTTGTCGCATTGACAATCATACCACATCTACTTTTTGTACTATGTGGTTTCTAATGAAATGATCTTTACCAGTTACTGTAAACCAACTTATTTTCGCGAGCAATTTATTTTCAGGATTAGAAAAATAATGTGAAAATAAAGCGTCACAAATATGTAAGATAGGATCTTTACACCAATTGAATTAGAAAATCATGAAATTAAATAGCCGTGAAGTGGACTAGAAAGGGTCAAACGAACTAAAGTATCTGTAAAAATAAATTGGTTTACAGTACATGTATTATGATGTTAAAAAGTAAAAACACAAAAATACTGAACTCCAAGGAAAATTCAAAAAGGAAAGTCCAAAATCAAAAGGCAAAATCAAAAGTCCAAACACATCAAACGAATGGATAACAACTGTCATATTCCTGACTTGGTACAGGCATTTTCTAATGTAGAAAATGGTGGATTGAACCTGGTTTTAAAGCTAGTTAAACCTCTCACTTGTATGACAGTCGCATATAATTCCATTATATTGACAATGATGTGTGAACAAAAAAAAAAAAAAAATAATAGGTAAAAATGTCACAAAATAAACATACCTAAACTGTGGTATAATTTATCAAGGAAACATTAGCTATATTACAGTACATGTATTATGATGTTAACCTACCTTTACTGTGGTATAATTCACCAAGGAATCGTTAGCTATATTACAGTACATGTATTATGATGTTAACCTACCTTAACTGTGTTATAATTCACCAAGGAATCGTTAGCTATATGTACATGTATTATGATGTTAACCTACCTTAACTGTGGTATAATTTACCAAGGAATCGTTAGCTATATTACAGTACATGTATTATGATGTTAACCTACCTTTACTGGGGTATAATTTACCAAGGAATCGTTAGCTATATGTACATGTATTATGATGTTAACCTACCTTAACTGTGGTATAATTTACCAAGGAATCGTTAGCTATATTACAGTACATGTATTATGATGTTAACATACCTTTACTGTAGTATAATTTACCAAGGAATCGTTAGCTATATTACAGTACATGTATTATGATGTTAACCTACCTTTACTGTAGTATAATTTACCAAGGAATTGTTAGCTATATTACAGTACATGTATTATGATGTTAACCTACCTTTACTGGGGTATAATTTACCAAGGAATCGTTAGCTATATTACAGTACATGTATTATGATGTTAACATACCTTAACTGTGGTATAATTTACCAAGGAATCGTTAGCTATATGTACATGTATTATGATGTTAACCTACCTTAACTGTGGTATAATTTACCAAGGAATCGTTAGCTATATTACAGTTCATGTATTATGATGTTAACCTACCTTTACTGTGATATAATTCACCAGAGAATCATTAGCTATATTACAGTACATGTATTATGATGTTAACCTACCTTAACTGTGATATAATTCACCAAGGAATTGTTAGCTATATTACAGTACATGTATTATGATGTTAACCTACCTTAACTGTGTTATAATTCACCAGAGAATCATTAGCTATATTACAGTACATGTATTATGATGTTAACCTACCTTTACTGTGATATAATTCACCAAAGAATCATTAGCCATATTACAGTACATGTATTATGATGTTAACCTACCTTAACTGTGATATAATTCACCAAGGAATCGTTAGCTATATTACAGTACATGTATTATGATGTTAACCTACCTTTACTGTGGTATAATTTACCAAGGAATCGTTAGCTATATTACAGTACATGTATTATGATGTTAACCTACCTTTACTGTGGTATAATTTACCAAGGAATCGTTAGCTATATTACAGTACATGTATTATGATGTTAACCTACCTTTACTGTGGTATAATTCACCAAGGAATCGTTAGCTATATTACAGTACATGTATTATGATGTTAACCTACCTTTACTGTGGTATAATTTACCAAGGAATCGTTAGCTATATTACAGTACATGTATTATGATGTTAACCTACCTTTACTGTGGTATAATTTACCAAGGAATCGTTAGCTATATTACAGTACATGTATTATGATGTTAACCTACCTTTACTGTGGTATAATTCACCAAGGAATCGTTAGCTATATTACAGTACATGTATTATGATGTTAACCTACCTTTACTGTGGTATAATTCACCAAGGAATCGTTAGCTATATTACAGTACATGTATTATGATGTTAACCTACCTTTACTGTGGTATAATTTACCAAGGAATTGTTAGCTATATTACAGTACATGTATTATGATGTTAACCTACCTTTACTGTGGTATAATTTACCAAGGAATCGTTAGCTATATTACAGTACATGTATTATGATGTTAACCTACCTTTACTGTGGTATAATTCACCAGAGAATCATTAGCTATATTACAGTACATGTATTATGATGTTAACCTACCTTAACTGTGGTATAATTCACCAAGGAATCGTTAGCTATATTACCGGCATGTATTATGATGTTAACATACCTTTACTGTGGTATAATTCACCAAGGAATCGTTAGCTATATTACCGGCATGTATTATGATGTTAACCTACCTTTACTGTGGTATAATTTACCAAGGAATCGTTAGCCATATTACAGTACATGTATTATGATGTTAACCTACCTTAACTGTGATATAATTCACCAAGGAATCGTTAGCTATATTACAGTACATGTATTATGATGTTAATCTACCTTTACTGTGGTATAATTCACCAGAGAATCATTAGCTATATTACAGTACATGTATTATGATGTTAACCTACCTTAACTGTGATATAATTCACCAGAGAATCATTAGCTATATTACAGTACATGTATTATGATGTTAACCTACCTTAACTGTGATATAATTTACCAAGGAATCGTTAGCTATATTACAGTACATGTATTATGATGTTAACCTACCTTAACTGTGATATAATTCACCAAGGAATCGTTAGCTATATTACAGTACATGTATTATGATGTTAACCTACCTTAACTGTGATATAATTCACCAAGGAATCGTTAGCTATATTACAGTGCATGTATTATGATGTTAACCTACCTTTACTGTGGTATAATTTACCAAGGAATCGTTAGCTATATTACAGTACATGTATTATGATGTTAACCTACCTTTACTGTGGTATAATTTACCAAGGAATCGTTAGCTATATTACAGTACATGTATTATGATGTTAACCTACCTTTACTGTGGTATAATTCACCAGAGAATCATTAGCTATATTACAGTACATGTATTATGATGTTAACCTACCTTAACTGTGGTATAATTCACCAAGGAATCGTTAGCTATATTACCGGCATGTATTATGATGTTAACATACCTTTACTGTGGTATAATTCACCAAGGAATCGTTAGCTATATTACCGGCATGTATTATGATGTTAACCTACCTTTACTGTGGTATAATTTACCAAGGAATCGTTAGCTATATTACAGTTCATGTATTATGATGTTAACCTACCTTTACTGTGGTATAATTCACCAAGGAATCGTTAGCTATATTACCGGCATGTATTATGATGTTAACCTACCTTTACTGTGGTATAATTCACCAAGGAATCGTTAGCTATATTACAGTACATGTATTATGATGTTAACCTACCTTTACTGTAGTATAATTTACCAAGGAATCGTTAGCTATATTACAGTACATGTATTATCATGTTAACCTACCTTTACTGTGGTATAATTTACCAAGGAATCGTTAGCTATATTACAGTACATGTATTATGATGTTAACCTACCTTTACTGTGGTATAATTTACCAAGGAATCGTTAGCTATATTACAGTTCATGTATTATGATGTTAACCTACCTTTACTGTGGTATAATTCACCAAGGAATCGTTAGCTATATTACCGGCATCTTGGTCAGCTTTGTTTTTCTGTTTTCTAAATTTTGTTCTAAAATATATATTATCCAGATGTATATAATAATTTTATAGTAAAATGCAAATGCTGAAACCAAAATATGTTATAGAAAAAAGAAGATGTGGTATGATTGTCAATGAGAAATCCCTCAACTATGTCATAATGTGTGAATTGTTTTGTTTTTTTTAATTTTCATACAATAAATGTGTTGAACAGATTAATTTTGTAGGTGACTTTACCTATATTCTGTCATTCTAAAGGTAAACACTATATAACAACCCACACAACCAAGTGTTACTGCAACAAATCCACCTCCAAACTTATAGCCCTAATAAAGAGAAAAATACTAATGTTAAAAAGTCATTTGCTAATGTGAAAATTTGTACAAAATTCATAGTATTGCAATTTTTTTTTAAATTGTTTGTAAATATTTTCAAGTATAGTTATTCTATCAAATGGCAAAATAAGAAGCTTGATGCAGCAAAGAAACAATTATGCTACGATATCATTGTAATGTGATCACACTTTTTGGAAATAGTAATATAATAAGCCCACATGCTTTTAAGTGAAAATGATTGTGAAAAATGCAGATATCTTTTGGTAAATCTTTGTACTATAAAATGATGCATTCAGATCCATATATCTACTACATGCATTTATATGTTAATCTTGGTAATAAATTTCAAGTACATCATTATATAAAATTGGAATGAAAATGGGGAATATGTCAAAGAGACAACAACTCAATGTCTCTTAAACTGATTAAAATGAGTAAAGATAATTTTGAAGAAAAAAAGAATCTCTACATCGAATGAATAGTCTTCACACATTTTACATCCTACGAATCAGTGCTATAGACTAGAAACAAGAAGTTTCAATAGTACATTGATGTTCCACAAGCACTATCATTTTCTATGTTTAGTGGATCATGAAATTGGGGTCAAAAATCTAATTTGGCATTAAAATTAGAAAGAACATTTCATAGGGAACTTGTATACTAACTATTAAGTTTTAATATGATTGGATTTCAACTTCATCAAAAACTACATTGACCAAAAACTTTAGCCTGAAATGGGACAGACGGACAAACTGACTTACGGATGCACAGACCGAAAAAAAACAAACATCATGCCCCTAGGTGGAGCATAAAAAAAAGCAACTAGCTGATTTAGTTTGTTAAATAATTTCCACTAAATGCATGCTTTAAATTTTGACTTAGTTTTATAAATTAAGGATGACAATGGGTCACAGGTCATGGCTGCAGCTAAAATAGACCTGTTCAGGACAGGATTACATATAAATTTGTAGTATATATCTAAGTGTTATGAATACACATACCAGGATACCTGTCACTAAGCCAACCTCCAAGAACGTTGGGAAAATTCTAAACACAACTCCTTTGAGTACAGGTTCTATGGCCCTGTAAAAAATCAAACAAACTGGTATTAAGTATTTATCCTACTGATTTGACGAAGCTATATTCAAACTTCAGAATATGAAAATCAGCAGGTTATTCTCTCCTCACTGCATTCAAAACAATACCCAGAAAAAAATGAAAAAAGATTGACAAAGTTGTTATTCACTTTTCTCATACAAAGATAAAGCTTGTCTTAATATTGTGCAATAAATAACTTGACAGAAGTGGAACGAGAACATAAAACGTTTCTATCCTTTTTTAAATCTGATCATCCTTGCCTAGAACCAGGATCAATAGCTGTATATACTTCTCCTTTGATTTTTGAAATCTTATCCTTCTTACATAGAACCATTATGAGTTCTTCTTTCATTTTTAAATTTTGATCACTCCTACATGTACCTAGAGCCACAATCAATAGCTAATTATTTTTCCTTTTATTTTTGAAATCTGATCATTCTTACCTTGAGCCACGATCAATAGCTTTAGTTAATTCTCCTTTCTTTTTTGAAAGATGGTAAGACAGGTCTAAAGAGTGAAGATGAACAAAAATATTTTGTGCTATCCGTCTTATTGTGTTTTCTGCTACTTCAGCAAAAGCAAAGTCCTGCATTTCCTTCATAAACGATGCTGTCAGTCTCACAAGGCCATCTGTAATGTAAATTATCATAGTTGTAGTTTTTAAAACCATATACGAGGGGGGATAGGATAGGTCCTGATCCCGAAATCCCGGACTTAAAAAAACGAAATCCCGAGGTCCCGATTTTAAATAAAGTAAATCCCGACGTCCCGAAATCCAAAAAAAAGAATTCCCGGATCCCGAAAGGGTCAATCCCGAAATCCCGAGCTTAAAAACACCTGATCTCGGAGTCCCGATAAAGGTCCTATCCCCCCTCATATACCTCATTGATTCCTTAACAGTAAATATATATATAATTCGTCTAAATAACAGCCCAACAATATTAGATGAGATTCGAACTCATGCTACTGAGATATTGTGGCACCAAATCGTCTTGCACTATGCCCGACACCCTAGACCACTCGACCAACTAGGCTCTATACTAATAAACCTTTCATTGGTTAGGTATTGCCTTTCTAATCAGTTTTAATCTAGCATCTTAACACAGTACATGATATATAAAGCATGAAGATGGAATTTTTACAGATCAACTGAATTATCTGTCGTAAAAGATCTTACAAATTGATGTAGGATGCAGTCACAGAAATATAGATCAATCTTTTCTCTACATTTATCGAATTGATGAACAATAAAAAAAATGTCTGTGGGCCCCGCTGAGAATATTGTGTGGTATAAAATATGTATCTTTACCATTGAACATGGGGTTGTCAACTGAAACCAATATTTTTGACATTGACCTTTGACCTAGGTAAATGTACATTAATTATGACACACCCTCTGGTGTTGGTTTATATACATGACAAGTATGAACTTTGAATTAATAACGGTTCTCAAGATGAAGAGCGGACACGATCTTTACAATAGGACATGATGTTGTCAACTGAAACCAAAGTTTTTGAGTTTGACCCTTGACCTTGCAAGTTGTACATTAATACATGTAATAGATGAAGGCTGGTTCATTTTGACTTTTTCAACTAAATTTGTATATATCTTGTTGTGCAATACAAATTGTGTTTCAAATTGCACAACTGAAGACAAATGGAAGACGTGAAAAATTCTGTAGAAGAATTGCTCGTCAAAATAAAATTGATAAAATAAACCTCTGACCATAGTACTAGTAATACTTACAACTAATTAACAGAGCTGTTGACAAACTTAGAATAGCAGTTGGTGTGTCATTTAAATTCAGTGTATCTCCAGATGCCTCATTCAAATTATCAACAGCCCATTTAAATATAAAGGGCACCATAACACTGACAACCTGAAAAAAATCACCACTTAATTTAAATAGATTTCATGATATGTTTTTAAACACTGAACAGTAACATGTATATTTAAAAGATTATGGTAAAAAAACCTAGAGGCTCTAAAGAGCCTGTGTCTCTCACCTTGGTCTATGTGCATATTAAGCAAGTACACTGAAGGATTCATGACAAAATTGTGTTTTGGTGTTGGTGATGCATTTGTAGATCTTACTTTACTGAGCAATCTTGCTGCTTACAATTATCTCTACCTATAATGAACTTGGCCCAGAAGTGACATTGGAAAATATTTTGTGAAAATTTACAAAAAATTTACAAAAATTTACGAAATTTTTAAAAAATTGACTATAAAGGGCAATGACTCCTTAAGGTGTCAATTGACTACTTTGGTCATACTGACTTATTTGTCACTCTTACTTTCCTTTACATATTGCTGTTAACAGTTTATCTCTATCTAAAATAATATTCAAGATAATAACCAAAAGCTGCAAAATTTTCTTAACATTACCAATTCAAGGGCAGCAACCCAACAACGGGTTCTCTGATCCATTTGAAAATTTCAGGACAGACAGATATTGATCTGATAGCCAATTTTACTCCTGTCAGATTTGCTCTAAATGCTTTGGTTTCAGAGATATAAGCCAAAATCTACATTTTACCCCTGTGTTCTATTTTTAGCCATGGTGGCCATCTTGGTTGGTAAGCCGGGTCACCGGACAAATGTTTTAAACTAGATTCCCCAATGAGGATTGTGGCCAAGTTTAGTAAAATTTTGCTCAATAGTTTCAGAGGAGAAGATTTTTGTAAAAGTTAACGACGAAGACGACGAACGACAGACTACGGACGACAGACGCCAAGTGATGAGAAAAGCTCACTTGGCCCTTTGGGCCAGATGAGCTAAAAACAGTATCATTGTTGAAATTTTCTTGGTGTAAATGTCATATAACAAGTACATGTATATTATGCCTACAAAATATCTTACACATTCATTTGAAAAAATGACTCATTTACTAGAATGGCAAGCTTGCATAGATTGTTTCTTAAATAATGGAGAATATAACAAAGTACATGTAGCCTGTTACTTTTCTCAATTGAATTGTTTCAAATTTTACATGTCGAGGCAGTTAAAAGACGACTGATTTTACAGTATGGTTTTTCTCATTGTTGATGGTTATATACAGTTGCAGCTGCATATAATTGCTTACATCCACTTGATTTGAATTTGGTGGATAGTTGCCTCATTGGCAATCATACATTTTTGTACCACATCTCCTTAATTTTTAAATGGTCTATAATCATGATAATGAACATTCTAAATTATGGAAGTAAATAAAATTGTTTTCTCAAATTTGTACAAAGGAGATACACAACTTTAATCGTGTGAAAACTTTTTAGTTTTGTGAAGTTTGAAAAATAGATCAGAAAAAACTTTCCTTTAGAGTACATACAATGGATTAATTGTAGTTTCTAATTACCTTTGATCCAACTAGTAGACTTAAGGCAATTACCACTCTAACTTTAATTTTCACATTATTTTTAGGCCAAACATAACGCATCATTTTCTTCAACATTCGCACATTTTTTGCTCCTAAGAGAGCTTTTGTCCTTCTCCATCCTGAATTGTCTTTACTGGCACTATCCTTAATCACATTGGACAGTCTTGCTGTTGTATTAAATTGTCTTTTATCTTTGTACAACTACAACAGAAATAAATACAAATCCAAAATTTTGGAAGTTAGAGGTCTAATAATGTATTTAGATTATTTGATTTGATTTGAATTTGTATTTAGCAGGACATCTTCAAAGACTTCATTATTCAAACTTGATCTAATCTTAATTTAATAATCCTATTGTAAGAAAACAATCAATAACATTAAATTCCAATGCATACATGTACATGTACATGTAAATAAACAAAAGTTACATTGTATACACAAAGAAATTATTAAGAAACTATGGTTTCCTCACTGTCAGACAAAATCAACAAATTAGCTGAATCTCACTATTCTGTTACAGTTGACCTACAAAATGTAATTGGTCATCATACACAAAAATTAGGTCATGTTGCAGTGTATTTATCCCCCTCTGGTTTTCAAATGTTTATGTACATGTATATGTTTGTATGTGCGTTCAGATAAACATATATATGCAAACAATAATAAATTATTGATTTCATTTAACATTTTGGTTATTCAATATTCATACATGTATCTCTATGGTCAGATTGTTGTCTCTTTGACACATTCCCTGTTTCCATTCTCAATTTAATGGCACATAATTCCATAATATCATTTATTTCAAGTCCATTCATTTCAAAAACACTTACATTTTTATTTAACCTATTAGACAGTCTTGATAAGAGATTCCATTTTGGTAAATCTTTCCTAGCCTGGGTAAGATGACCTTGGTACTGAAAATAAAATCATTTTTTTTTTATTAAAATGTATGTACATGTATATAAACAAAATGTGTGAGTCTTCCAAGGAAGTCTGTGTTGCCATGACCACCCACCAACAAAAAATATAAGCAGAAGTTGGTATTACTGTCATTTTGTATTTTCAGTCGATCTAAATTGGAAATGAAGAACTTTAAACTTATAAGAGCATTATCAACTTTAGATAAGGGCTGATTCAACTCACAGGGGCATAAATGACATCAAATCAAGAAGAAACAGAAAACAAAATAATAAAGTGCAGTCCAGTACACATTCAATCAGAGGTAATGCTTATACAAATCATTTTTATCTACTTGAAGATGTAAGCAATATTTCTTTGTATTTATAAAAGTCTCATTTGTTCAATATATATACGTTTTAGATTATTTTAAAGGTTTAAATTATCTCCCCTCATTAATAAGGTAAAAGATTATTAATAAGGTAAAAGATTATTTTTAAGTTTTAAATTATCTCCCCTTATTAATAAGGCAACTAGCACCTGTTAAATTGAGCAGAAATTATCTTTGATTCAAATAAATAAATACTCGGCATGAGTAAAGTTTTTATCCTGTCTGGTACTTCAGACAAAATTTCACATAAAATTTCATTGCATATAAGATAATAACCAGCATTGAAAGTTAACCAAACAATTTTGTACAGGATTAATTTCCTACAACTATATAGTTCAGTTTCTTGTATATTCCTCCATTAATTGTGGAGCACTAGCTACCCAAAGGGTATAGTTTTAGCAACTATGTACACCTGCTATATATGTTTGACTCTTTATTTTTACTGCAATGAAATGTAGGATTAATTTCCTACAACTATCAAACTATTTTTTCCCAACCCTTGTTTTATGCAACCAGATTTGATGTACTATGATTTGGTGGTATTTGCAACTTAATATAAAGCCAAAGGACATGAAAGGTCTGCAACACAGAGCCTTAGCTCTCACCAAAAAGTATAAAAGTACCAATGTATAAAGGGCCACCAAAAAGGACTGTAAAGACAATTCAATTGGGAAAACCAAGGTCTAATCTATATAACAAACGAGAGACACATCTACAGCTCAGGTGGATTTTGTTTTGTCCACCCGTCCACAGTGGGAGTGGGCACCAGCTGGGCAAAATTTCTAGCTTGTCCACTCTGCCCACCCATAGGAGTGGGCATGCAATTTCTTTTGTTTAATCAAAAGACTGGCAAGTACAGTCAATTGAAAAAAGTAGATAAGCATTTGTAATCACTATTTTATAGCTAGCGTAGGCACAGGTTGAAAAAGCAAAATCCACCCAGACTCTTGTGTATAAACTACATTAACAAACGACAACTACTGAGAAATTATGATCCGTTTACTTTACCAGTTTACATTATTACAAAAAAATCATATATACATTTATCATAATATGAACTGATGAAATACAATTTAAATATTCATTTTCATTCCATATTTTTTTTTATATTGGGGCCGACTTGGGCCCTTTCTGTCATGTGTCATGGTAGTCTAAATAATTATGACATCTTGAAAGGCTATTATATTTTTGTCTTTGACGCCTCTATCCTCTATCGACAGGAAGGAGTCAAAACAAAAAAATAATAAAATAGCCTTCCAAGACGTCATAATTATTTAGCCTATAGTCCCATGGGCCATGGGCTTGGGTAAACTGCTACTTTACGGGTGTCACATGTGGAGCAGAATCTGCTTACCCTTCCGGAGCACCTGAGATCACCCCTATTTTTTGGTGGGGTTTGTGTTATTGTTTATTTAGTTTTCTAAGTTGTGTCATGTGTACTCTTGTTTGTCTGTTTGTCCTTTTCATTTTTAGCCTTGGCGTTGTCAGTTTATTTTCGATTTATGAGTTTGACTGTCCCTCTGATATCTTTCGTCCCTCTTTTAGTACTTACAAGGAGTTTTGACCATGTTATTTTCTCACATCTAAGGAGTTTTTGGTTGTTTTGAAGAATACCCCTTGGAGTAGACCTCTTAAAGATGCATGCTAATTCGTTTGAACCACTGTGAAGATAATTCACATATAAAAGTCTGGTCAATGCCATAATGACACATGAATAAGACAGCAACGTGACAGTGACAAGTATCACAAGAATAACAAAGTCAGTTCTGTCCCTTGAGCACTTCCGGTTTCAATTTGTTCAGGAATTAGTCCGCTTATATTTTTGCAGTGACTTTTATGGTTTAAATCGGGATAATCTTAGGAGTAAAACTTTTCAAAATATATAAAATAATTTTTGAACTATTTCACTACATGAATTACGCCATATCGTAATTCCTACATTGGATTTTCTTATGAACTATATTCTCGCGTATTTTAATTTTCATTTGTGACGTGTCAAACAAAAATATTGCGGGGATTGTGAAAGTAGACAAAAGCAAAAAAATGGTAGAGCCAGATTTGATACAAGATTCCTTGCCACATAATAATTATACGGACTCAGACCTTGGCTCTAACTTCAAGAAGTTGAGAATCACAGACAACGTCAGAGAACTGCAGACTGTTTTGAGAGACAAGTGCGCACGTGGTTTAATTTTTTTTTTATTTGTCACGTTGCTGTCTTGTTCATATATCACTTCTATTCTTTTCATTGAATGCCCTTCTAGATATGTATATTGTGAACAACTATTTCAGATCATGTCAGGAAAGCAGCTCTTCATAATTTCAGAAAAAAAAACTATTGCTACAGCCTTAATTATTATTAAGGTTCATCATAAGGAATTGAAAAATATGGCCGTGTTTACACCTCCAAAATTACTATGAGTACAGACAAACTGGTACATCCAGGAAAGTTTTAAGGCATGGCAGGAACTAGATATATAAAAGTTATATGAAGTCTACGTTTCAGAAAATTAAAAACTTACCTGGATTTTGATGTTCATTTTTTTCCAGTCTGCAGAAGATAGCAAAATAAACAAACACCCGAGTTTCATTTGATACGGTCCACTCAGTTACACAGTTTAAACCTGTTAAATCACCTATTGTTTACAGGTGTCTATTGTCCATCTATTGTCCATTTAAATCAATACTACTCACAACATTGATTATATGAGGGGAGCTTCTCAATCGTTTTCACTACTTAGTTAATTTTTGCACCTTCTGCAGGAACGAAAAAAAATGGATAGCAAAATCTAGAAAAGTTTATAATTTTCTGAAACATAAAATGCATTTAAAATTTTTATATCTAGTTCCTGCCATCCCTTAAAACTGTTGCAGGTGTATAGGTTAGTCTGTACTCAGAGTAAAATTTGGGGTGTAAATACGGCCATTTTAGCCAAAAGGTTATGATGAACCTTAATTAATGTAAATTTCTGTCATTAGGGTTAAAAATGTTAAATTTTATGAAATTAAAAGTATAGTATCAAAATATCTTTTAAGGAGAGCAATTTACTTTATGTTCAGAACTTAGTTGGAAATTAACTTTTATTAATATTGACTTGTGTAGTCTTGAGAAAACTTTTTCATCAACAGCTGTCAGACAACTGTCAGATGAACTGTTAAAATTTTCTTTTTCTATCAGAATTGTTTGTTATTTATCATTTTTGTAGTATATCTCTGATAATATGGTCAATCTAATCTTGTCATTTGACTTTCTTCCATAAATAGTGAAAGAAGTCAGAGTTAGAAGAGTAAATACAAAAAAAAAATGTAATATAAACCCCTGATGATCAGTCAGGTGTGGAAAGATTGAAGTTGAATAAATAGCAAATTATGTTTGGTAGTTTAAACATAATTTGCAACTGTACAATGCTACAAAAAATACATTTGTAATGAGAACTAAGGCCAAATGGAAATACATATGGGGTTCCTGTTACATCCTTTTAAAAAATAGGGTCTGTAGGTTGGCAATTTTATTTTATTTTTTTCTAAATTTTTATTTTGGATTGTCAAAATCTGGTAAAAAAATTTGTGTGTTCACTGAAATTGATTCTGGTATTATATACGTCCCAACCCTAACAGATACTTTTGATTGAAATTCAGATGACAGAAATCTGTGATTTTAATTATTTAAATTCACAATCAAAATTTGATCATTTGAAAATTTATTTTTCAAAAATGAAAAAAAAGTTCTAGGGTCGGGAGCTTAAAACTAGGGTCAGTCGGGTAACTGGAACCACACATATATTTTTATTTGGCCTAATGTCATCACTTTGTATCATCGCCACCAGAAATTGGGTACATGCTCCATGTTGAAGGCCGTACCTTGACCTCACCAGCTCACCTATAATGGTTTACTTTTATAAATTGTTACTTGGATGGAGAGTTGTCTCATTGGCACTCATACCACATTTTCCTATATCTATTATCTTTATATTTCAGAACCACTTCAAGAGGAGACTTTATCTTCTATGCTGACAGATTAGTGAGTATATATACTGTGGATTCATAATTATTCGTTGGGTACCAACTTTCTGGGTTTTGTGAGTACAAATGAACCACAAATTCCAATGTTAAATGAATTAAAATTTTCCATAGCCTAGGAACACAGAATACGACAAAACAACGAAATCAAATAAAAATGAAAATGCAAGTTTTCCTAAATCCACGAAAATTAATCTACATTGGCACAGTAATATGAATTTAGATTTGGAGATTGCTACATTCCATACACTAGTGAGCAAATGGTGAGGTCTTCTGTGATCCTGTCTAAATAAAAGGGATTTTGGATAATTGTCCAGGAGACCACATCCTTACGAAAAATGAGACAGGGGTTATAAATGCCATCATTTAAAAATTGCATTTTGAAATTTTTCATATGAATTTAAACAGGATTTTACTCAATATTTCAAAACTGAAAATCACATTTTAGGCTAAAATGATGAAATTGCTATAATAAATGAACGCCATAATTTCTGAATTTACAGTACATGTACCTACATATTTATTATCTATCTATTTATTTAGATTAGATTAGTTGTCGAGGAAGGATTGAATCAATTACCATACAGACATTGTGATGTGACAACACCCACAGGTGAGACTCGTATAAACCACAAACTTGATTGTTTGTAGTGTTTAAACCTCAATATCCCATTGTATGAGTTGTAGAAAATAATGTTGTCCTCAGTAAAGAGTTGTAACATTGAACAAATTATTGTCCCTGGCATTGCAAAACATACATGTGTTGTCAATTTTGTTATAAACACCCCAGAATTAGTAAATTAACGTATTTGCAGCCGACTCAGTTTTTTTAAGGATTAGTGATTTGTCAGTTAAATGTAAACCAATTCCTTCTAAAATTCTTTTATGACGATTTTACAACCGATTTTAATATATTATTTTCAACTGATTTCAGTTTTAAAATTAGCTGTGAGAGAGTGTCTCACCTTGCAGATGTCATCTTTTATGTGCAGTGACATTGAAGCTTCCTATTTATAAACACATTGTTATATTTTATAGGTCATAAGTATGAAGGCTTAAGCTACCAAAGGGGTAACTGTGGAGTAAGCATAATGAGAAGTGGTAAGTAGGAAAGCACAAAGTACAACTTGGACACCCCTTTGCATATACATGGAATATTCCTAATAGACCCCTTTCGTCTTATGTCCTTCAATGGAAAAGTTCGTCAATTATGCCCACCTTTATGAGTTGATGACATCATTTACCAGATAGAGGAAATCACCTGTATCCCTGACTATTAAAGTTCATCAAGCATCCTCTTGATAGTCATTATGCATGATAAACTAGAAATAATGTTTGTTCCGTAGGTACTCAATCATGTTTCCCAAATGACAGCAGTGCTGAATATCAATTAAAAGAATTTGATTTGCCCAATAATTAGTGCAATATTAGATCATATTTTTTCAACTGCTTGCTAAAAATTTATACAATGTGAGAACACCCTTAAACACACGGATGATGTTCACTAAACTTAATTTTTTGCATCATAATTTAAACCTTTTTTTTCTTGCTGCAGGCTATCTGTCATGGCTACCATCTCTAGTTTAATTTAAAGTGTTAAGAACAAGGCTAGTGTTGCCAAAAGGTTAAATTAGTATAATGAGTATTTTTTGTCGAGCCTGCAACTTTTGTTGCAGAAAGCTCGACATAGGGATAGTGATCCGGCTACGGCGGCGGCATTAGCTAACTTCTTAAAAGCTTTATATTTTAGAAGGTGGAAGACCTGGATGCTTCATACTTTGTATATAGATGCCTCATGTTACGAAGTTTCCGTCAGTCACATGTCCAATGTCCTTGACCTCATTTTCATGGTTCAGTGACCACTTGAAAAAAAAGTTAAGATTTTTTGTAATGTTGAATTCTCTCTTATTATAAGTAATAGGATAACTATATTTGATATGTGCGTACCTTGCAAGGTCCTCATGTCTGTCAGACAGTTTTCACTTGACCTCGACCTAATTTCATGGATCAGTGAACAAGGTTAAGTTTTGGTGGTCAAGTCCATATCTCAGATACTATAAGCAATAGGGCTAGTATATTCGGTGTATGGAAGGACTGTAAGGTGTACATGTCCAACTGGCAGGTGTCATTTGACCTTGACCTCATTTTCATGGTTCAGTGGTTATAGTTAAATTTTTGTGTTTTGGTCGGTTTTTCTCATACTATATGCAATAGGTCTACTATATTTGTTGTATGGAATGATTGTAAGGTGTACATGTCTAGCGGGCAGATGTCATGTGACCTTGACCTCATTTTCATGGTTCAGTGGTCAAAGTTAAGTTTTTGAGTTTTGGTCTTTTTATCTAATTCTATATGCCATAGGTCAACTATATTTGGTGTATGTAAATATTTTATGATCATTATGTCAGTCGCGCAGGTTTTATTTGACCGTGACCTCATTTTCACGGATGATTGCACAGTGTTAAGTTTTTGTGTTTTGGTCTATTTTTCTTAAACTACAAGTAATAGGTCAACTACTGTGAAAGTACTTTAATTCATGGATGGGTATCAATTTTCGTGGATTGAGCAATATTTACATGTTCGTGGGTTTTTAAATTCGTGGATTTTAGTTTTCTAAAAACAAAATTGAAAAATTAAAGCCTTTAGAAACGAAAGTTACAAATAGTCTGGATTGAAGGAAACTGCACGGACTCGTCACGGTGTATTAAATCGTAGTGATTATGTAAAGCAAAATTATATCCGGGTGAAATTTGATCCGGAGGGAAAAATGTCACAGTAGTTGTTGTCATTTTTTTATCCGGAGGAAAATATTTCCCTGGGATATTTTTTCCTTTGCCGTGAAATTCTATCTGGGTAGTTAACTTATTGAATAGTTATTAGAAAAAAATTATCCTTTACAAATACTATAAAATAATAATAGTGTATTTGAATTAAACCTATTTTGTAAAAAAAAATGTATTATAATGGGAATTATTTCACAAATTATCATTGGAAAAAATTTCTGAAAAAAATCAAGTAAATATCATTCTTTTAAAAAGAAAATTATCATTAAACATAAGAAAGAAAACCAAAAATGATTTCAAAGATCGTAATTGTGAAATAATATCATGATTAGATAAGGTAAGTGAAATACATGTAAAAGTGAGTTGTTTTCAGATCTCAGTACAAATATAAATTAAAACGTAAAGGTAGAAATATAGTTGCATTACTACTGTTAACAGTAATGGAAGAATTTGATTATGATAATATTTTTAACTATATAAATAGTCTGGGGACAAAGATGTTGTTGGTTATATGGAAATCAGATAAATTATAGCATAACAATATATTGGAACAATAGCAATTTTAACAGCTGGATAGTATTTACCTGTGAAATACCATGCCTGGAAATAAATTACTGTGACAAATTATCCTCAGGATAAAATATCACAGAGGAAGAAATAAACCGTTACAATAACACGTTTTAACCCATAATAAAGTGATCAATAGATTAAACACCATCAAAGGTGTTAATTAGGCCATAAACATGTCCCCTATTGAAAAAAGTAACATAAACAAATGCTATTAACGTATCTTGAATTGTCAAATAATTCTTATCAAAATCAAGCCCAGCATGAAATTATTATTTTCCATTAAATATGAGGATATAAAATGAACACTTTATCATAATAGCATATCAATACCGGAAATCTGACTTTCATCGATCAAAAATATTTTTTTTATGAGAATTAAAGGATCAAAAGTTGTATAGTTTAGGTTATTAAAGATTAAATGGGTATAATCCTGCATGCGGTTGTAGTTCTGTGACTGTTATTAAAGTATTCTAAGATTTGGCGTTATTCAATATATTCTCTAGATCATATCAGTGGTCAAACCTACTGATGGGGATCTTTCCATGTCTTGATTTGGACAATGGTTGTTTTATTTCGTTGGACACTTAAATTCGTGGATAAATTCATCCACGAAAACCACGAAAATTGGTACCCGACGAATAAAAGTACTTTCACAGTATATATGTTGTAGAGAAGCATTGTTAGCTGTACATGTCGGCCTGGCATGGTTCATCTGACCTTGACCTCATTTTCAAGATTCATTGGTCTTTGTTTAGTTATCTTGGTTAATGTTCTGTTCGTGTGATAGTTGTAATAAAGCTTAGCTTTTTACTTAGGACTATCAACATAATATCAATGATTAGTAAAGAAGGCGAGACATTTCAGCGTGTGCATTCTTGTTTATTGCTAGCAGTGTTGCTTGTTTCCTGAACATTAGGTCACTTATATTTTATTCTATTGGAGTAAACTTTGTAATTTTTTCTCGATTGTGTTGCTGGTTTGCCATGAAGAGCATTATAACTCTTATTCTATTTAAGTAGAATTGTGAATTTATTTTACCGATTTTGTTGCTTGTTTGTCTTGGGGAAATTATTTTATTCAGTTAAATTTAAATTTTTTATGGATTTCGTGCTTGTATGTCTTGGGTATATAATGACTCTTATTATTCATTATATTTTATTCAGATTTTTTTTTCATCTGTCTTGTTGCTTATTTGCAGGAGAGGCCATGGAACAAGGTTTAAGAGATTGTTGTAGGTCGATACGAATAGGAAAGATCCTGATACAAAAAGATGAAGATACTCGGGAAGCTAAAGTTGTATATGCCAAACTACCACCAGACATAGACCAACGTAAAGTCTTATTGATGTATCCTATTATGAGTAAGTAAAGAATAGATATACATGTATGGGATTAAGTGGTATATTGTGGAATTTAAATTTGACTGTCATTCTGGCAAACTTTTCATTGTAATATTTATTATGAATATTAGCATCACATTATTCTTAATGACTAAAACCTCGCAATAATATCTCACTTTAAAGTAATCATGTACAAGAGATGCTGTGAATACATTTGTTTTAAGTGGATATCAATTTTTGTGAGTTTAAGAAAGTTTGTATTGTGGTTTGCAAAAGTTTGTATACATGCCTATTGACAATAACATTCTATTTATACTTAGCTGAATGTTTAAATTCACAGTTTCCATATACCCACAAAATCAACAGAAGTTAGAACCCAATGATTTATTATGAATCCACAGTTAATGTAAATAAATTGTTTCATTGCAGATTCAGGGAACACAGTTATAAAAGCTGTCCAGGTTTTAAAAGACCATTACGTGAAAGAAGACAATATCATCTTGCTGAATCTCTTTGTTACTCCACAAGGTATGAATATGATGCTTTAGAAATGGTGTAGCCTTACCTTGTGGTCATTAAAATTACAAGCACTGTACTCAAACTCAGAATTCATCCAATCAAAATACTGGGTTAATGTTTTGAGTACAATTTTTGTACTCTTGAGTACTGAGTTTGATGACTGGGAGCCAAGATCAATTATCATCTTTTCTATTTTTATGCTAGTTAAGAGTTAACTGTTAACTGCAGAAGACCTTTAGCTTGCACATGTACATCCTTCAACAATGAGAAAAAAAAATCCATCATGTTCATACTGTATAGTAAACTATTAGAAAAAATCAGCATGACCAAGCATGAATCAATTGAAATGAGAAAAAAAACCAGTCTGATTAGTTTAAACAGGGACTAAAACCAGCTGGGCCCCTAAAATATCTTTTTCAGTGGCCAATTTGAAATTTTAGGGGCCCAACTAATTTCTATACTAAAACAATAAAACTTGAATTTACTTTTCATATACAAATAAAGCCTTTTCATGTAATCCTCTATCATATACAAATAAAGCCATTATGTAATCCTATGTGAATTGTTCGGGTCTGGAAAAGATCATACATGTGACAGAGTTGTCAAGCCACAACTGGAGATTTGGAAATTTTCAGCTGGAGTTTTGGTCTCATAACTGGAGATTTTTTATCGACCTTTTTATCGACGTACGCAATGTTTTTTTTGTGTGTTTAAACTGCATATCTTCTTTTTTTTGGTTAAAAGATCAATAATTCCATACCTTTAAACACCTGCATATTCATTTTTACTTGATAAAAATAAAAGATAAGGGGTTTTCAAATATTTATTCATTATGTATAATTCAAGATAAAGTGATCAGCCATCATACATAGTTGGTCCAGTAATTAGGGAAACCATAGTCAGCTTTGCATGAAGTGTAGTAAGCATGGTCTTGACCCTTGGTACTGGATCTGCACCATTTGAAATCAGAGCTCCAGGCAGAGTTGAATTTGGCTAGATACTTGGTCTTCTTTTATTTGCTGCTGGGGTATATTTGGTGATAAAAGACGGTTTGCATTTTGTCAAATTCTAAAATTTTAGAACAGTCCAAGACAACTATACTTATATAGGTATTCCATTGGCTTGAATAGAAAACGAGCCATAAATATCATATTTGAGTTGATTTCATTTTTATTGAGGTTCATTAAATGTTCCATGTTTTCAACAGCATCAAATAAATCGTTGTTTATACAACTTGTACAATAAGTCAATTTAATCCTTTGTCAGTATTTCACTTTTAATCAACCAGGCTTGTGTCTTAATCACCAGGTAATTGCCTATAATCTTTGCTTTATTGTTGTATTTACAGTTTAATCCTAAACACCTCAAGCTGATTTTAACTTTTTACGACCTCATTTTACCTTTGACACAACAGAAAACTTCTGTTTTTCTTGGACTTTTCCCATATCAATTTCGAGTTTCTCTGACTTTTTCTCTGTCCCTATCGATTTTGTAAACAAAAATATGTATTGAAAATTTTACGAGGTTGACATTTTCAAAAAGCGGAAAGATTTCAAATTTTAAGGGGAGGGAAAGAAGAGGGTCTGAAAAGCGGGAGATTTTGACTCCCGCCGGAAGAATCACATGTATGAAAAATTATGTGTGATAACTTCATAATATTCAATTATTGCCATCAGAAATATACCATAAGATTTGACAGTATTGATTTTAGATGATTTCCTACCAAAATTGTCTCCCTTCAATTAAAACTTCCTGTTGACAACAGGTCTGTTTCCATAAATCATTAAATGTTATTTTAAATCCAAGCCATCCTCTTATAAGTGTTGATCAAAAATATTATTCAATTGATTTTCATCGAAGATTGGTTATCATACTAGATATTAAGACATGCACTTATGAGATTTTGCGTTTCGCTTTTTCATTGAAGAACAAGTTGTGTTTACAAGTATTTGTCAAAATCGGACTTGTAATACTGGGGGATGTATCTTTGAAGCAATTCAGTTTCAAAAGCGGAAAGAAAACACTTAAAAATAATGAATTAATCGTAGAAGCTTAAAAAAAGAGATCTATAAGAAAATATGTTTAGAGAAGAGGTGTCAAATCGTGACTTCGCATCAAAAATGCAGTTGTCAGACTGGGTTTTGGTTATTAAAATGTCCTTATTGGTTACCGGAAATCCTCTGTTCTATGTTACTTCCTTAATAAGCAAATCAGGTTTCCATTTGGGAACAGTTTTGATACGGTTTTTTCGTTTCTATCGTCGGGGAATATAGGGTTAGGATAGACCTGGGATTCAATGCAAAATATTATTTGTCGCCAGCTGGGCGATCAGGATGAAAAATATACTTGCCCAGCCGAAAATCTGGTCGCACTGGGCGACTGTTAAGTTTAGTCCCTGCTGAAAACAAACAAAAAATCAGGCAAATAGCAACAAATGACAATTATTTTGTATCATGTGCTTAAACATGTAAGGTGTTACACAACACCTTGACTTTGGATCATTTAATTTTCATAAAATTTTGACAAAATGTTTACTTTAACTCTTTGACAAATATATAAAAAATCTAAAAATTTGAACCAACCACTATATCAGAAAAATTTCATTGGTTATATAGCAGTTTGACAAACACTAAATTATAAGGATTTTCTTATCCCAGGAATAGATTACCTTAGCCGTATTTGGCACAACTTTTTGGAATTTTGGATCCTCAATGCTCTTCAACTTCGTACTTGTTTGGCTTTATAAATATTTTGATATGAGCGTCACTGATGAGTCTTATGTAGACGAAACGCGCGTCTGGCGTACTAAATTATAATCCTGGTACCTTTGATAACTATTGACAAACACTAAATTATTATAAGTATGACATCAGGTAGATATGGTAGAAAATTCAAACAGATTAAACTGAATAAATGTAAATGTTGTTATTAAATTGCAATGGAAAAAAAAGGAATACGCCGAATACCAACATCACCTCACTATAAACATAGAATTTTGTTTTTCAGCTGCCAAAGCCTTAGTGAAAAGATTTCCAAACATGAAAGTACTGACATCAGAGGTACATCCCGTTACTCCAAATCACTTTGGAATGAAATATTTTGGAACAGACTGAAAAAAGAAGAATAGTACATCCTGTCACTCCAAAATATTTCGGAATGATATATTTTGGAACGGACTGAAAAAAGAAAAATAGTACATCCTGTCACTCCAAAATATTTTGAAATGAAATATTTTGGAACGGACCAAAAAAAGGAAAAATAGTACATCATGTCCATCCAAAATATTTCGGAATGAAATATTTTGGAATGGACTGAATAAAGAAAAATACTCTTGAAAGATTCATTGTACTATCAAGTGTGTATGGCTTGTGATTCCAGACTTACTACATCAACACTACAGGTCATTTGATATTTATCAGTCTAATATTATTAATATGCCTGTACATGTATACCATGGTATTGATTGTACAAACCATTGAAGTGTATGAAATTCTAAAAATATTGTTCAGGCGTGAATATATAATTGAATTTGAGTGATATGCAGATGAATGGAGTGAACGTATTGAGTTGAATGGTCTAGAATGATCATATTATATATTCATAACTTGTTAAAGAAAATAAGGATTCCCAAATCTGTACATGGACTATTTTATTCGTATCCCCATCTTTTAATGTACAAAGAGACTTTTTTTTTTGTATTGTGGATTCATTTATTTTCTTGAGTACCAATTTTCATGGAATGAGGAAAAATTGTCTTTCCTGAAAAAATGATTTTGGGTTTTTTAAAAGTCTGCATACACCATGCATGTACACACCTAAAATAAATTTGTACTTCATTGAAAATTCAAATTTACTCAAGTCAACAATTTTTTTTATTTCATGATTAATAATGAATCCACAGTATTATTTCTCCAGTATATGGAGAGGCAAGCACACGATGAGGCATTTTAAACTTAAGGTTGTGTTTTAGATTTGTACCATGCCAAGTTTTTTTGGTACATTTATTTAAGGTGGTACCTAACACTACAGGGAGATAACTCTGTAAAATCAGCTAAACGTTTTAATGATATTGTGTTGTTAAGGGAATATTAAGCTTTTCAATGATAAATTTTTGTCAAAGGGTCAAAGTAAATACTTTGTTAAAATTATATGAAAATTAAACAAGCCAAATTATTTTTAGTGAAGGCGTTGGGTACCACCTTAAATGATTGTATGGAGGTTATAGTAATACCTCAGTATACATGTATCTGCTGTTTGATTTATAATGAGTGCAATTTTGATATGACTATTAGTGATGTGTTGTTTATGAAGGATTGAATTGCTATGTATGATTTTTTTTAGTTGATACACTACCATAATTTCTTTTTTCAAAGGGCATCCATATATGAATCATTAATAGTTATCATCTGCAGTCTGTATGTGCGTAGCCCCACAGGACGCAATTACGACTGGACACAATTACGAATGATTTCCAATGTTTGCCCTCTGAGATCATATTTATTTATATTTATCAATAAATGTTTTTATAAATAAAAACCCTATTAAAAATCCCTTGTTTTCATGATAATACAAGCATGTGCACTTGGTGAATGTTGATGACGAAGACAAAATCATTTTGAAAATACTATAAGAACGGCAATCTGGCCTGGAAGTTATATAAAAAAATACATAAAGGTAAGTGCATATTGCCTTCTTTTGTTAATATATAGAAAGAAAAATATCTCCTGATTCTTTTCATATGCGTGATGCCTTTTATCATGCCCAAAAAAAACCCCACAATTGACGTTTTTTAGACTCTTGTGAGCCTATTTGACCAAAAGAAAATATGTTAATTTTATTGAAAAGTCCAGAGAACTCCGAAAGAAATGTTGACCTACATAAAAAAAAATCATAGATGAATGATAAGTACACCACCGAAATGGATAAACTTGAATTTAGTGCTCCTTTAAAGAAGGAACTTACACAAAAACAAAAAGAAATCAGAAATCTTTCCTTTACACATGACCGACATTTCACTGCTGAAGTAATTGAAGTAAAAAACAAACTTGTGCCTTTTATTTTCCTATGAAAATGTGTTTGAGATAAAGATTAAGGTATGCTTTATCAATCTAGACTGTTGTCATTGATTTCTTCAGCAAGATATATCAATTTTAGTGCTGTTAGGAATTGCGTCCATATGTGGCTCTCTTGACCCGTAAAACGAGGTCACGCAAATCTTACTAAAGTATCCCAACGTGAATAAAAATTTATGTGGGATATGATGCAAAATGGAAAGCCTTCATACATCTTAAATTCTATGGTATAAAAAAATCAAGAAAAGTAGTCTACATAAAAAAAATATTAAAACAGTTCAAAAATCGTTCGTAATTGAGTCCGGTGAGGCTACATACCAAAATTAGTTTTGTTCTCTATTATTAGTTTGCCTCAAGCACATGTTACCAAAATAATACACATTTGCTTATCACATTAAATGTGTTTTAAATTTGAAAATATTGCAAGACTGAGCAGCATACAATGATATATATGTACTCTATGAGTAACTTAAATATCAGTTGAAACTTGTGTGTATTCAATTTCAATACTAGGAGGGTTTAATGTATTTAATTTATAATTTGTGCAATATTATATAACTAAAACTCTCAAAGGGTGTTATTTTTCCTTATTCAAATTAAAAACACTTTGTCAACAGACATTTTTCTGTAGCCATGAAGATAGAGCTATTAAACATTTTTTTTCTATAGAATCTCACCATTTTAAAATGTTTCAACTATTTGTAGTAAGTTTTGAAGTGATATTAAATTATTCTTTTTCTCAGTCCTATCAGTTTTGCAGACAGGGTACATTTTAAAAACTTATATTTGTATACAAATAGCACCCATTTTGATTTTCCACAATGTTTAATGAAAACAGGTAAATTCCTAAAGAAACAGAGTGAAAACCTTGACAAAAGAGGTCTTTAAACATCATGTTTGTTATGTTCGTCCCAAACTGTTAAGTTTATACGACAATAAAATATTTGATTTGTTATACAAATGTAATATGTTAAAAAAATGACATGAATATTTAGTTGGTCATAGCCTGTGTTGTTATGTTCCTAGGCCTAGATTCCGTTGAAATCTGGACAATTTTTATCAAATTTAAAAAAAATGTCTACTTTTGGCCAGTTTGCTGTTGTGCTATTTGATAAAAAAAAATCCACCAAATAAAAGTTCTATTACACTATCTTGTGTGTCTTTTCATCAACTTGAAACTTGTTTTAACTTAAAAGTATGGTTTTAATATTCAGCAACAATAAAGCCCATACCAAACTGACTCCTTTTGTTAATAATTTGAGTTATAAGATGTGCAATTTACTTTTTTGATCTGTGGTGATGGATTGTTCACCAACAAAGGAACAAAACTTTGTGCTTGTTGTCTGTTTACAGTTTTCCATTGTTATTTTTTATGCTAATTTACAATAATATCCCGTTGTAAGGGATGCCTTTAAAAGGGTGTACACGTTGGATGTATTTTGTATGAAATATATATGATTGCATAATATTACATGTAGGGTTTTTATATACACATGTATAATATTAATACTATGTAAGATCAGTGAAAAAAATTATGCTTTTACATGTAGTTCAAATTATTTTGATGTGGCTTTTCAAAGCAAATACTATTTTACCTACTACAGCTTCTTACTTTATGGTATGGGGTTTTGCTTATTGTTGAAGGCCATCCTGTGCCCTATAGTTGTTTACATCCTCAGCCTTTAGTCTCTGGTAGATATTTTTCTCATTGGTAATCATATCACATGTCCTTATTAATATTAAAAGAAGTATACAGTTAATATGGAGAAAGCTTGATAAAATGTAAGATTTGGGTATCTGCCAAAAATATGATTTTACAGGTTTTTTCCTGTGCTTTTTTTTTTTATCCCAGGAAGATTCTGAATATAAAAAAAAAATGTTTTGACACTTTTTTTTAAATATACAAGTGCAAACACAGATCAGTGTGGGCAATGATTATTAAATTTGTGTTCAGATGTTTGACAATGTTATCACAAAGTTCATGTATTGATTGTGCCCCTCCAGATGATTTTGATCTTTCAAAAAGGGTTCTATTATATTAAATTGTGTTCAAATTCAATGGTGGAGGTCATCTTGGCTTTTCAGATATTATGGTAAACATTCCACTATGTATGGAACATTATTACATATCAATTTGTTGTATACACTGTTCATTTGGACAAAGGTCATTCAGGAAAAGAGGAAGGCTCATATATTATACCCTGTTCTGAAGGTAGAGACTTCATTGTTTTACTTGATCTCCGTCTGTCTTAAGAAAGTTCAGTGATATTTTTCAGGAACTACGATTCAGAACCCCTGAAATTGATATCAACCTTGATGTGAGCATGCTATACCATGTGAGATTTTTTCACATCATTACCACATTAAACTTTTGCTTACTGAAAATTCATGGCAAGAAAATCAATAGTAAGAAATACAGTTCAACTTTTTGTTTCTCATTCACAATATTTAACAGCAAGTAAACTTATATAATATCTACATAGCAATGGAAATGACAATAAATTTATCAAAATGTTTGAAAAATAATTTTATAAAAAATTGTATAGCTAGATATTTTTTTTACATTTTTACAAACAAGCACGCTGACCTATATATTTGTTTTGCTTTTTGGATTCCTTTATTAATTCCTTATCAATATAAATTAGTGTTTTGAAAAGTTAATTACTTTGAATCCGAGAAGCGAACTCCCTTAATAACCTGCTACGCAATTTATTCAGTGTGCACCATTTTTTTTAATGTTATTTCTTCATAGACAGAAAAAATATTAGTCATTCCTTAAATAATATGAAGTTTAAAAAAGGGCTGTATTTGTTTAGATACCAGAAGTTCAAATAATATGATATCATATATTAAGGTTATTGATTAATTTTGTAATTTGTGCTGCAAGGAAATAGTGAAATTCTTGGTCAGTTTGTCAGATCTAAAGGTTGAGAGGTGACTGATTGCTAGAAAAGATGAAATAGTATAGGTTTCTTTTTACATGTTGAAAACAATGTGTTTTTTTTGTATCTTATCTTATCAATTCTTATTTTAGTTTACAACAACATGCTTTATATTATACTGAAATGTACTTTTTGTACAGAAACTAAAGAAACATACATACATCTCTTTTTTGAATGTAGATATATTCGAACATTCTGGCTTTATTTTTTTCAAAAGTTAGAAGATGTATGTAATGTAAGCTTTCTCCCAACCTTATCAAGTATAATCTTGGGTGTTAAATATCATTTATTTAAAGATATTCTTAATACATGTATTCTGATATTGAAGAGATATGTTTATTTATGTAGAGTTAGATTTACAGTCCCATCTGTTGCTGAAGCAATTGAATGGCTTAACTACTATTATAGGGTTGACATGGTCTCTATGAGTTTGTGCTCTACCAATAAAGCAATAAGAATAAAAGAAAAATGGTCAAACATTGATAATATTATTAAGAAATAGAGTTCAATGCAGATGTATTCTGTATTATTCTGTTATTAACTTTGTATTTTATAATTTGTAACAAGTATGGTTAACTATATGTTTAGGAGTTATAGCAGAATAATCTGTTTGTGCATCTTTATTTGTAGATGAGATTTGAAAATGAAATGAAAATAATAAAATATATATTACAAAAATATTATACTGAAATGTTTATGCTATTTATATAGTATATATCTTGCTTGTGATGTACTTTAAATATTATTGTTATTTCCATTTTATTTTATGCTTTGTGAGCGTATGCATTGATAAATTCTCCTATTATTGTTTTTAGGTTTATGAAATAAGACACTTTGATATGCATTAGAATAGTTCAAATTACATTTTACCTGGCATTAAAAAAAAATGTAGCCTGAGAAATTCCTTATACAGAGGATCAGTAAACAGAATACAATTTCTCTCCTGTAATTTTTCAAACTGACAAAAAAAATCAACTTATCTAATAATATTAAAATTTTGAAAACTGAATCCATGCTGAAAGTTGAAAACTGTATGTAAAATGTGTTAAGTTGATCTCCCTGGAACCTGTTTGACTGCCTTATATAAATAATTGTATTTCATTACTTTATGTTTTATATAATTTTACTTGAGTTGAAAGATTGATGAAATTTACAATCTAAAATTCTTTTACTTATGAAAAATGGATTCATAGTAAATGAAGTTTTAAATAAAGGTGTTTCCTGTTGTAAATGAACATGACAAGTGTAGTCTTTACAAAAAAATAATGATGTGGTATGATTGGCAATACGACAACTCTGCACCAGGGACTTAATGGTGTATAATTATACCCCACGCAACGAAGTTGCGGAGGGTATAATGTTTTTGACCCGTCCGTCCGTCAGTCCGTCCGTCCGTCCGTCCGTCAGTCCGTCAGTCCTGTTTCTTGTCATCGCAACTCCTCTCAAACCACACAACAGAATTTCACGAAACCTTTTCAGATAATAAGGACATACTATGTAGTTGTGCATATCGACGGGAAATTGCGATTCAATTTTTTTTCTAGGAGTTACGCCCCTTTGAACTTATTTACTTTAATGTACTACTGCAACAGTTTGTCATCGCAACTCCTTTCAAACCACACAACAGAATTTCACGAAACCTTTTCAGATATTAAGGACATACTATGTAGTTGTGCATATCGACGGGAAATTGCAATTCAATTTTTTTTCTAGGAGTTACGCCCCTTTGAACTTATTTACTTTAATGTACTACTGCAACAGTTTGTCATCGCAACTCCTCTCAAACCACACAACAGAATTTCACAAAACCTTTTCAGGTAATAAGGACATACTATGTAGTTGTGCATATCGACGGGAAATTGCGATTCAATTTTTTTTCTAGGAGTTACGCCCCTTTGAACTTATTTACTTAATGTACTACTGCAACAGTTTGTCATCGCAACTCCTCTCAAACCACACAACAGAATTTCACGAAATCTTTTTATATGAAAAGGACATATTATGTAGTTGTGCATATCGACGGGAAATTACGATTCAATTTTATTTCTAGAAGTTACGCCCCTTTGAACTTATTTGCTTCAATGTATTACTGCGACAGTTTGTCATCGCAACTCCTCTGAAACTACACAACAGAATTTCATGAAACCTTTTCAGATAATAAGGACATACTATGTAGTTGTGCATATCGACGGGAAATTACGATTCAATTTTATTTCTAGGAGTTACGCCCCTTTGAACTTATTTGCTTCAATGTACTTCTGCAACAGTTTGTCATCTCAACTCCTCTGAAAACACACAACAGAATTTCATGAAATTTTGTAGATAATAAGGACATACTATGTAGATGTGTATATTGACAGGAAATTATTATTCAATATTTTTTCTTATACTTATTTAATTTCTCCAATGACAATGTGGGGACGTGGGGTATGTGAGCGTGCTCACTAAGGTTCTTTAATTTAACTAATAGGTCAATACAAGGCTTTAAACAATGAGCAAAACCCATACAGCATAGGAAGCAGTAACAGTAACAGATACAGAAACACACAACCTCTGAATTACAGGCACATGACTTAAGACAAGCACATACAGCATGTAGAGGCATTAGACATGTATGTAAAACAAACAAAAAAGATACAAATTTTAGATCTGAGAGTACTCGCAGTTACTGTAAGCGAGTTAAAAGCCAGTAACATCTCATTAAAGTGATCGTCTATCTACCATGCATTTTTAAAAGACTAAAATATCAATCAGTACACATCCAAAATCCAATGGATTAGTGTCAAGAGAAAAAAGATAACACTAGTTGTTTTTTTAAAGTCCATAAAAAACATATTTAGAAAAGACCATAAGGAAGGTTGGGATTGTTTTTGGGAGTTGAGGTCCAAACAGTTTAGGAATTGGGGGCCACAAAGGGGCCCAATAAGCATTTTTTTTTTGTTTTCGCACCATAAGTTTAGTATAAGTAAATAAAAATCTTATGAAACTTAAACAGAAGGTTTATGACCATAAAAGGAAGGTTGGGATTGATTTTGGGAGTTTTGGTCCCAACAGTTTAGGAAAAAGGGGCCCAAAGGGTCCAAAATTAAACTTTGTTTGATTTCATCAAAAAGTGAATAATTGGGTTTTTGATATGCCGAATCTAACTTTGTATGTAGATTCTTAATTTTTGGTCCCGTTTCAAATTGGTCTACATTAAGGTCCAAAGGGTCCAAAATTAAACTTAGTTTGATTTTAACAAAAATTGAATCCTTGGGGTTCTTTGATATGCTGAATCTAAAAATGTTCTTAGATTTTTTATTATTAGCCCAGTTTTCAAGTTGGTCCTAATCAGGGTCCAAAATTAAACTTTGTTTGATTTCATCAAAAATAGAATAATTGGGGTTCTTTGTTATGCCGATTCTAACTGTGTATGTAGATTCTTAATTTTTGATCCCGTTTTCAAATTGGTCTACATAAAGGTCCAAAGGGGCCAAAATTAAACTTAGCTTGATTTTAACAAAAATTGATTTCTTGGGCTTCTTTGATATGCTGAATCTAAATATGTACTTAGATTTTTGATTATGGGCCCAGTTTTCAAGTTGGTCCAAATCAGGATCCAAAATTATTATATTAAGTATTGTGCAAAAGCAAGAAATTTTCAATTGCACAGTATTCAGCAATAGCAAGAAATCTTCAATTGCACAGTATTGTGCAATAGCAAGTAATTTTCAATTGCACAGTATTGCGCAATAGCAAGAAATCTTCAATTGCACAGTATTGTGCAATGGCAAGTATTTTCAATTGCATAGTATTGCGCAATAGCAAAACATATCTAATTGCACAATATTGCGCAATAGCAAGAAATTTTCAATTGGAGTTATCTTTCTTTGTCCAGAATAGTAGTTGAATCAACTTAAATCATTGTTTTATACAATATACAATGTATATTCACTTTGACTACCAACTGATAAATTAAAACAATCTTTACCATTCAGTGATAACAAGCACTTTTTTTTTTACATTTTATGATGTATTTAAATGAGTAGTTATTGCTAGGGGCCAATAGAAATTTGAATTGAGATCAGTTTTGGAATAAGGGAAAGGGGGATGTGAAAAAAAATTGGGGGGGGGGGGGAGGGGTAAATTTTTCTCATTTCAGATTTCATAAATATGAAAATTTCTTCAATTTTTTTGAGAGGATTAATATTCAACAGCATAGTGAATTGCTCAAAGGCAAAACAAAAATCTTAAGTTCATTAGACCACATTCATTCTGTGTCAGAAACCTATGTTGTGTCAACTATTTAATCACAGTCCAAATTTTTAGAGCTGAATCCAGCTTGAATGTTGTGTCCATACTTGCCCCAACCGTTCAGGGTTCAACCTCTGCGGTCGTATAAAGGTGCGCCCTGCGGAGCATCTGGTTTTACCCCTAATTCACAAATCAATACAAACTATAGAAAATTGAACTGCTTAGTTGCAGCTTCAGATAGGAGATGATAACGCATAAAAAGTTTAACATTGAAATAGGTTTATACTTTGACCTATAATGGTTTACTTTTACAAGTTGTGAATCAGATGGAGAGTTGTCCTATTGGCACGCACACTGCATCTTATATTTAATTATAAAACATATGCAAGGTTTCAAAGTAGGGGCATAGTTTTCCAAAAAAAGCACCCATTACAAATACATGTATGCTTTAATTATCGGTATGTTAGTAGAATGATTGTGACAGGAGAGACCAAACTAAAGTCAAAGATTAAAAGTGGTATATATTGGTTAAGTGTGTATTCTGAAATTGAAACAGAAGTTGTAGAATAAATACAATTTGTTATCAGTCAATCTGTTAGTCATATCATTTTTTTTGTAAGAAAAAACAGATAACTTTACATGGATATATTGTCAAATATGATATAAGAAGATCCCTGTTAAATTCGACGTTACTACATGTACCGTTAAGATCAAATATACTATTGAAACGATGTGTAGTTTATGAAAGAAATGAGTTTTTGTGTAATATCTAGAATTTTCATGGGATTGGAATATAACTCTAAAATATGGCTCTAAATTCCTCCTATAAAAACGGGCAGCCACAATATAGCCCAATAGTTATTAAAGTTAGGTTAAACATCTATCAAATATATGGTAAGATACATGAGTGTGAGACCCCTATTTCAAAATAACTGCCCAAGACCCAATATCATAGCTACTAAGAATAGACTGATTACTGATTTTGAGGTTTATTGGACAAGGCCATCCATTCTCCCTAAATGGAATTTGAGTAAACGTGAATGCTCAAAACTGAAAGTTTTGAATATATTTAAAGTCATATGAAACCTCAAATCCAAACAAAAAATATGCATATTTAGAAGAAGTTTACTTTTTTTAATTGCTTACATCAGCAATTTCGCAGACATATTTTCCGTATGCAAAGTGATGTTTAGCGTGAGTCGTAATCGTAAAAATCCGGTGGTCGCAATATGCATGAAATATAATTTTTTTTTAGTCAAATATATTGTACGTGCAAATATGGAAACCCCCTTCTCTAGACCTTTAATTTCCAAAATTCTGGCAATTCTAACTCTTTAATGTAGTAATAATACACCAATAAGTAGTTTGTATGTTTTGAAACTTGCTGGAAAAGATATTTTGAAAATATCACTTAGCCATGGTATTTTGACCCCCCCCCCCCCTACCATGGTATATTGAACCCCCTACTCTAGACGTTTAATTTCCAAAATTCTGGCAATTCTAACTCTTAAATGTAGTTAGAATACACCAATAAGTAGTTTGTATGTATTAAACTTGCTGGAAAAGATATTTTGAAAATATTACTTAGCCATGGTATTTTGACCCCCATACCATGGTATATTGAACCCCCTACTCTAGACGTTTAATTTCCAAAATTCTGGCAATTTTAACTCTTAAATGTAGTTAGAATACACCAAAAAGTAGTTTGTTTGTATTAAACTTGCTGGAAAAGATATTTTGAAAATTTTATTTTGCCATGGTATTTTGACCCCCTTGCGGTTTATTGAAAGCCCTGCTCTAGACCTTTAATTTCCCAAATTCTGGCAATTCTAACTCCTAACCATTTTAATTATACTCAAATAAGCAGTCTGCATATGTTTTTCATTCTTGAAAAGATGTTTTGATTTTATTTATGAGCCATGATATTTTGAACCACTGCCATGGTATATTGACCTCCCCCCCCCATCTACACCTTCAATTTGAAAAATTCTAGCTATTCTAACTCCTTTACATAGTTATAATACTACAATAAGTAGTTTGTATGTGTTTAACATGCTGGAACAGATGTTTTATGTTCTATATTGTTTTAAAATTTTTACTTTTTAGAGTTAACTGAGCCATTTTTGAAATTCAAGGTCTATGGTAGGGTGTTCAATATACCGCAAGGGGTGGGGGGGGGGGGGTCAAAATACCATGGCAAAGTAAAATTTTCAAAATATCTTTTCCATTATGTTAAATACATAAAAACTTCTTATTGGAGTACTATTACTATGTTAAGGAGTTAGAATAACTAGAATTTTTGAAATTCAAGGTCTATAGTAGGGGGTTCAATATAACGCAGGGGGGTCAAAATACCATGGCAAAGTAAAATTTTCAAAATATCTTTTCCATATCTTTTCCATTATGTTAAATACAACAAAACTTCTAATTGGAGTACTATTACTATGTTAAGGAGTTAGAATAGCTACATTTTTTTTAAATTCAAGGTCTATAGAAGGGGGTTCAAAATACCGCAGGGGGTGGGGGTGCGGGGGGGGGTGCAAAATACCATGGCAAAGTAAACTTTTCAAAATATCTTTTCCATTATGTTAATAACATACAAACTACTTATTAGAGTATTATAACTATGTTAAGGGGTTAGATTAACTTGAATTTTAGAAATTCAAGGTCTATAGTAGGGGGTTCAATATACTGCAGGCGGGGGGGGGGGGGGGGGTTCAAAATACCATGGCAAAGTAAAATTTTCAAAACATCTTTTCCGTCATGTTAAATACATACAAACTACTAATTGGTGTATTCTAACTACATATAAGAGTCAGAATTGCCAGAATTTTGGAAATTAAAGGTGTAGAGTAGGGGTTCAATATACCATGGTAGGGGTCAAAATATCATGGCAAGGTAAAATTTTCAAAATATCTTTTCCAGCATGTGTAATACATGCAAGTACTTATTGGTGTATTCTTAAAACATAAAAGAGTTAGAATTGCCAGAATTTTGGAAATTTAAGGTAGAGTATAAAATTGAGAATGGAAATGGGGAATGTGTCAAAGAGACAACAACCCGACCAAATAAAAAACAACAGTAGAGGGTCACCAACAGGTCTTCAATGTAGCGAGAAATTCCCGCACCCGGAGGCGTCCCTCAGCTGGCCCCTAAACAAATATATACTAGTCCAGTGATAATGAACGCCATACTAATTTCCAAATTGTACACAAGAAACTAAAATTAAAATAATACAAGACTAACTAAATGGTTCAATATACCATGGTAGGGGGTCAAAATACCATATTTTTGTGTATTCTAACTACATAAAAGAGTTAGAATTGCCAGAATTTTGGAAATTATGGGTCTAGAGTAGGGGTTCAATATACCATGGTAGGGCGGTCAAAATACCATGGAGGGCTTCAATTTACCATATCGGTATTTTGACCCTGGGGTTATTTACCATGGTGGTCAAAATACCATGACGATGTAAAATTTTCAAAACATCTTTTCCATCATGTTTAATACAAACAAACTACTTATTGGAGTATTTTTACTATGTTAAGGGCTTAGAATAGCTTGAATTTTTGACATCAGAGGTATATAATAGGGGTTCAATATACCATGGTAGGGGGTCAAAATATCATGGCAAAGTAAAATTTTCAAAATATCTTTTCCATCATGTTAAATACATACAAACTACTTAATAGAGTATTATTACTATGTAAAGGAGTAAGAATAGCTTGAATTTTTTGAAAATTTTACTTTGCCATGGTATATTGAACCTCCTACTCTAAACCTTAAATTTCCAAAAATTCTGGCAATTCTTACTCTTTTATGTAGTTAGAATACACCAACAAGTACTTGTATGTATTACACATGCTTGAAAAGACATTTGAAAATTTACTTTGCCATGGTATTTTGACCCCCCTACTATGGTATCTTGAACCCCCTACTCTACACCTTTAATTTTCAAAATTCTGGCAATTCTAACTCTTATAATTATGTAGTTAAAATACACCAATAAGTAGTTTGTATGTATTAAACTTGCTGTTAAAGATATTTTTAAAATTTTACTTTGCCATGGTATTTTGACCCCCCTACAATGGTATATTGAACCTCCTACTCTAGACCTTTAATTACCAAACTTCTGGCAATTCTTACTCTTTTATATAGTTAGAATACACCAAAAAGTAGTTTGTATGTATTAAACTTGCTAGAAAGATATTTTGAAATTTTATTTTGCCATGGTATATTGACCCCCCTGCGGTATATTGAACCCCCTATTGAAAAATGTTACTTTCTGTCTCAAATGATCTCTTATTTCACTCTGTTTCCAAAAATATATAGTTTCTATATATATTTGTACTTTTATGTGTGCAACGGGACATAATTTGCAACTTCCGGTTTATCGAAAGTTTCTCTTGTCTTGAGTGATAAGTTTATGTATCTATATTACAAAATATATGGATTCCGAGTATTTTTACATGAAAAAAGTGCAAAAATTATACTTCAAGTTTTCTCAAGGTCACTTCCGGTTGTCATTTTTCAAGGTCATATGTCACCTTACCCTTTGTTTAAGGTCATATGGCTTTATAATGAACCAAGTTGAAGTTGTATTCAAATTACGTTATAATCAGACATTTCAGGGGCATTAACTCTTATAAGATGTCATTAGTTGGTATCAGACCAAATGTAACATATCTTTATTACCATCTGGCAATCATTTTGCATTTGTTCTTTTATACATATCTTTTAAAGTGTTGGAGAAATTGCAAAAACATGGAAAAGTCAAAATTTAGAACTTGACCTTGACCTTTGACCTCATTTTCTAAGTTAGAACCTAGGGATTTCAATTAAAAACATTCAAGGGTTATACGGTTAACCGTTAATATGTTAATTACACAAACTGACAACTTTATTTCGTAAAGGTAGATAACTCCTATAAAAGTTCATTGAATTGCTTCGATCTAAATTAGTCAAACATTTATGAGGATGTAATTAACAATTTGTAAAAGAAATTTTGTTAATATCATTTTTTGTTACGAAGGAGATGCACACATTAGATAAAGAGTGAATAGGTAGATAACTCTAACAAAGAAAATGGTTCTGCTTAGCAGGGTGAAATTTGAAAGCGCATAAACTATACGATACAATATGAAAAATATCTAAGCGACATATTGCAAAACAAAAATTTCAGAAGTTGGCAGAAAAAAAAAAGAAAAAAATAATAATAATAATTAAAAACCAATTGTTCAGAGAACAATTGAAGGTCTTTCCAACAAAAACCATGTATTTTAATATGAAACTTGTAAAATTAAGTTTAAAATGTCATTTCAATCGTCAAATGATAGCTTATTGTACGCTGATTCCAAAAATATATGGTTTCTATACAACATTTTTTAAATCGGGGAGATAATTTGTTACTTCCAGTTTGAAAAATGTTACTTCCGATAATATTTGAATATTTACTTGACGCTGATTCAAAAAATATCTGGTTCTATTTACTTTTGTATTAATAAAGTACAAAAATAGCTACTTCCGGTTTACACAGGGTCACTTCCGGTTGTTTTTTTCAAGGTTAAATGGTTTGATACCTTTTGCCAAAAATATCATGTCTTTATCATGTATACATTTGAGGTAAAAGCAAAGGTCAAAATCTAGAACATCAAATTAAGCTATGACCTTGAGATCAATTTCAAGGTCATAAACCAAGGACCTCAGATCAAAAGACCATAGGTCTTAATTATATTTGGTTAATGAGTTATATTACCGTACGCGTATTTTTAAATACAAAAAGGGAGAAAACTCCCTTTTAAGTGCAACGTACCCATGCGATCAAAATTTACGTGTTACAACATGTCGCAACTAACATTTTAGTGAAAATAATTTGTTGTTATCTTATACGTTTTTTGGGAATAAGTGAAAATAAGCCAAATTAAAAAAAAAAGAATATGACCTTGACCTTTGACTTTGACTTAATTTTCATTTTTTTGGACCAAGGACCTAAAATCAAAAGATCCTAGGTCTCTATCACTTATGGTTTACAAGATAGAAATGCATATCACTTATATCAAATGCATAAGGGGAAATAACTCTCATATTGAGTGTTCATATTGCTTTGGTCAAAATAGGACAAATCATGCATAAGAAATAACGAGCAATTTTATTAAATAAATTTGTTGTAATTATTTACGGTTGCGAAGGAGTAGTGGACACAAGGAAAACAGTGTTTGGGGAGATAACTCCTATAAAGAAAAGTATTCAGTTACGCAGGTCAAATTTGAAAAGCGCATAAACTGTTCGTGATCATATACCAAATATCTAAGCGACATATTGCAAAACAAATATTTATTGCAAGAACAAAATTAGGCGGAAGAAAAAAAAATTAAAAATTAAAAAATAATTGTTCAGAGAACAATTGAAGGTCTTTCCGTCAAAAACAATGTATTTTGATATGAAAGTAGTAAAATTAAGTTTAAAATGTCATTTCGATCGTCAAATGATAGCTTATTGTACGCTGGTTCCAAAAATATATGGTTTCTATACAATATTTTTTTAAATAAGGGAGATAATTCGTTACTTCCAGTTTGAAAAATGTTACTTCCGATAATTTTTGAATATTTACTTGACACTGATTCCAAAAATATCTGGTTCTATATACTTTTCTATTTATAAAGTACAAAAAATAGCTACTTAATACACAAGGTCACTTGCGGTTTTTTTTAAAGGCTAAATGGTTTGAAACCTATTGCCAAAAGTGTCATGGCTTGATCATTTATACATATGAGGTAAAACTCAAAGGTCAAAATTTGTCAAATTAAGCTATGACCTTGAGACCAATTTCAAGGTAATAAACCAAGGACCTCAAATCAAAAGACCATAGGACTTAATTATATTTTGTTAATGAGTTATATCACAATACACATATTTTTAAATACAAGAGGGGAGAAAACTCCCTTTTAAGTTCAACGTACCCAATCAAAATTTACATGTTACGACATGTCGCAACTAACAATTTAGTAAAAATAATTTGTTGATGTCTTATACGGTTGTTGGGAATAAGTGAAAATAAGCCAAATTCAAAAAATTAGAATATGACCTTGACCTTTGACTTTAACCTGATTTCCATTTTTTTGGACCAAGGTACCTCAAATCAAAAGATGCTAGGTCTCTATCACTTATGGTTTACAAGATAGAAATGCATTTCACTTATATCAGATGCATAAAGGGAAATAACTGTCATATGGAGCGTTCATATTAATTCAGTCAAAATAGGACAAATCATGCGAAGGATATAACGAGCAATTTTATAAAATAAATTCGTCGTAATCTTCTACGGTTGTGAAGGAGTAGTGGACACAGGAAAACAGTGTTTGGGGAGATAACTCTTACAAAGAAAAGTATTCAGTTACGCGCAGGGTAAATTTCAAAGGCGCATAAACTGTTTGATATCATATACCAAATATCTAAGCGACATATTGCGAAACAAATATTTATCACAAGAACAAAATTAGGCGGAAGAAAAAAAAAATAATCAAGAAAAACAATAGGTCTTTCCACAGAAAAGTGGAAAGACCTAATTAGAAACCAATTGTTCAGAGAACAATTGAAGGTCTTTCCACCAGTAAAGATCTATTTTAATATTGAAATAATAAAAATCAGTCTAAAATGTCAGTTCCTATGGATATATATTTATAATATGAATTTTAAGAAAAGGTCAAAATCTAGAACGTCCTATTTACCAATGACCCTGACCTCAATTTCAAGGACACAAACCTAGGACCTTAAATCGAAAGACGCAAGGTCTTTAATATGTATGGTAAACGAGTTAAATCACTTTAAGCATAACTCTAAATATAAGATGGGCAAAAACTTCCATTTATTGTTTACGTAACCTTTCAGCTAAAGTAAAGACATGTCGCAACTAACAATTTAGTCAAAATAATTTGTTGATATCTTATTTGTGTTTTGAAAATAAATGAAAATAAGCCAAAATCCAAATTTATAATATGACCTTGACCTTTGACCTTGACCTTATTTTCATTTTTTTTTGCACCAAGGACCTTAAATCAAAAGACCCTAGGTCTCTATCACGTATGGTTTACCAGTTAGAAATGCATATTACTAATATCAAATGCATAAGGGGAAATAACTCTCATATGGAGAATTTATATCACTTTAGTTAAAATAGGACAAATCATGTGAAGGATATAACAAGCAATTTTATAAAATAAATTTGTCGTAATCTGTTACGGTTGCGAAGGAGTAGTGGACACAAGGAAAACAGTGTTTGGGGAGATAACTCTTACAAAGAAAATTGTTCATCTTAGCTGGGTGAAATTTAAAAGCGTATAAACTACGATACAGTTTAAAAATATCTAAGCGACATATTGCGAAACAAAAATTTCAGAATGTGGCTGAAAAAAAAAATAATCAGAAGAAATACAAGAAATACAGAAAAGTGGAAAGACCTAATTAAAAACCAATTGTTCCGAGAACAATTGAAGGTCTTTCCACATCAAGGAAATTTTGAAAAGAAGCTAGTTTCTCAACTTGATGCTATAAATAAATGGTTTTGTTATGCTTTAAAGTGAACTAAAGGAGATAATATGCTACTTCCGGTTAAGAAAATTTTTCTTTCGGTCTCAAATAATAGCTTAGTTCACTTTGATTCCAAAAATATATAGTTTCTATATACTTTCAACGGGAGATAATTGGCAACTTCCGGATTATCGAAAGTTATCTCTTGTCTTGTCTTGAGTGATAAGTTAATGTTTCTATATTCCAAAAATATGGATTCCGAGTTCTTTTACATGAAAAAGTGCAAAAATGTGGCAATTCTTACTCTTTTATGTAGTTAGAATACACCAAAAAGTAGTTTGTATGTATTAAACTTGCTAGAAAAGATATTTTGAAAATTTTATTTTGCCATGGTATTTTGACACCCTTCCATGGTATATTGAATCCCCTACTCTAGACCTTTAATTTCCAAAATTCGGGCAATTCTAACTCTTTTATGTAGTTAGAATACACCAATAAGTAGTTTGTATGTATTAAACTTGCTAGAAAGATATTTTGAAATTTTATTTTGCCATGGTATATTGACCCCCCTGCGGTATATTGAACCCCCTATTGAAAAATGTTACTTTCTGTCTCAAATGATCTCTTATTTCACTCTGTTTCCAAAAATATATAGTTTCTATATATATTTGTACTTTTATGTGTGCAACGGGACATAATTTGCAACTTCCGGTTTATCGAAAGTTTCTCTTGTCTTGAGTGATAAGTTTATGTATCTATATTACAAAATATATGGATTCCGAGTATTTTTACATGAAAAAAGTGCAAAAATTATACTTCAAGTTTTCTCAAGGTCACTTCCGGTTGTATTTTTCAAGGTCATATATCACCTTACCTTTTGTTAAAAGTCATATGGCTTAATAATTAACTAAGTTGAAGTTGTATTCAAATAACCTTATAATCAGACATTTCAGGGGCATTAACTCCTATAATATGTCATAAGATGGTATCAGACCAAATGTAACATATTTTTATTACCATCTAGCAATTGTTTTGCACTTGTTCTTTTATACATATCTTTTAAAGTGTTGGAGAAAATGCAAAAACATGGAAAAGTCAAAATTTAGAACTTGACCTTGACCTTTGACCTTGACCTCATTTTCTAAGTTAGAGCCTAGGTGTCTCAAATAAAAACAATGAAGGGTTATACAGTTAACAGTTTATAAGTTTGTAGCACAAACCGACAAATTCATTTTGTAAAGATAGATAACTCCTTTAAAATTTCATCGAATCGCTTCGAACCAAATTAGTCAAAAATTCCTGTGGATTTAACAATCAATTAGTAAAAGAAATTTAGTTAATATCATCTTTTGTTACGTAGGAGATGCACACATGAGATAAACAGTGAATAGGGAGATAACTCTAACAAAGAAAATTGTTCATCTTAGCAGGGTGAAATTTAAAAGCGTATAAACTATACAATACAATATACAAAATATCTAAGCGGCATATTGCTAAACAAAAATTTCAGAATGTGGGGGGGGGGATAATAATCAGAACAAATACAATAAGTCTTTCCATAGAAAAGCGGAAAGCGGAAAGATTTAATAATCAGAACAAATACAATAGGTCTTTCCACAGAAAAGTGGAAAGACCTAATAATCAGAAGAAAAACAATAGGTCTGTCCACCAGGAGATAATTGGCCACTTCAGGTTTATCGAAAGTCATTTCTAGTCTTCAGTGACAAGTTAATGTATCAAAATAACAAAATGTATGGATTCCAAGTACTTTATAATGAAACAAGAGTGCACACACTGAAATGTCCCGCCTTCTTTACTAATCATTGATATTATGTTGATAGTCCTAAATATAAAGCTTTATTACAACTGTCAGATAAACTTAACATTGACCAATGAACCGTGAAAATGAGGTCAAGGTCAAATAAAACCTGCGCGACTGACATATAGATCATACAATATTTCCATACACCAAATAATTAGTTGACCATATAGTATTAAAAAAACCCACCAAAACTCAAAAACTTAACTTTGACCACTGAACCATGAAAATGAGGTCATGGTCAGGTGACACCTGCCAGCTAGACATGTACACTTTACAATCATTCCATACACCAAATATAGTAAACCTATTGCATACAGTATAAGAAAAACAAACCAAAACACAAAAACCTAACTATAACCACTGAACCATAAAAATGAGGTCAAGGTCAGATGACACCTGCCAGTTGGACATGTACACCTTACAATCATTCCATACACCAAATATAGTAGACCTATTGCATACAGTATAAGAAAAACAGACCAAAACACAAAAACTTAAGTATAACCACTGAACCATGAAAATGAGGTCAAGGTCAGATGACACCTGCCAGTTGGACATGTATACCTTACAGTCCATCCATACACTGAATATACAAGACCTTTTCCTTATAGTATCTGATATATGGACTTGACCACCAAAACTTAACCTTGTTCACTGATCCATGAAATGAGGTCGAGGTCAAGTGAAAACTGTCTGGCGGGCATGAGGACCTTGCAAGGTACGCACATACCAAATATAGTTATCCTATTACTTATAGTAAGAGAGAATTTAAAATTACAAAAAATCTTAACTTTGGGGGTATTTTTTTCTCAATTTTGGAGCTGGAAGTTTCTTACTTTGTTTCACAAATAATGCAACTATATTATATAATACCTGAATGTTTTAAAGAAAATCATATGATATATAGGTGGCGTCCTTTGGGCCACTCTACCCCCTCCTGTTTGATAACTTTGAAACGGTTGGGATCCCCACCCCTAAACCATATATATTCAAGTATGAATGTCCCAACTATGTATTGGCTTCCGAAGCTACACAAAACCCCTTACAAATATAGATTTATTTCGGCTTCAAGCCATTGTTCAACTACTAAATTGTCTATTCTTCTTACCAGCACACTTGGCACAATTAAAAACCTGATAATAAATTGTTCAAATAAGGCCTTCGAAAATAGTGGAATAAATTACTTTTGGAGTGTCAAGAACTCGTTGGAAGTACTTGATAAATTGCATGCTTATATTGGTGATTTTGAATCTGTTCAAAGTTTTGATTTTTCTACCCTGTATACCACATTGCCTCACATTCTCATTAAGAAAAAATTCACACACCTAATTAAATGGGCATTCAAAAAATCAGAATGTGAATATATATGTTCAAACTCTTTTAGGTCAGTTTTTAGTAGCAATAAACAAAAATACTATGTTAATTGGACATGCTTTGATACTTTATATGCCCTTGAATTTTTACTAGATAACATTTTTGTTCGCTTTGGGGATTCCGTATATCGTCAGATTATCGGAATTCCAATGGGGACTAACTGTGCACCACTTATTGCGGACCTGTTTTTGCATTGTTATGAGTTACAATTTATGACAAAAATAAGCAAAGACCCATCGAAACAACATCTGATAAACAAATTTAATAATACTTTTAGATATTTGGATGATATTTTGGATCTCAATAATGATGACTTCAGTATGTATATTAATGAAATTTATCCTGTTGAACTTACTTTAAATAAAGCTAATACTAACAATGACCACTGCCCTTTTCTCGATCTTGATATCTATATCACTAATGGAAAGCTGAATACTAAAATTTATGATAAAAGGGATGATTTTTCATTTCCTATCGTTAATTATCCGTTTTTAGATGGTGACGTTCCCTTGTCACCATCTTACGGTGTTTATATATCTCAACTTGTACGATTCGCTCGTGTATGTAACAATGTTTTAGATTTTAACGAGAGAAATTTATGTATTACTGAAAAATTATTACACCAGGGTTTTCGATATCCCAAACTAGTCAAAACATTTACTAAATTTTATCATCGGTATAAAGACATCATTCGTAAATATAGCTCAACATGCAGACTTCTAATACGTTCAGGTATTTCACATCCAATTTTTTTTATGGAAATATTCTTTATAAAGCACAAAGGTGTCAGTATTCACCTCAGAAACTTACAAAACCTTTGAATAGACTTATTAAGAAGGGATATAATTACGATATTGTTGTCAAGTCATTAAAGATTGCATATTTTGGCGTTAATATTGAGTCACTGATAAGGTCTTTGCATCGGAACTAAACACATTTATTCTAAAAACAGTTGTTGGCATGACACGGGTTATGTTCTTCTCATATATATTATGATGGTATGATACTAAACCCCTAACGGGAAGGATTGTGCCTGATGTTCATATGATGAAGTCATAATCTTTCAGTCAGTTTAATTGAAGTCTGGAGCTGGCATGTCAGTTAACTGCTAGTAGTCTGTTGTTATTTATGTATTATTGTCATTTTGTTTATTTTCTTTTGTTACATCTTCTGACATCAGACTCGGACTTCTCTTGAACTGAATTTTAATGTGCGTATTGTTATGCGTTTACTTTTCTACATTGGTTAGAGGTATAGGGGGAGGGTTGAGATCTCACAAACATGTTGAACCCCGCCGCATTTTTGCGCCTGTCCCAAGTCAGGAGCCTCTGGCTTTTGTTAGTCTTGTATTATTTTAATTTTAGTTTCTTGTGTACAATTTGGAAATTAGTATGGCGTTCATTATCACTGGACTAGTATATATTTGTTTAGGGGCCAGCTGAAGGACGCCTCCGGGTGCGGGAATTTCTCGCTTCATTGAAGACCTGTTGGTGACCCTCTGCTGTTGTTTTTTATTTGGTCGGGTTGTTGTCTCTTTGACACATTCCCCATTTCCATTCTCAATTTTATGAGACAATATAACTAATCAAATGAAATATAGGGAGAGTCCCTGTGGTCACTGTACACCCTCTTGTTTGATAACTTGGAAATGGTCGAGATCCCCACCCCTAAACCATATATACTCATGTATTGTACTATATAACAAATCAAATTAGATATAAGGGGAGTCCCTGTGTTCACCCTATCCCCTCCTGTTTGATAACTTAGAAACGGATGAGATACCAACCCCTAAACCATACATACTCATGTATGGGACAATATAACTAACCAAATGAAATATAGGGGGAATTGCTGTGGATCACCCAACTCCTCCTGTTTTAGAATTTGTAAACGGTTGAGATCCTCCACCCTAAACCATATATTCTCATGTATGGGACAATATAACAAAATCAAATGAAATATAGGGAGTCCCTGTGGTCTACCCACTCCTCCTGTTTGAGAACTTGGAAATGGTCGAGATCCCCACCTCTAAACCATATATTTGCATGTATGGGACAATATAACAAATCAGATGACATATAGAGGGAGTCCTTTGTGTCACCCCACCCCCTCCTGTTTGAGAATTTGAAAACCGTTGAGATCCCTACCCCTTAACCATATATATTCATGTATGGGACAATATAAAAATTCAAATGAAATATAGGGGGAGTCCGTAGGGTCACCGTACACCCTCCTGTTTGAGAACTTGAAAATGGTCCAGATCCCCACCCCTAAACTATATACTCATGTATTGTATTATATAACAAATCAAATTAGACATAAGGGGAGTCCCTGTATTCACCCTATCCCCTCCTGTTTGATAACTTAGAAACGGATGATATACCAACCCCTAAACAATACATACTCATGTATGGGACAATATAACTAATCAAATGAAATATAGGGGGAATTGCTGGGGATCACCAAACCCCTCCTGTTTTAAAATTTGAAAACAGTTGAGATCCTCACCCCTAAACAATATATTCTCATGTATAACAAAATCAAATGAAATATAGGGGAGTCCCTGTGGTCACTCCACCCCTCCTGTTTTAGAACTTGGAAATGGCCGAGATCCCAACCCCTAAACCATATATTTGCATGTATGGGACAATATAACAAATCAGATGAAATATAGAGGGAGTCCCTTGTGTCACCCCACACCCTCCTGTTTGAGAATTTGAAAACCGTTGAGATCCCTACCCCTTAACCATATATATTCATGTATAGGACAATATAAAAATTCAAATGAAATATAGGGGGAGTCCCTGGGGTCACCGTACACCCTCCTGTTTGAGAACTTGGAAATGGTCAAGATCCTCACCCCTAAACCATACATTCTCATGTATAGGACAATATAACAAAATCTAATGAAATGTAGGGGAGTCCCTGTGGTCACCCCACCCCTCCTGTCTGAGAACTTAGAAAAGGTCGAGATCCCCACCCCTAAACAATATATATTCATGTATTGGACAATATAACTAATCATTTACATTTACTATGGGCAGGTCAGTAAAACCTCACCTTTGATCTCTGTAGTAGTGAACATTTGTCTGATTTGTGTCTCATAACTTTTGTACTAGAACACAAACTCCGTTTTCTCTCCAGGGAAACTTGTCCATTCATACCATTTACATGTTTGTATTAAGTCAACTCGTACTACTAACAGCAGACTAAAACCAACGTTAACTACCAACTAGAACAACTGCAATCATTGCAAACTTGTACCACTGCAGACTCACCGTAAAAATATACATTGATGTATGCATTTCTTTGAAACCTTGATGAAATATAAATTATTTGCCTTAATAATTAATTTATTACTAGATAAACATAAATGTACTATATATGAATGTTTAATGTTGAAGCAACATTCCCACAGTTTTCATAATTATGTTTGCCTTGGTTTTTGGTTAACTGCCTTCAGCGCTTACAGCGCTTTGATTTTGTTACGAAGGAGATACATTCACTTGGTAAACAGTGAGTAGGGAGATTACTCTTACAAGGAAAATTGTTCAGCTTAAAATGGATGAAAATAAAAAGCGCATAAACTGTATGATACTATGTAAAAAATATCTTAGCGACATATTAGAAGAAAAAAACAATTGTTCAAAGAACAATTAAAGGTCTTTCCGCCAAAAACAATGTATTTTAATATGAAAGTAGTAAAATTAAGTTAAAAATGTCATTTCAACCGTGAAATGATAGCTTATTGTTTGCTGATTCCAAAAATATATGGTTTCTATACAATATTATTTTAATAAGGGAGATAATTTGTTACTTCCGGTTTGAAAAATGTTTCTTCCCATAATATTTGAATATTTACTTGACACTGATTCCAAAAATATCTGGTTTTATATACTTTATATTAATAAAGTACATAAAATAGCTACTTCCGGTTTACAAAAGGTCTCTTTCAGTTGTTTTTTCAAGGCTAAATGGTTTGATACCTATTGCCAAAAGTCTTCTGGCTTTATCTTGTATACATATGAGGTAAAAGCAAAGGTCAAAATCTAGAACGTCAAATTAAGCTATGATCTTAAGATCAATTTCAAGGTCATAAACCAGGGATCTCAAATCAAAAGACCATAGGTCTTAATTATATTTGGTTCATGAGTTATATCACCATATGTGTATTTATACATACAAGAGGGGAGATCACTTTACATTCAACGTACCACAATGCAAACAAAATTTGCATGTTACGACATGTCGCAACTAAAAATTTAGTAAAAATAATTTGTTGATCTTATACGTTTTTGGGAAATAAGTGAAAAATCCAAAATCAAAATTTAGGATATGACTTTGACTTTGACCTTTGACCTTGACATAATTTTCATTTTTTGGACCAAGGACCTCAAATAAAAACATCCCTCATTCACTTATGGTTTACAAGATAGAAATGCATATCACTTATATCAAAAGCATAAGGGGAAATAACTCTCATTTGGAGTGTATGTATCGCTTCAGTCAAAATAAGACAAATCATGTAAAAGATATAACAAGCAATTTTATAAAATCAATTTGTGGTAATCTTTTAATGGTTACGGTTACGGAGGAGATGTTGTCACAAGGAAAACAGTGTTCGGGACATAACTCCTACAAAGAAAAGTATTCGGTTATGCAGGGTAAATTTTGATGGCGCATAAACATCAAAGAAATTTTGAAAAGAAGCTAGTTACTTTATACTGATGCGATTCATAAGTGGTTTCGATATACTTTTTAGTGAAATAAGGGAGATAATTTGCCACTTCCAGTGAAGTTAATGTCTCTACCGGTCTCATATGATAGCTTCTTTCACACTGATTCCAAAAATATATAGTTTATACTATAGCTTTTGAACAAGGAGATAATTGGCCACTTCCGGTTGATCGAAAATCATTTCTAGTATTGAGTGATAGGTTAATGCATTTAATGACAAATATATGAATTCCGACTACTTTGTCATGAAAAAAGTGCAAACATGGCTACTTCCGGTTATCTCAAGGTCACTTCCGGTTGTCATTTTTCGAGGTCATATGTCAACCAACCTTTTGTAAAAGGTGATATGGCTTAAAAATGAACCAAATTGAAGTAATAATCAATTAACCTTATAATTAAACATTTCAGTGAGAGTAACTCCTATAACATGCCATTGGATTGTTTCATACCAAATGTAACATATCTTCATTGCAATAAGGCAAACATTTTGCACTTGTTCTTTAATATATACCTTTCAAAGTGTTAGAAAAAATGCAAAAATAAGCAAAAGTCAAAATTTGCCACTTGACCTTGACCTTTGACCTTGACCTCATTTTCCAAGTTAGGACCTAAGGACCTCAAATAAAACGGTTCAAGGGTTATACGGTTAAAAGTTTAGGAGTTAAAAAAACATACTGACAAATTTATTCTGTAAAGATAGATAACTCCTATCAAATTTCATCAAATCGCTTCGATCCAAATTAGCCAAAAATTCCTGAGGATGTAAAGAACAATTTAAAAGAACAATTTTGTCATAACTTTTTTTGTTACGAAAGAGATTAACACATTTGATAAACAGTGAATAGGGAGATAACTCTTACAAAGAAAATTGTTCGTCTTAGCAGGGTAAAATTTAAAACGCATAAACTACGATACTATGTAAAAAATATCTAAGCGACATATTGCAAAACAAAAATTTCAAGATGCGGCGAAAAAAAAAAAATAACAATTAAAAATTAGTTAAAGTTATAATCAAATAACCGTATATTAAGACATTTCATGGGCACTAACTCCTATAAGATGCTATTTAATTGTATCAGACCAAATGTAACATATCTTCATTACAATAAAGCAAACATTTTGCACTTGTTCTTCAATGTATATCTTTAAAAGTGTCGGATAAAATCTCAAAAGAAGGAAAAGTCACAATTGAGAACTTGACCTTGACCTTTGACCTTGACCTAATTTTCTAAGTTAGGACCTAGAGGCATCAAATAAAAACATTCCAGGGTTATATGGTTAATAGTTGATGAGTTGAAAACACATATTGACAAATTTATTTTGTAAAGGTAGATAACTCCCATAAAATTTTATCGAATCGCTTCGATTCAAATGAGCCAGAAATTTCTAAGGATGTAACGAACAATTTGTTAAAAGAATTTTGTCGATATCTTTTTTTGTTACGAAGGAGATGCACTCTGATGATAAACAGTAAATAGGGAGATAACTCTTACAAAGAAAATGGTTCGGCTTAGCAGGGTGAATTTTAAAGGGCATACATTATACGATACAATATATGAAATATCAAAGCGACATATTGTGAAGCAAATATTTATTGCAAGAACAAAATTTGGCGGAAGAAAATAATAATAATAATAAATATAAATCAATTGTTTCAAAACAATTGTTAACGGTCTTTCCCCTCTGAAACATGATTGATTTTTTTATTAATTGCTTAATTAATTGATTGATAGATTGGTTGGTTGGTTGGTTGGTTGGTTGATTAATTGATTGATTGATTGATTGATTGATTGATAGATAGATAGATACATTTAAAGCCTCACGGAACACGTTGAAAACGGCATTGAGAGTGTAATCCCCGTGTTTAAACACTTGAGACCTAGCCTCTAGAAACACGTGAAACCGGCATTGAGAGCCTAGTGCCCTTGTTTAAACACTTGAGACCTAGCCTCTGTGAACACTTGAAAACGGCATTGAGAGCCTAGTGCCCGTGTTTAAACACGTGAGACCTAGCCTCTAGGAACACGTGAAAACGGCATTGAGAGCCTAGTGCGCGTGTTTAAACACGTGAGACCTAGCCTCTAGGAACACGTGAAAATGACATTGAGAGCCTAGTGCCCGTGTTTAAACACGTGAGACCTAGCCTCTAGGAACACGTGAAAATGGCATTGAGAGCCTAGTGCACGTTGAAAACGGCATTGAGAGTGTAATTCCCGTGTTTAAACACTTGAGACCTAGCCTCTAGGAACAAGTGAAAACGGCATTGAGAGCCTAGTGCCCGTGTTTAAACACGTGAGACCTAGCCTCTGTGAACACTTGAAAACGGCATTGAGAGCCTAGTGCCCGTGTTTAAACACTTGAGACCTAGCCTCTAGGAACACGTGAAAACGGGTCCGTGCAACATTTTAGTCGTATTGAAATTATGATATTTGTAGGAACATGCAAGGATATATACACGCCTATAAAAAAAAATCCTTGCATCTTCCTTTATAAATGTTTTTTTATAGGGTTTCCCAGGACGTGTGTCTTATTTACTTATTAATCTTATTGTGTGTGTGCATTGTATTCAATTTTGTATTTAAAGGAAATCGAACCTGACCTGCGTGGTTTGAAATGTACGTGCACATTTTAATTTTTTTTCGAAAAGGGGAAAACCCCTTTTTCATTTTAAGTTGTACCGGATGCAGCAATTGTGACGTCACCAAGCTGATATAGTCAAACATAAATTATAATCCTTTGCAGAGAGAGACGTCGTCCTGAGCACACCTATGTATAAAGAATGTGCAAACGGATTTAATTTTCTTTCATTTACAGGTCATTGATGTCGGATCGTGCATGCTTTTTTTGTACACGTATCTACGGGAACACAGATTTGTTTTTTTAATGCATGTTTAGAAGTTTGATTCTAGGATTTTACTACTTTTTACGAACTTTGGATTGATTTCTACATCATTGAATTTAATTTCATAAATCCAGATTAGAACGTTAAGCGGACTGCACGTGATTTGTACTGCTAACGGAAAATATATTTTCTCGATTTATTTTACAGGTAAACTATTGTCCAATCGCTGACCGCTGACCACTGGTCGACTCATTCATTGCATGCACACAAAAATGCTATAAATGCTGGTGTTATAGTACTTTTACAAAACGTTTATCGGTCAATTTTCAGAAATACATGTACATGATTTGGAGCAGATATTTTATTGTGCAGGAATAGATTTGTATTTCAGAAAGAAATTTATCTATAAAAAAGATGGATTAGCATTTTTATAATAAAATAGAAATGGGATTCCAAAAAAAAGGGGGGGTGTGTGAGATAGGTAGTTGTGGGCATTGGATTATTTACAAAGATATATTGCATGTACGCATCATGAGAACTGTAAGGTTTGAAGCTATAATTAGTAAATTTGTTGATATTTCCATTTCAGTGGCATGAAAACCCCCAAAATACTACGCATATTTTTTCGACAAAATTTCATGACATAAATAATGTCGCTACTAACATTTTGCTCACATTTTTTTTCAAATTTACCCCTAACTTTTTTCAAAGAAAAAGCAGTTTGAAGTGAATGTCAAAATTTAGATCATGACCTTGACCTTTGACCTTGACCTCATTTTTTAAGTTGGGACCCCAGGACACCAAATAAAGCGGTTCTAGGTTTATACGCCTAAAGGTTCATGAGTTCATATGCATATCACTTATCTCAAATGCAAAAGGGGAAATAACTCTCATATGGAGTCTCCGGATAGCTTCGGTCAATTTAAGATCCTAATCCTGAAGACGTAATGAGCAAATTGGTAAAACAAATTTGTCGTAATCTTTTACGGTTACGGAGGAGTAGTGGCCACAAGAAAAACAGTGTTTGGGAGGTAACTCTTACAACGTAAAGTATTTAGTTACGCAGTTGTCAGTTTTTAAAGCGCATACACTTTACGATATCATATTCCAAATATGTAAGCGACATCTTGTGAAACAACAATACTACGCAAGAAAGAAATTAGGCGGAAAAAAAAAATAATAATTAAAAACCAATTGTTCAAAGAACAATTGAAGGTCTTTCCACAAGTAAAGATCTATTTTATTATCAAAATATTAAAAATCAATCAAAAATGTCAGTTCCTATGACTTTATAATGTATAAATATAAATTTAAAGCAAAGGTCAAAATCTAGAACGTCCTATTAACCTTTGACCTTGACCTCAATTTCAAGGTCACCAACCAAGGACCTCAAATAAAAAGACCCTAGGTCTGTAATATGTATGGTTAATGAGTTATATCACTTAAGGCATGATTTTAAATATAAGATTGGCGAAAACTCTCATTTTTTGTTTACGCACCCTTCCAACCAAAATTTCTAAGTTACAACATGTCGCAACTAACAATTTAGTAAAAATAATTTGTCGATATCTTTTAAGGTTTTTGAAAATAAGGGAAAATTAGCCAAAATCAAAATTTAGAATATGACCTTGACCTTTGACCTTGACCTCATTTTCATTTTTTTGGACCAAGGACCTCAAATCTAAAGACCCTTGGTCTCTTTCACTTATGGTTTACCATTTAGAAATGCATATCACTTAATTCAAATGAAAATGGGGAATAACTCTCATATGGAGTCTCCATAAAGCTTCGGTCCAAATGAATATCCTAATACGTAAGATGTAACGAGCAATTTGGTAAAATAAATTTGTCGTAATCTTTTACGGTTGCGAAGAAGTAGTGGCCACAAGAAAAACAGTGTTTGGGGAGATAACTCTTACAAGGTTAAGTATTTTGTTACGCGGTTGTCATTTTTTAAAGCGTATAAACTAGACGCTATAATATTCCAAATATCTAAGCGACATCTTTTGAAACAACAAAACTACGCAAGAAAAAAATTTAGGCGGAAGAAGAAAAATAATAATTAAAAACCAATATTTCAAAGAATAATTGAAGGTCTTTCCACTAGTAAAGATCTATTTTATTATCAAAATATTAAAAATGAATCTAAAATGTCAGTTCCTATGACTTTATAATGTATAAATATGAATTTAAAGCAAAGGTCAAAATCTAGAACGTCCTATTAACCTTTGACCTTGACCTTAATTTCAAGGTCACCAACCAAGGACCTCAAATAAAAAGACCCTAGGTCTGTAATATGTATGGTTAATGAGTTATATCACTTTAGGCATGATTTTAAATATAAGATGGGCGAAAACTCTCATTTATTGTTTACGCACCCTTCCAACCAAAATTTATAAGTTACAACATGTCGCAACTAACAATTTAGTAAAAATAATTTGTCAATATCTTTCACGGTTGTTGAAAATAAGAGAAAATAAGCCAAAATCAAAATTTAGAATATGACCTTGACCTTTGACCTTGACCCTATTTTCATTTTTTTGGACCAAGGAACTTAAATCCAAAGACCCTAGGCCTATATCACTGATGGTTTACCAGTTAGAAACGCATATCACTTATATCAAATGCATAAGGGGAAATAACTCTCATATGGAGTCTCCGGATAGCTTCGGTCCAAATAAATGTCCTAATCCTGAAGAAGTAACGAGCAATTTGGTAAAATAAATTTGTCGTAATCTTTTACGGTTGCGAAGGAGTAGTGGCCACAAGAAAAACAGTGTTTGGGGAGATAACTCTTACAATGTAAAGTATTTTGTTATGCAGTTGTAAATTTTTAAAGCGTATAAACTATACGACATCATATTCCAAATATCTAGGCGACATCTTTTGAAACATCAATACTACGCAAGAAAAAATTTAGGCGGAAGAAAAAAAAAAAAAAAAAATAATAATTAAAAACCAATTGTTCAGAGAACAATTGTAGGTCTTTCCACTAGTAAAGATCTATTTTGATATTGACATATGAAAAATCAGTTTAAAATGTTAGTTCCTATGGCTTTATGATGTATTTATATGAATTTAAAGCAAAGGTCAAAATCTAGAACGTCCTTTTAACCTATGACCTTGACCTCAATTTCAAGGTCACAAACCAAGGACCTTAAATCATAAGACCCAAGGTCTTTAATATGTTTGGTTAATGAGTTATACCACTTTACGCGTAATTCTAAATGTAAGATGGACAAAAACTCCCATTTATTGTATGCGCATCCTTTCAACAAAAATATACAAGTAAGGACATGTCGCAACTAACAATTTAGGAAAAAATATTTGTCAATATGTCATACGGTATTTGGAAATAAGTGAAAATAAGCCAAAATCAAATTTTAGAATATGACCTTGACCTTTGACCTTGACCTTATTTTCATTTTTTTGGACCAACGATCTCAAATCAAGAGACTCTAGGTTTCTATCACTTATGGTTTACCATTTAGAAATGCATATCACTTAATTAAATGAAAAAGGGGGAATAACTCTCATATGGAGTCTCTGGATAGCTTCGGTCAAAATTAAAATCCTAATCCTGAAGATGTAACGAGCAATTTGGTAAAATAATTTTGTTGTAATCTTTTACGGTTGCGAAGGAGTAGTGGCCACAAGAAAAACAGTGATTGGGGAGATAACTCTTACAATGTAAAGTATTTTGTCACGCAGTTGTAAATTTTTAAAGCGTATAAACTATACGATATCATATTTCAAATATCTAAGCGACAACTTATTAAACAACAATACTACGCAAGAAAAAAATTAGGCGGAAGAAAAAAAAAAATAATAATAATTAAAAACCAATTGTTCAAAGAACAATTGAAGGTCTTTCCACAAGTAAAGATCTATTTTATTATCAAAATATTAAAAATCAATCTAAAATGTCAGTTCCTATGGCTTTATAATGTATAAATATGAATTCTAGGCAAAGGTCAAAATCTAGATCGTGCAAATTACCTATGACCTTGACCTTAATTTCAAGGTCATAAACCAAGGATCTCAAATCAAAAGACCCTAGGTTTTTATTATGTATGGTTAATGAGTTATATCACTTTACGCATAATTTTAAATATAAGATGGGCGAAAACTCCTATTTATTGTTTACGCACCCTTTCAACCAAAATTTCTAAGTAACGGCATGTCGCAACTAACAATTTAGTGAAAATAAGATGTTGATATGTTATAAGGTTTTGGAAATTAGTAAAAATAAGCCGAAATAAAAATTTAGAATATGACCTTGACCTTTGACCTTGACCTTATTTTCATTTTTTTGGACGGAGGAACTTAAATCCAAAGACCCTAGGCCTATATCACTGATGGTTTACCAGTTAGAAACGCATATCACTTATATCAAATGCATAAGGGGAAATAACTCTCATATGGAGTCTCCGGATAGCTTCGGTTCAAATGAATATCCTAATCCTGAAGAAATAACGAGCAATTTGGTAAAATAAATTTGTCGTAATCTTTTACAGTTGCGAAGGAGTAGTGGCCACAAGAAAAACAGTGTTTGGGGAGATAACTCTTACAACGTAAAGTATTTTGTTACGCAGTTGTAAATTTTTAAAGCGAATAAACTATACGACATCATATTCCAAATATCTAAGCGACATCTTTTGAAACATCAATACTACGCAAGAACAAAATTTAGGCGGAAGAAAAAAAAAAAAAAAAAAATAATAATCAGAACAAATTCAATAGGTCTTTCCACGGAAAGGTGGAAAGACCTAATTAAAAACCAATTGTTCAAAGAACAATTGAAGGTCTTTCCACCAGTTCAGATCTATTTTGATATTAAAATATTAAAAATCAGTTCAAAATGTCAGTTCCTATGGCTTTATGGTGTTTAAATATGAATTTAAAGCAAAGGTAAAAATCTAGAACGTCCTATTAAAATTTGACCTTGACCTCAATTTCAAGGTCACTAAGTAAGGACATCGAATCAAAAGACCATAGGTCTTAAATATGTATGGTTAATGAGTATTATCACTTTACGCATGATTCTAAATATAAGAGGGGCAAAAACTCCCATTTATTGTCTACGCACCCTTTCAACCAAAATTTATAAGTTACTACATGTCCCAACTAACAATTTTGTAAAAATAATTTGTCGATATCTTATAAGATTAATGAAAATGAGTGAAAATGAGCCAAAATCAAAATTTTAAATATGACCTTGACCTTTGACCTTGACCTTATTTTCATTTTTTTGGACCAAGGAACTTAAATCCAAAGACCCTAGGCCTATATCACTGATGGTTTACCAGTTAGAAACGCATATCACTTATATCAAATGCATAAGGGGAAATAACTCTCATATGGAGTCTCCGGATAGCTTCGGTTTAAATGAATACCCTAATCCTGAAGAAGTAACGAGCAATTTGGTAAAATAAATTTGTCATAATGTTTTATGGTTGCGAAGGAGTAGTGGCCACAAGAAAAACAGTGTTTGGGGAGACAACTCTTACAACGTAAAGTATTTGGTTACGCGGTTGTCAGTTTTTGAAGCGTATAAACTATGCGATATCATCTTCCAAAAATCTAAGCGACAACTTATGAAACAACCATACTACGCAAGAAAAAAATTTGGCGGAAGAAAAAAAAAAATAATTAAAAACCAATTGTTCAGAGAACAATTGTAGGTCCTTCCACTAGTAAAGATCTATTTTGATATTGAAATATGAAAAATCAGTTTAAAATGTTATTTCCTATGGCTTTATGATGTATTTATATGAATTTAAAGCAAAGGTCAAAATCTAGAACGTCATATTAACCTATGACCTTGACCTCAATTTCAAGTTCACAAACCAAGGACCTTAAATCAAAAGACCCTAGGTCTTTAATATGTTTGGTTTATTAGTAATATCACTTTACGCGTAATTCTAAATGTAAGATGGGCAAAAACTCCCATTTATTGTCTGCGCATCCTTTCAACCAAAATATACAAGTAAGGACATGTCGCAACTAACAATTTATGAAAAATTATTTGTCGATATGTCATAAGGTATTCGAAAATAAATGAAAATAAGCCAAAATCAAAATTTAGAATATGACCTTGACCTTTGACCTTGACCTCATTTTTATCATTTTGGACCAAGGACCTCAAATCTAAAGACCCTATGTCTTTATCACTTATGGTTTACCATTTAGAAATGCATATCACTTAATTAAATGGAAAAGGGGGAATAACTCTCATATGGAGTCTCCGTAAAGCTTCGGTCCAAATGAATATCCTAATCCTGAAGATGTAACGAGCAATTTGGTAAAATAAATTTGTCTTAATCTTTAACGGTTGCGAAGGAGTAGTGGCCACAAGAAAAACAGTGTTTGGGGAGATAACTCTTACAACGTAAAGTATTTTGTTACGCAGTTGTAAATTTTTAAAGCGTATAAACTATACAATACCATATTCCAAATATCTAAGGGACATCTTTTGAAACATCAATCATACGCAAGAAAAAAAATTAGGCGGAAGAAAAAAAAAAAAAAAAATAATAATAATTAAAAACCAATTGTTCAGAGAACAATTGTAGGTCTTTCCACTAGTAAAGATCTATTTTGATATTGAAATATGAAAAATCAGTTTAAAATGTTATTTCCTATGGCTTTATGATGTATTTATATGAATTTAAAGCAAAGGTCAAAATCTAGAACGTCATATTAACCTATGACCTTGACCTCAATTTCAAGTTCACAAACCAAGGACCTTAAATCAAAAGACCCTAGGTCTTTAATATGTTTGGTTTATTAGTAATATCACTTTACGCGTAATTCTAAATGTAAGATGGGCAAAAACTCCCATTTATTGTCTGCGCATCCTTTCAACCAAAATATACAAGTAAGGACATGTCGCAACTAACAATTTATGAAAAATTATTTGTCGATATGTCATAAGGTATTTGAAAATAAATGAAAATAAGCCAAAATCAAAATTTAGAATATGACCTTGACCTTTGACCTTGACCTCATTTTTATCATTTTGGACCAAGGACCTCAAATCTAAAGACCCTATGTCTTTATCACTTATGGTTTACCATTTAGAAATGCATATCACTTAATTAAATGGAAAAGGGGGAATAACTCTCATATGGAGTCTCCGTAAAGCTTCGGTCCAAATGAATATCCTAATCCTGAAGATGTAACAAGCAATTTGGTAAAATAAATTTGTCTTAATCTTTAACGGTTGCGAAGGAGTAGTGGCCACAAGAAAAACAGTGTTTGGGGAGATAACTCTTACAACTTAAAGTATTTTGTTACGCAGTTGTAAATTTTTAAAGCGTATAAACTATACGATACCATATTCCAAATATCTAAGGGACATCTTTTGAAACATCAATAATACGCAAGAAAAAAAATTAGGCGGAAGAAAAAAAAAAAAAAAAATAATAATAATAATAATCAGAACAAATTCAATAGGTCTTTCCACGGAAAGGTGGAAAGACCTAATAATAATAATCAGAACAAATTCAATAGGTCTTTCCACGGAAAGGTGGAAAGACCTAATAATCAGAACAAAACCTATAGGTCTTTCCACGGAAAGGTGGAAAGACCTAATAATAATAATAATAATCAGAACAAAACCTATAGGTCTTTCCACGGAAAGGTGGAAAGACCTAATTAAAAACCAATTGTTCAGAGAACAATTGAAGGTCTTTCCATTAGTAAAGATCTATTTTGATATTAAAATATGAAAAATCAGTTTAAAATGTTAGTTCCTATGGCTTTATGATGTATTAATATGAATTTGAAGCAAAGGTCAAAATCTAGAACGTCCTATTAACCTATGACCTTGACCTCAATTTCAAGGTCACAAACCAAGGACCTTAAATCACAAGACCCTAGATCTTTAATATGTTTGGTTAATGAGTAATACCACTTTACGCGTAATTCTAAATGTAAGATGGACAAAAACTCCAATTTATTGTATGCGCACCCTTTCAACCAAAATATACAAGTAAGGACATGTCGCAACTAACAATTTAGGAAAAAATATTTGTCGATATGTCTTATGGTATTTGAAAATAAGTGAAAATAAGCCAAAATTAATTTTTCAGAATATGACCTTGACCTTTGACCTTGACCTTATTTTCATTTTTTTGGACCAAGGATCTCAAATCAAGAGACCCTAGGTCTCTATCACTTATGGTTTACCAGTTAGAAACGCATATCACCTATATGAAATACATAAGGGGGAATAACTCTCATATGGAGTCTCCGGATAGCTTCGATCAAACTAAAATCATAATCCTGAAGATGTAGCGAGCAATTTGGTAAAATAAATTTGTCGTAATCTTTTACGGTTGCGAAGGAGTAGTGGCCACAAGAAAAACAGTGTTTGGGGAGATAACTCTTACAACGTAAAGTATTTTGTTACGCGGTTGTAAATTTTTAAAGCGTATAAACTATACAATATCATATTTCAAATATCTAAGCGACATCTTTTGAAACATCAATACTACGCAAGAAAACATTTAGGCGGAAGAAAAAAAAAAAAAAAAAAAAATAATAATTAAAAACCAATTGTTCAGAGAACAATTGAAGGTCTTTCCACCAGTCAATATCTATTTTGTTATCAAAATATTTAAAATCAGTATTAAATGTTATTTCCTATGGCTTTATGATGTATAAATATGAATTAAAAGCAAAGGTCAAAATCTAGAACGTGCAAATTATCTATGACCTTGACCTCAATTTAAAGGTCATAAACCAAGGATCTCAAATCAAAAGACCCTAGGTCTTTATTATGTATGGTAAAAGGAGTTATATCAATTTACTCATAATTCTAAATATAAGATGGGCGAAAACTCCTATTTATTGTTTACGCACCCTTTTAAACAAAATTTATAAGTAACGGCATGTCGCAACTAACAATTTAGTGAAAATAAGATGTTGATATGTTATAAGGTTTTGAAAACTAGTGAAAATAAGCAAAGTCAAAATTTAAATCATGACCTTGACCTTTGACCTTGACCTTATATTCAGTTTTTTGGACCAAGGACCTCAAATCTGAAGACCCTAGGTCTCTATCACTTATGGTTTACCAGTTAGAAATGCATATTACTTATATCATTTGCATAAGGGGAAATAACTCTCATATGGAGTCTCTGGAAAGCTTCGGTCCAAATGAATTGCCTAATCCTCAAGATGTAACGAGCAATTTGGTGAAATAAATTTGTCGTAATCTTTTACGGTTGCGAAGGAGTAGTGGCCACAAGAAAAACAGTGTTTGGGGAGATAACTCTTACAACGTAAAGTATTTTGTTACGCAGTTGTAAATTTTTAAAGCGTATAAACTATACGACATCATCTTCCAAATATCTAAGTGACATTTTTTGAAACATCAATACTACGCAAGAAAAAAATTTAGGCGGAAGAAAAAAAATTAAAAACCAATTGTTCAGAGAACAATTGAAGGTCTTTCCACCACTTACAATTTATTTGATATGAAAACATTGAATTCAGTTTAAATTTCAGTTCCGATGGCTTTATAATTTTTAAATATGAATTTAAAGCAAAGGTCAAAATCTAGACCGTCTAATTTGACTATGACCTTGACCGCAATTTCAAGGTCATAAACCAAGGACCTCAAATCAAAAGACCCTAGGTCTGTAATATGTATAGTTAATGATTTATATCACTTAACGCATTATTCTAAATATAATAGGGGAGAAAACTCCCATTTACGGTCAACATACCCTCACAATCAAAAGTCAAGTGTTACGACATCTTGCAACTAACAATTTAGTAAAAATAATTTGTCGTAATCTTATAAGGTTTTTAAAAATAAGTGAAAACAAGCCAAAATCAAGACCTTGACCTCATTTTCATTTTTTTGGACCAAGGATCTCAAATCAAAATACCCTAGGTCTCTATCAATTATGGTTTACCATTTAGAAATGCATAATACTTAATTCAAATGGAAAAGGGGGAATAACTCTCATATGGAGTTTCCGTAAAGCTTCGGTCCAAATGAATATCCTAATCCTGATGATGTAACGAGCAATTAGGTAAATTAATTTTGTCGTAATCTTTTACGGTTGCGAAGGAGTAGTGGCCACAAGAAAAACAGTGTTTTGGGAGATAACTCTTACAACGTAAAGTATTTTGTTACGCGGTTGTAAATTTTTAAAGCGTATAAACTATACAATATCATATTTCAAATATCTAAGCGACATCTTATGAAACAACAAAACTACGCAAGAAAAAAATTTAGGCGGAAGAAGAAAAATAATAATAATCAGAACAAAATCAATAGGTCTTTCCATGGAAAAGTGGAAAGACCTAAAAATTAAAAACCAATTGTTCAGAGAACAATTGTAGGTCTTTCCACTAGAAAAGATCTATTTTGATATTGAAATATTAAAAATCAGTTTAAAATGTTAGTTCCTATGGCTGTATGATGTATTTATATGAATTTAAAGCAAAGGTCAAAATCTAGAACGTCATATTGACCTATGACCTTGACCTCAATTTCAAGTTCACAAACCAAGGACCTTAAATCAAAAGACCCAAGGTCTTTGATATGTTTGGTTTATTAGTAATATCACTTTACGCGTAATTCTAAATGTAAGATGGGCAAAAACTCCTATTTATTGCCTGCGCACCCTTTCAATCAAAATATACAAGTAAGGACATGTCGCAACTAACAATTTATGAAAAATTATTTGTCTATATGTCATAAGGTATTTGAAAATAAATGAAAATAAGCCAAAATCAAAATTTAGAATATGACCTTGACCTTTGACCTTGACCTCATTTTTATTATTTTGGACCAAGGACCCCAAATCTAAAGACCCTATGTCTTTATCACTTATGGTTTACCATTTAGAAATGCATATCACTTAATTTAAGGGAAAAGGGGGAATAACTCTCATATGGAGTCTCCGTAAAGCTTCGGTCCAAATGAATATCCTAATCCTGAAGATGTAACGAGTAATTTGGTAAAATAAATTTGTCGTAATCTTTAACGGTTGCGAAGGAGTAGTGGCCACAAGAAAAACAGTGTTTGGGGAGATAACTCTTACAACCTAAAGTATTTTGTTACACAGTTGTAAATTTTTAAAGCGTATAAACTATACGATACCATATTCCAAATATCTAAGCGACATCTTCTGAAACATCAATACTACGCAAGGAAAAAATTTAGGCGGAAGAAAAAAAAAAAAAAAAATAATAATAATTAAAAACCAATTGTTCAGAGAACAATTGTAGGTCTTTCCACTGGTAAAGATCTATTTTGATATTGAAATATGAAAAATCAGTTTAAAATGTTAGTTCCTATGGCTTTATGATGTATTTATATGAATTTAAAGCAAAGGTCAAAATCTAGAACGTCTTATTAACCTATGACCTTGACCTCAATTTCAAGGTCACAAACCAAGGACCTTAAATCAAAAGACCCTAGGTCTTTAATATGTTTGGTTAATGAGTAATATCACTTTACGTGTAATTCTAAATCTAAGATGGGCAAAAACTCCCATTTATTGTCTGTGCACCCATTCAAACAAAATATACAAGGAAGGACATGTCGCAACTAACAATTTATGAAAAATTATTTGTCGATATGTCATAAGGTATTTGAAAATAGATGAAAATAAGCCAAAATCAAAATTTAGAATATGACCTTGACCTTTGACCTTGACCTCATATTTATTTTTTTGGACCAAGGACCTCAAATCTAAAGACTCTATGTCTTTATCACTTATGGTTTACCATTTAGAAATGCATATCACTTAATTAAATGAAAAAGGGGGAATAACTCTCATATGGAGTCTCCGTAAAGCTTCGGTCCAAATGAATAACCTAATCCTGAAGATGTAACGAGCAATTTGGTAAAATAAATTTGTCGCAATCTTTAACGGTTGCAAAGGAGTAGTGGCCACAAGAAAAACAGTGTTTTGGGAGATAACTCTTACAACGTAAAGTATTTTGTTACGCGGTTGTAAATTTTTAAAGCGTATAAACTATACGATATCATATTCCAAATATCTAAGCGACATCTTTTGAAACATCAATACTACGCAAGAAACAAATTTAGGCGGAAGAAAAAAAAAAATAATTAAAAACCAATTGTTCAAAGAACAATTGAAGGTCTTTCCACAAGTACAAATCTATTTTATAATCAAAATATTAAAAATCAATCTAAAATGTCAGTTCCTATGACTTTATAATGTATAAATATGAATTTAAAGCAAAGGTCAAAATCTAGAACGTCCTATTAACCTTTGACCTTGACCTCAATTTCAAGGTCACCAACCAAGGACCTCAAATAAAAAGACCCTAGGTCTTTAATATGTATGGTTATTGAGTTATATCACTTTAGGCATGATTTTAAATATAAGATGAGCGAAAACTCTCATTTATTGTTTACGCACCCTTCCAACCAAAATTTATAAGTTACAACATGTCAAAACTCACAATTTAGTAAAAATAATTTGTCAATATCTTTCACGGTTAATGAAAATAAGAGAAAATAAGCCAAAATCAAAATTTAGAATATGACCTTGACCTTTGACCTTGACCTTATTTTCATTTTTTTGGACCAAGGAACTTAAATCCAAAGACCCTAGGCCTATGTCACTGATGGTTTACCAGTAAGAAACGCATATCACTTATATCAAATACATAAGGGGAAATAACTCTCATATGGAGTCCCTGGAAAGCTTCGGTCCAAATGAATTGCCTAATCCTGAAGATGTAACAGCAATTTGGTAAAATAAATTTGTCGTAATCTTTTACGGTTGCGAAGGAGTAGTGGCCACAAGAAAAACAGTGTTTGGGGAGATAACTCTTACAACGTAAAGTATTTTGTTACGCAGTTGTAAATTTTCAAAGCGTATAAACTATACGACATCATATTCCAAATATCTAAGCGACATCTTTTGAAACATCAATACTACGCAAGAAAAAAATTTAGGCGGAAGAAAAAAAAAAAAATTAAAAACCAATTGTTCAGAGAACAATTGTAGGTCTTTCCACTAGTAAAGATCTATTTTGATATTGAAATATTAAAAATCAGTTTAAAATGTTAGTTCCTATGGCTTTATGATGTATTTATATGAATTTAAAGCAAAGGTCAAAATCTAGAACGTCATATTAACCTATGACCTTGACCTCAATTTCAAGTTCACAAACCAAGGACCTTAAATCAAAAGACCCAAGGTCTTTAATATGTTTGGTTTATTAGTAATATCACTTTACGCGTAATTCTAAATGTAAGATGGGCAAAAACTCCCATTTATTGTCTGCGCACCCTTTCAATCAAAATATACAAGTAAGGACATGTCGCAACTAACAATTTATGAAAAATTATTTGTCGATATGTCATAAGGTATTTGAAAATAAATGAAAATAAGCCAAAATCAAAATTTAGAATATGACCTTGACCTTTGACCTTGACCTCATTTTTATTATTTTGGACCAAGTACCCCAAATCTAAAGACCCTATGTGTTTATCACTTATGGTTTACCATTTAGAAATGCATATCACTTAATTAAATGGAAAAGGGGGAATAACTCTCATATGGAGTCTCCGTAAAGCTTCAGTCCAAATGAATATCCTAATCCTGAAGATGTAACGAGCAATTTGGTAAAATAAATTTGTCGTAATCTTTAATGGTTGCGAAGGAGTAGTGGCCACAAGAAAAACAGTGTTTGGGGAGATAACTCTTACAACGTAAAGTATTTTGTTACACAGTTCTAAATTTTCAAAGCGTATAAACTATACGATACCATATTCCAAATATCTAAGCGACATCTTTTGAAACATCAATAATACGCAAGAAAAAAAATTAGGCGGAAAAAAAAAAAAAAAAATAATAATAATAATTAAAAACCAATTGTTCAGAGAACAATTGTAGGTCTTTCCATTAGTAAAGATCTATTTTGATATTGAAATATGAAAAATCAGTTTAAAATGTTAGTTTCTATGGCTTTATGATGTATTTATATGAATTTAAAGCAAAGGTCAAAATCTAGAACGTCATATTAACCTATGACCTTGACCTCAATTTCAAGGTCACAACAAACCAAAGGACCTTAAATCAAAAGACCCTAGGTCTTTAATATGTTTGGTTAATGAGTAATATCACTTTACGCGTAATTCTAAATGTAAGATGGGCAAAACCTCCCATTTATTGGCTGCGAACCCTTTCAACCAAAATATACAAGTAAGGAAATGTCGCAACTAACAACTTATGAAAAATTATTTGTCGAAATGTCATACAGTATTTGAAAATAAGTAAAAATAAGCAAAAATAAAAATTTAGAATGTGACCTTGACCTTTGACCTTGACCTTATTTTAATTTTTTTGGACCAAGGATCTCAAATCAAGAGACCCTAGGTCTCTATCACTTATGGTTTACCAGTTGGAAATGGATATCACTTAATTAAATGGAAAAGGGGGTATAACTCTCATATGGAGTCTCCGTAAAGCTTCGGTCCAAATGAATATCCTAATCCTGAAGATGTAACGAGCAATTTGGTAAAATAAATTTGTCGTAATCTTTTACGGTTGTGAAGGAGTAGTGGCCACAAGAAAAACAGTGTTTGGGGAGATAACTCTTACAACGTAAAGTATTTTGTTACGCAGTTGTAAATTTTTAAAGCGTATAAACTATACGACATCATATTCCAAATATCTAAGCAACATCTTTTAAAACATCAATACTACGCAAGAAAAAAATTTAGGCGGAAGAAAAAAAAAAAAAATAATAATCAGAACAAATTCAATAGGTCTTTCCACGGAAAAGTGGAAAGACCTAATAATCAGAACAAATTCAATAGGTCTTTCCACGGAAAGGTGGAAAGACCTAATAATAATCAGAACAAATTCAATAGGTCTTTCCACGGAAAGGTGGAAAGACCTAATAATCAGAACAAAACCTATAGGTCTTTCCACGGAAAGGTGGAAAGACCTAATCAGAACAAATACAATAGGTCTTTCCACGGAAAAGTGGAAAGACCTAATAATAATCAGAACAAATTCAATAGGTCTTTCCACGGAAAAAAGGAAAGACCTAATAATTAAAAACCAATTGTTTAGAGAACAATTGAAGGTCTTTCCACAATTATTTGACATGATTAGTGAAAAGAAGGTAGTTCCTGTTATCAGAAAGTTAAAAATGGCATCCAATCATAAGTTTCTTCATACTGATTGAATAAATAATGGTTTTCTATATACTTTGATGGGAAATAAGGGAGATCATTTGCTACTTCCGGTGAAGTTAATGTCACTTCCGGTCTCATATGATAGCTTCTTACACACTGATTCCAAAAATATATAGTTTCTAATACTTTTGTTTGTAAACCAGGAAATAATTGGCCACTTCCGGTTTATCAAAAATCAGTTTTAGTCTTAAGTGATAAGATAAGGTATTAAAATTACAAAATATATGGATTCCGAGTACTTTTTCATGAAAAAACGGCAAAAAACGCTAAGAAGAAATACAATAGGTCTTTCCACAGAAAAGTGGAAAGACCTAATAATCAGAAGAAATACAATAGGTCTTTCCACAGAAAAGTGGAAAGACCTGATAATCAGTAAGGTCTTTCCCTATAGAAAAAGGAAAGACCTAAATAATCAGAAGAAATGTAGTAAGGTCTTTCCTTATGGAAAAGGAAAGACCTAAATAATTTTAATTAGAAGAAGAAATACAGTAAGATCTTTCTTTATAGAAAAAGGAAAGACCTTAATAAAGTTATCTGATAGTATAATTGACTCAGTAACTTAGAATACAGGACAAAATGATTTAAAAACTCCTTCATTTTATCTTAACAATTGTCATACAGCTGTATTGTCCTTCTATTGTAAATCCAGAGACTGTAATATAAACTGTATCCTGAACATTGAGCTCTGTAAGCGCAAAAATTGAAGTTGTCGAATAACGTCCTGATATGTCATTGGTTGCAGATTGTGATATAATGTTGTTATTTTTTCTCATTTCAAAACTTGAATTCCTTCTGCTGACTCTGATATACGCAGAAATATAATACAGTCCTGGTTCTGTACACGTAAACTTCCCACTAGATTGAAAACTTTGAGTATCACTAATTCCTATTTTCAGATATATTTTGGAAAACTTCACAACCGATGCAAACGTTTCAGTTCTCTCACCACATGATGACAGTGCAACTGAAAAAAAAGTTATTTTGTTTAAATTAAATAGTTACATATGTTCCTGAAAAAGCATTAATATGTTATTCATTATAAATCTTTAAGAATATTCGCTGTTCATTGTTTTAACCCTTTTTCAGATATTCGGATTCCTGAGGTTTTATTCGAGAAGTGCCATTAAAAAATGTCCGTTGATCCTTTTTGATAAATGATTTTATAATGAATAGTTCAAACGGCCATTCTTATAAAATCATTTTTTGGTTCTTTTATAGTTGTTTTTTATGAGAAAAAAATCATTAAAAATCTAGAAAGAATGTTGTTCCATCAAATGTTCTATTGTTTGTATCTTAAAAATAAACGGACATGAATCTTTTTTTTCCTGCTGATTTAATTCGTTATCTATATTCTATTTATTCTGAAAAGTGTTTCTTCTTTTTGAAACAGCGCCTATCAACCTGTGTCTACCACATCTCAAACAAAGTTTGAACAATTGGGTACGATCTTTATGTTTATATAGAAATTTGAAGATGTGATATGAGTGTTAATGAGACAACTCTCCATCCATGTTACAATGTGTAAAAGGTAAACAGTAATATGACAAAGGACAGCTTTTAAGACGGAACCTTGGCTCCCATCGAACATAAAGTTATAAGAAGCCCTAAAATGACGAGTGTAAAATAATTGAAAAGAAATCTTCCCAAAAGTGTTTGTGATTTTTGAAAAAAAAGGTTTTAGTTAATTTTATATAATATTTAATAAAATGATAAATCGTCCTTCTGTTATGTTATTTTTTACCGTCTAGAATAGAACGTGTTGGATTGTCAATTAAAACATCTAATTTTTCACATAGACAGGAGTAAATATTAATATGAACGGAAGTATATTTGAAAGAGATTACCGTATCTGTTTTATGACTAAAATTTTAATTCAAGCCACGACACATACCACTACACCAGGACGTACTGGATACGAACTATCAGTAATTTAACATACTTAAACTAAGCAAGATCTTTTTATAAGTGGCGCGGGTTGGCAGACCTTTATTCAGTAGGGTTTAAACCTTTTTCGTTAATCTGTCTTTGTGTGACTTAACATAGATTCATTATCTCCAAAGAATGAACATCGATCTAACAATCATATTCTCCTACCCTTATTTATCAACTGTTAAACACAACCAAAAAAAAAACGACCTACAAGGAAATTAAAACAGAAATTTAGGAATTGCAATGTATTATATATATTTATGATTATGATAAACAGTAACTTGGAAATAAATTGATAAAAAGTATGTTGATTTGATATGCACTACGAATTAAATGGAACTCTTGGAGTTTAATTTAAGGGGACATTACGTGGGATGAAATTATTGAAGAGGTATGTAACCAGTAGATAGCAATAGTATTATACATAACCATAAATAAATGCTACAAAATTCATTTAAATATATTTCACAAACTGTTTTGTAATAAATCATTGCGAATTCACACAAATGAAGTAGGATGATTGGATGTGTCTTATGAAATACAGTTTTATCAATTCGACGAAATTGTATTTATAATGTTAAAAGATTATTTAGTCCTTACAATAAAATTGTGACAGCGCATTTCTAATTTTTGGCAAATAAGCTGTGAACACATAAAAACCATTTAAATCCATTTGAAATAATTTATCCCTTTTGTCATATTTTGCACTTGGCGTAAAGCAAAGTAACAACCTAATGACCTGTTTCTGCTACACTCATTGAAAAAATGTTACTAAATTTATGCAAATATTTTTCTTTTTTCATTTGTGACAATCTTTGTGTGTCACACACTAGTATTGTTTAGAGGGCAAACACCATACAATACTCAAATGATACCATATGTTTACGTGTATAATGAACTTTAGATGGACAGAACAAATTCGTTACAAATGTAGACTAACTTATAATTGCCAGAGTTAGATGTGAACTTCATTATTGGTAAAAATAGACAACGACAAAAAGCCCTTAAAAGAATATGATTGCAACATTTTTTCTACTTAAGAATACGAATTACTTGTCTGGCTGTTGTTTGAGAGTTTGTCAAAATTATGGAATCGATCAATCAGATCCTTAATATTGTTAGCCATGTTAGCAATCGTTGCATTTTGTTCAATTTCAGAACGTAACTGAATAGCGAATTGCTTTCCAATTTGATTCACATTACTGTCCGTTACACGGGTCACATTGTACAGAGCAAGAAAGTCCTGGCTTCTAGCGTTCTGGTTGTTGGTAAGCAAGTCAGTTTTTTGTTCAAGTGATTGAATTCTACTTTTCACGACACTCAAGTCCAACGTTTGGTTAACACTTTTCAACTGCTTTATTTGGGACAGTTCTTTTATGACTTCTGCTGATGTGTTTTTCAATAAATCCAATTGATCTTTTTGTCGGACATAGCTGATTTGCAGCAATCGATGCTTTTCCTGTAGTATTGTCAAGTTCATTTCCAAATCCTGATTTTTGTGCTCCAAATGTGCAAGCTCTATCGTATCGTTTGGTTTGTTAGATTGTTTTAGTTTGTCGTCCATTACGGTAAGCTTTTGTTGTAACTGACTTGTCAGAAGTTGCAAAGTTTGTTCATTTTCGCGCTGAAACTGAAAGATCTGATTTCTTAATTCTTTCTTTTCCGCTAAATACATATCCATTGAAATGTATTGACTCGTTATGCCGGGGCTCGATGTCTGACCCGGGTTGAGTAGAAATCCGTCAACATACATTGCAATAGTTAAACATGACAAAATAAATAGTATTGAATTGTGGCTTAAATACATTGTTCACGATGCAGTCGTATTGTGTGTTTTGAAGCTGCTGTCCAAGTGATCCAGAAACATAGTTAACTCCCTTTAAATAGGTTTGTTATTAAACAAAGCTGTCAACCTTACTAACTGATTACAAGATGACACAGTTTTTATCTTAAGTGTTTTTAAACATAGCATACCCCACTTCAGTCCACAGTATTATCTTTCTGTTTGATTTATGAGTATATGTCTTCACGAATAGTTGATAACATTGTAAACAGTAGTGCTGCTAAAATACATTATATGTTTGCTGCTGTTCAATTTTAAACAGATAAACTGATAAATGTGAATTCCTGTACAACGCAATCTAAGGTGTCTTTATATCACAATTGAAAAATCCATTTTATTTTGGAAGAAAATAAGTTATATCAATTGATTCGATATAATTGTGAGGGAAAATAACTATGACTTTACCTGTACCATAACTTGTTATATTTAGGAGATGATTCAGGATTGTAGATAAGGGATGCATGAATTGGGCGAGGACACACCGGTGGATCTAAAGGTGTCGTAGAGTGACAAGTAAAGTACTGATCTATAGGACGGACATCATAAATGCTGACAATAATGTTTTTACCATATACTAGAACTTGCACTACCTTCCAGTAACGCATTTTCGAATATTAAACCATACTTACCTCTAGTCGCGGAAATGTTTTGTTCTGCTATTAAAAATCCATATTTCTTTTCCATTTTCAATTCAAGTTCAGCTAAAATAAAGTGTATAGAATAAAGAGATGTAACTGACGTTTAATCAAGAATAATACTATTTCCGTATCTTTTATACAGTACTTTAGCATTATTCTTTCGACTATGTCTAGAAAGCGAGAAGGGGAGAATATACTTAACGAAAACGACGTAGAAACCATAATCCGAAGGAAGAAATACATAGCAATTGCCTTAAGAAAACATCGAACAGACGGAATCAGTACATCGAACTCAACTCAAAATGATTAATATTTAATATGTCACCCTGACGGAAGTCGGTTGACATTTTGTTATTGTTCGATTCTTTTTCTTTTCCCTATTATTATTCCACATTTTTTGTCCAGACTATTTCTCGGCATTGCATGGACCAATGAGAATGGAACTTTACTATTACATGTACGTGATTCTCTTGTGCAAATGTTCAATCGAGGATTAGCATTTCCAATATGGCTGCCGTTGTCATGGCAACAGATCCTAGTCTAGATGCCTAGAAATCAAAGAAGGGATAATAAACACGAGGAGAAGGTAAATACATAACAACATATGCAGAAGAAAGACACACAACGGCATTGCTGTTGAAAAAATGTAAAAACAGTTCACGGAACCGCACATAGAGGACTTAAGACAAGCTGAACTTACTTAAGTGCATCTGATAACATTTAAAAGAAGTAGTTGAATGTATGATAAAATATGTATAAAAATGTAGCACCACTCCCCTTACCAACCCTAAAAACACTGAAAAAGTTCCGGAGGGCAAAATGCGGTTTTCAACAAAATACAAGCTGGTTTGGAGTACGTAATTCGGTGGTATAGTTAAATCATCATATTTAACATTTTTGTTTTATACCAGTTAATAGTTTCCAAGTGGACAACTCCTACAAATAATCTTTATTTCATTTTTTTCCTCATGTCATTCCAGAAATGAAATTTACTAATACCAAAATTGTTTTTTTATCAAAAGAAATTCAGTGTGAAAATATTATATAAGCTTTTACGACATTATTAAATCGGCAAGAACACGGAACATGCGGGAAGATATTCTAAATGATCAAAATAATATTAATTATAACTTACCGTACAATGAAAAATATACAACTGTCAAAATTAAACTGATAGAGATGACCGATACTATCAATAAAGGTAAAAGCACAAGTTGTAACCATTTTCTCAAAGACAAATTTATCATAGGGTCGTTCTCAATGTTTCTATTTTCTGTTTCAATTTTTAACACAGGGTCCTTCTTTATGTTCCCATGAGCTGTTTCAATTTGTTCGTAAGAATGCTCTTCACCTCCAGTTGTTTTTTCATAAATGTTCATTTCTATTCGAGAGAAATCCATCTTTATTTCAATCTGCTAAATTTATAAACCGATCTTCCAATGAATTTGTAGTTTCATTCAGGAAGTATAAAATGTAATCAACGAACACGTGATTATTTACAGAAGAAGGGTTTTATTATACGAATTAACAAAGCAATCATGAAGCATATCATGTAAGCCAACACACACGTCACCATTTACATTCAATGTTTAAATGTTCAAATTATGTTACCTTGCTTCTATGAGAATATAACTTTATAAATAGTCTTGTATTCCGAAGCGATTATAAATATTTGACGTTTTCCGTGTATATTGTTGTCCTCATTCTGGAATTGTGTCAAACCACTGAAATCGTCATTCACTTCATTAGTTACTATGAGTAAAACGGCCTGGTCAATTTCTTCAATTTAAAACACTTAATTTATGCCATTTGTTTAACGCCAGAAAGATATTTATCACCAAGTGTCTGGATTATATCTTCCGATTAATTTAAAAACAACACGACGGAACTATACACGAATTAATACATTTTTTTTCTTTTTGAATTTCTTGCATTCTCTTCTTACGTAAAACAGTCACAGACTAAATTCGGCTGAATTGTTATATGATATGAGGCTTTTGATCTACCATCCTTTTTTTAAACATAGATAAAGTATGCTGAATGAAAAAAAATGTTGGCTTCTGAAACAAGGCATGAACATGATCAATTAAAATTTACATAACTATAATTACTTTGTATATATATATATATGTAAAAAAGCCATATCGATTATAGATTTTATTTTTATAGACACCAATGAAAACTTTCCTATTTGGTAATTGAAATGATCTGTTTGATATTGGCTATAAAAATATGTCTTTGGCATTGAAAACAAATACACAGAAGAGGTACATATGACTAATAAACATGATAAAGGTAAATGTGTTTGAACATGCAGATAGTGTGGCACTCTTTCCACACGACGCATAGGATATATCGTCTCCATTATGACCAGGCATGGCTGGGAACATCCCACAAACTAAACGGACGCCTTCCTATCGCAAGGGATTTCTCACTAGTCGAAAGTATATCAATTTGGTCAAATTTCTATTACCCAGTCAGCCTTGGGATGTTTAATATATATATGTTGAAAGGTTTAAAAAGCATTATGCTGTAATAGTTAATAATTATTCTTTATATCTTTTTTGTAATGCTTTAAATGACGATTATATGTATTAAATAGTTATGCCCCATTGTTTCCTGTTTTTTTTTAAAACACTTTCTTCTTGAACCAAATTAATTTTCTTCTTATTCGTTAATCCTTCAGTGATATTTGTAAGATTTCATTTTAAAAAACCCATCTTTGAGTGTTTATGGATGTCTTAATAAAGCCTATTCGGTGCTGTTTATAGGTGCATTCATCCCATTGAACGTAAAACGAGAGATATCATAGATTCTAGTAAATCGACTTCATTCCTCAATATATTCATATATCAATATATATTCTACACTGCTCAAGTTTTACTCCAAATAAGCGAAGTTTTCTATAAACGTCATCGCAATGTTCTCTGTTACATACAACATATAATTCTTTATAAACAACACGATATCGATGTCGATTTTATATCGTATCGGCAATATCGACCAAATTGACTTATGGGTAGTCTTAGTGTATTATAAATGTTGAAAGCAAAAATCGATATCGATTATATAACGTGTCGACATTGCCGATATCAAAGACAATTGACAAAATGTTAAATGAGTGTTTTCTCCTAGCGCGTTTTCAGGATACGCATTTAAAGACATTATTTAAAAAAAAGATGAGATCATAATAAATCATGGGTCCTTCGTAGCCTCAGTGAATACTAGTATTCCATTGAACAACAAAACCGAGATCTTAAATGTAAATTGTTTAAATCCAATTCCTACACTTGACAAATCAGTACAAACAGCAGCAATTTGCCGTATCACCTACATGTTCTACCAAGGAATTGTTTGTGAAATTTACCAAAGGATCATTCATAATTCATAATTCAAAATTCACATTTCAAAACTCGCAAATCAAGAAAGATAATCCTGTTTTATTGCAGTTGAAATCCAAACACAAAAAATATTGTCTTAATCTGATCAATTGATCTGATAAAATATACCGTAGATTAATAATATAATTGTGCACATACAAACATTATAACACTTTTCAAAGGATATGTGCCGACATTATGTCAGACAAGTGAAATGCTTCTTGTTATCACTGTTACTCCGGGAGAGAGAGATATCGAGTGTCACTTCAATCCTTATTCGATTGTTTTTTTCTTTAGACACATACAATTATATTATAATACTTCTTCTTTTCATTACTTGAGAATCTTTCATAATGTAAAAATAAGAAGATGTGGTATGATTGCCAATGAGACTACTCTCCACAAGAGACTAAATGACTCAGAAATTAACAACTATGGGTCACCGTACGGCCTTCATCAATGGGTAAAACCCATACCACATAGTCAGCTATAAAAGGCCCCGAAATGACAAATGTAAAACAATTCAAACGAAAAAACAAATTTGATATACAGCAAAAACGACAACCACCGAATTACAGGCTCCTGATTTGGGACAGGCACATACAGAATGTGCACCATTCTCATTTATACAACACAAACAAATATGTCGTCCACTTTTCGGTGTAGAGAATGGGAATTTTATGTTGTAAGAAATTAAGCATTTCGCATTGTGTCCGAAAAGACAAATTTTCTTTCATTGTAGAGGATGCTTACATAGTTTTGACATACTATATTTGATTGTAATGTAAAATTTCAACTAATTTTTTTAATGATTATTTATTAATTTATTTCTGTTATTTCTTTAACCCGAAACCGCCTTTGAAATTGGTGAAAATGTTTTGCAATGTTCCTGGATATCAATTTTACCCAGGGTTTTCGGATTTTGTCATTGCTGTCATGGGGAAATCTCGTGTCAAAATATTACCTTCTAAGTAAACACTGAACACTTGATCTTTCAATGTTTGTTCTGCTTAAGCAAAGACACTATAAGTTAGAAATTCACAAGAAAACTTTCTGGTAGTAACAATAAAAAAGATTTGCACTAAAAAACAACATTTCCAAAGAAAGTTATCATTTCCCTCCTAAAATAGCAATTAAACGACGAGCACAACATACTACAGAAATTTTGTTTATAAAAAGATAAAAAAAAAAAGAAGCTTTGTGTCAAATTAGGTGAAAATACTCCATATGCGAATAAGTTCCTGGAGTACCAGCCTTAATTTTTACCGGCAATATACCTCTCTGGAACATGCTAGTTATCCGCAAATGTATCATATGTCCATTTTGGTTCAGTGGTGCTGATGGCATTTGAAGCAGTCCTCTTTTTCATATAATGACATCGGGGTTTTATATGATTTGTTATGTGGTATGGAGTTAGCTCATTGTTGACGTGGTAATAAGCATTGTATGTAACTTTCATAAAATTTGGTTGAGGCAAATAAAGTAAGAGCGCGTAGACGACTTCCATTTATATTTATAAATGGGCTTGAATGACGTCACAACAATGTTTTAACATATATGCATTTGATACGGTGCATTTATTATGGATATCTTTCAGACTCCATTTATGAAAGAAAATCTATAGAGCAGAGCATTTGCTTTTTTTGTAGCTCTATTTTAGAACATGTAATTTAAACTTGTTGAAATGAAGTTAGTTTAAAATTTGTCAAAGTAAGCTTTAAGAATCCCTTCTTTTAATTTAGATTATTATGCATGTCTCTGTACATAGTATGCGACGCGTAACAGTTTATAAGTAGGTGTTCTCTTATATGCATTTGATATAGATACTGTGCATTTGTTATGGATATATTTCACACTCCATTTATGAAAGAAAATCTATAGAGCAGACAATTTTGATTTTCTTGTATCAATTTAAAATGTAGATTCAAATATTTTTCACTTCAAACGATAAAGTAAAACTTCTTCAAAACTTATATATGACGTATAGTTCGGCGTCCGCAAAAAAGAAGCTAAGGAAAGTGTTTATCTCTTCTTCACAAATACGTATTTCATTGAATCTCGATAATTATCATATTTCATAATTTTTCTAACAATGACGTTCTACCTACATAAGCATGTCATGTCATGTCATGGCGGGTCACAATTTTAATATATAAATATAGTTATCATATATTAGTTAATATTATATAAAAATGGGTACATTGTTTTAGACAAACACAGCACACCTCTACCAAAAAAAATTGAAGTTAACCCTTCCAACACCCACCTCCCCTTTGTTTGCAGTACATGTATCTATTATATTATATTGCTGAATAAGAGGATGTGCATCGATGTATATACAATAGCAATAACAAACAAAAAGTAAATTAAAGCACATCAAACTGAAGAACACTGTTTGGCCGATGCGAGAGTCCAGTGAGCCAAACGTCACGATGTTATCAATTTTACGGAGGCGTATTAGGGCCATTCTTTTTTATTTGCTTTTTCAAATTGTCGACTTTAATCTTGGAATTATCAACTTTAATCTTGGAATTTCCAACTTTAATCCTGGACTTATCAACTTTAATCTTGGAATTATCAACATTAATCATAGAATTATCAACTTTAATCTTGGAATTATCAACATTAATCTTGGAATTATCAACTTTTCTTGGAATTTCCAACTTACATATTGAAATTTCCAACTTTAACCTTGGAATTATCAATAATAATCTTGGAATTATCAACATTAAAGTTGGAATTTCCAAGTTTAATGTTGATAATTCCAAGATTAAAATTGATAATTCCAAGATTAAAGTTGATAATTCCAAGATTAAAGTCGACAATTTGAAAAAAATAAATATAAAAGGATGACCATAATACGCTTTCGTAATAAATGGAATTACATAAGTAAATGTCATAAGTATCATCTTTCGTCAGACTGTAACTCCCAAAAAACATAAATAAAAATTATGGCCGAGCGATTGAGGCAAACCTCAGACATTAAAGGTTTTCGTATTACTATAGATAATAAAACACATAGCATCAAAATATCACAATTAGCTGATGATACAACTCTGTTTTGTAGTTCAAAATCAGATATATCTAAAGCTATGAATATAATTGAAACATTTGGCTCTTTCTCAAGGTTGAAGCTAAACCGTAATAAAACAGAAGGAATTTAGATTAGGGCGCTTAAAAACAGTGGAGATAAGATTGAGGGCATACGCTGGACAGACAAACCTGTCAAAGCTTTGGGCATTTATTTTGGTCACGATAGACTTCAATGTGAACAGTTAAATTGGGAGCCTAAAATAGATAACATGAAATCATTAATTAAAACATGGGAAAAAAGAAAATTAACAATGGTTGGGAAAATATTGATCATAAAATCTTTAATATTACCAAAATTTACATTTTTGGCTACTTCGTGCAAAGTTCCAGATATTTTCTTGAAAGAAATTGATGCTGCTGTTTCAAATATATTTGGGAAGGAAAAAATGACAAATAAAAAGAAACACACTTATTGGCGAATACCAAAAGGGGGTGGGGGGGGGGGGGGTTTAAGAATGATCGATTTTGACAGTTATTTTACAGCACTGAAAGCCTCATGGGTCTCTAAATTAACAACAACTAATATGTCGAACTGGAAGATTATTCCTACTAAATATGTTAACAATCTTGGTAAAAACTTTCTTGTTTTTAACATGAATTTAGATAATATTAAATCAATAGATGTACTTGCAAAAATACCCGATTTTTATTTACAAGCAATTTCAAGTTGGGTTAAAACAGGAGGAGGTTTATCAACATTTTCTAATCACTTTTCTAATATTAGAAAACAGATTATTTGGGGGAAAAAATATATTAAATGTCGCAACAAATGCTTGTTTTTCCCGAGCTGGGTTAAAAGTGGATTGGTTTATATTAACGACATATTCGATCGGGAAGGAAATTTATCCGAAAGTTTTATTTAAAAAAAGTTAATTTATAAAACAAACTGGATTGCAGAGTTTAAGATGTTAAAATCCTGCATCCCAAAAGAATGAATGCAAGTTTAAAAAAAAGAAAACTCCGTTAAGAGTATAATCAATATATGTAAGGTTAAATTAAGATGGCAAAATAAACAAATTGAAACAAAAGATATCAACAATAAAATACTCTATAAAACTTTAGTAGATAAAAAATATATAAAGCCAATCGGTATCAACATTCGGACAAGATATTTAAAATTAGAATACATACCACAGATGTCATTTGTATACGATTTTATATTTGAAATTTTAAAAGAAAATAAGTTAAAAATTTTCAGATGGAAACTGCTTCAATATATTATTCCTACAAAGCAGCTACTTTTAAAGTGGAAAATATCTGAGAACGATAAATGCAATTTTTGTAAAACAAAAGAAGAAGATTATTTGCATTTCTTTATTACATGTTCATTTTTGAAAGATTTTTGGGAGAAAGTACATTATCTTCTAGCAAAAATTAATTTTCAAAACAAGATATTAGCAAAACATATAGTATTTGAATACAAAATATCAGATCAAGGGTATAACGATTATAATTATTTCTTGACAATTATAGGTTTTTGTATTTACAAGTCGTACTATGTATCCGAGCAAAAACTGAAATTTTTAGATGTGTATGCTATGTTTATAAAGGATTTACGAAGGTTTATGAATGAGAACAAAACAGTATCTCAAAATGTATTTTTCATAAAGTTAAAAAGATTAGTATAATTGATGGGAAACAAAATAATGTTTTATCATATTTTATTATATTCTGTGTATTTTCCTGGATACTCAGAAAGTATTTCACAGGGATACTTTATTGAAGCTTGGACAATGAAGTAAAGATGTAACAAGCAATTTGAAGAATAAAGAATATTTATTTGTTGGTAAAAAAAAAAAAAAAAAGAAAAATCGTCAAAAACTTAACACGAATTTTGTTGATATAACAACATAAAATTATCAGAATTTGATAAACGATACACAAAATCTGTCTTTTGTATATACATATTCTTCCGTTGGAAAACTAGGTAATTATAAGAGATTGGTTGTTGTTTGCCTAACCTCCAGTGGTAAATATTTCATGCATATTTATGACGAGAGAAATATAACAATTATGGATGTTCGCTCCTCTTGTTTTTGAATTTTTGCCAGATACATATGTATTCGGAATCCCCTGGTTTAATCCATATAGTGTTATTTAAAAAAATTCCCCGCTAACCCGTACTTTTCTTTTCATCATTTAATTACATATAGTTTAAAAAGCCATATTTGAAAATCCTATAAAATTCTTGTTATTTTTAAATATTTTTTTGAAGAAAAAGGGTGCCAATGTTTAATGTATGAAAAGTCTAGAGAGAAGTATTTCCCTCCAAATCTTAAATGGATTATATCACGAAAACAAGCACACGGACCCTTCATTTTTTTCTGCTATTTCAGTTGTTTTATTTATATACTATCAATTTATAACAGTCTTTTAAAAAGCTTGTTAATTTGAAACAGAGTAGCGAACATCCTTAATACAAAAGGTAGGTCCTGTAAATTAATGATCATCAATCGTCAACATAGGTTCTTCAAATCTATATTAATGAATCTGAAATAACGATACCATTCAGAGATTGACATCTAAAACTTTACGAAAAAGCGATGATTTCAATGTTTCCATTGTGAACGTTCCATTCAGTGAAGCGACTTTCCATGCAGCTGTAGTAGAATAGGGCTCGGGTTTCCTTTCCTATTTTCTAGATAGAGGGTTGCTACTTGCATGGAAGCTGTTTTACCAAGGGTTTCAAATGGTAAAGTTGGATGTATCTCTGAATTTTGAATTTTGAATTTTGAATTTTGAATTTTAAATGATCCTTCTCGGCTTTCGTAGAAATTGTCAAAACAATTTCTTCTATAAAACAATTAAACCCTCGAATAAAACATGTTATTGAAGTGATCAGTATGCTGAAATGTCGCATTGACAACATTTCTGTTGAATAGGTGCATTTCTAGCTAGTTATTTTAATATCTAGGGGAACCAACTGTGAAATCCTCCTGGAAACCTTTTCTTATTTTCATAAGAGCCCGAGTTCCTTCCGATCAATCCAATGATGCTACCAATGTTTATTTCTCATTCTCAAATTTTGAGAATGTGGTTTCCATTAAAATAACCAACTTGTAGCCTGACATATTTCTGATGCAGGTAGGGCAAGACGGGCGCTTCGGAAGCAGGGTTTATCATGTTGTAATAATATTGTCATTGTGAATTAGATTTTTATGTTTTTGCATGCTGTATAAGATTATGGTATTGAGTTATTTTACATATATCTGATGTTTGTTTAAAAAATCTTGCCTATTGAATACGGTAATTACTGTTTATGGGCACGTAAACGACTGTAGAGTTTGCTTGCATAATTTTGTGTCAAAATAACGTAATACTGTAAAATCATCATACAAATTAGAGGTTGGGCTATCCAGTCGTTCAGTAGGCTGATGTAGTTGAGTGTTCTGTATATTCAATCTTATTATCTTTCCCTCTTTGAATTCATCTTGGCGTTTTGTATTTATGTTATTACGCTTTTTTTTTATTATGGCACTATCATGCAAATATTAACATAATTTGCACCTAATAAATATTGTTTACTGAAGTTGATCTGGAATACCAGACTTGAGAAACATTGATAAGAACGCTTATATTCTGCACATTTGATTTGTGTTACTCAATATGGTGAAATTGTAATGAGGATATAATTGACAGATATGTTATAAAAAGCTGCCAGGTCTATACTATATGCACCAATACAAACTAGAAGCCAATTGGATTAAATTTCACATGTAGGATTTCTTTGTTTGATTTTGGTTCTTGTACTAAGAATCTTATATCATGGAACCATTGATGGGAAACGACTGTTCTCAATCAAGAGTTTAATACTTAGTATGCAAACTTTGCTTGAATTTTACCAAAAATGCTGAAAGTTTTATTTAATTGACATCGATTTTATATATATTCTTATTGGTCAATCAATTTTTTCCCAAATTAAGTTAAGAGGGGAGTAGAGGGGTCAGTAAAAAAACTATATGAATTAATTTTTTATCCTACATTGAACTTTTGATGTCGTCCCTAACTCTTTTAGTCAAAAAATTATACTGGATTAATAGGGGATTTTTTTTTATTTTTACTTGTAGCAAGGAAACAAGTTCGGTTTCATTTTTTTAAAACATATAATAAAATCTATCTTCTCACCATTTATTTCAAATTCTACCTCATATATCAAATGTGTTTCTTCATGAACAATCTAACTAAATTTTGGCAATTTTCATCGACTCATAGCTTGAAAAATAGCACGATGACCCATACCTTTTATTTTATATTTGAAAAAAGCATAGAAAAATCTTCATTTTGGAAAATGATATAAAAATTCTGTCTCAAAAGTATATACTTGTGATCTACTTTAAGAAATAGTTAATACAAGCTATACTTTATTGTAGTTTTAAATTGGTTAGGCATTATATTCTGATTATTTTTGCCCAAGCGACAGTGAGGGCTAAAATAACACGAATATAATGCCACCCATGTTAAAACTGTAATAAAGTATAGCTTGCATCAATTATTTCGATTCTGATTAGGATATTGTCTCGACTGTACTTAACTGTACTTAAATGTACTCGACTAGGTCTCGACTTTACTTAATTAGTCTTATTCAGTACTTGATGATCTTTGTGTAGTATGAAATGGTCTTGACCAAGGCTCGACCTGTCTCGACCTGTCTCGACTAGTCTTGACCTTCAAATTTAGTTTTGACTTGTGTAAATCAGCCCATCTAACTAAATTAAATATTGATCTTACAAAATTCAAGCGTATTAGGTAGTTAGATTTATTGCTGTGAAATGAAAGAATTTAATTTTAAATCTGTAAAAATAAAAATTATTATATAAAAATTTAGATAGGCATCTTTAATTTTTTTATAACTTTTTCAAATCAACTTGGATTTTCATCAAACTATGCAGATATCTTAGATATATATCAAGCTTACTGAATCCCATTTCATTTAGTTTTTTGTTGTATTGCTGTAAAATTTAAGAATTAAAGTAATTTTGGTAAAAAAAAGCTAGGATTTGCATTTCGGACAAAATAGAGGTAGTACACTTTAATTTTTTTAATAACTTTTTCAAATCAACTTGGATTTTCATCAAACTATGCAGCTATCTTACATATATATCAAGCTTACTGAATCCCTTTTCATTTAGTTTTTTGTGATATTGCTGTAAAATTTAAAAATAAAGTAATCTTGGTAAAAAAAAGCTGGGATTTGCAATTCGGACAAAATAGAGATAGTACACTTTAATTTGTTTAATAACTTTTTCAAATCAACTTGGATTTGCATCAAACTATGCAGCTATCTTACATATATATCAAGCTTACTGAATCCCGTTTCAATTAGTTTTTTGTTGTATTTCTGTAAAATTAAAGAATTTAAGTAATCTTGGTAAAAAAAATCTAGGATTTGCAATTCGGACAACATAGAGATAGTAGACTTTAATTTTTAATTATAACTTTTTCAAATCAACTTGGATTTTCATCAAACTATGCAGCTATCTTAGATATATATCAAGCTTATCGAATCCCATTTCATTTAGTTTTTTGTTGTATTGCTGTAAAATTTAAGAATTAAAGTAATCTTGGTGAAAAAAGCTAGGATTTGCAATTCGGACAAAATAGAGATAGTACACTTTAATTTTTTTAATAACTTTTTCAAATCAACTTGGATTTTCATCAAACTATGCAGCTATCGTAAATGTATACTAAGCTAACTGAATCCCAGGTCATTTTGTTTTTTGTTGTATTGCTGTCAAATTCAAGAATTAAATTAATCTAGGTCAAAAAAGCTAGAATTTGCAGTTCGAAAAAAATAGAGATAGTACACTTTAATTTTTTTTATAACTTTTTAAATTCAACTTGGATTTTATTGAAACTATATAGCTACCTTGGTGATGTATTCATCTTACTGAATCTCAGATTGTTATAAAGTTTGTTGTATTGCCGTCAAATTTAAGAATTAATTTAATCTAGGTAAAAAAAGCTAGGATTTGCAGTTTTGACAAAATAGAGATGGTACACTTTAATTTTTTTCATAACTTTTTCAAATCAACTTAGATTTTCATCAAACTCTACAAATATCTTTGCAATATATTGATCTTACTGAATCATAGGTTGTTTTTTTGTTTGGTGTATTTCTGTCAAATTTAAGAATTTAATTAAATTAGGTCAAAAAGCTATGATATGAGAAATATATCTTTTCTCATAATTTGGGAAAAAGTATATATAAAATAGTTATATAATTCCTTTCATGTTTTATTCCTTTTGATATACACTATATAAATATAAAAAATGGATGAAACATTAGAAATTATTAAAATAGTTTTTCTGATTTGTGGTGATTTATAAAGCAATACCTTCTGCTTGGGGCAAACTTATTAAAAAGATCACATCTACCAGAGAGTTTTAAATTCTAAATAACATTTATTCAAAGTTGCAACATCCTGTTAAATCTAAATTGCAGGGCTTTTAATTCACTAGATAAGTAATACACGAGTTTAAGAAAAGTAGGGCTTTCTTTTTACCTGTAAAACTCACGTGTACTGATGTAATTAAATCATGTATAGTGCCATGTCATTAAATTTGACAAAAAAAATTTAAAACTTCATTACAACCTGGGATTTAGTAAGATCACCAAGGTAGCTTTATAGTTTTAATAAAATCCAAGTTGATTTGAAAAAGTTATTAAAAAACTTAAAGTGTACTATCTCTATTTTGTTCGAACTGCAAATTCTAGCTTTTTTGACCTAGATTAATTTAATTCTTAAATTTGACAGCAATACAACAAAAAACAAAATGACCTGGGATTCAGTAAGCTTAATATATATCTAAGATAGCTGCATCGTTTGATGAAAATCCAAGTTGATTTGAAAAAGTTATAAAAAAATTAAAGTGTACTATCTCTATTTTGTCCGAATTGCAAATCCCAGCTTTTTTTTTTACCAAGATTACTTAAATTCTTTAATTTTACAGCAATACAACAAAAAACTAAATGAAATGGGAATCAGTAAGCTTGATATATATGTAAGATAGCTGCATAGTTTGATGCAAATCCAAGTTGATTTGAAAAAGTGATTAAAAAAATTAAAGTGTACTATCTCTATTTTGTCCGAATTGCAAATCCTAGCTTTTTTTTACCAAGATTACTTTAATTCTTAAATTTTACAGCAATACAACAAAAACTAAATGAAATGGGATTCAGTAAGCTTGATATATATGTAAGATAGCTGCATAGTTTGATGAAAATCCAAGTTGATTTGAAAAAGTTATTAAAAAAATTAAAGTGTACTATCTCTATTTTGTGCGAATTGCAAATCCTAGCTTTTTTTACCAAGATTACTTTAATTCTTAAATTTTACAGCAATACAACAAAAAACTAAATGAAATGGGATTCAGTAAGCTTGATATATATCTAAGATATCTGCATAGTTTGATGAAAATCCAAGTTGATTTGAAAAAGTTATTAAAAAAATTAAAGATGCCTATCTGAATTTTTTTATAATAATTTTTATTTTTACATATTGTAAAATTAAATTCTTTCATTTCACAGCAATAAATCAAACTACCTAATAAGCTTGAATTTTGTAAGATCAATATTTAATTTAGTTAGGGAGCTACCATTTGATTTTTATGGGGGGGTGTGGGGGGGGGGGGGGGGGGGGCTAGGATGAAATTTGAAAAAAAATAGGCAGGACAGGATTTTCAGTAAAAAAAAGGCAGGATGAGCAACTTGGTAAAAAAAAAGGCAGGATGACAATTTGTGTAAAAAAAGTCAGGATAAACTAGTAAAAAAAAAAAAAAACAGGCAGGACCGAATAGAGTAAAAAATAAAAAGGCAGGACAGAGATTACAACAAAAAAAAGCAGGACAAAATTTGTCATCCTAGCCCCCTCCCCCCCCATAAAAATCAAATGGTAGCTCTCTTAGATGGGCTGATTTACACCAGTCAAAACTAAATTTGAAGGTCAAGACTAGGCGAGACAGGTCGAGACTGGTTGAGACTGAGTCGAGACTAGTCGAGACAGGTTGAGACTAGTCAAGACATGTCGAGACAGGTCGAGCCTTGGTCAAGACCATTTCAGACTACACGAAGATCATCAAGTACTGAATCAGACTAATTAAGTAAAGTCGAGACCTAGTCGAGTACACTTAAGTACAGTTAAGTACAGTCGAGACAATGTCGAGACTAGTCGAGTAAAATGTGTGTTCGATTTTACTGGTCGAGCACAAAAACTGGTCAATTCAGACTCTGAGGAGTTTGTAGTGATTGTGTAGGCTCTTCCATGAACCTCCTTTTTTTGTTTGTAAAGAAGCAATCGACTAGCACTGAGGGGAGGAGTTTTTAACAGCCAGCATGAACGGTTGTAGTATGAAGGTCAAATAAGTCAATTTCCAAATGCAACACATTACAGTCATAATAAATGAATGATTAACAACGTGTGCATCTTTTAAGAGTGGAAGTGTTTAACGATAATGAAATATTTTAATTAAATGCATGCCAATTTGATAAAATTCATTATTCTGCAGTAGTCAATATACGCATGTGCAAACAAAAACTATTGTATTTAGAGCATGGTTTTATTCACAAAGCAAAAGAAGCACGTCATATTAGAATTGACAACACTGTGTGAATGAAACAAACAATCCCAATATGTATTAAAAAAGATGTACAGCAGTCAATATTGTGTTAGAATCTTAATCCCTAATGAAACAGCTTGTTGTTCGGTGTGAGCCAAGGCTCCGTGTCGAGGACCGTACCTTAACCTATACTTGTTTACTTTTATAAATTGTTACTTGGATGGAGAGTTGTCTCATTGACACTCAAACCACATCTTCTTATATCTATATATATGTATGATTCATAAATGGAAAATACAAAGCGTTTATTACATTATAGCAGACATATTATTTCAATTCTTTTATTTTCGTGCACGTGTATCAGTACACACACAAATTTGATACAAATTAAACAACAAAACATTTATAAAAAAACATTTAATTTTGGAAGGTAACACCATTTATAACCCCCTGAACTGTTTCAATGCTTTAAATTATTTAACTTTCATTATTGACAGACAAGAATCTAATCCGTATATATTAACTTTAAAGGCAAACACGTACAGTGTATCTTTATGTTGAAGTTCCACTACAGCAGATATAGGATTAAGAGAGAATGTATCGCCTAAATTGAATAGAATAAGCAATGTTTTTGCCATTCTTCTTTACGTTGAAACCAAAGTTTTGATCACTTGTACGTATTTGAGCTGAAATGAAATATAAACCAGGAATCTCACAAACAAATTTTCCGCTGGATTTGAACATATCAATGTTATTTATTCCCACTTGAAAGTAGACAGTAGAAAATTTGACTATAAAGTCAGAAAACATTTGGTCTGATGCTACACAAGCTGTGACTGCCACTGAAAGAAATAAACATGTTAAATTATAATCTTCAATGTTAACATATTGCTGATATGTACCATAATAATAAGAAAGTACTGTATACATTTTCGATAAATTGTCAACCGAATAATTCAAATTACTTTCAGTTGGTATAAGACAAATGATGCGATGCCATCAGGACCTTTTTGTAATTTATGGATGCTTTTGTCAAAGTAATTGAAATATAATGCATTATATTGCAATGTAATTCGCCCCATGCCTGATCAAAATAAAAATTTATAAATACAAATTTATCAATCCATGACATCACAATCAATGTGATCACACTAATAAAGAAGCTTCATAATCGATTTTTTGTTACAAAATGCATATTTATTTTTTGTTAAATGTCAGCCAATGTGTTGACCCTTACATAAAGAACACATGTTTGTGGCACTTGCATGTGATCATATTTCGACCACACTAATGTGCTTTTATGTGGTTCATAAGTATGTCTCGATTGTCGTTTTTCAGATAGATTAGACCGCTGGTTTTTCCGTTTGAATGGCTTAACACTAGTCATTTTTAGAGCCCTTTATGGTTTTTTGTTCGGTGTGATCCAACTTACAATTTAGTCATAGAATCAGAAAATTACACGTTTAAATGTATTTTAAACCTAATAGTATACATATGAAGCTATTTTATCGTTAATTGTATAAGTTATTGTCAGATATGAGGAAATGACCCTGGATACACTGTTACAAACCATTTAAATTCACAGCCAACTGTCTCACGCCTTTTACAAAGTTAAATATAAATTGATCTATCTAAAATCGGAATGATATAACCATCCATTATAAATTGAAAGGAACATACGTAAAGAGTCTTAACAAAGACATGACAACATAACTCATTTCCAAAAGCATTATATAAGCAATCGCACTAAAGGCCAATTTTAATATTATTTCACTGTTTAAAAAAAAAAGATAGCTTTACCTAACTTAATTTACAAAAATTCGTCATTGAACTTTGCGTCTTTTTCATCTTCTGGATAGCTACTATGAATACACAAAGTATATTTATATTGCAGATATCAACTATATGTAGCTGTTTGTCCTTTGGTTCTTTGTTTTTTTTACCATTGCATTTTCTGTATATTTTTGACTGATTTGTTTGAATGTCGTTTGGAATTTGTCGCCACTATTTTAATTTACTTAATTATTTAAACAATACTGTTCCTAGAATATAACACGACTTTTCAGACTTAATCTGTGACATTTTAAAATTATATAAATGTGTTATCGTTGTGTAATTAATACTACCTTTTTTGCTGTTATCTGCTACTTTTTGTTCCAGGGTCGTAATGTTCCAAAATGCATTTTGCATTTCAAAACTTGAAGCATTTTGATTCGATTCAATATTGAATATTTTTACAAGTGTTTTATTTTGACTTGTTTTAAAGCTTTGAATATGTTTTTGAACATGTTGTCGGTTACCTGGGTAACATTATACAAGGCCAAAAAGTCTTGGTTCCGAGCATTCTGGTTATTTGTCAGCAAATTTGATTTTTGTTCCAACGATTGAACTTGTTTTTGTATAGCGCGAAAATCTAAGACTTGATTTGTAATTTTTAATTGCTGAAGGTCGGACACGTTTTTCGATGTTTCAGCAATAGTGTTTTGCAAACGGTTTATCTCACATTCAAGGTAGGTATATTTATAACAAAGAAGTTGATTTTCGTCCTGTAAAAACGTATGTTTTATTCCCAGTTCCAATGTTTCATTCTTTCTATCATTTTCAGAATTTGTTTTTTCGAAGGCAGATAGTCGAGATTGCAGCTTGTTTGTAAGTATATCCAATTTTTGTTCATTTTCTCTTTGCAATTTGTCCATCTGGTGTCAGAGGTCTTCTTTGTCAGACAAATATGTACCTAGCGGAAGACATTCATTCTTCCCTGTTGGGTTTGCTGTATGATCGGGCTCTAATAAAATTCCTCTCCCTGTCGATAGGAAAATGAAGCACAGCAATACAATCCACATAGTGATGGCGAAGCTATATATTACAATCTAAATCAAAAAGTCAATAAGCCGTTTTAACTCTACGTTTAAAAATTGAAGAGATTTGGATACAATATTAAGATGTTATACGTGTAATTGATCAATGCATCTAGTAAAATGTTCGAACTGAACGTTTAACGAAGCTATTTAGTATTTAAGTAGAATGCCAAATACCAGTATTTTGTTTTGATCAATACATCGTTGCTTTGGTCTTACCTTGTTTCTCAATTTTAATCTTCAATACGATTTATCTCAAAAGTAAAGTAAAATTAATGACATTTGTTATCCTTGCAGTATTTTAGATTTAAGTCAATTTTAAAGGTCATTTATTAATGTTTGTAACAACTGTTTATTTATAGACTAATTGATTCTATGGTATTTATCAAACTTGACGGTGACATATCTAGCATAACGTATTTTCTCCTTGTGATGGAAGAATATTTAGATTATAAGACAATTTAAATAAAATTGAGAATAGAAACAGGAAAAGAGACACCAACCCAACCAAAGTACAGAAAACAGCTTATGACCACCATTTGAAAGCCCGTTCACATATTTTAAAATAAAATGGCGAACATCACTTATGAAAAAAGAAAGTTACCAGATAGGACAGTCAGGAAAGATATATGAAAAGATAGATAAACAAATCAGAAATATTACAAAGCATTACCCTATTATGGCAAGAACATTTCAACAAATCTTTACATCTCACACAAAATTTAGGAGCGTCATCTGTTGAGATGAAGTGATTTGTGATAAATAAATATACAGATACTAAACGGTTCAGGTTGAACTTAGTTTACAATAATCGTCTTAACCACAATCATGTACTCATTTTTCCCGAATGTGACCTTCTATTTTATACATACCGGTCCGTTTGTAACTTCATGGGACTGATTACTCCTCCAAATCACCTGAAATCAATCCTATGTTTTGTTAACGTTAAGCCCTGGACACAACGAACCCACGACACATCTATGCAGCGCCACGGCATGCAATTTTGTTAAATCGCGGGTCATCTGGGATCGTCGTACGACATTCGCACGACAGTCGCACGATTTTTTTAGCATCATGGCGCTGTCGTGTGTCGAGGGACGAAAATTGGACATGCACCTTTTTTGCTCTACGATTTTTTGTCTTGTTACTGTCTTGTGGCTGCCATAAGAACGTCTTACCACAGTCGTGCGACTGTCGTGTGATTAAACACATTGTCGTTGGTACCAACATAAATAATTTTAATAAAAACAATCGTACGACTATCGTCGACAATCTCACGACTGTCGCAAAACATTCGTGACACAGTCGAAATATTGTCTCACGAATACCAAATTTCGTACGAGGCTCGCACAACATTGATTGTCTGTCGTACGACAGTGGTACATTCGTCGTGCAACATATTTTCGTTTTATTTAAACGAAGACAATTCAGTAGGAGAAAAGAATGGCTATTCTACCAGAACAACTACGCTTGGCCCTGCTGAAAAGGCGCCTTGCCGGATTCCAACAAGAGCAAAATATGGTCTTGATCATCTTCGCTAGCCAAGGGTTACTATACACTCCCGCTCTCTTCACCCTTGGCGGATTGAGCCAACATTTCGGAGACACAAGGTAAGGATTTTTATTGGTTGCAGTCAAAACTCGCTGCATCCAATCAAAAAGCGCCTATAACATGATCACGTGTAAATATATAAAGTGTTTGTAAACAATTACCACGTGTTTATTGTGCATCAAGTCCTTACATCCCTAAAAAGAAGACTATATTTAGTGACAACTAGAATGTTTTTTATCAACCAATAGAAGTTCCTGTGTATTTTTCATGCACAAATGCATGAATGTTGGCTTATATTTTCATTTCCGGCTTTATCAAGTGTGTAGAATCTAGACGCTACCATGTTTTTACCTCCTAGTTGAAGAGTTCCAGTGCTACCATTGGTCAAGAATAATGTATTCGGAATGGGCGTGATTTTTATCTTCCGATAGATGGCGCAACATTGTTATCACAAATGTTGGCTCAATCCGCCAAGGGTGAAAAGAGCGGGAGTGTATCGTAACCCTTGGCTAGCGAAGATGGGTCTTGATTCGAGCTCGTGAACAGTATATGAACTAGCGAAAGGCCCAACGTTGGTTGGTTAGGCCATGAATCAAACGGTTTAAATTTCGCTAAGAAATATAATATAAACTAAAACGAAAAACGTTGTTTTATTTGTACCGAATTTATAATGACACTGAACAATATTGAAAGCAAATGGCAAATGGCACGCAAATAATAGGGCTTTCTTTATATACTAGTAATTCGGAGTCAAACGTGCGAGTGACGACAATCCTACGACAGTGACACGAAAGTGACGACAGTAACACGCGCATCCAATGACACGAAAACCAAGGTCCTACTTTTAGTAGGCCCTAGCATATATGAATACATCCCGGATCTTAATGTTTCGCTGGAAAACCGTTGCCATCTCTTTAACTTTTGCTTGATTAAATACAATAATGATTATTATAACACGTATGATAGAATGATTTCGTATGGTGGTGCTATCTATGTGTTAAAAAGGGGAACATAGTTGATGTTAGAGTCTAATAGCAGTTCATTATATGTCGTGCAACATTTATGGAACTCTTCAAATATTTAACATGAGATCACAGACGTTTTCCCTGCCATGAGACTTGTATTTTTAGTGTTAAATGCTGAATGGCTATTATTTTCTTTATTTCAACGACACTGATGATTCCTGTATTAACGAACCATGCGTACAATGTTATAAATCATGGGCTCTATTTCTGTGATAACTAAACGGTGTAAATCGCCGTTTCGGAATCTTATGAACTCAGGGTAATTTTTTCAAACACTAAAATAACGTTATTTAAATTTTGTGTACGATCAATAATATTACCCCTAGTCCTCTAGATTCTCAAAAAGGCAAATCGTCTGTGTAACCAGAATTGTCTGTATTAGTATTTGTTACTCTGGTTTCCAAATTCAGACTTTATTTCGTATCAATAGGCTCTAACGAACAGTGAGTCAGGTTCCTAGGCTAGTTATATGTATCGGCATGAAATCAGTTAGCTGACAACATATCGGTCATAAAAAATAAAAATCAAAAGATACTGATCTCCAAACAAAATTCAACACGGAAAGTCCCAAATCAAATGGCCAAATCAAAAGCTCAAACACATCAAACAAATGGATGACAACTGTCACATTCCCGACTTCGTACAGTCATTTTATGATGTAGAAAATGGTGGATTAAACATTGTTTTGCAGCTAGCTTAACCGCTCTCTTCCGTATAGAATTCCAAGTATCTGAACTAATGTTATGAACATATTTCGAATTAATATGCATCGTCATGCCATATCTCAATCAAAGTTTTTAAAATATAAATTCATTTGAGAATGTTTCTTTTCTATCTATAAATATCAAGACGACAGTATGTAAATAAGGTAAACAGAAGCACAACTTAATATTATATGATTTATTTAAGGCAAATATATAAGACATATTCAGAACGAAATGACAATCATTTACAAAGCACTTGTTACCTGATCATAGCCGATTTCTTTTTTTTGCTTTTTCTGACGTATTTCACCACACGAAAACATTATTCCATCCCATTAAACTAAGCAGCATTTTAATACAAAAGCAGGCATTTTTTTTTTAAAGAAAACCCTTGATATCTTTTTGTGAATACAATCTATTTTACTTTCATTAATGAGCGACACAAGTGCGTTCCATAAATATGATGACCAGCATTCACGTACAGTATATGTTTTGCTTGCAGTTCTACTACAGCAGATATCGGATTGGTTGAGGCAGTAATAGTTGAATTAGATGCAGAGTATGCAATATAGCCATTGTTTTTCCTGACGTAAAAACCACTTCCTTGTGTTTTTGTGTATATATATGGGCTAGAATGTAATACAAACCAGGAATCTTACAAACAAATTTTCCACTGGACGTAAACGTATCAATGTTATTTATTCTTACTTGAAAGTTCACGGTAGAGAATCTGACTACAGAGTCAGAAAAAGTTTGACTTGATGATACACAAGCTGTGACGGCCACTGAAAAACAATAAACATATTTATTGTAGACTAATACGAATAAATATTAATGATGTCTACATTAGATATCTTTGATGAGAAAAAATACATGTTTTTTCTTCGAGCAATCCTTGACAAGGAATAGTGATTTAATTTTACTTCGTGTTTTCTTTCTGGATTTAGTTTTGATGTGTGTATGTAGTCAGGTCAAAACTATAGAGGTCTGCAGTCTTTCAACCGTTACATCTCAGCCAATACGCATAATATGTTAATAACATACATGTTTAACATTACACATATCTTGAAAAAGAACGAACAGTGAAACATTTCTCAATCTTATTTTTTTTGACATCAAATTTACATTATATGCGTGTGTTCTACTAATATTTTGTCAATAGCAAAAACATAATTTTTCTGCGAATTTCAGTAGATTGTTTTATTTGAATAGCATACAATACGTCATAATTTTGTATCAAATGAAGGATTTTGCATGTTTCCAATAAAAATCAGTATCTTATACTTAACATTTCTAAATTTTTTATTTTGTGTAATAATATTTTCGTATTTTACATATACAGTCCTCCAAACTTGGAATAATTTCCGCCTGAAACATGTATAAGACAGTAACGAATTTTACATGAATAATAATTGTCATCATTTATATTTTGGGATATTACTCGACATTTCTTATTGTCAAGCACTTGCAATTTTGTCATAGATTTAAGCACTACACCTGGTAACGTACATTGTAGCTCAAATCTCAAAGTATACACATGAAACTATCTTATAATAAATATTCGACGAAATAACCCCTTGTATAAACTGTGACAAACCTTATGAAGTTCGAGCTAACTAGTTTTTTGTCTTTGGAAAATAAAAGTAAATTAACCTATAAAATCAGATGGCCATTTTTAATACAAATGTTATATGAGATGTCGGATTGAAGGACGATTGCAACCCTTCTTAACTGTTTTATGTATACATTTACTTAACATTTGAATAATTGCATTTATTTTATCTTTTTCGATAACTACTATGCATGCAAAGTTTATCTAAATTACGCTTATCAACTGTATATATAGTTTAAAGATAGCTGAAATGTGACGAAATAAGCCATAAATAGAATGGATACAAAGCTGTACCATTTTAACTTTTAGTCAATAAGGAAGGATCTTTCAAACAACAAATCTGTAAAATTGGTTAAAGAAAACCCTTGCAATACATTTTGATTATTCTTGAATAATAAGTACTACATTTTTTGCTATTGTCCGCTACTTTACTCTCCAGGGTCGTGATGTTCGATAATGCATTCCGCATTTCAAAGCTATATTGAATAATTTAACAAGAGTTTCATTTTGGTGTTTTTAAAGAGATTGTCGGTAACCTGGGTAACAGTATACAAAGCCAAAAAGTCTTGGCTCCGAGAATTTTAGTTAATGGTAAGGACATTTATTATTGTTCCAACGATTGTACTTTGTTGTGTATAGCGCGAAAATCTAAGGCTTGATTTATACTTTTTAGTTGATGAAGTTCAGATACGTTTTTCGATGTTTTATCTGTGGTGTTTTGCAAACAGTTTATCTCACGTTTAAGGTAAGTATTTTTGAAACAAAGAAGTGTGTTTTCTTGTTGTAATCACGTAGTGTTAACTCCCAGTTCCTTCAATTTACGGTCTATATTCGCCAGTTCCAATGTTTCATTTTTCCTGTCATTTTCGGAAATTTCCCTCTCGAAAGCAGATAGTCGTGATTGCAGCTGTGTTGTGAGTATGGAACGCAACAGCTGTCTTATATGGAACTCTGATATTACTTTATATTGTTTTACTATTACTTAATGATATTTTGTCTTTACTTAATATAGTTTTGACATTACTAAATGATGTTTCGATATTACACATTATGATTTTGTATTGACTTGATATAGTTTTGTCATAACGCAATATGGTTTTGTCATTACTCAATATGGTTTTGTCATTACTCAATATGGTTTTGTCATTACTAAATATGGTTTTGTCATTACTCAATATGGGTTTATCATTACTCGATGTGGTTGCGTCATTAGTCAATGTGGGTTTAACATTACTTGATGTGAATGTGATTTGACGTTACGTAGTTGTTTCGTTACATGATGTGGTTTAGTTATTTCGTAATGATGTTTTGCCTATTCTTTATATGGTTTTAACATTACGTAATGATGTTTCAAAATTTGACGATTTTACACTACTTGATGTGATTGTTTTATTATTTGATGTGGTTGTGTTATTATTTGATGTGGTTATCCCCTTACTTGATGAGGTAAGACCACGTGACAAATTAGGAAAAACCTGTTCTATTTTTTTTAGATATATTTCCATGTTGTATGTGCCTTGGATGATTCTGGCCATCCATCGAATTAGAGTTCAAATTAAAGTTGCGGGTTACTGTTCGAGTTAAACTTAAAGTTTGTCTTCGATTTCGAATTCAGGCCATTATTAGAATTAAAATTCTACTTGGCATTGTGTTTCTAGTTGGACTTCAAATTGGAGTCACATTTTAAGGTAGATTTCTAGTTACAACATTGGATTTGAGTCACTTGTGTGAGATTTAAATCTAAGTCTCATGTAGATTAATTAAGATTTCGAGTTGAATTCGAGCTATCTTATATGAGTTTGTACTTAAATTTTCTATCGCGGACAAGGGTTTTTGCTCGGGCTTCCGAAAAGAGCGTTCTAGGGTATGCGTACAAAAGATAAACAATGTAACAGTATACAAAACGCAACATAGAAATTGAAATGAAGTTAGATGTGGTGTAATTGCCAATGAGACAACTATCCACCAGAGTTTAAATGCAAAGGATATAAGAAATCATATATAGGCAACCATACAGCCTTCAACACAGCGTATAGTCAGCTCTAAAAAAACACCATGCACCATGTGAAGAAAATCCAACGAAAAAAAACCGGTATAATTTTTAAATAAACAATATCTACAAAAAACAAATATGACACACATGATACAACGACGACAATTGAACGTCATGCTCCTGACTCGGGCAGGTACAGAAAGTGCACATGGTGGAGTTTGACATGTATGTGACCGCGATAAATCATAACCTAACATCGGACTGTTACAGTAGTGTAACAGCACAACATGAGAGAAATATGTAAACTAGACAAAGTGATGCCTCCATACTCCTCTCTAAAGTAGCTGTATTATAACAAAGTCAGTTAAGGACTTTCTCTGAGATCTTATTGTTCCTGGGAGACACAATTGATGCCCCCGCATTAAAATAACTATAACATTAAACCGCTTATACCCCAAAAATGGCAAAGTTCAATTATCTCCCAAAAGAGCAAAAAATATTAAAAATCAAAACCCTGACCACATGCACACCTTCAATATATGTTAAAACAGCCAGTAGAGTGAAAACTTCCTAGCATTCAAACTATAGGAGAATTATCTGGAAATGCTCCTTTAATGCAAGTACATCAAAAAAATGACAAAGTTCAACTATTTCCCAAAAGAGCAAATATTTATAAAAAAAACTCGACCACATGCACACCTTCAATATATGAACTAACAGACAGTAAAGAGAAACCATATGCAACTATTCAAGTCATAATTACGTTCGATAAATCTGCATATTACTGGTTTAATTAGGATAAAATTTATTGGTTACCCGATGAATGATTTAAAGAAAATTTTAAAATATAATTATTTCACCTCGGTTAATTATAATATCCATTCGAGGTCTTCTTTTATAAATATAAAATAATATCATAATGCATTTCATTCAGAATCGGACACCACTTATTAATCTACATAGGTATTGTCAAAACTTATCAGGTGCCATATTTGTTTTCTTTGATCACGTTGATGTTATGACTAAAATATCTCCTTGATCTAGCTATGTCCTTGGCCATCATTATAGTTACAATAACGTGTCGTATTAAATTGCAATATAAACAGTGAAATTAAATTGAACTGTTTGCATGGACAAAATAAGTGTCGAACAACGTCTATGTTTGAAAATTATTTGTTCGCCATTTTTTTCAAAATTAAAAAAAAAGAAAAAAGGAATAGCATGTATCAGCTATATCTAAAGGAACCAATGTTTACTCCTAAGCTGCTTTAAGGTAAGACAATGACTGAAAACGCGAGCTTCTAAAGTTATTTGATTTTCATTGTAACAATGTTACAAAATATATTTTTACCAAGTGGGCCCACGCTGTCAATGTGGTCGCCATTTTGAAAAATAATACCAGATTTTCTGAAAATAGCTAATTTTCAAATCAATTTGGAAGGGACATAATAAAAAATTAAACTATTGCACCTACGATATTTCAAATATTTATGAATGTAGTAATAAGAAAATATTTCCACACAATTATTCCATTTGTTTTGTTTAAATCGCAATTTTATGTTTAACAAGACAGAAAATCCAATATTTATCGGAATTATATGATATAACATGAGAACTTATCGAGGCAACAAGACAAATTTTCAAAAGCTTTTGGAAGAGAGAAGACCAAAAATTAAACTGTTCTAAAAGGCATAAATATCTTTCTAAATATATGAGGAATAACTGTATATTTCCACACTTGTTGTATCATGAACTTAAAGTAATTTATTTTATAGATTCCTGAAAGCCCCTGTGCATTTCTATATATTTTACTTGGGCTTGGTACGGGTGATGTGTGACGTCACCAAAGTCACGTGATGACTGCTATATTTGGATATGTTCCTATGATTTAAACTGTAGGAGGAGTTACTAGTATGCGGAATAACTATATACCCATAATAGGTCAGATGGACGGACAGGGTTATAACCATATGCCCCCCCAGACTTTAAGTTGCAGGGGCATAAAAATACGTTTCAATTGGCTGACTCAATAGATCGATATGACTGGGTAAAACAATTTCATCGGGTGCCCAAGAAATGTAAGTAGATTCTGCTCAACGAGTGGCACCCATCGGGTTTTTCTTGAAAGTACAGACCCAGTGATTTGGTTTTATTTGGTAGTTGACATTAGAGGAAAAGATGACAGTATTTAGGTTACGACAACTGGAACATATTTGTATATGTTCAAATGATCATTCACACTAAAACAAAAATCGAAGAATTCTTATTTTATAGTATTGATGCTTTGTCGCTTACATGTAATCCGAGTCCAACCCCTGCCCCTCCCTCATTTCCCTTTTACTTTAGTGTGAGTTGATTGTAAGTGTCTAATTTGTACAAGTCTTTTGATTTGTGTCCTCAATATCAAGGAAAGGCGTCTACAAATTTTTATTTTTATTTTGATTTTACCGATAAATGTATCGATAAATGTAGAGCCGGTCAACATTACACTTTTGAACTGACATCAACAATATCAGGCGAGACACAGGGTTCCGCGAAATATTTAACAAATGTATTATAATACTGGTTCCATTTGTAAACTAAGAGAGAAAAAAACGGCAGGACCAAGTTGTTGGGATATCCCAACTATATCCGAAATACTGTATTTTTTTTAGTATTTTGTTTTCTTATTATTGTCTGCCGTTTCCCCTTTTTATACCAAATAATTCTGAACAACCACTCGAACTTAAATTTGAACTTTGACTCAATAGATAGCGATTCCCATCCAAAGAACATTAAACAAAAGAGGGACGAAAGATATACCAGAGGGACAGTCAAGCTCATAAATCGTAATAAACTGGCAACGCCATGGCTAAAAATGAAAAAGACAAACAGACAAACAATAGTACACATGACACAACATAGAAAACATGAGAAATAAGCAACACGAATCCTCTCAAAAACTAAGGGTTTAAAACAAACAACATATTGAAATCTGTTTAAAAAAAGAACATATTTGTTTCCGAATTGGTCACGTGGTTTTACCTCATCAAGTAATGGGATAACCACATCACACGATCACATCAAATAATTAAACAAACACATCAATTAGTGTAAAATCGTCAAATTTTGAAACATCATTACGTCATGTTAAAACCATACAAAGAATAGGCAAATCATCATTTCGAAATAACAAAACCACATCATCTAATGAAACAACGCAATAACGTTAAGTCACATTCACTTCAAGCAATGTTAAAACCACATTGACTAATGCCACAACCACATCGAGTAATGACAAAACCATATTGAGTAATGACAAAACCATATTGAGTAATGACAAAACTATATCAAGTCAATGCGAAACCATATAGTGTAATGACAAGTCCATATTGAGTTATATCAAAATATCATTACGTAGTGTCAAAACCATATTAAGTAAAGACAAAATATCAAGTAATAGTTAAACAACATAAAGTAATATCAGAGTTCCAAATAAGACAGCTGTCCCTTTGCAATTGGTCAATATGGTGAAGCAGGTTCTGCTTTTCTGACAAATATCTACCTAACTAAAGGCATTCATTCTATACTGCAGGACTTCCTGAATGATCGGGATCTAGTAAACATCTCCCTGTCGTCGCTAGCAGAGAGGAACACATCAAAACCATCCACATGATGATGCGAACCTATATTTTAATCTCTTTTGATAATTTGAACAACTCGTATGAAGTAATTTCGAAAACGAAAATAACTCGTATACACTGTTAATGTGTTTTACGTATGAGTTATCAAATACACCAGTTCCAATGTTCATACTGAAAGAGTTACAGAACTATTTTAATATTTAAATACAATACCAGATATCAATGTATCGTATCTGTGATTATCTAGTTTCTAAACCTTAATCTTTTTGTACAATTTATCTACAAGGTAAATAATTATGAATGACATTTATTATCCGTGCAGTATAATCGATGACAACTAAAAAGAGCATTTATTACTTTTTGGAATACGTTAATACATACTAAGATTATCGGTATTATCATGACTGTTGTCATGGATTAGTCTTGATGGTCTAGGATAACATTTGTTTCTTTTTGATGCAAGAATGTTCAGATTTCCAAAACAATAAATGTTTGCACTTTTAAGTCAAATTGGAAGCAGAACAAATCAATGGAAATGAAATGACGAACACGACTTATTACAACTTCTGATTTAATTAAGCAAAGTGTAATATAATATGAAGAATTGGCATAAATGCCATGGGATAGTTTTTGTCCGCGGTGCTATAATTTTCAATTAAGAATTCGTGAATCGGTAAAATTTAAAACGACCTGTAAATCGTTTATGTGCGGTTTAAAATTATGGGTTAAATTTAACCATTTCCAACCAGATTATTTGCACCATTTGCTGATAATCCTCGTAAGGTTAACCTTGTTAATGGGATTTAATCGATGTAATTAACACTTGTTAAATCATTATTTTGTGTTATAATTGAAATTAAGAGAACATGAATTTATGAACACAGATAACTATTATATTTCACTCACATGTTAAACCAAGCACTGACATTTGACAAGTTAACAAATACCGTGTACACAAACACTGCCGATTATTGTACACATGCTTGACATTTTTTGTGCATAATGTATAGTTGGTTTATAACAGATAATTGACATTCATACATTTTACAATTCTTTATGAAGCACGTAGCACAAGCTTACCTTGTCAGAAATATACGATTATAAACATTGAACAATGTCCGTTCTACGTGAAATCTTGGTCAAAATTATCCTTAATTATAACATAGCTGTTGCATGATAGTCGAGATTCAAACTTTAATACCTCTCAACAAGTAATTTAGAAGGGGCGGACCATGCCAAAAATTGTTCCATTTTAGTGCAGTATTTAGTCTGTGTTTGATATAAAACAATGTTGTTCTTGTTTATTCTTATACCTCCTTATGACAGGAATCCTGATATATAAAACAACTTTCTATCTAGAAAATAGAAAGTTTTTTAAATTGATTATTTTTGTTCTCATCTGCATGATGTTTTGAATATTTTTTTGATCGATCATGGATTTTATAAAATATTTCTTTACTATAATTATTTGGATGAATGTTTTGTAATGAATCATGTTTTGGTTGACCACTATGAAATAACCGGTACACAAATGATATCGGATATGTTCCTTACGTCGTAACTACAATCCCCTTCCCTTTCATAAATAAGACCTACCGAATTAGACTATTTACCGGATTTGTTATATCATAAGCAACACGACGGGTGCCACATGTGGAGCAATATCTGCATACCCTTCCGGAGCACCTGATATCACCCCTGGTTTTTGGTGGGGTACGTGTTGTTTATTCTTTAGATTTCTGTGTTGTGTCGTGTGTACTATTGTTTGTCTGTTTGTCCTTTTCATTTTTTGCCATGGCGTTGTCAGTTTATTTTCGATTTATGAGTTTGACTGTCCCTCTGGTATCTTTCGTCCCTCTTTTATTTAGTTTTAAAATATATCAAAGTGTACAAACTGTTTATTGATTTATTTATTTTTTACCATTTCACCAAGCTGTCATCACTCAATACTCAGGTGATATCCAAAACTCCTGGGGGAGAACACTAGTACAGAATATAGAATAATTTCATTAAAGAGTCCCAAGTCGTATTTTCTTGAAGTTTACTTCATAAACAACAAAAATTAAGATACAGTATAAAGGTCCATTGCATATGATTTATTCAATAACCCAGTTCCATTTTTCATACTGATATTAACTAAAATGCCTAATAATTTGTTTGAATCGCCATTACGTTGCTTTGGTCATACAATATGTACCTAGATCTTCAACTTTAATCTTTAATAAACTTTATCTTCATGATAAATCACTATGAAAGACATTTATTATTTTTGAAGTATTTCATAAGACACCTTAAAGGAACAGTTATTGATTTTGGAAAAAAATAAATGTTATAACATAGGATTTTCGACACTATGTTATTGGATTAGACTTTACAATGAGTTATCTAGTATAAAATGTTTCCCTTGTATTGCAGGAATGTTTTGATTATACGAAAATACAAATAAAATTGAGAATGGAAACGGTAATGCGTCAAAGATACAACAACCCGACTAAAGACGAAAACCCCAGCCTAAGGCCATTGATGACACCGCTTGTCAAATTGGAAGCAATACATATGAATGAAAATGAAATGACGCATACAACTAATTACAAATTATGAAAATATAAATAAAAACATCTAATATAAAAAAAGAAGATGTGGTAGGATTGCCAATAAGACAATTCTCCACAAGAGACCAAATGACACAGACATTAACAACTATAGGTCAGCGTACGGCCTTCAACAATGAGCAAAGCCCATACCGCATAGTCAGCTAAAAGGCCCCGAAATGAACAATGTAAAACAATGTAATCCATGCTATCTTGAGTTTTAACTGCACTTTAATCAAATCTTTTCGTTGCTAGCAAAATTAAAGGACGTCATCTGTTGAGACGAAGTGAATTGCGATTGATAAAAAAGCGGATACTATACGATTGGCTTTTCAGTCAATTTAGAATGGTGAAACTTGAACAATTGTCGCAACCCCAATCCCTCTCTCCGTCTCCGTATGCTATATAATATTCAGGGGGAAATCATCGGAAATTACGAAAAGTGGCAGGGAAGACATGTGTTGGAAACATTCTGTAAATTGCATGACAAATGAATGTTAACATATCATTGAATGTTTCAAAGACGTGTAGGTCGTATCTTATTATCCTGTAGGTGTAGTTGTACGTGTTCAAGCTATCTGCACCATAAAACATGCCAAACCGAAGATTTCCAGTATGTACATTATACAACACGAAAGTGCTTTCATCAACAACAAAAGAACATGCTACCTGATAACAATTGTTAGAATTTCATCCACACGTTCCATAAACAAACACATAAAATGATAAAAATCAAATTACCATTGTCTTCCATTACCTAATACAACACCTCTCGGATGTCTACTTTCATTGGTATGATATAGAGCAGGAACTGAATTTCTACCTGAAAATTTTCCTTGGATTTCTAAGGTACAGGGGAACCATGAAAATAAAAAATCTCTTAAAGGAATGTATGCAGACTTTACCAAAACAGCAAATATAATATCCACGAACAGTTTTTCTCAATTTACAAAAATAATGAATCCACAATATACGATACTGGCTTTATTCCTTGTTGAAGTAATTTCCACTCAAATCCGCGTCATGTGGACTCTTTTTGATATCTGTCATTGGCAATTATGCCACATCTTCTTAGCCATTTATTCATTTCATTGAACTAAGTAAACACTATTTTAGGTTAAAGTTCATACACGAAATACAAAGTTGAATATAACTGAGGACATAAAATTTTGCAAGTTTTACCAAGTACAACTGAGATATCCTTTTCTTGGGGTATATTATCCAAAGTATTCCGAAAAATTCAAAGTTTTGTAAATTGTTGATTTTAAATTACGACAATAGCAATGATAATTCATATTAATACATAAGTGCAAGACTACTAGGTTTTGTGATACCATCAGAAAGAATCCGCCAACATCAGGGGCATCGACCAAGTGATGGAAACAAACTCATCATAGACATGACTTTTAAATCTTGTAAGCTAGATGAGCGTTTTGTTAACAAAAGAATAATAGGTGACACTCCAATGAAAAAGGAATAAAATCCAAATAAGGTTTAATCATTGCATCGTAATATTTTGTTTTATTTTCATGTACCACAATCGATTTTAATACAAAAGTTCGGATCAATAATGGAATTGTCTATGACTGTTAGGTCGTCGGACCTATGTGCTCTTTCTGATTAGGATATCGCACTCCAGATGTATTATAACTTAATAGAATATCAGGAATTAACAGGTATTTCTCGAGGGTATCACAAGCCCAGTAGTGAGCACTTTTTGTGCTGACATGAATTATCATTGATATGGTTATATTTATAAATTAACTGTTAAAAAAATTTAGAATTTTTTGAAATACTAAGGCTTTTCTACCTCAGGCATAGATTACCTTACCTGAATTTGGCAAAACTTTTAGGAATTTTGGTCCTCAATGCTCTTCAACTTCGTACTTTATTTGGCCTTTTAAACCTTTTTGGATTCGAGCGTCACTGATGAGTCTTTTGTAGACGAAACGCGCGTCTGGCGTATATATAAAATTTAGTCCTGGTATCTATGATGAGTTTATTTACAACCACTGGGTCGATGCCATTGCTGGTGGAGATTTATTTCCCCGAGGGTATCACAAGCCCAGTAGTCAGCACTTTTTGTCCTGACATGAATTATCATTGATATTGTTATATTTATAAATCAACTGTTTACAAAATTTTTAATTTTTTTAAATACTAAGGCTTTTCTACCTCAGGCATAGATTACCTTAGCTGTATTTGGCAACACTTTTAGGAATTTTGGATCTTAATGCTCTTCAACTTCGTACTTTATTTGGCTTTTTATTTTATATTTTTTTTGAATTCGAGCGTCACTGATGAGTCTTTTGTAGACGAAACGCGCGTCTGGCGTATATATAAAATTTAGTCCTGGTATCTATGATGAGTTTATTCGAAACTATGATAAAAAAAAAATCGAAAAAGATAAACAAATTGATTAATGAGAAATAGACACCTTCAATAATACTGTACACATCTACATATAATTCATTGTAGGAGAAAGGTAAATGTACATAAATGATATTGCTTATTGAAAGTTGACTCTTTATGTAGTTTTCTAATAATGACTGTCAAAATTCAAGTTAATGGGGTTTCTATTCTATAGAAAGAATAACCAAAGAAAAAACAAAAAACAAAACGGAACGGCACAAAACAAGGGAATCGTTGCACCGTTGCTTCAAAGATGTTTACACAGCTACAAAAACTTTCACTGTCTAATGGAAAATTTTGAAACTTACATTAATCACAGGCAACAGTATTTGAGGAATGATACAAAGCCAAGGCTTTATGTAAGGGATATAAGCCGATAACAGTCCATTCTGTAAAATATTGGACAGAATGGACTGTTAGAGGCTTATATCTTACTTAAAACATTGTTTAACACGTCGATAAAAGTTAAAATAAAAGAAAAGCCAGCAAAGATTTATTTTCATCAAGTATGAAAATTGTTTTGTGAATAAACTTTCTTTACATTAAAATATATCCTACATGTTGGCCCCTTTAAACAATAACTAAACTTAATACAAATAGACAAAAAGAAAGTACAGCTGAAGGTAAACAACATGTATTGCTACATGAAGAATAACAGTAAGACACAGGGTATGTGTATCGTGATTTTTACGTGCGCAAGGACTACTCACATTTTCTGCTCATAGTGTCCGTGGATACCATTACATACGGTTTGTGTTTCAAAATGGATAAAGTGATGAAAGTATATTTTAAATGCAAAAACGAAGAAAAAGATGTCGTTGCATGTATTAGTGATTGTGTTGTTTCAAACTTTGGATTAAAATCAAATGTGTAATTGGAATCTATTCAGATACAGTATTCAGTGTGGATTACAAAGAGGATATAGACAAAGCAGCTAACAATGGTTAGTTTTATATATATTATATTTCAAAATGTAGTCCTCCTCTTTTAGTTTCTTGTTTCTTCTTGGGTTTTATTTTTACCAAGTGAATGAAAAAAGAAAAAGAATAGGATATGAAAATAGGTTCTTGTTGAACCATATCGAGTGCACCGCAGTCGATTTTATTACAAATACATATTAATTAATCTGAACAAATGAAGAAATAGCAACATGCAATCAGTTATATTCTTTTATTGGATTTTTCAAGAGACTGTACCCAAACGGTACCACCTGAATACACCCCCCCCTTTTCTGTTTTTTTTTTCTTTCTGCAAGGTCGTGTCGCTCTTTTTTTTCGTTTATTTGTTTATTGAGTCCTTTGTGTTTTATAAATGTTACCGAAATATATTCTTGTCTCGATCTTCTTTTGAAAAAAAAATCTCATAAAACGATCACTGCAAAAAAGTGCGAATCGGAAACACGATTGGTTTGTTTGACAGATAAAATGCGGTAATGTGTTCCTTTATTCTACTTTCCATATTCATCGTGGTTCATGAGCGAAGTGTAGCATTATATTTATATTTAAGCAATAATATCAGACTTAAAAAAACAATATTTCTTAATCAAATTAGAAACTTGAATATTATTAAAACTATTATAGTCCCCTAGTTCATGAAGGAAGTTCAAAATTCGCACTTTCTACACAGGATAAGGTTTAGTTTGTTCATGGCCCTTGTATTGTAGCATGATCTATCAAATTAAAAAATAATTACTTCATTGCTTTATTCATTTTTAATTGTAGTTGAAACTGATGTTAGGAAGAATAAGAGCAACACCAGAGGTCAATTTTGATAGTCAAGACGGATGAGGATAACTCTTTTGAAAAAAGAAATAAATTCATAAAACCCAAAGAACAAGACTTTCAACGAGCATAATCAACTTATTGAATTAGTCTTAAAAGAGACAACCCCAAAACACGAGAAAATGGCTGTGATATTAGTATTGGATGTGTTAAAAATCAATTTGAAAGTGATTTCTTTTCCTCAAGAAACCGTTTTGATGAGTGACAAAGTTATTGTATTGGAAAGTGACTTTAATAAAATGTTTTTATTTAACTGTCATTTGTTCTTTGGTTGTATTTAATGAAAACAATTGGGGTATTAATAGGTTTTTTATTTGAGTGATTTAACTATCATTTACCTGTAAGAATCAGTTATGCTACCTTTAGCTGTCCAATATTTTTAAGAAAGAGGAGGGCTATTCTTAAAAATATTGGACAGCTAAAGGTGACATAATGGTTTCTTACAGGTAAATGATAGTCCAATCACTGAAATAAAGAACAGGTAAAACAATAGAATGACGTCACAACAATGTTTTAATAACGCATGCTCACTGTAACACTTAAATATGTTGATCTAATATTTTATTTCTATATAAATACATGAAGAAAAATATGATTCAAACAATAGAAGTGTACGTGATTTGGTGGCTGTGAATTTAAACATTTCAGTTAAATTACTTTAGCTACAAATTGTAACACGTAAAACGGTTGATTACTTAGGTATAACAAATTATGCTGTTCCATAGTAACGGAAGGGAGCCCTAGCCAGATAACAACACAAATTCATTACTACTAAATGAAACGATAACGTATAATGTCAACAATATAACTGTCAATATAGATACTCCTATGGTTGCTAGTAGACCGCCCATGTCTATGCAACTAATGATTGATTCATACACAGCTGCTACTGTTGCTGTAAATACATTTCAATGTGACTTGCATCCATGAAAGATATTATTTTGTGGAGTCTTTAGAAGTTTAGTGATTTCTATCTGAACATTTATAGCGGGAAGCGAAAGCATTTTCACCAATCTGACAGATATCAGAAGTTCTAAAAAGTTTTATGTTAAAAAAGATTGATGTAAAAGCTATTGATATTTATCATACGATAACTGTTTTCTTTGTTGTCAAACACTATATATTGGTTAGTACAGGAAAACTTTAAACAACAGGGGATATTAAACTGCAACGTGTTAATGTCCTTGCATTGTCTTATTGGGTCTAGTTTATTTATTGATGTTAGTCGAACGTCAGCTGTCATAAAATGAGCCTTTTCCATATTCATCCTGTATTTCGTTTGAAAATGTTTATACTAAGTCAAGAATATGGTAGTTGTTTTTCATTTTATTTCCGTTGATTGATTGCGTTTGATTTTTGTCAGTATTTATGGAAGTCCCCTTTTTGAATTTGCCTTAAAGTTATTTCCTTTTGTTTCACTTGTTTAGTTCTCCTACAGTCGTATTTCTGCTACATAAATATGGGCTGTTTTTGACAATACAATGCACATATATCGGGTACTATCACCATTAAGTCATGCTTAATTACTGAAATCTTCACAATTCTAGCATTTTAGTTAAATTGTAGACGGTTTCCGTGTAAAACGAAAGTGGCCGCATTCGTGTTCATCCTAAATATTGAAATGTAAGATGTATTTGATGATAATACATAACATATATAAAGGTTGAGGATGAACACGGATGCGGCCACTTTCATTTTTGACAAAACAAATCTGAAAAGAGACATTTTTTGGCATACTTGGTAGATTTTTCATATTTGAGCTTGAATCGGATCGTTTTTAAATACTAAATTAGTTAAAAATCTTCACATAAATTTATTGAATCAAATGAAATAGACACTTAAGAGTTTAAAAAGTGTTCAAAATCTTTCGTCAGATGAACCTGAAATTTGAGGCCAAAATCGGTCCTTATACCCCTTTCCTGTTCACAAAACTTAGAATTAAAAAAAACACTAAGGATTTTCTTATCCCAGTAATAGATTACCTTAGTCGTATTTGGCACATTTGTTTTTTTAATTTTGAATCTTCAATGTTCTTCAACTTTGTACAGTTTTGACTTAATAACTATTCTGACCTGAGCGTCACTAATGAGTCTTATACAGACGAAACGCGCTTCTCGCATATTAAACTATAATCCAGGTACCTTTGATAACTGGTTATGTATCAGCAAACAAACAAAATGTGTATTCCCTATTAATTGATGGAGGAAGCCGGAATCCCCGGGGAAAACCATCGAACCCTGATGGGAGAACTGTCAATGCTATTCATTCAAGGTTGGGGTAAAGCAGGACTCGAACTCAAAACCTAAGTGTTGACTGTCTAGTGATACAGATGTACGACTATTGAGTATAGTCGGCCGTTTAAGCCCAATCTTTATTAATTCGAAACAGTGTAATTCCCATTAGAAATTATAATGATGCAAAATTAATTTATTTATACAAAGTAAGTTTAAAGTTTGATATGTAAAGCTAAAAGAACATAGGGAACATTCATTTTTTTTTTATCATATTACATATTTCAACATCATCACTTAACAATTTAAACTTAATCGTGTGTGGGTTCTTAAATCGAGCCATTAAATACTAAATCGTGGTAAGATCCTTAAATATTGGATTTAACGGTATTTATATTTAATTTATTCTTGATGAATCAAAACTAAGATATAACTAAACAAAACAAAAAGATGTATTAATATTCAAATATTAATATAGTTTTCGAAGGTAATAAATATATAATAACATTCACGGTACCAATTATTCTGCACCAGATGCGCATTACGACAATACATGTCTCGACTCTTCAGTGATGCTTGTAACCAAACTATTTGAAATCCAAAACTTATATAAAAGATGAAGAGCTATAATCCTACAGGTCCCAAAAGTATAATCAAATCCGTGAAAGGAATCAGAGCTTTGCATGAGGGAGATACATTCCTTAATTTATAATAATTTCTAACATTTTGTAACCGCAAATTTTAATAACACAAAAAAAAAAAATCATTGTCATGCCAGTACCGAAGTACTGGCTACTGGGCTGTTGATATCCTCGGGGTCGAAGAGTCCACCAGCAGAGGCATCGACCCAGTGGTAGTAATAACATTAACGGTATCAATTTTTCTGCACCAGATGCGCATTTCGACAATACATATCTCTTCAGTGATGCTCGTGGCCAAAATATTTGATATGATATGCCAGACCTACGTTTCGCCTACATAAGACTCGCCAGTGACACTCAGAACAAAATGTTTAAAAAGCCAAACAAATATAAAGTTGAAGAGCATTGAGGACCAAACCGTAAGATCATCATGTTGATATAATGGATTTATATGTACCTTGCGTAAGACTATTTATGCTGTTTTTACACGTAGTCTGGAAGGGCTTTAACGGAATGATAGTTTTGTCTGAGAGAACATCATTTATTATAAGATGTTTTTTGTTTTGGACAAGCTTTCAGTAACTTTGAGTTTTCCATGTTGGCACTCTATGTATAACTTTTTTAAAAGAGCTTCTAACAGATCTGATTCGTTGTGTCCTGATTGTTATAGTTTGTGTTATATCGGTTACTTAATGGAATGTTTTTATCTGTCATTGTAAAAGAGCATACTGTGAACGATAAATAATTAACTCCGCATTATTTGAACTTTGATGAATAGTTGTAAACCGGTAATCATACCACATCTGCTTTTGTTATATACTAGTACATTGCTACTCGCTTGTTATTTCTTTATGATGTGTTTATCCTTTAAAAGGGTCTTGGGAACATGGACTCTTTTATTTACTCTATGAATTACATGTACATCAATATACATAAGATGCAATTGAATTTTACAGAATGCCAAGTGTAAAAAAAAAAAAAAAATATTTCTGCATTTGGAATTTTGTGAAAATTAATTGATTCCCTTGATAATATCAGTTTTAAAAATGTACCAATTGTCTCTAACTTTGTACTTTCGCGGAACTAAAAATACTATTATAAAAAAAATAACTTAAAACGATTGATTTCATTTGACAATATTAGCTTGAGTAGGGGTCAGGGTATCAATTGTCTCCTAATTTGTTCATTCCCGAATTTAAAACTTAAAATTATAAAACAATGAACTAAAATGGATCACTTCCTTGTTGATAACAATTTTGAAAGGTACTAATTTTCGACTAAATAATACCTTCCCGGAAAGGAATAAGAATGTCCAAATTGTGTTATGTCCTTATCGGTTTTAGTTTGGAATGAGGCCATGAAATGTTTGAGTTCAAGTAAATATTCGAAGTTATTTCAATATTTAGATCTTCTTTAAACTTGCAAATGACAATATTTACCAATATATCTCTTTAAAATTTGAGATAATGATGTACAACTATTTGATAAACTTGAAATATATACAAAACCCCTTAAACTATAACATACAAGCAGGTTACCGTACATACAATAATATGTATGACTCTTCATATAGGCCGATTTGGATATTGTACGTGAGAGCTGATCTATCTCTCCCTAATAAGAGTGTATGGAAAGCCAGTATTAACCCGGTTTGTTCCCCTTTTAACAGTACCACTAACGCATATCAGCAAGCATTAATAAATGAAAAACCCGAGGTTTTCGTAACCAATATGTGACTATTCGTATTACCTCACAAGTAATTTTCTAAAACAAATGATGCATATTGTTCAGGTGTTTCAACAGTGATCAATATAAGTCATTAGATACCCACTTGAACTATGATATATTCAAAAACAAATGCCAACGATATCTGTTCAATCCTAAGGATTACAACTAGCTGTGAATTAAAAACAAACCACAACCACTAACCTAATATTTTTAAATGCAGTTTCCGCGTGTTTGTTGTAAGCCAATGATATTTCCAAAAGTTCAGAGTAGGAAGTGATACAAATTAGTATAACTTGACAATATTATAATAATTTGACAGGACAAATTACAATTTGATACGTTGTCTCCAACTGTACATGTAAAAGCATAATTATAATGGATTCTATAAGGAATGAAAATCATGAACTTTCATGTATCGAACACGATTATATTTCGATTCATGAATGTAATCCTGTGCACTTATTTGACCAACAGTTTCCATTACAAAGCAGGATGATAAGAGATGAAGATTTACCTACTCGTGGAATATACCAAGGAAATGCAAGTGATCTTTTAAAAAGACACAAGACACTTAAAGCGTCTGTTTGTATATTATTTATGATATACGTAGTCGGTTGTTTAGTAACTATGGCAGTATTGTTAACGCCAAAAAATCGTTTTCATTCCAGAAGCTATGACGGTGAGAGAACTGTTTTTTTGGATAAAAAATCATTTTCAAATAACTTTCGCCATAGTTTAATTAATGCAGAAAATTTTGAAAAGCAGTGTACGTGTTTCTTTAATGAATTTATAAAAAACGCCAAAACTGTAAATGAGCAAATCTGTATCAAACTTAGTGCTACAATCTTAATAATAAAGTCTCATTGATGAACAAGTATGGCCGAAATGATCCCAATATAGGTAATGGGGACAAAAAGAAAGAATTATGGTCTTTTAACTGAATATCCAAGTTTGAGATAAAGGCTATATTCTTAGAATATCTCTGTTTGTAAATATGGTACTTAATATATTGGTTCTTTTTTCAAGGAATTACAAAAGCAAACATTTTTTAAAATTTGTTAACGAAATTAAAGTCACAAAATCTACCTTTTACTCATTATTCATTGAGATTGCGTAGTATTTTGTAATTGCAGATGTCATGGCAGTTAAAAGAGAGAGCGTTCATCAGTTTGTTTTCCCAGGGGAATCTATTGTATTAGATTGTGATGTGGTTTCATGTGGAGCAAATTTCGTTTTTTGGTATAAGTATAAAAATGGTCATGTTATAAACATAACATCCGAAACAGATTCAAATAAATACAGTGGAAGTACTACCTCTAAACCAGATCTGACCATCTTCAATGCCAACAAAACTGATGCCGGCAACTATACATGTGTTGTTGTCAAGGACAAAGGAATTGTACAAAGTAGTATCACCAAACTTTATGTATCTGACGGTTAGTATATTTTATCGGAGGCGTTTTTTCCTTGTTCCAAATACATTTTAATCGAATATAATACTACCATTTTCTACTTATACTGATAAGCGTAATGTTTTCGATTTGTCACATATAAAATACCTGACTTAAGAGGACCCCGATCTTTACATTTGCAGTATCGGTTTGTCCTTTCAGAGCACCTGAGATACCCGAAGTGGTTCGCTGGGCTCGTTGGGTTCGTGTTGCTCAGTCTTCAGTTTTCTATTTTATGTTTGTGCACTGTACGTAGTTTATCAAATTTGACTTTTTTCTTGCCAATGCGTTGTCAGTTTATTTTCGAATTGTTTGTTTAAGTGTCCCTTTGATATCTTTTGTCTGTCTTCTACAAAAATAATAAAAACAACGCACATGAGTCTTAGAACTAATTAATCGAAGCACCAGTTGACTATTCAATGAACTTAGTAAATAAAGCCACAGAGGACATATTAATGTACACTGCATTTTAAAATTAGGTAAATAAAATGTTTCTCTCGACATCGAAATGGGATAATACAGTCTTGAATAACAGTTTTATTATAAATAGATAATATTATATATAGTTTCAATATTTTTACCAGATAATAATATCTTTTCATATCAATGAATTAGACACCGTCAACAACAATTTCAAGAAGTGATCATTACAAATGTAGCTGAAGATAATTTTCCACGTCATTTGAAATAACCTATTGACAACTTCCCGGTTCATTATATATGTCTTTCCATGTTGGCCTTTTTATTTACGGAAACATAAGTATTAACTTTAAAAAAAAAATAATTTGAAACTTACTTTTTAGGAAGTGTTGGAGACGAATATGTGTTTGCCTTTTTCAAAAGCAGAGGAATGGACACAAATGCACTATACATTACTTCAATTCATCTTGGTAAGTGCATTATAAATTCCCAACACATTCATTCGAGTATATTTGTGTCGCCGAACACAACTAGAATATATAGGTTTGCTAAATCGGAAGATCTTAGGGAAGGCAAAAGTCGTAAAGGAGTTTATATTCTCTGCAATACAAAGGTTTCAATTACTGCATACAGTAAAATACACAGCAAACGTGCAGGATTTCTACTTTTACCTCAAATGCTTGGAAAAGAGTATGTGGTACCTTCCTACATGTCAATCTCAAACAGATACGGACATTCAGGTACATTTGCTGTTGTGGCTGTTAGCAGCAATACGTTTGTGAACATAACAGTACGATCGGCCACTAAAGGGAACGTCAACCTTTATCACAAACGTTACTTAAATGGACCCAAAATATTCCTGAACATGACATATTTGGAGACGGTTCAAATATCAGAAAACAAAGGTGATTTAAGTGGATCCTACATAAGTGCATCAAAACCAGTTGCAGTTATTTCCGGTCACACGTGTGTATTTATGAGAAATAACTATTGCGGGCGACTAATAGAAATGATAATCGCTGTTAAAGACTTTAGCAAAATATTCATTATTCCAAAACTAGAACGATCAGAGGGAGTCAAGTTGAGAGCATACTCATATATCAAAACAAAAATGTTCTGCTCTTATCTGAACAAAAGCAATGTTTTTTTTTCTTTACATTCCACTGATTATTTAGAGCTCGATTACGAAAATCTGACCACGGTAAGAGCAACTGGAATTATTCCATATTGGTATTATTTTAGTAGGTTTCTCTATATGAATTGGATTTTGAATAAAAAAGCATATTCACCTGAGAAAGTGTTATTCACCGCGCTCAACGTCACGCGCTTTGTTATGGTTAGATTTTTCATGTTAAATTTATTTTGGTATATGCTATTCCTTAAATACATGTTCTTCTCTCGGAATATGGAATAAAACAATTTCTGTCTTTTGTTTCGGTAAATATGGGGTTTAATTGACTTTTGAAAAACTGATATTCACTTCGACCGTCGGCCTCAGTGAATATCAGTTTTTCAAAAGTCAATAAAACCGCATATTTACCTCATCAAAAGACAGTAATTGTATAACATTCATATTCAACTTTACAAACGTTTATCTGGAGGTTCATCCATGACAACTGTGCCAGGTATTAACCAGTATTTATCCTATTACATGTTCTTCGTGCCTTATGGTTATCAAAACAAATATTTAAGTATCATTATACGATCTGATGGAATAAAGGGAATTCGTATTGACAAACAAGAAATAGAAACGCTTAATGTTCAAACATTTGATTTAATAGGTTCCCAATACACTACGTTTGTGTGCAGAATACTACCTGGCAGACATACCGCAGAACAAATTCAAAATGTTCCATTTGGGTTATTTGTTTTCGCAGAAAATCCACATATAAGTCATGACGTGAATTTCGGCTACATAGCAGGAATGAGTCCATTGTCTTTCAATGGATCTAAATAAATGCATGAAATAGGTGTCAAAACGTTTGAGACTTGTTTCGTGAAAATATCAAAAGTCTATACTAGATCGTTCTGGGGAAACGAATCGATATGAAGGCTTAAAATGTATTTATATACTTTTAGAAGGTGTTTTGTTTGCGAACTTTCGAGAAAAGCTAACGAAAATCACAAAAAAAAAACAAGTACTCTGAAGGAAATACTAAAAGTTGAGACCCTAAATTCGAGACAATTCATAGCTACAAATGAGTTGACCAAGGACAGTTGAGATAAAACTTAAAAGATGAAGAAGCAAACAGTTTTTCAAATAGAAATTGGCATCATAAATTTCTCTCATACATTATCCGTTTTTTTTATATCATTTATTTACTTATTCATTCATTTATATATTTATTTTCGATGAAAAGTTAGTTTGTAAAATCTTAAAGTCATAAGAAACCTCAAATTAAAAAAAATAATGCATATGTTTTTTATAACTCAATGGATAGTTTTCATATCTTTGGCCTCATATCTTGACTTACATCTAGAAATTGACAATGAGGGTCGGTTGAAAACAAAACTTTACGACAAAAGAGATGATTTCAGCTTTCCAATTGTGAACTTTCCATTTCTAAGTAGCAACATTCCAGCAGCACCTGCATACGGGGTATATATCTCCCAATTGATACGATATTCCCGTGCTTGCATTTCCTATCATGATTTTCTTGACAGAGGGTTACTGCTCACAAGGAAGCTATTAAACCAAGAGTTCCAAATGGTGAAGTTGAAATCATCCCTTCGTAAATTTTATGGACACCATCACGAGTTGGTTGACCGTTATGGAATAACCGTATCACAAATGATATCGGATATGTTCCTTACGTCGTAACTACAATCCCCTTCCCTTTCCTGAATGTGACCTACCGAATTAGACTTTTTACCGGATTTGTTATCACATAAGCAACACGACGGGTGCTGCATGTGGAGCAGGATCTGCTTACCCCTCCGGAGCACCTGAGATCACCCCTAGTATTTGGTGGGGTTCGTGGTGTTTATTCTTTAATTTGCTATGTTGTGTCGTGTGTGCTGTTGTTTGTTTGTCTTTTTCATTTTTAGCCATGGCGTTGTCAGTTTGTTTTAGATTTATGAGTTTGACTGTCCCTTTGGTATCTTTCGTCCCTCTTTCATTATAAAACTTATGTACATATACTTTTTTCTTAAGAAAATTCTTTAATTTGTTCATATTAAGAAGAAGTTTACTTTATTTTAATTGCTTCCTTTTAGGAAGCAATTCCCCGACATATTTTCCGTATGCAAAGTGACCTCCGTGTGACCCATCTCGTAAACATCCGGTGATCACAATACGCATGGATGTCCTTAAAATAAACTATTATCTGATTGTACATGTTAAACACGTGCTCAATATCAATGCTTTCTTGTTGATTGTAAACAAACAGGTGACAATCGTTAAACTTCGGCTCCAAAACACGAACTTTTATTACCTGCCATATTTTCACAACAACACTCTCCGATTGAAAAAAAAATTGACGATGATACGAAATTTATGCGAAAAAAATGATAAAATCGTGCACAGAAGACTTAGTTTATGATGATTGTATGCATTGGTTCAAGAATTGGAATAACATTATTTTTCACCGGTCACTCGTTTATTATGACTTTAATGATTCAGTGATGACGATACTTTTTACAATTAGCGATAATTAACATCAACTGAATTATTTTTTGTTATATTATTTTTATGTGAGTGTTTTGAATTAAGAATATTATATTGTTTAATTGTTTGATATAACTAGTTTCCTTTCTACGTGTTCTTTCTACTACCCATTCAATTGTATACTGATATTCAAGATATAAGTCATCTAACATGGGCCGCCTTATAAACACTTAGTAATAGAATATTAACTTCAACTAAAATATTTGATCAAATCAGTTGTCGTTTTTATTTTAGATAATATATTTTATAAAACATAATGATATTGATTATCCCCAATAATAAAAACATAACCACGATAACCAAAATAACAAAATTAATGTTTATGAAAAATCCATGGTTTATTCAATCGATCAGATCTATTTCATAGCACTCCACGTAATAATAATTTATAAAAATATATCATTAAAATGAAGACGTAATTCAATTTGGATTCATTTGAATGTTTTATACTTGCAAACATGACAATGTTATATACTCTTTTGAAGAAAAAGGTTCCGGTATATTACGTATATAACAACAATATGTAAATATGTAAATAAAACTTGTTTGAAGAACAGAAAAAATATCTATTAATTAGTTTTTTTTAAACTGTATATGGTGACAATGATAAGATTCCTCATTGACTTAAAAAAAATAATAATAATAAAAAAAGAAATTTGAATACCATTTGGACAAGTGACACAACGATCAATTCAGTGAGATTTTTTTTTTATCTAAAATGTTCGTTTTTTATGATAAAAAATAAACTCATTAAAGATACCAGGCTTATTGTTTTTATCTTGTATGTCCGTTTCGTTTACAAAAGACGCGTTATTTATCCTGAAAATAAAACAAATAAATAGGGCTCAACTGAAGAGCATTGGGAACCCCCAATTGTGAACGGTTTTGAGTATAAATAAAGGCAACAGTAGTATACCGCTGTTCAAACTCATAAATCCATGGACAAAAAACAAAATCGGGGTAACAAACTAAAACTGAGGGAAACGCATAAATATAAGAGGAGAACAACGACACAACACTACAATGTAACTAACACACAAAGAAACGGACCAAGCATCAGACAAAATCCCACAAGAATAACAAATATAACATCAAAACCAAATACATGAATTTGGGATAGACAAGTACCGTGACACGTCTTATCGCAATGTCAATTTACACTCAAAAATAAGAGAAAACAAACGACGCAATGTTAAATTGTAACCAGCTTTAGTATAATACGCGAAGTTGGTGATGGATCTAACTGAACTTTAATGTAGAGTAATTCCGATACTGTTAATAGTCAAACTAATCAAAAGATATGACATATATTCATACAGACCCGATGTCAAAAGTCTGCAATATATCATCGAACAATTCAAATAGTTAATATATTTATTTTTCAATTTATTAGTCGATTTACTTATATCAATTTCCTTGTTGGTTTCGAATTGTGTAAAATGTTTTAAATAACAGTGTGTGTAAAAGTTATTAATGATTAATACTTCGATTAAGAAACTTTGAATCCTAAACACTCTGCAATTTCATACTTTATGGTGACTTTTTATAATTTTTTATCTGAGCTACATTGATGAGAGTCTTAGGTAGACGCAACGCACCTAGAGTACACAATGGAAATTCTGGTATCTATGATGAGTTGTTTTGCAATTTTTGCTAAAAATATAAAATAGCTTCTTTTTAGAGCATCAAATTATGACTTATAAATTAATTTCCTCTTAATTTTGCATAATTTGTCTTGTTGGCGATGTAACGCCAATATTTTATCACAGTCTTTTGCATACTTTACTTTAGAATGATGGGGAATTGCTATTGTCAATCTAAACCTTTTTTGTTTACCTACAGCTCATTTTGAATATAAAAAAAAAACCAACATGTGGTATGAATGCCAATGACACAACTCTCAACAAGAGACCAAATGATACAGAAATTAACGAATATAGGTCACTGTATGGCCTTCAACAGTGAGCAAAGCATGTACCGCATTGTCAGATTTAAAAGGCCCCGATATGACAATGTAAAACAATTCAAACGAGAAAACTAATAGTAAGTTGTTCACATTCATAGTACAAACGGACACCTTCATAATGCGGACAGCTGGTTATACCAGGTATTCGCAGATTTCCCTTACCAATGTATTTTCCTTATGATTATCCATCATTGACAGAAGCGTTGTTGATTTCTGAGGAACTCGCAGCTTTGGGTAAAATCAGATTATTTTGACGATATCTTCTTAATCCGCTGACTTTGTAATCTAACGTATAACAATTAAGGAACCAGATTGTAAGCATATAAATTGTACTAGAACACACCCGTGATATCGTGGGTCCGTGACTGAATTAAAGTATATAACTATGCGCAAGCCTTATCTTAGTATTAGTATTGTCATCTGATAAAGTCATGCCGATTATAAGATACACAATTTTCTCTGCTTTCAAATCTTTCTGTTTGAACCCGTCGAACTGGAACTGATCAATTATTGGTAATATTAAATATTTGGAAAACAAAAGGTCCTGGAATGGAGTATTTTTTAATCAACAGCATTGTCCTATATTAGTTATAAATAAAGTTGAATTCTTTGATTCGCTGTTTTACGTCATGCCCGCTAACAAATTGAAACTTATTTTTAGTCCAGATTTTTGGTATTCGTATTGTTATCTTAGAAAGTCTTACGAATTAAATAACTACAATAGGTAACAATTTGACAATTTAGTAGTGTCAACCCTGTGATTATGACCCGTTTATATAGCATATTAATCCTGAATACACCGTTTGGTGGTGCGCCTGTCAAATGCGGAACGTACAGATAAGGTAATAGGTAACAGGTGATTATACTATTGGTATCGGTATCGGACTCGACCCGGAACTTCCTAATTATTGGCAATATTAATTACGTGGAAAACAAAAGGGCCTGGAGTGGTGTCATTTTTAATCTACACCTCGGTACTATATTAGTTGTATATAAAGTTGAATTCTTTGATTCGTCGTTTTTACGTGATGACGGCTGACAAGTTGGACCTCGTAATTTTAATATTATAGATTATGAATATTCAAGGTCATATTTTGCCATAAGTACCCTTATTCTTTCACTCTTTGTGAATTTCGAAAATGATTCCCACGCAAACTATACTAAGTAAATTTATTAGATTATGAATCAAGTCTCCTGGTTAATATATTGTGCATATCTTTATTTTTAATAATCATTTGTTTGTTTTAGTATTGTGTAAATAACTCCATGTATGTAATACTTTAAGCTGTGTGTGTTCAATGTACTATGTTTCCTCATGATTACCTTTGTTGATTGGTTTTTGAAAATAAGTTCATATAAACAAAGAATTAGACATCATTTATTTTCGCTGCTTTAGAATCAAAGAGTAATACATATGTATGTACAATACTTTTTGTAGTTCTTGTGTTTAAGTTATCATGTAAAAGATACAAATTGTAAAGGGATATTCAAACTCATGGGTCAAAAATAAACTGAAAACGCCATGGATGAACAAAAATCTAACAGACAGACAGACAGACAAAACACTATTACACAATACATAAAATAGAAAAACAAATGACTGAGCAACACGATCCCTCCGAAAAAATGGGAGTGATCCCAGATGCTTCGTAAATGTATGCAGATCTTACTCCAAATGTTGCACCCGTCGTGTTGCTCATATTTGTGTCAGAGATATTAGAACAAACCCATTGATAAGTCAAATTCGGTAATTCACATTTGGGAAAAACGGGAACGGAATTGTAGGTACAACAATTGGATCATATCCAGTTTAATCCCGACAATATTTCCTGTGTCTGTCAGCAAATTAGATTCCACAACTGCAACAAATGTGTTACGATACTCCTCCACTCGAGACAGTTGAATTTAGTATTTAAAGCGCGAGGCTTGCCGATCTTTTGAAAAAATTGAAATGTAACTGTTGAGAGTGGAGAAATATCGTAAAACATGAGATTTGGTGGTGGAATCTGTTTCTCTAATGATTTGTATCCTTCCTTTTCAAAGATTAGAAGAAAGTTGTGTACTTCGACCAATCATTGGCCGAGAAAACTGGCGAGGAGAAATATTTTTCTCACATCGATCAAGAAATGTAAAAATAGCACAAAAAAAAGAGAAACCTCATTTATCACCTTCGTATGGTATTCGAATGGATATTTGATGTTGATTACAAATCTTTGTTTTTATCTAGTGTTTTACCTTTGGTCTCTTTGTGTTTGTTTGATTACAGTGACAAGAAATTCTGATTGAAAGAAATAATATTTTTTGTGCATTGACAATGTAGATATCATATCTTGTTTTGGGAATATATTAATCTGCTTTTGCAAAAGCCGATCTGAACTGATTTTGATCAAAATACTTAAAGTCTTTTTAACGACATATTTTAATGTTTTGGAACTCAGACACCGTGTTTCTCCTATTGCCGACCTGTGGTTTAAGTCAAATGAAGCAGACGTTATTCAAGAACTTCTTACTTTGAAGAAAAAAAGAAGCTCTCAATGTTATTTAACTACACATACTTTGTATAAACGACACCCTCTTACTTATTAATTTAAAGTTTGGTGATTATGTAAAACGTCTCTAGAATTTTAATTGAAAGATAACACAAATACAGGTAGTTTGCCTCCTATTTTGACTAAATGTATATACAACTGACACTATGGGTCTGTTTAGAACAAAACGTTGTGACAATGGAGATGAGTTCGGCTTTTCAATTGTGAAATTTTCATTCCAATATGCGCAACATTCCAAGAACGCTTGGATATGGCGTATATACTACCAAAATAACACGAAATCCTAACAATTTCTTATGATGATTACCTTATAGAGAACTGCAGATTACATTGGAGCTATAGAACCAAGGTTCATATTTAATACAGTTGAGGTCATTCCTCAAAAATCTTACTCGTTATCTGAATTCATGTCTAAAATGACGTTTTACATTTCAATGAGTTTAATCTATGTATTACTAGTAAAAAGTTAAAAATACAGAACTCCGCGAAAATTCTATACGGAAAGTCCCTAAGCAAATGGCACAATCAAAAGCTGAAACACTAAATGAATAGATAATAACTGTCATATTCCTGACTTGGGACATTCATTTGTTTATGTAGTCAATGGTTGATTAAACCTGGTTTTATATATTGTAACCAGCTAAACCTCTAACTTGTATAACAGTCGCATAAATTTCCATTTTTAGAGACATAATAGAACTATCAAAAATTGGAATACTGCATTCAACATTGTGTTATAAACTTAATCACTATAAAAACAATTAAAGATGTCAACAAAGAAAAAACAAAAAGGCATATATTCATAGTGTGTTAATTTACGTTTTTTTGATTGACTTAAGCAATCCAATTAATATTTTATCGTGTGGTTTTCTATGTCGTGATGTTATGCTATTGTTTCAGAAAAGGGGAGAAGGTTTGGTACCATTTAAACGTTTAATCCCGCTGCAAATGTTTGCACCTGTCCTAAGTCAGGAACCTGATGTACAGTAGTTATCGTTTGTTTATGTAATTTATACGTGTTTCTCGTTTTTCGTTTTTTTATATAGATTAGGCCGTTTTGTTCGGTGTGAGCCAAGGCTCCGTGTTGAAGGCTGTAAATTGACCTATAATGGTTTACTTTTATAAATTGTTATTTGGATGGAGAGTTGTCTCATTGGCACTCACACCACATCTTCACATATCTATATAAACAAAGCACATAAACAAAAACAGAAGATAAGAATACAAAAATGTACTATAGCACAAAAACACAAAGACGGAATTCGTACGTACCGAATCGAGCAATGTCACGTGGATATAAGAAACATTAGTCTAAACAGTAAAAATTACAATTTACAAAAACAAATAAACGAATACCATAACTCGTATTTAAGATGATAAATGTCATCAGTACCTACAATCTTTTCTTCAAGACTACCGTGTATTATTTGTGAAGTTGATACGAAATACGACTTTTTACAAAATCTAAGAAGCAGCTCAAAGCCGAATTATTAAGGAAATGTATGTTTCAGAAGCAGTTGGAGTTGGGTATTGATACAATAATGGGGGAAATTGATAATCACAGGGTGCACAAATTTTGTGCTGTGTTTAAGACTCAATGTTTTTTTTATTGCTCTTTAGTCTGGTTGAAGTCTCTTATTGTGGATTCATTATTATTCGTTCGATACCAATTATTGTGGATTTAGTGGTGACCTCAAAACCACGAATTAAAATTTCTAATGAATTTCAAATTACAAAATGTATGTATAGGAGTTTATGCAATCTTTGAAAAACAACGAAATAATAAGCATATACTAATTTTATATCGACTAACTTAATATAGTCATATCACAAATAGTTTAAACACTGGATTGAACAAGGCAAGACCGCAACAACAGCAAAAAGGACACCAATTAATCTGTCTTATACCGGGGTACATAACATACTTGTTTAATCTACCAATATTTCAAAACTGACAACCTGTTTATTTTATTATTTCATGAGCTGAACATGTAAATTAACCATGCTACTGTAATAAATAAAATATATCTCTAGGTAGAAAACGTCTCTGCCCGTATATAAATTATATACTAACATATTCCATCTTTTATCGACACCCAATGTATAACACTGTTTGAAAAATGTCATATTCCGTTTAAAATTTAATTAATCTTAGCGATTGTTACACACGAATCAGCAGCGTAGACATAATGAGAAACATGAACATACAGTTGATCATTGGTCTGAAGCTCCACTACTGCAGATATTGGTACATCCGTGTAGGTACCCGAACCTGATGCTGATCTTGAAATTTGTTTATTATTCTTGAACACGTAAAAAGCCGAGTTTTTAGTAGATGTTCTTATATATGCAGAAATATGATATAAACCGGCAATCTCGCATACAAATTTTCCATTCAATTTGAACGCAGCATTGTTATTTATTCCTATTTGTGTTTGCACGTTTGAGAACTTGACAGAACCAGAATAAGACGCACTTGATGAAACACAAGCTGTAATTGCCACTGAAAATTAAAAAATAAATAAATTAAGTTCATGTTCTATATCAAATTGATTCACATACAATTTTAATATAGTACGTGCTAATCAAAAAGGTTTAATAACCATAGTTGAAATATCAACTTTCTTAAATTTGTCTATCAGGACATATATCTAAGTACACACATTTAGAAATAATTTTTTTACCTGTTCATTATGTTATGGTACTTCAATATAGATAAAAAATAGTTAAAGAAAAAGTATCTACCGAGCGACGACATAGTGAATCCAAATCCTAAATGATGGGAAGTCTTCTTTCAATATGTTATGTGGCTGTATTACAAAAACGTCCCGCATTTATCTAACACATTACCAGTTGTTTTCAAATGTTAGAATATACAGTTGTATATCATTCTTATCTCTCTATGCTACTATATTATGTATATAATGGATACCATATATTTACTTAGTCATGTTTATGTAATGCTATTATAAATGACCTCATATAACACAACTTCTATATGCTTCTCATGAGAGTTGTCTCTCAACTGAAGTATCATATTTTCACATTCTAAAACTGAGTCCACGCATGTTGATTTTATAGAACAATTCGTACGATATGTTTCTAGTTTCAATCACAAAGTTGGAGAGACATCGTATTTTATTCCAATGATTATTCAAAAGTGTATTATGTTGTAAGACACAGGAAGGAATTCCCACTTTACATTCTATACAACTCCATATTCCCATTTAAATAACGTTCGAAAAAAAACCCAATAAACTTTGAATACAATTATATTTTTCATTATCAATAAAATGATGAAATGAAACAAATTTTTGATGGAAAAGAACAGATTATGCTTTTGTTCTTTACTTCTTTATTGATGCATATTAAATCAGGTAATGGGTAAGTATTCATTTGATAAGGTAAGTGAAAAAAAAATAATTGGAAAAACAAAACCTCACAAATTCTATCATTGAACGATACCATTGGAGTATTTTCTAATGCGGTATAATTAGTTGGTGTTTTAGACTGGTTTAAACTTGGATTGTTGACTAACTGTCGACAATGTGTTTCTTCAAGATCGGGCAAGGTTATTGCTTTTGATAATGTTAAAATTTCATCTTGTTAACTGAACTACTATTAATCAAACCGTATTACCTAAAAGTCGCATTCGCTTATGTTAAAATCGAGAAAATGAGCACAAATTATAAAAATTATATATAGACTAATTTTTCTAACATTTAGATTAAACATCATAAGTGAAAAAAATAAAATAAATTAAAAGCATTGCACTTGAGATGTACATAGCATATACAGTTTAATTTGTACCTTTTGTATCCTTGGTGAAAAAAATTGATGAATATAACATGGACCTCATTATTAACACTAAAGGTACTTATTAAACTAAACAAGTTTTGTATAAAGGTATTTGCTGAGTTGTTGATGATGTCAATTGAAAAGTATATCAAACCCGAACTTAAATCGGAGTAATGCATTCATTCATTGTTTTAAATTTTATAACGATTACGGCATATATTTTGAGTATTTTCTGCAAAGGTGTATCATTAATTATTCAGATGCCTAAATAGATAAAGCTGATATTGGGCGTTTTGGTCATCATTAGAAAGTGTTGAAGGTGAAAAATATCAGACTTAACACTTTTCACAACTATTTAGATACTTGTATGCATCTACGTGTTTATGTATGATATAAAACCACATTATTACTTAGCAAGCATATATTCAGATAATGTGTTTATTGGGTACACTAATTTTCAAATAGTGATGAACACATACTGCATCTTACCTTTCCTGTTATTGTCTGCTACCTGTCTTTCCAGGTTTTTGGTTTTTGCACCAAATTCTGCAAATTTACCTTCTAAGGTCTTAATTTTGACGCTCTCCTGTGTAAATTTGCTCTCTAGGGTTCGGATATTGACGCTCTTTTCGGCAAGTTTATCTTCTAGGGTCTTAATTTTGACGCTCTCCTCTGCAAATTTGCTTTCAATGGTCTTATGTTTGACGCTCTCCTCTGCAAATTTACCTTCTAAAATCTTCATTTGGACGCTCTCCTGCGCAAATTTACCTTCTAGGGTCTTAAGTTTGACGCTCTCTTGTGCAAATTTGCCATCAAGGGTCTTAATTTCCGAAAGAGCATTTAGCACTTCAACATCAGTAGCATTTTGTTTAGATTCTGTTACGGCCAGAAATCGCCTTTAAATTGTAGCCAACAAAAGACACAAATCAATTATAAAAATTAACAAGATTTATTATACAAATGTTTACAAAAAGTATTACACAAATATTACTGTTAACTTAACTGTCAAAATATGAGTCCAATCTGTTATCTTTATCTGTATCCGGAAATCTTTCGGAATCCAATTTGAATATTACGTTCACTACTAATGTCACAATCCAGTATGATGTTGTTTGTAGAATAAAAGTGTCAATCCAAATGCTGTGAATACTAATGTCTATCAATGTCTATGTCCAAGTTTAATTATTAGAGTTTAACTTTGGTGTCTGTATATATAGTGTTGTCATGGAAAATTCTAGAACACTCTATAATGGAACATTGTGGAAAATTCTGGAAAGTTACAACGGAAGTTTCTGGAATAACGTAGAAGTTTAAATTACGCATCTTTTATAAGGATCATTCTAGAAAGTTCCAATCATTCCTAAACTGTACAGTTATAAGATTATTTGGTAAACAACTATCAGGCCATACAACACAAATTAGGCCAACATAAATAAACATAATAATTACAATATCATAACACCTCCCCCCTTAAAAGAAGTTTTAGTGTAACAAAAACTTATCATGAATAATATGAACAAAAATACATAATATATACAAAGTGATTTCATAAGCTCTAGATAAAGCATCAGCTATTACATTATCTTTACCCTTAATATGTTTTACAATTACATCATATTCCTGTAACAATAAACTCCACCTAGTCAACCTCTGATTCTTGTTTCTCATTTTATGCATGAAGGTGAGAGGATTATGATCAGTATAAACAAGAATAGGATATACAGTGGGATTCAAATATACATCAAAATGTTGAAGTGCTGACAACATTGCAAAACACTCTTTTTCAATAGTTGAATAATTTTTCTGATGTTTATCCAATTTCTTAGAAAAATATGATATAGGTTTTTCAACATTATCATCTGTCTCTTGATATAAAACAGCGCCTATTCCTACAACGCTTGCATCAACGGCAAGTTTAAATTGTTTTTCAAAGTCTGGAGTAATCAGAACTGGACTATTAATTAAAAGTGATTTGCTATTTTCAAAAGCTTTTTGACAATTTTCACTCCAGATAAATTTAGAATCTTTTCGTAAAAGATGAGTCAATGGTTGAACAACAGTAGCAAAATTTGAACAGAATTTCCTGTAAAATCCTATCATGCCTAAATATCTCATAAGTTGTTTTCTATTTGTAGGAGGTGGAAATTTGGAAATAGCTTCCACTTTAGCCATAATAGGTTTTACTTGACCTTGGCCAACTGTATGCCCTAAATAATCAACAGTGGCCTGACAAAATTCACTTTTACCAAGATTAACAGTCAAATTTGAATGTGACAATCTATCAAAAGTATCATACAAATGTGTTAAATGCTGTTCCCAGCTATCACTACATACAATAAGATCATCAATATAAGCATAACAACAGTCTAAATCTTTTATAACATTATTGATCATTCTTTGAAATGTAGCAAATGGCATTACAGTATATTGAAATAAGCCATCTGGTGTAACAAAAGCTGATATTTCACGAGCTCTCTGTGTCAGTGGAACTTGCCAATAACCTTTCAACAAATCAACTTTGCTCACAAATTTTACTTGACCAATGTTGTCAATACAATCGTCTATCCTTGGAATCGGATAGGAATCAGATTTTGAGACTGAATTTACTTTTCTGAAATCAGTCACGAAACGAAAAGTTTTATCTGGTTTTGGCACAAGGAGACAAGGAGAGCTCCATTCACTGTTACTCGGCTCAATAATATCATTGTCAAGCATATATTTAATTTCTTTTCTCATAACTTCAAGTTTGAGTGGATTGAGCCTGTAAGGATGTTGCTTAATTGGAGAAGCATCTCCTACATCAACATCATGACAAACAGCAGTGGTTTTGTTTGGCACATCTGGAAAAAGATTTTTAAACGAAAATACCAAAGTTTTTATTTCTTCTCTACGATCAAAAGACAGATGTGCAAGTTTTGAATCTAAATTTGACAAAATTTTTCAATCTAACTGTCTCTTCCATAGTTTTACAACTAAAAGTTGGTTCAATTACATCTGGTTTGTCATGATTGTTCTCAAATTTAACCATGCCTAAAGTGGCAACTGGTTTACTATCACATAGTACATTAGTACGCTCAAAATATGGTTTTAACATATTAATATGACACACTCTATTTTGTTTGCGCCGACCTGGAGTTTTTACAATATAATTCAAATCATTAATTTTATTCTCTATTGTATAAGGACCACCATATTTAGCCTGTAAAGGATGTCCAGGGACAGGCAGAAATACAAGTACCTTATCACCAGGCTCAAAAACTCTGTCCCTGGCATCTTTATCATACCATATTTTCATCTTGTTCTGTACATTTTTTTTAAGTTTTTCTGAGCAATTTGACAAGCAGTATACAATTTTTCTTTAAATCTAGATACATAGTCTAAAAGATTCAAGTCAGTATGTTCAGTAAGCCACTTTTCCTTAATCAATTTTAACGGTCCCCTTACAGTATGACCAAATACCAACTCAAAGGGACTAAATCCAAGGGATTCTTGAACAGCCTCTCGAACCGCAAAAAGTAGAAAGTGAACTCCATCATCCCAGTCTCTGTCAAATTGAAGACAAAAAGTTCTAATCATGTTCTTCAATGTTTGATGAAAACGTTCTAAGGCACCTTGAGATTCTGGATGATAAGCACTTGATCTGTACTGAGCAATCCCTAACTGGTATACGACTTGCTGAAATAAACCTGACATGAAATTTGATCCCTGGTCGGACTGTATAGACTTAGGAAGTCCTACTAATGTGAAAAATTTGATCAAAGCTTTGACGATAGTAGGTGTCTTGATATTTCTGAGCGGAATAGCTTCAGGAAAGCGGGTAGATGTACACATGATTGTCAATAAATATGCATTTCCAGTCTTGGTCTTTGGTAAAGGTCCAACGCAGTCAATTAGAACTCTGCTGAAAGGTTCGTCAAAAGCTGGAATAGGCAGAAGTGGTGCTGGTGGTATTTTCTGGTTAGGTTTACCAACAACCTGGCATATATGACAGGATTTGCAGTATTCTGCAACATCATTTCTAAGTCTTGGCCAGTAGAAATGCTGCAAGATCTTAAGGCAAGTTTTTCTTATACCTAAGTGTCCAGCCAAGGGGGTGTCATGGGCAAGACCAATAATTTCTTGTCTATAAACTTTAGGCACCACCACTTGGTATAGCACTCTCCATTCCTCCTCTGGGGTAGCATCAGGAGGCCTCCACTTCCTCATTAAAATACTGTCCTGATGGTAATAGCATTCGGCCACTTTGTCTGCTTCCTCCTGTGGTTGAGCCCTCTGGCTGAGCTGAAGAACCTCAGGGTCTTTATGTTGTTCTTCGAGTAAATTATTTCGGTCTAATGAATGGCTGTTTACATCTGGCCATGGCATAATAACATTTTTGTTAACACTAGGTGGTTTTATAATAGCCTTTTCTGAGTTACCAGGATCTTCAATATCAGCTATAAAAGTGTCAGAAAGGTCCATGTAATCAAACTTGTCTTCTTGCAAATTCTCATTTTGTTGTTTTCTAGCCATCGCCCTAGTAACAACACAAGCTGGATACAATTCAGCATCATCTTCAGGTGATTTAACATCCACCACCGGTTCACTGGTAACAATTGGTTCAGCAACCACTTTGTTCCTAGCTAGATCATTTCCTAGCAATAATGTAACACCCTCAACAGGGAGATTAGGACGAACACCTACAACAACTGGTCCAGTTATCAAATCTGACTTCAGATAAATACGATGGAGAGGAACATCTATACAACCTAACTCTACACCTTGTAACAAAACGGAGGCACCAACAGAAGTCTTCTCGGACAAAGGCAACACACCTTCTAACAATAAAGACTGAGAAGCTCCCGTGTCCCGTAAAATCTTAATAGGCTGAAGAGTGGTATCATCAACAATAGAAATAAACCCATCAGACATAAAGGGTTTATATTCCTCCATGTAATCACAAAAACTGGACTTAAAAGCCTGACTCGCAGGACATTCCAACGTACTGGTAATATAAGGTGTCGTACACGCACTGGACTTCGGCTTATTATCTCGTTCATTCTTCTTCTGGAGTCTAAAACAATCAGCCATCAGGTGACCAATCTTCTTACAATAAGCACAAGTCAGTGACTTCTTCTCAAAAGTATCAAATTTTGGACTAGACATATTATAACTGGACTGACTCTTATTCTGTGGAACAGGCTTACTATCAGTATGCTCAGTGCTTTGATTTTTGTAATTTCCACTGGAAGTATTAACATTTTGACCCTTGAAACTTCTTTTATGTGAAAGAGTATAATTATCTGAAATTACAGCTGCATCATGTATTGTCCCAACAGTTTTGTCGTCTAAATGTGTTTTTAAGTCTAAATGAACACATTGTTTGAACTCTTCTAATAACATCAATTGTCTTAGGTTATCAAAATTGTTATCTGTTTTCTTTGAAGTAAGCCATTTATCAAATAGATCTTCTTTTTCCCGAGCAAATTCCACATAGGTTTGCGAATCAAACTTTTTATAAGATCTAAATTTCTGTCTATATGCTTCTGGTACTAGCTCATAGGCTTTCAAAATTTCCTGTTTCACAGTGTCATAATCAGAACTTTTTTCTGATGGAAGTGCGGAGTATATTTCAGCTGCCTTACCCTCAAAAACACTTTGCAGCATCGTAGTCCAATACGGCATTGGCCATTTCAAATTATTAGCAATTTTCTCAAACTGTGGAAAATATTTATCAACTGTTTTTTCACAAAATTTCGGAACCAAACGTATATTTTTTGCTGCATCAAAATAATCTGATTTCGACTGGACTTTAGTGTTGCTTTCTTCTTTGACCATTTCAATTTTCAGTTTTTCCATCTCTAGCCTTTCTCTCATTTCAAGTTCTTTTATTTTCTCCCTCTCCTTCATTTCCAGTTCTTTTAATTTAAATTCATCTTCTTTTTCTTTCTTTTCCATTTCTAACCTTTCCTTCATTTCCAGTTCTGCTTGTTTTAATTTAAATTCATGTTCTAATTCAAGCTGTTTTAATTTAAAGGCGTCAATATTTTCGTCTTTAAGTTCAAGAGCCTCTTCACCTAAAATTTCTGCGTCAACTAATTTGTCTATAACCAAATTTTTTATAATTTGTTTTCTCATAGATACTTTAAAAACTAATTTCAGTTCTTTAGCAAGCAACACTAATTCCTCTTTCTTTAAATTATCAAAACTCTCCAGGTCTGGCGTTTTCAAAAATTTACCAGCATCAAATGCCATTTTGTAGAATTTTGTTGGCTAGTTATAATAAAAATATTGAATAAATTTTGAATAATATATTTTCAGTATCCCGGACGAGCCCCCAATTTCTGTTACGGCCAGAAATCGCCTTTAAATTGTAGCCAACAAAAGACACAAATCAATTATAAAAATTAACAAGATTTATTATACAAATGTTTACAAAAAGTATTACACAAATATTACTGTTAACTTAACTGTCAAAATATGAGTCCAATCTGTTATCTTTATCTGTATCCGGAAATCTTTCGGAATCCAATTTGAATATTACGTTCACTACTAATGTCACAATCCAGTATGATGTTGTTTGTAGAATAAAAGTGTCAATCCAAATGCTGTGAATACTAATGTCTATCAATGTCTATGTCCAAGTTTAATTATTAGAGTTTAACTTTGGTGTCTGTATATATAGTGTTGTCATGGAAAATTCTAGAACACTCTATAATGGAACATTGTGAAAATCCTGGAAAGTTACAACGGAAGTTTCTGGAATAACGTAGAAGTTTAAATTACGCATCTTTTATAAGGATCATTCTAGAAAGTTCCAATCATTCCTAAACTGTACAGTTATAAGATTATTTGGTAAACAACTATCAGGCCATACAACACAAATTAGGACAACATAAATAAACATAATAATTACAATATCATAACAATTCCATATTTTGAAATGAATTTGATACGTTGATCCTGATATTATTGCATAATTGTCGGTTCAATTCATTCTGGTTGTTTGTTAGAAACCTTGTTTTTTCCTCGAACGATTGAAATTTGTTTTGAATCTTCAATGAACCAGACTCAAATAAATTATTCACCAGGTTTTCATAAAATTTTGTCTGATTGTTCATTTGAGATATGAAAGTATCAATACTGTCGCTGTAGGATTTGTTTAGACGTACTTCCTCCTGGACTTGTGCTGCTTGCATTGATTTAAAAAATGTTTCTGATTGTTTCTGAACTTTGTCCAACTTTTCCAACTTTGATATGACTACATTTTCCCACCTTTTAACGGTCTCCTCATAAATTTCAACTTTATGTTCCAGGCGAACAAGTTTCTCCAGTACTTTTTCTTCAAAATGAAATTTAGAACAGGTTAGCAACGATTCAGACCCTGAACCAATAGAACTAGGTACAGTTCGCATAACGAATAATCCAAAGAAAAACATACGTTGCATCATCATTTTAGTAAATCTATTTTACAACACGGCACCGGTGTTACAAATAAAAATAAAAAAGTATCCACTGATGACGGGGGAAACTGTTCAAACGAATCGCTTTATTCCAACATAAATGAAATATTATTTTTCTTTTGATTAATGCATCTAAGGTAGACTAGGTCGAACTCTCAATTGCAAAAAGTAATACTAGTCCTGGTAAGTTCTCTACGATCTAAAGATGTAAATCATATGTTTGAAATTATTAAAGAAACACCTAATGTAGCATCAGATAACACACACATTTTCCTTTTCATATATATTTCTGTTAAGTGCTTATTTTTTATGCTTATCCTTAGCCCAATTGACAACAAGCAACACTACAGCCAAGTATTTATCAGCTATGACCTCAAAAAGTTCCACGTGTTGTTTTTAATGTTAATATCATACTTTCACAATTGTATGCACATTGCAAAAACAGACAAATTTTTGATAACTTACTTCCGAAAAATTAGTTGAACATATACAACCTGCATTACGAACGATCGACGGCCTATATAAGAAGACATACCTCGTGTATTTATTGTAAGAAAAATGTACTCGTCATAAACATCCATAAAATATTTGCCACTGGACGTTAAGCAACAAACAATCAATCAATCAATCGTCCTTCTGCGTACTTCCACATTTTTAATTCCTTCTGAAAAATGCAAATTCAACAGTTACAGAGACTTTGATTTAATCTAGCCGTATAGAACGTACGACCTACGTCATTCGAAGCAAGTTCACGACAATGGGTCATTTGAGGCAGTTTCCATTAAATTAATGACTTAATCTACGCGGTATTGTTGATATGGGTATTAATTATATGTTATTATATATCGTCAAACTAAAACTCAAATTACTAAAATTATTTTTTTTAACAAGCGTATTCTAGTATCTATCGACTTTCTATGTAATTATACTTCACGTTAAAATGCCATATTTTGATTGGCTGATACGAGGGTGTTAATTTACTCTATCACATGGCTGAGAGGGTGACAAATTTTTTTAATGTTACCCTCTCGTCTAGACCAATAAAAAATCTATAGTTTAAAAGACAATAACTGAATTTACATCAAGTAATTAAAAACAATGCTAATGTTTGGCTCGAATTTTATTATTTGACTGTAAAAAAAAACAAAAAAAAAACATCTTGCTAAACTTGTTGTTTTTTGTAATATCCGTAACGTTGTTATGTACGTGCTGTCATAGACAATACTTTTAAAATAAAATCAATCTGTGAAAGACTATAATGATAGGACATTCAGTATTCTAAATTAAATAACACATAGCTGAGAGGGTGATAGAGCAGATTTGTACCCCTCGAACAAGCATTGTCAACCTTGGCTTCGCCGCGGTTGGCAATGTTTTCCGGAGTAACAATCTGCTCTATCACCCTCTCAGCTATGTGTTATTTATAAACTGTCAATGCTTCAAATTTGTTTGTCAGCTAACAAACACTCTTATTTTGAGATAGTGGTGGAACAATACACTAAAAGAGCTAAACATAATAATAATAAATTATTAAAGAGTTTGACAACTAACCATCACAGTTTAAATGATGTGTATGAATATAAAGATATGATGGTCATAATATATCTGTTTCGGTTACTTTTCGTCTCTATTATGATCAGATCTGGCCAGTAGTACTTCGCCCATGTGAATTATTTTTCCATGTAGGTATTATTGTAATTTGTAAATAAATATGACACCTGTTGATCATGGCAGATATTTCACCCTGGTGACACACCATCGACTCTTTTTTTTCATTCTGGTAATTTATATTAAGTAAATGTTTATGAGAAATACAATCCTAAAGTCAAACATTAACATTAGAACATTGTTATTGCCATAAGAATGGATGGAGCGTTTGAACCGTTTCTGTTATTTTTTATTGTACCTAGTCCTCGAAATAATTAGGTAATGTTCATCTCGTTGCAATTCTTTAAAATATGGGTTTTAGATTATAGTCTAGGAAACGGTTCTGTATCATTAAAATGTACTGTCGTTGATTTTTTTTAAATCGTGGTTGCTATATATCACATGTTGCAATGCCTCTTTTCTCATTAACAGGACTTACATTTGTACTTTTACTGAATCCTCTTATTGTGTCTTTGTATATTAAGTACGACAAAGAATGATATATACAAAGTACTTATATTAACGTGGTGTGCTACTGACAAGTTTAACGACACACTTCACACAATTGTTGTAGTCATTATAACAACAAGGGGATGTTCGTTTCATTTATCAAAGCGTACGTTTTGTAAGTAACTGCAATGTAATCAACGTTTCTTTGAAGTTAACTTATGGGATTTACTATTCCTCAAAATGTAATAGCTAACTGATAACTTTTTTATGCACATTATTCGACTATGATGAACTTGATAACGGTGCCAAAAATTATGTACTTTTCCAAGATTAACTTAGTTGAATTCATAAAGAGGCACTAGCTGTCAAATTAATGTTCACCGATTTGACCAAAATGCTCATGTTAGATTTAAAACAATGCAAAATATTTATCCAAATTATAAAAAGTCTAAAATAAACATTTTAAGGGCATGTGCTCGATAATATGAAGCTAGGATTCGTGTGTATTTTAGTCTAGACGCCATCTAATTTACTATCGACGGTCACATAACGCGACAAAAGCATACACATCACTATAAATAGATATATAGACCTCGTGCAAATGGAGATTTCAATTGTTGTATGATTCCAAGTTTAAAATTGACCAAATTAGTCAGTTTTCGTTTTTACCTTTCTTAGAATGATTTTTTTGTTGATCGAATCAGTCAATCAAATGATTTATAATCCATCTATTGCTGGGATGTTGAATTGAAGTTTGCATGAATACAGATTCAATGAAGTCGAATTATTAACTTGTAAGTGAACAATTAATTATCTATGTTTCTTAACTTATTTTGACAAAATTGAACTCACTGGCTCCTTAAAGCAAATTATTATTACACTATTTCCCTTTCATTAATGATTGAACAAAAAGCTATGAAACTTGATTTTTTTTATGTATCTCGTAGTTAGTGTCCCGTTAAGCAATTTCTAGTGTTTGGCGAAGTATTTGTCTTCTTGTCGTTTTGGTATTTTTGTTACTACGGCGTTGTCTGTTTCTCGTATTGTTCAATTTGTACCTTAAATCTTATCGCCATGTCAATAAGAAACCACTTACCATAATAATTTGGTCAACAATAACAGTTTAAGATTTGAAATATTCAAATTTTAAATATAAGTTAATTGTTTATTAATTGTTTAACTAACGTATTTATTTATTCTTGTAAGAATACGAAACACAGTGTTTACTATTTATTTATGAAAGCACTAATGTAACGTTGCGCTTATTTGAATAACGCATTTTCCCGTTTCTTTTTTATGACGTTACGCCTTTGACGTGCGCTTCGTCGTCTAGACTTTATTTGATTACATACGGATGCACATTGTTTTTTATTAGACAGATTATAGTTGAGAATCGATTATTAGCGAACATATGATATTATATATGAATAAAAGATAGATACATGGCGCAAACTCGCATACTCATCTATTCGCCCTTAATTTAACCGATGTCATTTGTACAACTCATTCAATTAGCGAGTCTGGTAGAGAACCCCGGTGTTCTGATTTAGCCAAATTTGTAGACGAAAAATCACGCATTGCTAGTTCTATGTACATGATGTATGGTTACGATCTTTGTAGAGAAAACAATCAGATCAAGACTGATAATAGGGTTTTTACAAGTAAACATCATAATAATCATGTAGTTAAGAGTAGGGTTACTATTTTAAGTACTCAACGTTTAAATAAAACAGCTAAGAATGAGCACAAATGTAACTGTTGTACAGGTACATGTGTAGATTTGACATCTTGTAGCAAATTCAAGTCAATGAGTTTAGATGATAGGTATTAATTAGTACGCATGTTAAAATTGTGTTATAATTGTTTAAAAGGGAAGCATTTTGCTAACAATTGTAGAAAATCAAACGCATGCACTGTATCTGACTGTAATGTAAAGCATACTATTTTATTGCATAGTTGGTCTAAGCCCGGTTTTGATCATGCAGCTATCCAGCCTTCAGTAAATGGCGCAGCTACTAAAGTTTCTATGAATAAGAACTGTTTAGGGATTATTCTTGTCCACGTTAAGGGTCGGAACGGTAACTCTTGCAAAACATATGCCTTACTAGATGACGGAACAGATAAAACTTTATGTGATGAACGAATACTTCAGAAATTAAATATAGCCAGGAAGCCGGTCACTTTCGAGATGTCTACTGTTAGCTCTTCTGGTAGTACAATTCACGGTCAAGAAGTGTACTTACAAGAAAAAGCTTTTGACGGAAATAATAACGTGTCTTTAGAAAAGGTCTGGTCAGTAAAGAAGCTTCCAATTTCAGCTCGATCTGCCGCAGAAAATGTAGATATAAGAAAATTGCCGTATTAAGCCGATATACAGCTACCCTCTACTGATTTAACCGAGGTCATGTTGTTAATTGGTACAGATTCACCTAACGCTCACATTCCGCTAGAAGTAAGGTCCAGTAACGAAAGCCAACCATATGCAATTTGCTCACACCTCGGATGGGCTATTCATGGTTCTATTGAAGATACGCATGCGTCAAATGTTATAAATGTACATTTTAAGGAGGCAAGAGATGTTTTGTTGCAGCGACAATTAGAACGGATGTGGACCTCTGATTTTGATGAAAAAGCACGAGAAGACAAGAATGGCTTGTCTATAGAGGATAAAGAGGACATGAAAATGATGCAATCATCTATAACGCAGGAAGATGGCAATTACAAGCTCGGACGACTATGGCGCGATAGAGAGACCACGCTACCAAATAAAATGGTTCTTGCACATGCCTACTTACAACAATTGAAACGCAAATTGTCAAGTAATGAGACGTTACATAAAATGTATACGACAACTGAAAATGATTACA